>NC_133934.1:125484784-126123951 GCF_031877795.1 Strix aluco | reverse complement strand
TTTCAAGCATTAGTCAACCCAAGGAAATCACTCCTGATTAATCAACCATTGCAGTCCTTACCTAGTGGGTTGTTGGGGTTTTTTTTAATTTTTTACATGAGTCTGTTGTCAAGGAAGTTAATGTTTCTTACATGTTCATTATTTTGGATTCAAATTGTTGAGAATGTCCACACACCTACACACACCTTTCAGATACAAATGATTCATGGAGCTCAAAGTTAAATACTGGTAGAGTAGTATGTGGTTTGTTCCCTTGCTGTATCACTGTATTCCACCCACATGCATTCTGCTTTTATTTCACCCAGTTCTTAAACATTTAAGGTGATTTTTTTTCCACCCCTCCAAAGAATTAAGCAAGCATTTAAATCTTTGTTCTTAAAAAAAAACACAACGCATTTTGATGCTGTAATGGACATGCCTTTATCACAAACTATATTGTAATACTATTATCCTTTTATTTTACTATACCAGATCACAATGTGAAGCCAATAACCAGCCTACGCAGTGGCTTGTAGGCCAACATAGTGTAAACAAATTGCAAATCAAACACACATCTACTATATAAATAGTTATATTCACCTTTTGTCACAGGCAAGACATAGTATCAAGGAGTTGGAGAACAGGAGAGATAAGGTACTGCAAGAAAAGAAGCGATTATTTCCAGGGTTAGTTTTTGTAAGTTTCAGTATTTTGTTTTTCAGCATCAAGTTGTTACCAGATACAAGTATGAGAAAATGGGGCCACTGAAGTTTAGTGGCTCAGTAGCAAGTGGAAGAGAGAATCTAAAAAGTTCAACGATAGTAGCTAAGCTAATACATAAATTTTCAGATTGGTGCTTTTTTCTGTCCTAGGTGTTACCAAATGTAGATATTGACAGTATTTCAAGTGACAGTGTGAGTGTAAACCATGTGCTTCCAGGCTCTGAACCTGCTCTTCCTCCTGTTGATGCTGTAATACAGGTATTGATGGGTCTAAATGTCTGTGAATTCAAATTTTTTAACAAAGAAGATGTTAAGTACTACAAAGTTATCTCATTATCTTGTTTTAGTTAGAGAAATTAGACAGTTCCAGGAAAAATGGAGTAACTATTCTGAAGAATTTATGATTTGAGGTATGTGGTTAAGAAAATGAAAAATTGCAGCAAGACACTGTTCTTCCAAGATTAAATAATCACCGTAGCAAAACTCTAAGAAAAACAACATTTCTCTGTCCTGTTAAGAGTTGTGATCCCTTTTTGGCCATGTCTGTCTTATTTATACTGGCTTTAGTGTTCTGACATGACGAGCGAGGATGTTCTTCATTCCTCTGTCTGCTCCTTGGCTGTACTTGAGTGATTAGTGGCATGCATGCATAGCCTGTTCACTGGTAGCCTGATGTGTGTGGAGCTGGCCAGTCTATTCTCTTTCCATATAACTTTTCAGAAGCATTTTTAATCTAATCTAAGCAGTAATGAAGGTTTTTGTGCAACTGAAAGGTTAACTGCTGCATGCTGAATGGTAAGGTTGTAAACTAGGGCACATGTTTGCAGGATGGCATATTGTTTCTTCCAGTGGACTTCTGTTTTGTGCTTTGCACAGACTGGACAGTGTGAGGGCACGGTGGTGCAGTGGTTATTTGTGTACAGTTATTGTACCCTCTGTTTTCTGTGTGTGTTAGCTGCTATTCTGACTTGAGGAGTTAGGTCCTCCAGACTCCTGTGGTCAAGGTCTTCACTGAATAAGACAGAGACTGGACTAAAATAGTGATTATTATCTGAAAATGATATTATTAAATAATATTGTAGAAATCGCACATAAGTAAATTGCTTAAGAAACTTCTAGACTCTTGTGTGCTATGTTTTACAATACTCAGTCTTACTGGTTTTTTTTAAGAAGAGTTACAGGTATTGCCCTAGAACTTTTGGTGTTGAGATACTCCATTAGCTTTGGTAGCAGCAGGTTTTAGTTGTCAGCATACCAGAAAAAGTTCTAATAATCTCTTTTTATGATATGCAAAGAAATTCCTCATAACTTTTAAGGTGGGTAAAGCATTTTTTCTGAATTCAGGCTATTGACAGTGAGTGGTGATTTAATTGCATTCTTGTCATGAAATTTTTCTGCTAATGCATTTTTTCCCCCAATATGAAATACCTAACAATTTCAATCTATCTTTATAAGACTCCAGAAGATATACATAGTGAGGAAGAAGACACAAAGTTTCCGGGAACTAATTTCATTGATGTTACTGATGTCATGCAGGTAACTATATTGAAAATGTATCCTTTCCTTTTAAGCATTTTTATATTTATTTTATATTATTCTGTCATAACCAAAAACACAATGTAGAAGATTAGTTTGCTTTACTAGCAACTTTAAAAATACACATTGTGAGCAATAGTGAGCTGTTATAAAAATATTAGAATATTAGAAATTTTTAGTTTCAAAATTACCTTATGTTATTGGAGGGGAGGAGCTAAATCTATTTGGACAACTTTTCTTCTGTTTGCACAAAAATGCTTTATTTCATAAAAATAAATAGGAAAGGTATTTAAGAAATTGGTTTATGATCTAGCTAAACAAAAAGCTGCAATGTTAAATTTTTTTATACGTGAATAATAGTTACTCATATTTTCTCTTTTCATTTTTCTCCTGGATTGCGTTTATCTTTTATTTTTGGCAATGGGATCTATTTTAACCACAATACCAAAAAAATGTTCCAAGTGAAACATATGTTTGGCCTATGACCATACAGACAATATGCTTAAAAATGTGCAAGGTAAACACAATGTGGAAGCATAAAATCAACCTCTGGAGTGGCAGGGGTGTTTAAAACATCAAAAGAAAGCAAAGTTATTCTTACAAAAGAGGCTTCAGATTCATGAAAAAATGTGCATAAAAATACAGGAAAATAGCTCGTTGTCTTTCCCACACCCTTTTTATTATGAAAACTTAATTCTGTTAGAATTGAAGAGGATAAGTATTTGTGTGAAATATCTCCTTTTCTCCTTTTTTTCTCTTTTCTCCTTTTTTTCTTTTCTCCTTTTTTTCTTTTCTCCTTTTTTTCTTTTCTCCTTTTTTTCTTTTCTCCTTTTTTTCTTTTCTCCTTTTTTTTCTTTCCCCTTTTTTTTCTTTCCCCTTTTTTTTCTTTCCCCTTTTTTTTCTTTCCCCTTTTTTTTCTTTCCCCTTTTTTTTCTTTCCCCTTTTTTTTCTTTCCCCTTTTTTTTCTTTCCCCTTTTTTTTCTTTCCCCTTTTTTTTCTTTCCCCTTTTTTTTCTTTCCCCTTTTTTTTCTTTCCCCTTTTTTTTCTTTCCCCTTTTTTTTCTTTCCCCTTTTTTTTCTTTCCCCTTTTTTTTCTTTCCCCTTTTTTTTCTTTCCCCTTTTTTTTCTTTCCCCTTTTTTTTCTTTCCCCTTTTTTTTCTTTCCCCTTTTTTTTCTTTCCCCTTTTTTTTCTTTCCCCTTTTTTTTCTTTCCCCTTTTTTTTCTTTCCCCTTTTTTTTCTTTCCCCTTTTTTTTCTTTCCCCTTTTTTTTCTTTCCCCTTTTTTTTCTTTCCCCTTTTTTTTCTTTCCCCTTTTTTTCTTTCCCCTTTTTTTTCTTTCCCCTTTTTTTTCTTTCCCCTTTTTTTTCTTTCCCCTTTTTTTTCTTTCCCCTTTTTTTTCTTTCCCCTTTTTTTTCTTTCCCCTTTTTTTTCTTTCCCCTTTTTTTTCTTTCCCCTTTTTTTTCTTTCCCCTTTTTTTTCTTTCCCCTTTTTTTTCTTTCCCCTTTTTTTTCTTTCCCCTTTTTTTTCTTTCCCCTTTTTTTTCTTTCCCCTTTTTTTTCTTTCCCCTTTTTTTTCTTTCCCCTTTTTTTTCTTTCCCCTTTTTTTTCTTTCCCCTTTTTTTTCTTTCCCCTTTTTTTTCTTTCCCCTTTTTTTTCTTTCCCCTTTTTTTTCTTTCCCCTTTTTTTTCTTTCCCCTTTTTTTTCTTTCCCCTTTTTTTTCTTTCCCCTTTTTTTTCTTTCCCCTTTTTTTTCTTTCCCCTTTTTTTTCTTTCCCCTTTTTTTCTTTCCCCTTTTTTTCTTTCCCCTTTTTTTCTTTCCCCTTTTTTTTCTTTCCCCTTTTTTTTCTTTCCCCTTTTTTTTCTTTCCCCTTTTTTTTCTTTCCCCCTTTTTCTTCTTTCCCCCTTTTTTTTCCTTTCCCCCTTTTTTTTCCTTTCCCCCTTTTTTTTCCTTTCCCCCTTTTTTTTCCTTTCCCCCTTTTTTTTCCTTTCCCCCTTTTTTTTCCTTTCCCCCTTTTTTTTCCTTTCCCCCTTTTTTTTCCTTTCCCCCTTTTTTTTTCCTTTCCCCCTTTTTTTTTCCTTTCCCCCTTTTTTTTTCCTTTCCCCTTTTTTTTTTCCTTTCCCCTTTTTTTTTTCCTTTCCCCCTTTTTTTTTCCTTTCCCCCTTTTTTTTTTCCTTTCCCCCTTTTTTTTTTCCTTTCCCCCTTTTTTTTTTCCTTTCCCCCTTTTTTTTTTCCTTTCCCCCTTTTTTTTTTAACTTTTCCCCCTTTTTTTTTTTTCCTTTTCTTCTTTTCCCCTGCACAGATCAGCACTTTTAGACAGCACCAATGTGCTGATCCTGTTCCCCTCTCCAGCAGTTCAGGATGGAGGTCTGGGATATACGTGTGCACGTGTGTATGTATGTACATATATGTGTGTGTGTGTGCATGTATGTACCCAGGCATACACACACGCAGTGTGGATCCCTCCAGTATCTGATGTTAGACACTCAGTGTACCCAGTAGCTGGCCTGGGGTCCTTGCCCTCCCCAGCTCTGGCACCTGAACGTGCAATCCCCTGAAGGCCTCCTGCTCAGGAAAATAGTTGGAAATGGCACTTAGTGGGGAGACAGGACAGCCTGCGCTGATCAAGCACAGGGCAAGGCCAGGCAAGCATGCTCACCCGCCACTTTTGTTCCCTTATCCCTCTATTTTCCCACACCTGTACCTCTCCAAACCACCTCGGTCCTAACCCTTCTACACCTCTGGTTCCTCCCCGTAAACACCACATTAAAAAGTGTTGTACCATCCCAAAATACTCTTCCTTGCATCCCATAAGAAGTCATCATGTCATCACCTCATCCAAATGCACCTGCCCAACCTTAAGAAAGATGATGTGGAGGGTCCCTCCATGGGCTCATCTTGCTGGGCTTCGCTCCTGGACTCTGGGGCTGAGCCCTCTCCTATGACAGCCCTGGGAGCAGCCATGTCAGCGTGCTCCATTGTTGTATTAGGTTGTTCTCCCACCTGTTGTCGTTCCTTTGTGTGGGTGGAGACAAATGTTTTGTCACATAACCTAACAGTTTTAACAGTTTTGAGGACTAACGCGATGTGCCACAACTTGTAAAACACAAGCCCTGCCGTGGGAAGAGGTGATGTGCCTTGTTCTCCCATTGCAACTTTGCTGTCTAGTTTTTAAAGACCCAGAGCTCCATCTTCCAAAATAATTGAATTAAGGTGCTCTTAGTTCACAGTAAGAAAATTCACCTGTGGAATAAAGCAGAAAAAAACTGTTACAGCTTTGATTTACATACTTCTTTATTTTTGATCAGTGGTTGCACCTACAACAAAGTAGGTTCCAACTTTCTGCACAGAAGGTTTCATAAGGCCAGCCCTTGCATGGACCCTGCCTTATTCCAGAGTGAGAAACTTGCTCAGCTGACATGAGCCCAGAACAGACTCTCAGATTTATTGAGTCTACTTTCCAGCTCTTATGAGCAGCCACGTTCTGCAGTACCTTTAGCAAACTTACTAGGATTTAAGATTAGAGACACTTTTTGCTCTCTCTGAAGATGCCCTAATTGCAAGGTGGGGACTTGTTTCTCAGAATTTTTGCTTCCATTTTGAATACCACTGCGAAATATATAACCTGCAGAGATCAGAGTAAATGCATTTTCCGCAACCCTGATTTCCCATGGATGCTCTTGGGGGCAGTGATTTTTTACATGTTAACTCTTCAGACAAAAGATCACAGATACCACCTGCAATGCAGCCTGACCTTGCTTGTGAAAATTGCCTTAGAAATCTGTCAAGAAGAAATCCATCCATTTTGGATGGCTTTAATAAAATACTATGCATATGCATGTTTGGTAATGGAACAAATTATTCTATACCACCTAATAATTTCAAACCTTTTTTTTAATTATCTGGATGTAATTTGGGAAAAAGAATTTTGGCTTGCTACTTTATCATAAAGTACAGTGATTAATATTCCAATCATATCTGAAAGACTTTCTAATTTATACCATATTTTGATTGGGAGTCATGATAGATATTTTCAACAGTCTCCAAGGAGGTAAAATGCAGAATTGAGTGCAGATAATTCAGGATTGGTCTACAAGGTGATATATGTACAAGTTCAAACTGTATAATTAAGTACTGACTATTACATTATTTTTTTATTTCAGCAGAGATAATGTATCATCTCAAAATGAATATAATTTTCTTTTGGGTTGTGCACTATTAAAAATAAAATATTTTTGCACATAGTTTAGAAATGCAGAACTGCAAAAGTTTGTCAGTTACTAAATATATATAAGATTTATTATATGTACTTGGTTTATTTAATCCAGATGTTTGTATTTTGCATACTTTCAGAAAGGATTATATTAAATAGGCAACATCAAAGAAAATTTATGGAGTAATGCAGTCAGAAGAAAATGCATAATGAAACACTGGACAAAGACATCTTTACATTTGCTGTCAGAATGAATAATGGTTACGAATACATATATCCTAACAGAATGAACTGCTTATCAGCTTGCAAGGCATCCAGTGCCATTCTGAGTTTAACTTTACTGTCTTATTTCTACGCCTAGGATGTTTTAGAGATCTTTGTTTGTCACCCAAATACACATATGCTGTTTTACCTGCTTTGTAAGTTACAGCTTTTCTTTGAAGAATTATTACTATTTAAAGATCCAGAAAGATCCCGCTCCCCAGTAGCTATTTGTTGTAATAACCCATCATGGACCTATCTGACTTTCAGTTTTAAAGTATATTAAGGTAGGAGAGGAGTATTAATGCTGGGTTGGGGAAGGAGACAGGAAAATGTTACTATCTTTTTTTTTTTTCCTTCTCTGTTCTTGCTGTGTTTAGTGATTTGTTCTGTTATTCATAGAAAATACGTAGCCGCTTTTTTTTATAAGTTAAAAGTAAATTTAATTTATAAGGGAAAAGAAGACTATTTTCTCCTTTCACTGTGTTGGAGATTAATTTTAGTAAATGTAGATTTACAGTGAGCTCTTTTAAGCAACATCGCATACTTCTCACTGGTAATTCACTCAGCTCTTCATCTCTTTCTAGCATGCCAAATTTTCTTCTTAGAGAATCATATTACTATTAGAGACATTTGTTTTTAATATTATGAGTGAAGGATGCAGGTTCTCATCCATCACGAGACATTTCTAAAGTGTTATGATATGACAGGTTGGTGTCTGCTTTGTACGGTTTCTTAAATTTCTACAGTTTCTTAATGATGTGTATGTGCTCAGGTGGGGGAAAGGAGGGTGGCATCTTTGGAAACAGTCAAACATTATAATACACACTGAGTAACTTCCATAACTTTTTAGAAATAACACATTAAGGTTAAATTCAAAGTGACTGTGAGGATCTTGTGAATTGATCACCCAGAAATACCTTTTAACTTTCAGCAGCTGAAGTTAATGAAAGTGCAAGCATACACGTAACATACGTGTAAACTATTAATATCTGGCCTTCAGTGCTGGCAGCTTTATTAGAGTTTTGACTGACTACATGCTCGTTAGCTTTTGGGAATGTGTCTTTTCAGACAGGAGACTAAAGTTAAAATTTTAATTTCCAAGAAAAATCCCAAAACCAAACAAAACCTAACCCAAACCAAAACACCTAACCCAACAAGTAACTGTAGAAAGTTTCCTAAACTTTTTTGTTTAAAGGAGAAGCATTTCTGGAGTATATATTAAAGAAACCTGACTTATGTCACAAGTAAATTTCTCAAGTATTAGCATTACCATTGGCTCCCTGCCCTGTGCAGCACAGGCAGGAAATATGAGCCAAATCATGTTTTACTTAGCAGTTCCTATAGCTTTATACCTCTACAGATTTATGATTTGCTAAGTTTAGAATTGTATCAATTAAGTACAACATACTAAGAAGGGAGAATGTGGTTTGTGTGCTGTGACACATCTACAAATGTTTCTTAAAAAAAAAATCTGACGGTTACCTCAGTGACATTGCCTTCCAGAAATGTACCATAACTTAATTTACTACTTATTTATTAGGATCGGGACGAGGAGAGGGATGAAATTCCAGAATTATTTGAACCTCTTCTGGAGCTTAATGGACAGTTTAAAGTTGCCTCGCCAAAATACAGTGGTCCTTTGTTTCCTCCAGTGGCTTCTGCTCCTCAGCAGTCCTCTGATATTTTGGATGAACTGATTCAAAGGAGAGAAACTGTAGAAAACAGGTTGATAAATTGGTGAGTTGCAATGTAACAAAGTGACGAGAGAATATATATGGAAGAAGGAATGACTCCATAAGAATATCTTCCCTTTTGTTTTCTCCCTTCCCTTCTCCTTTTTCCTTTGAACTGCCTTGCATTTTATGTCAAGAATGCTCTTTTGTATACTTTCAGGTGGTTTTGTGTTTGCTGATAGTTAAATGGGTTTTATTCTGCTAGGGTGGAACAAGAAATAATGGCAAAAATTATCAGTGGGATGTACCCAGTTCAGAAAGAAACAGTGCCCAGCATTAGCACCTCAGAGAGCGAAGACAGTGAGTCTGTAACCTCTGACATTGGTAAGTAGGAGTTATTGTTCTCATCAGCAGATGGATTATCTCAATTTTCAGCTAATTTTAAAAGCGGTGTAGGTAGCTGTTGCCTGAGCGGAAGAGTGGATAATGCTGAACCAGTGAAACTATAAAATGCAAGAGTGTATGCTTTAATTTATGCTGAGACAGAGCAAGCATAAGGCCACTGAAATAAATTACCTAAAAGAAGAAAAAGAACACATAAAACACACCACTATAGAGATCAACTCCTGTTACTGGCCATCTAAATCAGATTTGGCATTTTGCTAAATCTGTAATGTTTGTTTGCCTTTCTTTTGTGAATAGATACATCAAAAGTTACCTCCCTTATAAATGTGTGAGAATGGGAGATAAATACATTTCTCCCGTGATGTCACTGTCTATGCTTCTGCCATCTTTTATGATGCTGAATTGCTTCTCTACTGTTGTTTTTTTATCTGTAAAATAATAAAAAAAAAATCACTTTTTGCAAAGGAATGTTTAAAAAGTTCATAGAGAGTAAAATGAGTGGCTGCAGTACAGTACATGCATTTTAACAAGTGAGACCTGGATGTGTGCTTTATGCTTATTTGTTTTCAGTTGAAATTGCAGGTGGGAGAGGATTTCAACTCTTTATCAATGCTGGTTTGCCTGTGGACTCAGAAATGATAAATCATTTCATAAACGAAGCTCTCAGTGAAACAATTGCAGCCATGCTGGGTAACAAGCAGGCTCAGCAAACAGTTCCTGCTACAAATGTTCCTCCAAGTACAATGATTATGATGGTAAGAGTCTGTTTTATTTAAGTTTTCCCACTGAAGTTCTAAGAGATAATTTCTTTGTGGCATGATGGTTCAACTATGTGCAAGACAAAGATGATGAAAAAAGACTGATGAACTGAATGTGCATCATTTGCATTTTTTGATAATTCCTTATTATACCCCAGCAAGCAACAAGATTAAACCGATTTCACTTTAAAAAAAAAAAAAAAAAAAAAAAAATCCTTTGTGCTGCATGCAACATGCTATATTTATTTTAAGGCTGAGCACAAAACTGATTTCTAAGGGAAAGACTTGATACTTAATTTCATGTTGTCAAAAGATAGCTCATGTTATTTTCAATAAAAATAGCTATGCTACTTTCTCGCGAAGAAATTTGAAGAAACTAATTTCTTCATATAAGAAGAAAGAGAAGCTGAGAGTGATATTATTTTTGGTCTTACAGGCTTGCAGCCATTCTTTAATATCTGTAAAAATGAGTATTCTTTATAAGTTTTGAGTTCAGTAGTTTTCAGTAAATGCTTAAATTATTAGTAGAGCTTTCTGTAATACAGGATAATTTTCTCTGTTTCCTTTGATAATCAAATGACAGCTGGCTTTTATTTTGATAAAAACATGTCTGTGCTACAGTCTTGTGTAATGTCTTTGGGAAGAATGTGGAAATTAGCAATCTAACTATTCAAGGTCTGTTGAAAGTGAGATCAATTCTTCTATTCTGCTACAGTGCATATAGATTGAAATACTACCTAGTGCCTGCTGTAAGTAACCAACAGATTATTCTGTAGTCAAAAGTGAACATTTCACTGCTGTAGGCTTAAATACAGCCATCCTGCATCTAAAGACCTCTTCTCCACTCCATTACAGATTAGGGAGGGTATGATGTTAAAGAGGACTGTTCTTTGTAGCTGCTTCTTCTGATGCTTAGAAACATCCTCTAATAACTATTCTACATCTACTAATGCCCCTCTTAAGGCTTCTTGTTTCCGTACCAGTTTAAACTGAAATGTCCTTAAGCTGAAATGGTTGTTTTCTCCTTACTACATATATTCATTTGCGCACTTAAGGAGATTAGGTTTGTCCTTTTTAGCCTTTGTTTGATTAGGCTAAATAACACAATTGTCTGTATGTATACCTTTTTTTCGACTCTTGCTGATGGGCAGTACTTTTATGTTTTCCAACTTAGATTGGTCTTGACCACGGATAACACTAATAAGCTAATAGACATTTTAATACAATAATGTGGTATGCAAGATGAGGTTTCCTCGGTGCCTTGTGCTATAGTAGTTATGCTCTCCCACCTTTATCGGAATCTCAGGTAGCTGATTATATTTTTTTAAAGTCTTTCCACATTTGTGGCTAATAGTTATCCTTTGGATAATTTGTACATTCATAAGTTGTTTTTTTTTCTTTTTCCATTTCTGCTCAGCTCTCAGTAGAAGGTCCTGAATATGTAGTTTATGCATTCTTGATCTACCCCTTCTTACTGTGAAGTTTCATATCTAGAACTTCAGCTGCCCAGTTATCAAGGTCTTTGGTGTTCACAGTGTTATGGAGTTGTGTGTAAACTGCCAAATGTGTCAGCATGTTCCACTTCCCGTAATAATTTTTAATAAAAATCATCAGTCCGAGGATTTATTCTTAAGAAATTATCCTGGAAGTCTTACTTTAGCCACATTATCTTGTTTTCTTTATGAAATGTCAGATAACAGGGCTGGAAAAAACCTGGAAAGGTCCGTCATATTCCTCCATAGCAGGCTAAATGACAACCATCATACTTGCTTGTCAGACTTGTCTCCATCACAGTCATTTTTTAAGCAACATCACAACTATGTGCTTATTTTAGTGCTTTACTGTCCTGGCTATTGCTTTGTTTTTAATCTTCCCTTTAGCCGATTCTCTTACCATAAAATTATCATACTGAATCAGTTTGATCCACGTCACAAAATATTTTCTTGCTTAACATTGTATCAAATGTTTAGTAAAATTCATATAATCATGTAATTCATATTTAGACTGGACATTCGGAAGCATTTCTTTACCGAGAGGGTGGTCAAATACTGGAACAGGCTTCCTAGAGAGGTGGTCAATACCCCAAGCCTGTCAGTGTTTAAGAGGCATTTACACAATGCCCTTAACAATATGATTTAACTCTTCGTCTAGATGATCACTGTAGGTCCCTTCCAACTGAGAGAGTATATTCTAGTCTATACATAATGGTTTCCAATGTATAATTTACTGGGTTTTAATTTATTTTGTCCAGGCATACCTTTTAGCCTGATGCAACTTTATGTTTAGATGGAGGAGTTAGATCCGTGAAACATGTATCTAAGCAACAACTCTTCCTGTTCCGTGATAACCTGCCTTTCTATCTCTCTTTCTCAGCTATCTCTGGGGATACTTGCAAGATAGGAATTTTGCATTGAGATAATAACTGTGGTTACTTTTTTTTTTTCCCCTCAGGACCCTCTTGTGCCTACTCCATTGCCAACACCCCAGGCCACACCACCACAAACACCACCTTCAGAAAAAGAATTGCCTCCAGTCAAAACTCCAGAGTCTTCTCCATCTCTTACAGAAATGAGTGGGGATGTTCGCAAACATGAAAAAATTAAAGAAACAGGTAGTGAAAATAATAATTGAAGTTTAGAAGTAGCAAATATGCTTTAATCTACTGCCTTTAATTTTCTTCTTCAAAGACATGTTATCTCTCAGGATAAATATTCTTGAGGCTATAATTCAAGTGGGAACTCATGTAGTACAAAAATTATGGGCTAATTCGTATAAAAAGCAAACATCTTTTATCTGGTAACAGTTTTATTTTCAAACTTAATGCACATTTCTGTGGTCTGTGTGATTTCCATCCCTCCCAGCCCCTCCACACTTTTTCACATCAGAAAAATAGCTGTCTTTTGCTCCTTCTTGTGTTTCTAATGTTAATTAAGCCAAATTTACACTCTCCAAGTAAAGCAGCTTAGTTTTTAAAATGAAGAGCAGTCTCCCTTATTAAAGGAAGCAAGCAATTAAGGTTTTATTCTAGCTCCTTCAGATTCCAACACTGCACTTAAAAGAAACTGGTCTTCATCTAGTCTTGTCTCCATAACTACCAAAAGGTATCACAAAAGCTACAAGTTCTTAGTAGAACTGACTAGCTCTCTGTCTGAGACTTACTTCCTGCTTTTCTTTCTGATCTGAAATTTGACTTCACACAGTTGAGATTCCAGCTGCCGCTGGTCACGTTGGCACACCTGTGGTTACCCCTGTCAATACGCCTCCCAGAACAACCACACCAAGCCCTCCTGCCTCAGAACGGGTCTCCACAGCTGCCAAAATGGAAAGTCCAAAGCCTCCAAACCCATGGGATGATGCAGAACTTCCTCTGGAAGAAGAGAAACCCAGTCCTTTTCCTGAAGAACCGTTCCATCCCAAGGCTGTGTGAGTTGAACAAGCTTCACAGTTTTTTCATTTCTTAAAATGAATACGTGTATTCTTTCTACATATATCCTCAAAAAGTCAGTAGAAAAAACACTTAATGTATATGTCAGGATGCATTGAGATAAGCCAAGATTCTTTTTTTCAATTGCTTGACTTATATTTTAGAGAAAAATGTGAAATCGGGACCTTTCTCAGGATTTATCAGTCCTTATTTACTGTCCTGCTGAGTATTTTGCTTAGTAAACTCGTATTGTTACACCTGCCAGTAATAAATGTAGTGACAATGAAATATTGTGTTATCAGCATTTTATTTTTTCTATTACCTCAATGGGAATACACATAGTAAATTTTAGTTAAAACCGGAAATTAATTAATAATGTTGTTTAACCATGTTGATTCTCAGACTTCTGTAAAATGCTGTGCTCTTTCATTTGAAAAAATACTTGCAAATTAATTTCTTTTCAGTATTGATTTAAGACTTTAGTCTATACTGTGCAACGCATTTTGGTGTATTCATAATGCATATTCTTACATTACAGTGAGATGTCAGTGGCTAATGATGAGGAACCAGAGGCCTTGATTTTACCATCTCAGCAGTTGTCAGCAAGGCCCTTCGAATCACTTCCAAGCAATCCACAGGTTCCATCACCTGTGCCTACAGTTAGTTCTGGGCAGTCCATGCAGGAAAGCAGCCTTACCCTCACTGAAACAGAGACTGCAGACAGACCCATCTCAGAAGGAGAGGTACTCTTCAGCTATGGACAGATGCTAGCTGCAGGAGGTAACTAACTATTTGTGGAAATTAGAATTTGGATTAATCTTTTTCTTTGTAAAATTCTCTTCCAGTCTGCTGAAGTTACATTTCATACATTTTCTGATAAAACTGCAAACTTGAACCTGGTCATTAACTTTCAGGTCATGGTTTTGGATTTAAGAGACCTCATTGCTCTTTTTCTTGCCTCTGAACAAAATGCTTCTGCTTACTAATGAAA
Source organism: Strix aluco (assembly GCF_031877795.1). Taxonomy (NCBI): domain Eukaryota; kingdom Metazoa; phylum Chordata; class Aves; order Strigiformes; family Strigidae; genus Strix; species Strix aluco. The sequence goes on along the minus strand of NC_133934.1, from coordinate 126,109,992 downwards.
AAAGTTTAGATCTGCTCTTTTGTCATAAGATCAACTTGGAAAATAATTGGGACTGTCTTGCATAAGTACCGTGTAATTATTGAGAGCAAAGTGTAAGAGCAATTGTCTTGGAAGCTGAAAATACGTCTTTATAATACACATCCGGCAGTAGGAATTCCCGACTTTTCTAAAGCACTGTGTTGCAATTATTAAAGAATGTGGCCTTGGCTTTCTTTCATATAACTTGCATGTTTTTTAGTATTGGTAACAAAATATTTTTCAGCCTTAGCAGAAGGAGGACTGTCTCTTCCAAATGTTCCTGAGAGCTTAACCAGTACTTTACGAGATGCCAATGAAATGGTAAGGAAATGCTTCACAAGGAGACAGAGTTAGTGTGGTGTTCTACCTTGAGCATCTTGATAAATTGGATGTGCTTTAAGCATTTTCACTTACAAACTTCTTAAATGTATGCTTTTAAACTGTGCACTTACAAAGAATGTTAGAATTTCAGAGCTACAAAGAAAAAAACCACATTATACAAACTAATTTATATTTTTAAAAAAAGTCGATTTATAGACCTCTGTAGGTGAGAGATAGCTAGTACGCATTTTCATTTCTTTATTGTTTTTAGTTTTAAGACATCTTAAACAGAACAGAACATTGTTATGCTCTGAGCTGTTTCAGCTTTGAGCTGTCTTTTAATTGCTTGTGTGCTTAAATTATTAAAGTAGATTAGCTGAGTCTGGAGTTACTTAAAGCTGCTTAAAACTTCAGTATAGTTTCTTATCTGACGTCTGCTTTAGTCTGTTGTCCTGGAGACCTCTTAAGTCAAGGTATTCTCCATTCCCTTTCTCTTTTAACACTTTTCCTCAAATGCCTGGCCTTTCACTCTTTGACTTTTTGTAATGCCTCTTGGCATATATGACACAGCTATATATTATTTATATGACATATATTTATATAATATTATATATTATATATATTCTATCATATATATTTATATTATATATAAATGATAGTATCAGGTAGAATAATTCTGTGCTTAAACCAAACTGTTTTCTTTATGAAAGAATAAAAAAATTGATAGTGACATTGTAATAGTATTGTTTGGAAGGGAATTCCAAAGGGATTTCTAAAATATTCCTGGCCTGCCTTCACAATGCTGTATGGCTCTTCTGGAAGATGCTCAGATAGTTGAAATCTGCCTTGAGGATGAAGACCTGCAATCATCAGACTCCTGTTAGTGTTTTGTAGAAAACCTCCTCTTACTTTCTGTTGGTCAGGTGCTCTGAAGCAGACCCTGTCCACAACATCCCTGGTGTTTCTTTCCCCTCTGGTCCTGACTCAGACCATTGATGGGCACATGGAGGTCTGTGAATTCAAGGAATGTTTTGACCTGGGACTGAAAATTGGCTGAGCTACGGGGCTGAAAGGGTTGTGGTCAGTGGCACAAAGTCCAGCTGGAGGCCAGTCACTAGTGGTGTATGCCAGGGGTCAGTACTAGTGCCAGTGCTGTTTAACATGTTCAGTAATGACTTAGACGATGGGACAGACTGCATCATCAGCAAGTTTGGAGATGATACAAAACTGGTTGATACACCAGAGGGTTGTGCCACCATTCAGAGGGACCTCACTGGGCTAGAGAAATGGGCTGACGGGCATCTCAGTTAAGTTCAGCGAGGAGAAATGTCATGTCCTGCACCCAAGGAGAAGCAACTCCATGCACCAGTACATGCTGGGGGTTGATGGGCTGGAAAGCAGCTTTGCAGAAAAGAACCTGGGGATCCTGGTGGAGAGGTTGAACATGGGCCAGCAGTGTGCCCTTATGGCAAAGAAGGCCACTACCATCCTTTGGTGCGTTGGGAAGAGCATTGCCAGGTCAAGGGAGGTGGTCCTTCCTCTTTACTCAGTACTGGTGAGAAAGCATTTGGAGTATTGTGTCCAGTTATGGGCTCTCCAGTACAAGAAAGATAAGGATTTACTGGAGTGAGTCCAGCAAATGACTACGAAAATGATTAAGGGATTGGTCCATCTGTTACACTGAGAGACCTTCTTGGATCCTTTAGCCTGGAGAAGAGAAAGCTCAGTGGGGGGATCTTACTGACGTGTATAAATACCTGGTGGAAAGAAGTAAGGAAGACAGAGCCAGACTGTCCTGAGTGGTACCCAGTGAAAGACAGGAGGCAGTGGACACAGTTTGAAATTCAGGAAATTCCTTTTTAAACGTGAGAAATGTTTTTACTCTGGGGGTGGCCAGACATTGGAAAAGGTGCTGTCTTGAGCAATCGCATTGAACTAGGCAATCTCCAGAGGTCCCTTCCAATCTCAACAATGCAAAGTTTAAATGTCCTAGAGTAGGAGTCTACTTTTTTTTCCCCTGCCTATCCTTCCTAAACAATTCTACCTGTACATGGCCATGCTTCACCTGTGCATACTTTTCCATCTATTACCCGTGATTACATTCATGTCACAGTTGTGAGACTGTGCCCTGAACTTGCAGGTCTTTCTGTCTGTTGTCCAGACTTTGCCATGTGAGTGTATAGGCACCTGAGGAGAATGCCCTCCCTCTTGATCAAGATTATAAAAATTCCTTTTGTGGGTTTCCCTTTAGATGCCTCCTCTGTTTGCCACACTTCCTTTCTTAAACTCTGGGCTTAAGACTCTTATCAGGTGAATCTAAATTAAAGTTCTCTTCATCAGGTTAGAAAGCTTACTTGCTAAGATGTTCCTCCTTCTCTTTGTCAACCGGATTGTAACTTTCCAATAGTTCTTTGTCCTCAAACTAGGTTCTCTGGTTGAGGAAGCTAAATCCTTGCTAGTGAGAGCAGCTCAGCAGCCAGATCGTTGCTAGCAACCAGTATGTGTGAGGATTTAACTGTTTCCCTGAACTTTGGAGGCCTAAAGGACCTTGTTCTTCTCTAAGTTTTGCAGTCTTAGGTAACAAATAAAGACTGCATGTCTGTGGGTAGAAGGAGAAAGCAGTGTGTTGTCAGTTTGCTTATTGTTAAATGCCTAGATTTTCATGGCACAAGTTCTCAATGTGGAAACTCTAACAGCTTAAAAGAAAAAAGCATAGTTGTGAACCAAAGTAAGAATGATTCAAGTTCCTACAAAACCCAGTTTTGAATCATGTATTATGTGGATTTTGTTTCTTTATTTTAGGATTATGATCCTCCCAGTGAAGGGCAAGTGGTGAGAAGACTGGATAAAGGCTATCCCAGGGATCCTGTCCTGACTCTTTTAGCCAAATTAAATCAAGCACCTGTTGCTGCACAAGAAGGAATGTACCATTTGGAGGTAACTTAGAGTCCTTTTCCTTCCAGTACAGTAGTTTTGAAGTGATAAAATAGTAGTTTTAAAATATTTCAAGCTTATCCTTCCTGTTGGCTATAGGACAGGTTCATAACTTCATTCCCTGCTGGAAGTGATCTCACTTCTGTTGGCTATGTTCTTGTGTAAAACTTTTTAAAAACGCTGAAGGTGAAGTGTTATAAACAAGTTAGCTATGCATGGTATCACATGTACATAGTTTTCAAGGTGTGTATGTGACTCTTCCAGTGTACTAGATTTGTCCTGTCATTTTGAATACCAGGCAAGTTTTATGTCACTTTGGCAGTATACTTGGTATTTTTAACAGTACAAGTTCACTGCACTTAACAGCCATATGAGTGTTTTTGGGAGGTACAAAGGATAACTCAGCAAATGTTTATGTGTGCTTTTGCACATGCTGTTGATACTGATCTTGGAACAAAACCTCAAAATACTCGTATTCAGTTGGCAAGAAAAAACAGACTAACAGAAAAATTTAACTATCTGCATCACAAAGGACAGAAGTAATTTTTTGTCACACATCTAAGTATTTTCTTTGTGGAAAATAGTAGTTTGGACTCAGCATCTATTCTAACTGACATAGCTGGAGGAATGTTTAAAGGAGGTGAACTTTGAATACTGCAATATGGTTCATGAACACCTTTATTTACAGAAGATCTTGCTTTTTGTGATTTTTATTGGTGCATATGCAGTTTCTTCCTTCTGTCTTGGTCAGTTTAGTCTAGATAATTGCTAACTTCACTCGTCTCCTTAACTGTTCTTTTGTCTGTCTTTATTTTGCTTAATGAGCTCTGGTGGATGGACTTAGTGAAAAGCTTTCTACAGTGTCAGCTCTGAGTCTGACTGTAATTGTAGTGACATTTTCTCATCAGCACCGCCAATTACAGATGCATCTCTAATTTGCTTTTTCCCTTTCCCATAGTCACGGACCACTCAGTCTGTCCATACCAGACACTAATAAACAGCTGTGAGATTCTGGCAAGGTGTGCAAGCATACCTTCTCATTTATAAGAGAAAGAATATTCTCCTAGATGTTACTAATATTGCCTTAGAATGACACTGTGCACATGTGTGTAAGTTTATTCAACCTGTTTTCCTGCATAGAAGCAAACTGTTCATTCTCTGCAGCTTTGAAAGTCAGAATCCAGGAACCATCCCTATTTTAAGTGCCATCCAAACCTACTTAAAAATTGAACATTTTGTATGACATGCTATACAACAGAGTCAATAGCTTTTAGATGCTTCTAATGTTACAAGGTCAGGCAGTCAACAGTGGCTATATGTGTAACATTAAAGAATTCATGTGCTGAAAATATAACTTAGATCCTGATCTTGTTGGGATACCACTAAGAAAATAAGTGATGTTGTTTGACTGTAAATGATTCTTTTCTGTCCAGTACTGATAAATGGAGATCTTACTTTCAGACCCAGTTAGATGATACCTACTCAGTTTCAGTTTTCTTTATTCAATGCTAATAGTACAGACATAGGTTTATGTACGGTTTAAGGGTTAATGTAATTAGATAACAATGTCTGGTTTTGGAAGAAATACATTGGGTTTTTTTATACCTGCTGTTCTGATGTGGCTGTTCTATGTAGGATTCTGATGATAGTGTTGGGGAGCTGAGTGAAGGTCAAAGACCGAGGCTGACCAGAGCAGCAGAGAGAATCCTAGTGGGACATTCAGTTTATATGGACCATCCAACTGCTCGGTCTTCTGAGAGCAGGCCACACCGGGGTTTCCGTTCTCCATCGCCAGGGCAGCTTGCCCAAATTGGAGGTACTATTTCTTCTCTGTGATATTTATGTGGACTCTGAGGATTTTCTGTAACAGTATCTGAAATAATTTCAGAGAATATGTTCAAAATCCAAAATAAAAAATCTACAGGCAATTGCTGCAATGAAATTAGTAGCATTCCTTTTCTGAGAACTGGATTTAACTAAAGCCTTGTCTTCACTCTTCTTTGTCTGTAATATTCTACAATTTGAACAAAAATCATGACAAATACCCACTTGCCTATACCAAAGTTGACTTGTAAAGTAGGTATTTTATTCTTTTAAGTCAAATTCATTTCCCAAACACTTAGTTTGGCCATTCTGAAGTTGGTTTCCCTAGGACGGGTATTAACACTGGCAGTTTAAGCTGCTTCTCTCTGTCCCCTTGCACAGCACACCTCCTCATTGTTTTTATCACTCAGTCAAGATGATACTGCAGTGTTTCATAATTGGTAATATATTTTTAGCATCATATATTCCTCTAAAAATATGGAAATTTTTTTTTCTCCCAGATGGGTAGCTGAGGCTTGTACGAAGTAGTGCAGGGATAAGTTGCTGTGTAAACCAGGAAAATTAATTTATTTCTTTTCAGTTTAAGTGCTGTAACTAATGGCCCATCCTTCCTCTCCCTTATTTTTCATCCCAGTTTTTCTCTATTGTTATATGAAAAGGTACTTCTATACTTGCTTAATTAAACTGCTGCAAGCATGTAGAAACTCTTTGTTTTGTTGACTGTGGTTTTAAATATGAATAAACTGAAATAATTATTAAACTGTTACAACACAAATGTGGTTGCAGTGATTCATCAAAAGTTTTGTAAACTAAAGCAATCAAACAGCTGTTTTTATGTCCTTTTAATTTGCATTTATAAACTTGACAAGAGAAGCATATGTCACATTATCGTGCCTTGACCAGTAGGAAGTGGATTGAAATTAAATGTTTTCAACATGTGGCAAAAATAAGCTCAGAGAAATAAGAGTATTTGCTTAGTTTTGAGCTGGTTACAGAGAGAGTAAGCTTTTTAAGCTGGCTGTCACCTAATGTTTTGGACCAGCTACACCACTGCGAGCCTTGAAAATATGTTCTGGTATGTTATATCTTATCAAACTTTTACTTGAGAGTAGTTTGTTAAACGTTGTTTGGAGGTCAATGATATTAGGGTCCCTGGCATAAGACATTTCTCCAAGTCACTTGTTTAACACTGTATTGTTAAGGGACAGTCAGCATTAAGAACTGTGATGTAGGGATAAATGAGTGATCTAGATCAATCTGCGGTAAGTCTCTAACAGTGCTCGGGATCATATAAAGAGTTACATTAATGGGAGAACCTGTCTACTAGGGATATTTCCTTCTTACCCTGACTGTCCATAGCTGTATCTGACATAACAATTTTGTATCTCCTCTGTATCTATTTTTAAAATTTATTCAATTTGTCTGTCCTGTAAATATCTAACACTTTTCAAAACCAATTCCTGCATGTAATGATAATCTAGAAGCAGTGTGTTTCTCTTGTAGTTTTTTATGCTCATCTCTCTAAATCTTCTAGTATTTTTTCTGTTGTAATATTTTTTTGAGAGGAGGCAAGTGCCCTGGACTAACTACAATAGGGGAATGCCCTGTGCTTTTACATAATGTGTAATAATCCCAGGCAGTTCTGTTGCATTCTGATGACTTTTAACTTGGCTTCCCTCCCTCCCCACCTCTGAACTCACAACACGGTATTCATTGATATTGCGAAGGAAATAACATTGAAGAAAAGCTAGGATCTCCTTTCAAGACAAGAGTGTTTTCATACCAGGGAGGAACAGAAAACCTTGTTTCCAAGTCCTTTTGATAGTGAAGTCAACACTGAATAGGAAACAATCTGTTCTTGGGGTGGAGGGTGGTGGAGGGTGGAAGGAATGATCTGTGATTGTTTCCACTTTTCTTCCAAATCTTTTTTTATCTGTCCACTGGTATGTGAGATTGCATGTCCTCCAGTCTGTTGCAAGTCAGAACTAGGAGCTATTATTTCCTGATAGCCACAACAGTTACAATGCAGGTCCATCATTTTATTTGATAATTATTTTTAGGGGTAAAATGAAATAATCATTACACCAACAGGTGTGAAAGTCCACCTATTTCAGGGTGTATATCTCTATACATATAACCTTGCAGTGGATACTCAGTTTCTCTGTCAGAATGAGTCACTCACAGATATATCTGTAAGAATTCTGGAGATTGTGTGACCAGTTTTTATTTGTATTATGGAAACACGATGTCTATTTGTATGATGGAGCAGGTGTTGCTCATGCAGGTATATAACAGCATCTTGATGATCAGTCTTTCGTTTATAAATCCTTGTGTTCAGTGCTTAAAGTCATGGATATAAAAACCAACATGCAAATGAAATGTGGCACATGTCTTAAAGTGAACAATAATTACAGTTAATTAAGCAATGATTATAGTTAATTAGGCTTAAAATTCATTCTTTGGCTCTGTATGATAGCAGAAGGCTAAAGTTAGTTCATGAGCTGTCAGTACATTTTTCATAAAGATGCTTTACATGCTTGCAGGCTGCAAAAGCATGATAAATGCTGGATTATATAGCAAATTATCCCTTTAAAAAGACTATATACAGGTTTCCTTTCATTCATACAATAGTGAAACATTTTCATGAAGAAGTCTTTCCAATCTCTTTCCAATATGTGTGATAAAGCTCATTAAGCATATAATGCTATGATGAACTATACAGCTTTGAAGCTATCATAAATGCTTGCCATGTTACAAATCTACAGATGATAAAGCTGATTTATTTTTTTCAATTTCCACAGACAAGTATTTCTTATTTCTTTTTTTCCCCACAAGAACAATTTAAGGGATATACAATGAGCCATCTAAGGAGGAAATAATTCTCTTTAACGTCGCATGTCCCATTGTTGAATCTTGAAAGGCTCCACATCCTGCCACATGAGTTGACCAGGAGATTATTACTCCAGCTCATGAGGAAATTTTTTTCTCTTTATTTTTCTCTCTCAGCAGAAATTCTTGGAGATGCAGATACAAGTCGTGGTCCAATGCTTATGGCTGAACTGGAATCGCAACCAGTTTCAAATCCTGTTCTGCCAGCAGCCCAACCAAGCTGCAGAGTGATATCTCTCTCAGAGGATCTGTCCCAGGTAAACTCAAAGGATCTTTTCTGTGACTAGTCAGAAAGTGCAAACTCAAACCTAGCAAAATAAATTTTCCTGTTCCACTGTGGTGACTGACATCACGGAACTGGTGCATTTAAAGTGACACATTCAGCTGAGAAACTAAAGTCAAAAGTACATGTGTGTAATAAAAATGATTGTGTTTACTGTGATGGCATTCTTATGATATGCTTCCTATTAGGCTCAGACCTTCACTTCTACCTTTTCTGCACTTCCTCACAGCTTCACTGGCCTCACAGGATCTAATACTATACATATTCAGTTCAGATGGGACATTCCAGTGTTTTAGGGACACCATGCTTTAAGTATAGAAGAATAACGTGTTGGATATATAGAGAGGAAGCAACAATAGAGGTTTGGCCTCATGAATTGTAACCCACTGATTCAGCATTTCAGGAGCTTCAGTTGTCCTAATAGGGGCAGAGTTGGAATGGCAGCAACAATGATGTACCTCAGAAAACTTGGAGGTAGAGGAAGATCCTGTTGATCTCTGCTTGAAACCTATAGAGTTAATCTGTTGCTACTTTATTAGTATGTGCTGTTACCTAGAGATGATGGTTTACTTGCTAACTAAAGATAAATCCAAATAGCGAGTGGCAAAAGCTAAAAGTGAGGTGGCAGACTGCTCTTTACTATGTTAAGCTTCACAGCGTGTTTGAAAGTAATAATATACTTAGCATGATTGCTGTGTTCATGGATGCATTCTGTCCTTCCCTGATGCTCTATGTTAAAAATAACCTGAAGTATCTTATACTGACCTGTCTTTGGTTTTATGGTTTTGAGCCTTGATGTGTATCGTGCCATTGGTGTCTGAGCAGTTCTTAAATATGTCATGTGAAGTGCTGTGTTGCATCTTCAAAGAGGGTTTTAAATGTTATAGCTCTTTCACTTTGAGATCTCCAGAACATATTGTTTCTTGAAATGATTCTTCACAGGCAACACTGAATTCTGTTAAACCGCTGTGTCTGTTGGGGTGAAGCTCATATCCTTGTTACAGTTTCACTAGCCAAAAGTAAAAGGGACAGAGAGGGTAAAACATGTTTCCATCATTTAGCACTGTTAACTGTGGTAAAGAACACAGTGATACCTGCATCTCATGCTCTGGAGAATTAGCTGATGGGGTTAGGACTGATTTTTTTTTTTTGCCTGGGTACAGGCAAAGGGTAAATGTACCATGAGTAAGATCAGCCATGTACATAGTCTTACCTATGCAAGAAATGTAAGGTGATCATACATAATGTCTTTCATAGACAATATACAGATAGTTATATATTATTGTATCTTTAATACACAGATAGTTATATATTATCTTATCTTTAGAAACTTCTTCTTGCATCTGAATCCTTAACGTGGTTTTTTTTGCCTGCTGGCATGTAAAACTCACCCTCCCTCCAAACCAACCAACCAAACCCTGAAACTTTGTTTGTATGGTTTTGTTTGTTTTGTTTTTTTCCCCAAAATAAAATAATCTCTTCCTGTATTTGGGTGTTCCTGATATAAGACTCTAAATCACTGTTTCTCACAGGCTAGCTTTTCAGCTTTTCTATGACATGACCATCCTGTAAGTGATAACTACCATAAACGTCTATCATGGATGGGGCAAAGCCATGCTCCAAAAGATCCTCTACTAGATCTGTACATCCTCTTTGTTGGGGGGGGGGAATCCCTTTGCCAGATGATTTGAAAGCTTGTTTTGACGGCATCTGTCTGCCATATAACAATGATGAACCTTTCCCCTAGTTTCAATTAGGGATGGCATCTGTGTTCAGATCTACATCTGGATCTGCTTTGTCACCTGCCTGTAGGAAACAGATCTTCTGGTACCATAATATCAGCTAAGAAAGCAAGAGATACTCAAGCTTCCAGAATGATTTATTCTATACAACATTTAAGGTGATTTTAAGAACTTTAAAGTTCTGAAAAGATTTCCTCCCAAGTTAGTCACTGACTCTCACATCAGTTGTTTCACATCTTGTTTTTCATCTCTAGGCAGTGTTTGCCTTCATTGAAATGAAATGAAACGACTATCAGTTACCTACCGAGCAAGAAGACGAATCTGTTTAGGGGCAAAGCTAGGCTTTTCGTGGTGTTTGCTGAGAGACCTGAGAAAATACAGTGTATTTCAGATGGTGTCCAGCTGGACCTTGGGGTTGGTAGAGCTTTGGTTCTGATTTAACTGGGAACAATCCTCCTGGACATTAGGGTTTGTTATGGCAAAGCTTGAGTGATTTTTTTTTTTTTTTTTTTTTTTTAACCTGTCTGAACAGGATCCTCGTTTCAGGGAGGTTGTGGGCAGTGATGTGGAGGTGCCATATACATACCACTTGTTTGCTCCCTGGCACCGCTGTGTAGATCAGATTTTGACCAACAGAAAGAGCATTGTCTTCTCATGTAAGGCAGGAGCAAATGCCTTTTAGTCATGAAGAGTGAAGTCTGTGTGGTCACTCACTCCAAAACAAATGGCTTAAGTCATACAGGAATTTCCTTATCTACCCAAATTCCTTGGCTGCTCCTCCATTTCTGGCATTGGGGTTTTTTGAGAGTTATATATGCTTTTAGCCACTGTTAGACAGAATGCCAGACTACATGCATCTTCGGTTTGACCCCTTCTGTTCATTCTTGTGCAACAATACAGGAATTGACTGTTATTTGTGGTCTAAGAACCAAGAGAATGACTAGGAGGAAGCTGGGCACTTCCTATTCTAGATAAATCATTTTGATCACGGGAGGGACATGAACATTGAAGTCATATTTGTGTAGCTAAACATTTCAAAGATGGTAAATCTAAATCATTTGAAGTCCCAAATGCATTGTTAAAATCTTAGAAAATCAGTTAGTTGCAAAATATTTTCATAATGTTCTTATGAATGTTTTTATACAATCAACATTTTTTAAGTGGGATTGTCACTTTGGTATTCTCATTAGCTTTCATTTTTAGTATTTCAAAAGACATGGTTTTTTAATCTTCAGGAATGCATAATTGTAGGTTATGAATCTGTGTTATCTCTCAACTTCTGTTTCCACCTCAGTTCAGTTTAAACTGGTTTTTGGTTTGTCATATTAAAAATCCAAAACAAAACAAAAAAATACTTCAAATGGACTCATGAGTTTACTGTTATGCTGCTTACATTTAATGTTCTGTAACAGTGGTGGCCCTCGATCACATTTCCATATGAGACCTTCCTGCTTTCAGAAAATCACCTCAACTCTTTATTATCTTGTCAACTTTAAATGATGAACAGAGTTGGTCAACACTGTGTTGTGTAGAGGTGCCCAAGTTAGTGCCAATCCTAACTGGTCTGTCCATGCACATAGTGCCTTGTGGAGATGCCAGCTTGATCTCAGATGTGTGTGTATTTGCTTTTGTCAACTTACACTCGTCAGTGTGCTGGTGAGGTTGTGTTGGTGCTTGTTAGAGATAACCTGCTATCTACCAGTGTAGCCCTCTCTATGCTTTGTTTACTGGGGAGTGTAAACAAATCCATGCAGCCACTGAGGAAAAGACAGTGACTGAATAGTTTAGCTATTTTTGCCTCCTGATTCTTGTGACACTGGTTTAAATGATTGTTAAGTACATGAGAAGCAATATCATTACTGTTAAGACTCCTATTATTGCAGGAGACAGTTGTTAGCTGAAAGAAATCAGAAGCTCTGGTTATGTAGTTGGGACCATGCTTATTGTTTGCCAGACATAAAAATTTTCTTCCTTTCATCTATGTTTTTGGCTGTTTGTTTCACTTGTGGCCTCCACAATAGTCGAGAGTTTCTCTTACAGAACTGAAGCATACTTTACTTCCTTTTTAACTTTTGGGGAGCAAAATGCCACTGATACTTTGTCATCAGGTGTTCAAGAGAATAATGGTGCCATTGCTTCTCAGGGCATATAATTTTCCCAGAAGTCATACAGCAATCCTGTCCATAGGCTCCAAATGCTGTGTGATATGCAAACATTTATGATCTTTCTCGTGTTCCGCCTTCTTTAAGAATCTTCATTAAAAAACTTATATTCATCTGTGGAATCAACAGAATAGCTGATGAAATCAAATTTGTCTGTCTTAGAGAGTGCTTAAGTCTTCTAGGACTCCATGACTCTGTTTTGCACTTCTCATGTTTCCTGTCTACATGTAGTGGAATGTCCTTGGGCCATAATTACTGTTCCAATTAACTCATAAGATGACAAATATGATGTCTCCCTTTTTAACATGCAGAGTGTGTGTTCCTTCTAAGAAACTGTTTTCCTGTAGGCATTGTTGCAGACCTAGGTCCTGAAGAGCATTTCAGGAAGAGCGGAAAATGGTTTTAAAAACATGGTCAAGGAAATGAATTTTATACTTGGCATGCGTTTTCCAACCTGTGTGCTGAAATTTTTATTCTTTTCCCTTTCGACTTTCTCTTTTTACTCAGGAGTATAATACCTAGGGAGAAATCCTGGGTGTTGAAGAAAGCCAGAGAAATTGTACGTTCTTTTCACCACATACTTTGAGTAGAAATTGAGGGTCTCCTGTGTCTTAGAGTCTAAATGGCACTTTGCCATAGCTACTGCTCCCAGGATGTTCATCGAGAGGAAATAGCATTGCGATAGGCTAATTCAGATCTGAATTCTTTTGAAGTCAAAAGGAAGAAGAACAAGTGCATAGCCTTTAATGAATCTTTAAAAACCTCTTTGGGTATTTCTTGAAGCTCCACATAATTTTACTGTGCTTTTACATCAAAAGTCAGATTTGTAATATGATTTTAATGTATGATATATAGGAGGAAAGCCAAGGAGCTGCACAGGTTGAGACTGTGAGACCCCGAGTTATTCATGTGAGAAGGAAGTCCGAAGAGGTGCAACAAGAAGGTAAATCAACGTAAATAAGCAAACATAGTTCTTTCAGTTAAGCACATCACTTTTAAATGTTGTATACTGGTGTATAATAAAGTTCTGATTTTTTTTAATTTGGTTTTCATTGCTACCAAATTCCCCAATTTTCCAATGTTTATATAATGTGTATAAATCTGTGTACATAATTATGATGTTCTTGGGATGCACTGAAAGGATTGGAAATGTATCTGTATGTAAGTCATCAGAATCCTTACAATTAAGTATTTATTTAAGTTTTTATTTGCCTAGAGCATTACAATGACCATATTATGTAGTCAGCTGAATCTTAATTGCTTTATAGAATGCTGTTCAGCGAACAAAATATTCATAATGTTGTGATAGATGGCACTGGTTCATACGCGTGAGAAAATGCAGGGTTACTAGAGGAGAACTGAAAGATAATGCAGAGTTAAGATCATGCAAATGTGGAAAAAAAAAAGATTTTCAACGTTAAAATGGCCTGGTTTGAGATGGGCTTCAAGCTAGTGTGTATCAGTGATTTTTTTTGTAAAGCACGCTATGTATTATCTATGCATAACCATGTTATTTTTGGAGAAAACTTAACAGTGTTTGTTAAAAGTGTTAAGGATGTTGCATGAGAGAATATTTTTTGTTTATTGTAGTTCAGGTCAGTGTTGGAATAACATAAACTGTGCATATTACTGCCATAATTAATTGGTTTAGCAGATAATAAGTTTGTGGATGGTAAGAGTGAGAGATGTAGCAGTTTTAATTTTATGTGCTAAGAACAGGACTCTAAAAACCTGCATGTCTACAATATATGCAATTATAATTGCTCCACCCTAGTATAGACAAATTCTTTCTTTAAGCCCTTTTAAAATAATTCTTTGAACCTCTTCCATTTAATTTTTTTAAAACATCTAATCAAATTATAATTCTGATGGAATTATTTTGCTTCAAATATTTATAAGTGGTAAGAAAAGCCCTAGGCCAATGTTATTGGTCGTGGGACTTGGAGCCTAATTTCAAAGCCACGGTTTACGTATGAAGAAAGTTACGAATAATGTAAAACTTAACTTTTGTGGGCAATTAGTGGAAAAGCTTACAGAACTGCAGTGGCACACCTTAGTGCATGTGTGTGTTTTGTTGTAGGGACATTTATCAACATGTGTTTTTAAAGCATGTAAATAAGGACTTAATTTATTTAAAAAACGGGGGTTAACTCTTTAGTATTAGTGGAAAATTTAAAAAGTTTAATATTAGTGGAAAATTTAGTATTGGTAGAAAATATTGCAATGAGTTTTTCTCATAGGAAGAACTGTGTTTTTCCTCTGGTGTTCAGAAAATCCAAATTGCCTAAGGAAAGTGAATTTCCAGTAAGTTGAGTATGACTTCTAAATCTCCAAAAAGGAAATTATGTGGTAGGTCTGCTTTATGTGATCGACCTGTTCCCAACTTTAAAAGCAGTTTCCCTTAATAGTGGTTATAGGAATCTTCCTTTTCTTCTTTTTCCCAACACTTGCTGTTAAGCATCAGAGAGAAGGAGGAAAGGGGAGGCAAAGTCTTCCTAATACTGTACTTCATGCTTTTACACCTCAGCTTTGTCTCAAAGTGTTAACAAGACAGCACATCCAGCCTGTACCATTGAGTAGGGTGCTAGTGAGGGATGGAAACTGAGTAAAATATTTTTTTATCGAATCTGTTGTTATCTGGAATATTTATCTTTAAAAAAAAAAAATTATCTATACTGTAATACAAGGTATTTGGGCACAGTCCAACTATGGCTGGGTGGCAGATGAAAATGTTTGACCACGAGATGGCAGTAGTCAATTTTCTGTGAGAGGAACAAAAAAATAGATGATTTATATACCAGGATAATTTAAATCTTATTCAAAGTATACATATTTAATGAGCCAATAAAAATCTAGAGGATTTGGAAATGGAAACAACTGTCTGTCAGTTTTAACCAGAAGGTCTTGTCTCTATAAGCTTCATCACAGCGAACTTAATCAGGCAAAAAGTTGAGGGTAAAAAAATAATAAGAGTCATTTGAAAGAAAAATGAAAACTTGCAACATGATAAGTATGTGTGGGTTTAAGTAAATACAACGTTTTAAAATTAAGCACATCTGTTATTTTAAGTTCAAAGCACCCTGTTTACAAAAACTTCATGTCAAACAGTTGCCTTTACTGAGATAGCAAAGGACAATGAGTACTTGCCTGAAAATGGAGAAGCGTTTCAGAGGCAGGACCATTTAGGTATTTTTTCAGAGTTTAAAGGAAATGAAGTGTGAATTCATGGTGTTGGGAGAAACGGGAAATTGTTTTGGACTTAGAGCTGGATGTAAAAAAAGCCTTTTTTATTTAATTGATAAATACATGACAAGATTTGATTCATCTTGTCTATGGTCATAAATATACATAAGACAGAGCTTTCTTTTGTTGTTTAAAAAATGTTTGTGGTCTACAGTGAACATGTGTTTTTACTGAAAGAAAGTTGATTGATGTCTTCTAATGAAAGTTGAAGTTCAGTAGGACTGTTACAATATCATGCCTGAAAGGGTAATGTCTCCTGAAAGTTACAACTGAAAATAAAGCCTGAACGTATTATTAATTGAAATGTGTGCCTTCTCTAGACATAGTGGAGACAGTGGTTTGAAAACATATATTTGTACTATATAATATACATGCATATATATTTTTGGCTTTATAATACCCTTTAATCTTTGTACCATTTTTTCATCTATCTTCATAAATTTAATATGATAATAATTGTTGTGGTTGGTGAATGCACATATTTCCAGAATACAAGCGTTTTCAGGCTTACATTAACATGATTCAGAATTTTTAAATTAAAATGAAAGAACAGGTGGCAATGCTTGACTGCAGAGCATTTTTAAATTTTAATATGAGCAGGTCAGAACCAAGAGGTAGATGTATCTTCATTTAATTATTTTTCTACAGCGCAGACTCTCAAAATGTGACCTAGAGAGCACAACTTCATGATAGTAATTCCTTTTTATCTCCAGCTAGTGAATTATATTCAGACAGCCATAACTACATGGGAAAGTAATATTGGAACACTAAGCAATTGGCTTTGTTGCCACAGAGAGATTGCACAATTGCTTGTGGGAGGAGATGATCTGTGCAATAAATGAATAAGAGATCAAGAAGCCCTTAAAACAATCTGTATAAAAATTAAAGCTTCCAGAGTCCCTGTTTGGTATTGAAAATGGGCCACTTCTGTGTTAACGTTGACATTACGCTATATTGAAAACTGTAATACTGAAAATATGGCTATAGCTAAATACTTCTTTGCCTCTCTTCTTCAGCCAAAAATTGGTCTGAGTTAGGTTTGGGGTTATTTTTTCTTAAAACTGTTGTGGCCTGAGGCAAATCTCTAACAGATGCTTCAAGGAAGGAAGAAGATTAGGATAAGGCTAAAGGTCTTTATTTTTTTTCTTGGAACTGGAACTGTTTTGGTCAAACTCTTAACAACTATTCTACTGGAAGTTTACTTTCTCCTTAATATCCTGCTGTTTCTTATTTTGGCCTGAATTTCACTAAAGGCTTTTGCTAAAGACTGTCCATACCACCCTGAAAATAGCAGCTAGTGAAGCAAAACAGAGCTATTCTTTCACACTGTAGAGAGCACCACCACAACCTGAGAGGTAGAAATAATTTGTGTAGCCTGCATTGCTCCTTGAATTTGACTAATTTCTGAGAGAAGATCTTAGTGATTTCATTACTTCAATTTCTGAGCTATAATTATGGCATTTTTCAAGCGTATGTCCTGTCAGACGTTTATGTAAGTTTTTCAGTGCTTCTTTAGAACTCTTATTTCTGGTCTACAGTTACCTCCCCGTGCTATCAGATGGCTCATTGACATAATTCAGTTAATATATTTTACATTTGGGCAAGTCAGAAAATGCAAAGCTGCGTTTCCCACAGAAACTCTGTCTTTTCTATAAGTAATCATTAGCTTTTAGGTGCTCCAAGTGTGTTAGAACACCAGTTCTCAAAGAGTTTTTGTTTGCTGCTTCTGCATGCATCCACAGCAGTTACATGAGAGCCCATGCATTAGAAAATATGCATCTGAGCAGTAAGTATGCATTTTGCATAATATCCCCACATAAAATCCTCCATAGACACACTTGAAAGTTTCTAGTTTGAATTACTGTAAGTCTATATTTAGCTGTGTTATAGTACATTTGGCAGAGGAGTTTTCAATTTCTTGGCTTTTGTAAATATTATTTATCTGTTAAGAAGTGTCATTTACATCTATGGTTGCTTCTTCTCCCACTGAGTTACTTCAGTTATTTTTCAGACAAAATATTAAAACAGAAGTTTGATTTTTCATAGCTTAAGGCAAAGTCTTGTGTAGAATTGTTACTGTAGACAATGATGTCCTTCTGCTGTGGGTGTGTGCTGCTGCTTCAAGTTAGGGTCTTGGGAAACCAGGAACTGCTGTGGGTTTCATGGGACTGTGCACGTTCTTGCAGCCATTCACTAAAGATCTCTTTCTGGGAAATGATCCTCTGGTCTCCTAGACCTGTCATTTCTTCCCCTCACTTACTTGTGCCAAAGGCATGAACAACAGGAACTACTAGCACAAATTTCCCTGGTATGTATTTTAGATTCCTAGAATATAATTCGATTTTTTGAGGCATCTAAATAAATTGAAATCCAGTAATCAGATGGAGAAATGAAACCCAATAAAAAACCCCAGTTTATATCTAAAGAAAACTGTACCAAGCAGGCTCCTATTGCCTTGCAGTCTGAGGATTTCCTACTGACTGGCATGCTCGGGTAGAAGTCATTCTCCTGGAGTCCAGTTCCACACCACATATCACCTGGCCCTTTTCTTACGGATCTACATGCATTAGGTTTTTGTTTACTTGGCAATTTTCTTGTAAGAGGTTGAGAGTTAGTTCTCCTCTTACTGCATACCTCCTTAAATGGCACCGAGGGATATAGTGCTCTCTCACTGCTGCAGTACTGTCAAGACATTTCTCTGACCTTGTGCTGAGGCTTTTGCTGTGGGAGGTATGTACAACAGCAGAAAAATTCCCCTTTTAGTCTTCCCTTGGTGCCCATACAGATGATGCTTTACACCCATCATGAAATCTCTACAGCTTTGTATATGTTCAAGCTTCCCTTGTACATTCCACATGAGAATCAACTTCTGCACTCTGATGGATGGTATGTATGGTTAATCTTTGGAAGGAATGTATTTTGCACTTTTCATACAGTAAAAAGAATAAAGCAAGAAATAGTTCAGTGTGGGCTTAATGTTCCTGGGCAGAATTTGTAAGTTTGGGAGGTGAGGCTGGCATGTATAGCCCCATTGCTTGAGCAGGTGAAAGCAGTTCACAGTTGCTTCTTTCTCTCTTTTGATCAGATAACTTGTTTTTAAAGTCCACTTACTTTGCTGAGGTTCAGGGTGTATTCCTATACCAAGTCCCTCCTCTGGTCTGTACGCAGCAGCAGGGATTTTCACTGAAATTCCAGCACCAGTTGTTTTTTTTTCTGCAGAAAGGGAAAGAAGAACTTACTCAAACTGACATGATCACTACTTAAAGGATTACTTCCTACAGAGACTGTCAAATACATGGATTTTTTACTTGTCTTTTTTGAGATTTACTGGGGCTCAAGGTAAATATCCAGAAATCTCATCTGATTCCCTCTTCAAACCTAGATTTTAAAGGATTGTAGGTGATCTAATCCGGTGACCTGTGGCATCCCTCAAAGTGCATTTTATGTATCATAAACTAAAGTTCAGGGCAATGACAAAATTAAGCCTGGTATTTCACTCATACATGAGGGTTGTAATGTGCAAATAATGAGGGGACCACTCCCTTTTTCATACTGGTAAGCTGCAAACCTGTGGTACTGCTGCATAAAGCATCCAGTGTACATTCTGGAGTTTGTATGTCCTTTTTGCATCAAAATATCATGTGGTAGTCAGTGCGGGTGCCTGCTGAGCATCAGCTGTCTGTATCACATCACACAGACACCAGAGGGTTCTGAGGATCTTCTGTTCTTAAATATATAGTATCATAGAATGGTTTGGGTTGGAAGGGACCTTAAAGATCATCTAGTCCAACCCCCTGCCACGAGCAGGGACACCTTCTGCTAGTCCAGGTTGCTGAAAGCCCTGTCCAACCTGGCCTTGAACACTGCCACGGAGGGGGCAGCCACAACCTCTCTGGGCAACCTGCCCCAGTGCTTCACCACCCTCACAGTAAAGAATTTCTTCCTTACATCTAATCTAAATCTACCCTCTGTCAGTTTAAAACCGTTACCCCTTGTCCTATCCCAACACCCCTGATAAAAGAGTCCCTCCCCACCTTTCCTGTAGCCCCCTTTAAGTACTGGAAGGCTGCTATAAGGTCTCCCTGACAGGCTGAACAACCCCAACATTCAGCCTGTCCTCATAAGGGAGGTGCTCCAGCCCTCTGATCATCATATCTTAATAATGTAAAGGATTTTACTTCCCAACTTATTATAATCTCTTAAAAAAAAAAATATTTGATTCATAATTGCATTTGCTTTTCAAACACTTGCAACTACCTGCTGGAACCAGAGCAGTCCAGACTGCCAGCAGTTCTGCTAAGCTGCATGCAGCACCACTGCCTCATCCCTGCAATGTGGATTTCTCTGTATTTTCCCTTTTTTTCCCTTTTTGCTAGTTTGGGGAGGTTTTTTGATTGTTGATTGGTTTGGGGTTTTTTTGGTTTGGTTTGGGGTTTTTTGGTAGCTTGTGTCTCTAGTGGCCAAGCATACTCTAGGCAGAATTCTCATTAAGAGGAGAGTACCTCTTGCTGCTGCATATCCACTCTTAGGAGTTGTAATGTACTAGCTGAGAGCCCTAAATTGCTATTTCCACTTTACCAGTCTACCTTTGATCTTTCACCAGTTCCCATTTCCAGTTGTATAAATCCACCTATTGTCAGCCCTTCTGGGGGCCAAGCTAGAATGTGATGCTTTTTCTTTTATGTGAGATTTTCAAGGGGTGGTGAATCAGCTGGAGTCGCTGTGCATTGCAAGCAGGGTATGGTCTTGATAGCAAGTATTAAACACGGTTTCAGATCTCCTGGACACTAACACACTCCTCACCAGTCCATCCAAATTGTTGTGCCAAAGCAGTCTTTCTCACAGCCTGTGTAGGATTCGTAAACACGCCAGGATCTGACTGAAACAGCTTTGTATTGTGTATTATGATTTGTATGCACTTTTACAAACTTACAGTAATTGCTGTTGCCTTCATTGTAAAGAGCAAAAAATAAACACACACAATAAACCCCCTTAATGGGCACTGATCCCACTGGCACTGATCTTGAGTAACTCTGAATAAAAGCAGATGGTAGCAGGCTGACTAGGCTGACCTGCTTTCCCCTTTCATGCAAACATTGCTTATATAAATGGGGGACACACACAAAAAATTAATGGGCTTGGGTAAGCCACCTAAGGACAGAGACTCCCCATGTACTTAATGCTTACATCAGCCCCAGGGCTGTTTCCAGTTAGCTCTTCTCTGGAGGGAGAAGTTTCTCACAAATTAGTGGTTCCACGGCTCTGAGCCCATGGTTTAATAAGAAAGGACTGATGTGCGTCTAGAAAGTAAGCATGCTTAGCTGTTCCGTGGCCTGTTGTTGTGGTAGGTCATAGAAAATGATCAGAATAGTCTCCTCTGAACCTGCTACTCATTTACATACATATAATTGTGTCTGAAGTCCCTTTACACATCATCTCTGTCATAATGTTATAAAGAGGCATTTGATTTTTATGGTTTTGTACTACTTTAATTCAGATGCCTATTTGCTAGCAGTGATGGCAAATGAATTTCAATTGAGATTCCTAGTTGTTCCAAACAATGTGTCTCAGTATATCACTATAAGAAGATGTTTTGTAATAAATAGCATTGTTGTTTTCTTATTCAGCAGAGCATTTGGTTGGAGTTACTACCTCCAGCAGTATGCTACAGCCTCTGCCAGAGATTACAGCCTGCAAAGACAGTTTCCTGAACAAGATGTATTTCCCCATAGTCACTATCGTTTTCAGCCTGGTACATCAATGCCCGCTAAGCTGGAGTCAGGAACCATTCCAGCCATCTCAGGTAGACCAGTTGCTGACTCTGCCTTAGTTCAGTTGCCAGATGCACTACAGGATCTTTTAGGACGACCATCTTTACTTGGATTAACAGTCATTTAAATAGGCCTCTTTTTTATAAAAGGCATCAGTATCAGACCGGGAAGTCTTGATGCCTTCGGGTGCTGGCAACACATTGCATGGATACTGCATGGTAACAGGTGAAGACAAGGAGTATTACAAACACATATTTCAACTTGGAGAAATATATATAGCACTGTGGTAGGAGATATGTAGGCTTTCTGTCTTCAGTATGTGCCAAATTTGTTTTATTTTTCTGGTTGGCAGGGAAGGCAGATGTTACCCTTTATAATTCAGTGGCTTGTGCATGTCTGAGAGCAATGCAACAGAAGGAACAGCTTCTGCTTTCCCTGCTGTGTTAGTTTTGGTGATCCTTGGACAGAGGCAGCTGGAGTCCCTTCAGCTTTACCTGTTCTTAAAGAGCTCTTGATTCAGCTTTTTAAAACACTACATAAAAACTGGAAGGAGCCAGCTGTTTGTATGGGGAGTGGCTGGGTAGAAGAGAAATTGCTAGGAGGAGAGTGTATATGCCAAGTGGAGGTAGCTTAGTGTGAGTGATGAATAACCCACAGATTCAGACTGTCTGCCCCCAAACCTCTTTTATAAAGGAGATGGGGGATTTACAAAAGATGTCTTTCTCAGCCATTACATTTTTTCTTTTTTATGCTTTGTAAATTTTTGCACTGCTAGCAGAGGCGAGGCATAGCTGTAAAGTTATTAATAAAATCTAACTGGCCAATAGAGATGGCTGTTTAGATGATTGGTGTCCACAGTCAAATTGTAATGTTATTTTTTTTTAATTTTACTGCTTATTATATTGTGAAGGGGCTTGATTTACAGGCAGTTTTCACACTCATGAACAGTGTCATTACTAGGTACTTTATTTGCTTATTTTTCTAGATACTTTAGGACTAAACAGACCTTCTACTTCATGCACTGAAGAGAGGCCAGGTTTTTCCAGCACCACCTTTTCAATACAGTGATACAAAGACTGCCTATAATTAAATATAAATATATGTTTCACGTACTCATATGATTAATTTCTTAAGACTAGGAGCTCAGGAACCTTTCAAATAAGGGAACAGCATGGAGTAAATGTTATCTAGGATGTCTTCCAAATGAAGAATACTATATAAAGAACGGTAATGCTACTCTTTGATAGCATCCTGACTTTGAGAAATGCAGTCTGCCGAAGTAGCTTTCTTTTTTTAAAATAGGGTAAGGACTGGTGAGCGAAGATTAAAGTTGTCATGCCTGACTTGTTGCTCACTGCTGAGACTGCATATGGGACTGCATTTTGTAATAGCGTTGAATAACATGTGCAAATGTAGAACTTGGTTAAAGCACTTTTCATCTTCCACGAAACAAATTTTTAAAGTAAAATACAACAAAGCCTCATCTCTGAAATACCAGTTGCAAATGTGCTTTTGGCGACTGCATTTGCAAGGAACAGTAGTGAATTATAGAGATGGGTTAAATTTTGTCTTGGACTACTGTGTTCTGATTTTTATCGTGAATACTGTCATTCAAGGAAAAAAAAACCTACACCTTGAAAAACTTAATTTAGGTTTAGAACCTTTGTATCTGTGTTGTCACTCTTCTCTAATCTAAAACTTATGTGTTGCTTTTAAAGAAGGAAGAACTGTTTTTAAGCACAGTTCTAAACAACCTGAGTGGAAGTTGGTAAGCGTGACACAAAATATGTAGCAATTCTGTAAAATGCATTTTTCTCCCAATGCTTTGGCCGCAGGGAAGTAACTGTTTGTGTATGGCACAACTTTGATTTTCATTAACTCTTTCTTTTTTAATGTCAGATAGGCATGTAGTTTTAATACAAAATAATAAATCATCAACCATACGCAAGCAATGAAAATGTGTATCTCGTGTTTTCTGGGTCTGGTAGAATTACATTTATGTTTTAGCTCAAAACTACGCAGTCAGAGCAGGTTGGACTTAATATGGGTTGACCTGCAGACCTCTGTCCTAACTCAGGTTGTTAAGTAAAGTAATAGTCTCAGGGTTGCAATATAGTGGCCTTGTTTTATGCACTGTACATATTGCAAGACTTGGTCAGAGCTATGTTTGTTTAAAGACAGTATAACAGCTGCAGTTTCTGTCCTTGTCAGGCCATTGTATCTTCAGTAGAAGTAAAAAGCATAGAATTTGCTGGCAGTTGCTTAATTTCTGGGTTTTTTTTAGTTTGTTTTTATAATCCTAAAACCATAATTACAGATCTTGGGAAAATTGTTTTATTTACTTAACAGCTGCCATTGTGCCCTGTTATGTAAATCTAAATTATAAATGGGAAATATTTACTAGTTTGAGTTACAGTGTAAATACACGATTAACTTCTTAAAAGTGCATGTAGCTTATTTCAGTAATTGGACCCGCTCCTAGAGACAGGCAAGCAGGGAGATTACATGGGGAATGCTTGTTTCTGAAGATGAAGCTTCCTTCCTGATTAAAAAAAAAAAAAGAGAGAGAGAAAAGAAGGGGGGGAGCAGCTTCCTGGTGGAGTCCTCACTTTAAGGGAGGCCAGGCAGTCGTGCCTCCCCCTGCTCCAGCTGGCTTTTACATGCTGTCCTTTGTGGAGGCGTTCTCTGACGAATGATGTCCAAAACCATTTTACAAGAGCGATTGGAGTTTGCCTGTACAGGCAGACCTGGGATTTAAAGAGGTTTTTGCTCCTCTCTCATCTGCTTTTAAATGCAAGGCTACGACAGCCAGCGTCTCTGAGGTTAAGGCTTGATAAAGGCTGATCTGTTCCTGAGATTCATAATCTTCTAGAAGTGGCCTAATGAAGAGACTCAAGACAAAGTTTCAGCTGTATGTGAAAAACATGTTCTGACCTCGATACATATGATGTGAAAAATAAATAATAGCAGCACTGCAGGCAAAATCTTCTCTGCTACAATGTGGCAACCCACGCCTTCATCGGAGGTTTCAAGAATTTGGCTGTGCTTTTGGAAATAAGCCTCATGATTCTGCTGGAGAGATGTTTTAGCTCAGACAGAGCACAGCACAGCACACAACGGCTCTGTTGGAGCATGGGCTCTGTGCTTATAGCAGGAAACTGCAGTAAAACCTTACTTTTTTACCTGCAGTACGTGGCAGTTGTTTTGAATGCAGCCAAGGTTGTGTGTTAGTCTTTTTTTGACGAAAACCATGCTCGCAGGCTTGAGAACCACAGCAACTAGAAGCTAGAACCACTTAAGATGGCAATTAGGGCCTGACTCTATACTTCATTAATTCAGTAGGGTTTTTTTACTCTCTTTAAGGACGAACTCCCTTGCTCTGTCTGTCCAGTGTGGGCTGTTAAATGAGAACCATACATTCAGTTCTTTAACCCAGCTGCTTTTTGCAAGCATGCATGGAAAGTGAAGCACTTATAAAGAAGAGTAGACTTCACGTGTACCCATGGTAGGTCCGAGTGATGTGTTTAGGAGATGTTTACATCATGCAACACCTCTAGCTCGGAAATCTGTGAACTAGCCATCAAGCAATCTCCAGAGGTGGTGAAGCTCAGGGCTTGCTGTGGTGGTGTGCTGACGGGTTCCAGCATGATGTGATTTCATCCAGGATATCTGCATGTCACTGCATTTTGTAGACATACTTGCTTGGGTATCTGAGTACGTGACTGTCTTTCAGGGTGTGCCATCCAACCATTCACACTCGTGTAGAGCACTGCAGCGCAGAGCCTGCCAGAGGGAATATTTTGAAGCATATGAAAAGAAAGTTCAGATGTTTTTTGTCTGAGAGTGAAATTGCAGAAGGCCCTTAGAGGTCTGACTTATTGTGCAATCTCTGTAAGTAATTTGTAATCAAAATACCTTTGCACATGTCACTTTCATATTTCCTGTAATAAAACAGCAAGAGCAATTAAGATTTTGGACCATAATCTTCTACAAGCTTCTAAAAATGAATGGGTTGGGGATTTTTTGAGTTATGGCTGAAACAGCCAATTTTTAAATATTTGATTGCTTCAAAAAAATGGTAATAGCTATTTTAATAGATTTTTAACTGTAGCCTGACAAACAAAACTGTTATGTGGTAACATAATTGATCTGAAGTTTACTTCTGAAAAAAATTAAGTAAGAAACCAGAAGAACTCTTCACAAAACTGGAAGACATCTGTACTCTGGTAACCCAGCATGTGACCTACTGGGCTTTATGCATTTCAAATCAAAAAGAATCAGTAAATATACTGCCATATGCATGCAAATGTGTCTAATAACACACTGTGTGCTGTGTATCTGTAAAGTTGTTCTGACACAGTTCAGAAAGTTGTCTGTGGTCTTGGCATTCTTCAGGAAACATTAGATTAATATAGCTGCCTTTGTCATATAATTTTTTTCTGTTTAAGTAGGTGTGTGAAGGCTGGTGCTACGTAAATGAATTATACGGAAGACTTTGGAGGAAGAGGGGGCTTGTAAACGAGACTGAAATTAATGAATATAAGAATAAGAAATCAAAACTTTATGTTTAGTCTGAGGAGAAACAATTCCTTAAACCGTAACCACATGGCTGTTTCTTGTTTGCATCAACTCTGGTTGACTGTTATTGTCTTCTGTTAATTCTCTGGGGCAGTGGCCTGACTTTGTTGAATGAGCCAATTGTTTTCCTTTGTGTTGCCCATCAAGTAAGTCCCCATCTGGTTTGTATCAGACTGTTTTCACAGCCAACAACTGCTGCCTTTTCTATATCCTGACACTTAAGGGCCCCATGCTATCAAAGCATTGCTGTGATAGCCTGTCTGGCTGGGCCCATACAGCTGTGCCTTGCAGCTTGAAACTATTACCCAAGTAATGGTAACTTAGAACTTGAACTGGCTCTTATTCCCATTGGTGTCGTGTGTACAGTGAACAGAATACATTTTTGTTGAAGTCCGTGTTCAACAAAAAATTCTTTAAAGCTCTCATTTTAGTTTATATGATTGGTTAGTTTTTATTTTCCAGCAGCTTCCTGTATCTAGAGGCAGTTTTGTGTTCTTCTAAAACATTAATGAGTACAAGACAAGCAATATTTATTTAAGGCACTGTTGTTATTACTTACTTTTATGGTACATTAAAGCTCAATAAGTGAAAATTAAACAAGCAAATGATTCTTAATGAGGATTTTTCTTATCAGATTTAGAATATATTTCCAGGAAACTTTCTGTGCATGATAAAAGTAGGTTGTGTGAATAATGCTACACCTTGGCTACTACAGTCTCACTTTCCAAGTAGCTATCTAAAAAATACAGACAATGAGTCTTCATTAACCTCCTCTGAAGGATAGGGAAGGATTGGATAACTCTGTAACCTGGGCAGTAAAAGGGTATTACGGTTTGCATTGCAGAATCAGTGGGAAGCCCCAGGCATGATCCAGGCCTCTTTCTGCCAGGCATCCTACATGGTAGGAGACAGTCCTGTTCTGTGAGACCTTGCAACATGTGTGTTCTCTCCCTCCAAGATTTTAAAAAAACCCACATTGCATAGAGTAACAGTGACATTCAAGTCTTGTCTTGTATAAAGAAAGATGATCTTTAAGCATTTGTTCTCTTCTGCTCTTGTATAGGCTGTGTAGTCATGTAAGTCAGTGACAGACTAATGATGAGGGGAAGCATATTCCTCAGCTTGTATATGTATTAAATTTTAAGTATAATCTGGACTCAGTTCTTTCATGACATTTAAGAGAGGGAGAGAAAGAAAATAATGGGTAATTCATTTAAAATTTCTGGTCTTACTGTGAGCGTGTGCAAAAAACTGCTAGAAAGCAGATTGATTTATCTAATACTTGCACAGTAATTGTTCCTGAACTTGGGAGTGCATGTGTGTGAATATAATGTGAATGAATTTGCTTCAAGTAAAATACTGGGGAGCCATTAAATTCCATGAGACACATGAGATAAGATTTTTTTTTTTTTGCCTTTGTGCTTTTCCTATTGGTACACACTGGGTGTCATTGTGGCAGATTAGGATTGTGCTAAATAATTGAGTTTATGTCATTGTCAGGTATGTGGAGGGTTTGCAAAAGCTGCTCCCTTAAGCAGCTTTCCATAATTGCTCTTCTTATGAACCCTCTACAACTCCTAAATTCAGGAGTCGCAGTGTGTGCTCTAGTGTGGTTACCAGACCCCAGTGTCTGTGCCGTTCACCTGCCCAAGTCACGTCCCATCAGCCCGCAGCAGCCCACACCTCTGCAGGGAGGCTGCTCCCACACATCCCGACTGCATTTCCTTGGCCGTGCAGATTTCCCTGCATTTTGGCCAGGAATATTTAAACCCGAACAACTGATAAATGATTTTCATTCAGCCTGCTTACAAGCTATATTAATCATGCTTGTGACCCAAAGCAATGAAGAAAGCTGTCGATGAACTGAGTGCAAATCAGGTTTGGCACCAACAGCTTGAACTGGGAAGAGTGAATATCAAAGAGCTGCAATGCTTTCTGAAACAAGTTGGCAGTAGATACTAGAAGGAGTTGTCACCGTCAGTTAATGCAGCCAGTGTTCAAAATTTCAACTTGTGTGTGTGTGTGTGCAGCTTCAGGGCTGAAAAACCATCTGCCCAAATGAGAACCTAATGTAAACGAGTCCGCTCAGTGTCTCGGAAGGCACGGCTTCACTGCTGCTCCAAGATTTGTAGAGAGCAGCTCCTGGGTTGCTAACAACAGTTATTGGTCTCACTGTTGCTGCTGAGGAACCGTTGGTTGGTAGTGAAATCTCCAAGAGGCACAGTGTTGCTGGGAGCAGTCTGTAGTGTTCTCCCTGCTTTGTATAGCTGTTAGCAGAGACGGAGGGGTGCGCTGTATTAAAATCAATAGCAGTGTTTCTAAGAGGGAGTTAAGAAGGTGGTGTAGTGTGCTGAATATGTAGCATAGATGTAGAGCAATAAGCTTCTGCTGTTCATTTATTCTACTAATTTAGAGCTCAGATTCACCCAAGTATTGCAAAGGAATTTTGTTTTTCCTCTTTCCCACGTAACAGGCCAAGGTTCTTGGATTGTTTGGTTTGAGTGTTTTTTACAAGGAGGAATGCTTATCTCTATTGCACAAAGTTGAAACATTTCAGATTTTAACAAACTTTAAAATAGCACAGGATAAAAACACATATTTACTCTCAGACCTTTCCAAGTTTCTGGTCCAAGGCATTAAATTGTAGAGGCAGTGTTACTTGTCATCACACTGGGTACTCATTTCAAGAGAAGACTTAGATGGTCTTTGGCAGAATAGGGTCTGCACACTTCCATAATGGCTGTCTCCCAGCAGATCCTCCAGTAAAGACATTTAATGTTTTCCTTATTTTAACATATGCTTACTTATGGAGATGACAACAGTATTCTTTCAGAGCTAATAGAAAAATCGCTTGCCTCTCTAAACTTCCTAGAATTGCTTATTCCTAATACATTTTTCAAAGTTAATTGAAATGCACAAATGGTAGGATCTTTAGTGGCCATATTCTGCTGTTAAACAAATGGCTTGAAAGGGGATCTTTTTAACAAATTGTCGGCGTGTGTGCTGAAAATGTGTGTAGAAACGTCCTAGTGTTTAATAGAATGTATCATTGGAAAATGCTAACTGTATAGGGCTGGTTTTGTTCTGTCTTGTTTTGTTTTTTCCTGGGGAAAATATTCACAATCCTTTTTAAAAGGTGTAATTACAAAAATTGAGTAATTGTGCTGTAGGTATAAGCATTTTAATATACCACATCTTTGTAATGGTAGTACAGTAATAGGAGTCTTGGCAAACTGTTTCCATATGGAGGATCCCATGACTTTGTAAGTGAAAATCATCAGAACAAATTAATAGAGTCATGTGACTATTTAGATTTAGAAGTATTCAGACTAGAGAAATACAGCTATTTCATTTGTGGTCATCTAGAAAAACGCTTGTTATTTGAACGTTTTTTATTTTTAGTACATCTTACATAAATTTTTATTATAAGAAGGCATTTAGTGACTCCATTATATGTGAAGAGTGACTTACAATGAGAAAATTCTGCCCTGCAGCACTGCCTGAAGAGCCGTGCGGTACAGAAAGGTTCCTGTTTTCTTCCTGATGATGCCCATCCCCTAGCCCTCATGCAGATTTGGGTGCTGATTGCTGCCATGGCTGGAGGTGATGAACCCTCCTTGCCCAGGAAATCCTCTTGGCTGTTTGAGGTAGAGCTCACCAAGGTCTCACATCACACTTTTAAGTGATAGAAAGTAGCTTGTGACTTCTCACACTGATCCACTGAAAGTTGTCCTCTTACATTCCTAACAGTTTTTTAATAGTCGCGTAGCTGAGGAATGGATTGCTGGATAGTGTGTGATGCTTAGTAAGCATATGCAGCGCAGCACCGCTGCAGATAACGCGCTCAGTCTTGACCTGCAACATACAGAACTGTCTGATAAACAAAGATTATCACTTGCCTCGAATTACCCACGTCCCAAGTGATGCGAACAACCACACATCAAACACTGCCCAAGAGCAGCGTGTTGGAGTAATTGTTGGTAATTTAACTGTGTGAGCCAAACTGATCCGAACAAAAATGGTGGTGAGGCAGTAAGGGGCTTTAGAGTGACGCCATATATCTTGGCCAGTACACTGACTTACAAAAGAACATAATTTGCTTAGGGGATCCCCTCACTGGGACACCCATCTTCATTTTAAGCATGAACTGGAATGATGTTCATTTTCAAACCCACTGCAACCCTAATTTATGATGAAACATCATTGAATTTGTTCATTCAACTTTAATGACTTGTGTAAATTATTTTTTAATTATTTTCAAATAAAACCAGACCGTGTAACTTTTATGAATTAAAAAGATGCTTTGATTTTTACTTTTTTTTTTCCTTGCCACTCCCCATGTAGGCTATGAATGCTAGCACTGTGGTACGATGTAGATATATAAGCTGGAGGCAGTATTGCTGCAATTAATATTGTTAAGATACGAGGTCTCAGTGGAGCCAGTCCTACTGCTAGCATTGCAGTGAATGATTCTGCATCCTGAGGGAAATCTGCATAACTTTATCTTTGAATTTAGTGTGAATTCCCACTATTGATCATTGAGGGTTTGGGTTTTTGTTTTTTTGTTTTTTTTTTTTTTAACTTCTTTATTTTGCCTCAGATAATGGCATTAAAATGTCTTTTGAATCCTCAAACATGAGGGTGTGAATAACAGAACCTAATATATTATACAAGTATATATATTACCTTCCTGTCCACTTGTCTGTTATATTTTGCAGAAGGTGAGAAAAAGATTGGTATGTAGGTGATGCTTAGTTTTACTGAATAAATAAAATATTAATTACACCATTAGATATGCAGTTTTTTAATTATCACTTGTCAGATTCTCCTGATTCCACCAGCTGTTTACCTAGGTTGTCTCTTGTGGATTTAGAGATTACTCCTCCCCCCAGCTCTTGCACAAGATACACATTTTCCTGGTGTTTTTCAAAGACTCTGGACCAGTAATGAACCAACTCCTTCTCCTTTTCTACTTCGAAATAAAAGCTCCTGCTTCAAGGTTTACCACAGACCCCTCATCTCATTTCTCCTCAAGAAAGTGGCTGCAGTCAAGAAACAGCAGTGCTTAAAAGTTAAGAAAGGACTATTTGTTTCTAGCCAATTGCACATCCAAAAATCACAGGCATCTGTACAGAAAAATCATACTGACTTTTAATATGTCTTCTTAGTATTAATAATTATTGTAGTTATTTGGAAAGATCATTACACATCTTTTGGAAGAGATTTGCTGGGAAACAACAGCAAGAGTTGTGGCCAGGGAATGAACTTGTTAAGCAATGAGATATTCTACAGCAAAATATGCCAAATCTAAAGGACCGGAGTAGATTTAAGTCACTGAAAGGAAGTATTTATTTAGTAAACTCTGCAATCTCATTCCTAGATGTTTCTGGAGCTGCATTCTGTCTGCCCTTCCCTACTGGGCTCTGCATTAGGATTTTGAAAAAGTCTGGTTCTAGTTTATTTTATGTATTTCTAGTTTTTGTTCTGTTTAGTGTTGCTATTGGTGGGAATATAGCATGTTTCAGGAAAACCACTGAACCGTGAACCTTAGACTTGAGAGGAGGAAAAATCATTTTCAAATATTCTGCTTTGAAAAATTTGTTAGCTGCTTAGCCTGTGTCCCACCCTCCTTTACTGACTGGGGATCTGAATTTATTTTCTTTTCAGAAATATTTATAGCTAGGATATACATTAGGATTTAAACAAACAAACAAAAAAAGAAAAGCACGTGTGTGTATGCATGTTTATTTTCTGTGTGCTTGTATGCAGAGTTTCTGTAAGTACATTACACCATGGGAAGGTGGAATTTGCCAAGTTTAGGTCAAAACTTGAACTGAACTCATACTATATAGTTTTCTGTCTCCACTGGTGTCTGTGGCCCACTTATGGAGGTTTATGAGTTGGCTGAAGCCTTTGAGAATGAAACTGTGTTTTTTCAGCTCATGCAGTAGACTCATGCTTTTAAATCCAGACATTTTTGGCTCAAGTCCTACAGATGTCAGTCCATTTCTGTAAAACAACTGAAGTGTTTTAATTGTAAATCTACCCCTTTCATGTAACTCAGCCCTAGAAATTTGGCCTAAGTTTGCCTAGAGTCTTTTCTGTTTGTCATGAAACTGGCTAAGTTAGGGGCAGTCTGGTTTTGAGTTACGAAAACAGAACTGCATGCGTTTGCAGAGCATCTTATTCTTGCTTTCTGTATCTATCCTAGTGGAAGGCAGCGGCCTGACCTGCAGCCAGGGGCCCTGTGCTTAGCAAAGCATTTGCACATTGAGAAGAATCCCAGGCCTAAAAAATACACATGCTTGAGCATTTTTGCTTCATCTCTGGCAGAGCTGAGAAGGGACACCTTCTCCACAATAACATAAATATGCATATGGATTCAAGGTGGCCAGGGCTAGCAAAGTGGAGAAGCTATAATTCCTAATGAATGGAGAGTAATTTTGTCCAAACAATTGGATTATTTGAGAAACTGTTGATGGTCCTGCTTATTCCTGAGAATGCTGTATTCTTTACCATCTTGAGACCATGTAACTAGTTCCCTACCATACCCACTTTCAACTGTATAAATCATTAAATTCCAGAAGCATTGAATTTTGTTGATATGCCAGGTATAGCTAGACATGAGTCTGAACTGAAAATACGGTACATAATTATAATTAGTAACATGACTGACATTACAGTGTATTTTATCCTTTCAGTGTAGCCTTCAGAACTGCTTAAATCAAAATATGGATGTTTCTTATCAGTATATGTTAGCCCAGCAAATCTGAAATAATTTTGATTTTGCTGAAAATGCTGCTTCTTGGGTTGCTATACTTGGTAACTTGCCTGTACAACCATGTATGAAAATTAGTTAATTTTTCTTTGTTACAATACAGACACCCATGGAGACATGGATCGGACACACACTGGCACAAATACGTATCTCACATCTTTACTTATAGGTAAGAGGAGCAGATAAAGTTTTTCTATTGACAGTGGTTCTGTTACCTTTGGGCTTGTAGCTGTTCTTCTACTTTACACTCATTACCGTAAAGAATTTCTGACAATTCTGTTTCCCTGCTAACGGTCTTTGTAACCATATCCTAGATGTAAATCCTTTTTTGTAAGGAAAGAGCAAAATGGGGGAATGACACAGAAGGAAAAAAAAAAAAAAAAGAAGGCACTTTCATTAAAGATTTTGAGGTGCTGAGTTACAGATCTGCAGGTGCTGTGCTATCGCCAGTGCTCTGAACGCTTGAGATAATGCCATCTGGAGGAAGTTATTTGTTGGGACAGGACAGTGTTTTAAACTTTGAAGTCAGTAATAAACAAAGTGAAGCAGCTGGAATCTGGCAGAAGAAGAAACAAGCAATTCATATCAACCCGTGCTATTAAAGGAATGGGAGCACTGCGCTGGCGTTGTTTTTACATATGCTTGGAAGTTTATTCTTGCTCTAGAAGGTAGCTGCTTCAGTTGTTACGTTAGAGAGTAGAGAGAGGGTTGCTGGGGGCTGCTGTAAATTTTAGGAAATAATATGTAGGTAATTACAGTAATTGTGGTTCTGGTTTTATACTAAAGCAATAACCTGGGTCCTCATCCTTCAAACCCCTCTCTATTTAGTGTCTTGAAGATACCTCTTTTCCACTTACAAGATATGGGTCTGCTTTACCTCCAGATAGATTAAAAATAGAAGTTTTATTTAGTGTATGGACACCGACTTGAAGGAGTTAAAGCACGTGGTTTTTATTTGGCTTAAAAGTCAGACTTGTTTAGTCTTTTTATTTTGCCAAATAGAAAAATTTAAAAAGAAAGATTTAAACATTTTTCTTTGTTCTTATTGTTGCCATATGGTATTAGTAACCAAACCTCCCTTCAGTGTGTTTAATTCCTTTTCCATTTGGCATACATTCACGATACACTTGTATATAGCATACTCTCTGTGTGATGGTACCTCTTAGAGAAAAACTCCCTTCACAGGTCACCGGATGGTTGACACACCATTAATTTTTATGTTTCTGTTAAACAAAGATCTGGAAATTTAGTACTGTACATGAATTTGTTACAGATTGCCAAGAACGGGAAAAATCTCTAGTCTGAAATCTGACCTTTTCCATCAGTGGGTCACTGAGATGTTTTCAGTCACCACTGAGTGTCTACCAGTCAAGGACCCTTACACACTTATTAAGAGTGCCAGTCCTCACAGTTTATATGAATGTATTCTATTAGACAGTGACAATGAATTTGGAGAACTAGAGGTCACCTCAGGTCACACATTCCATTTATTGGATTTTAACAAGGAAAATTTTTATAAATACATCTAAGTACATGATTACAAAATTGTATTGAGTACTTCCAGAGCCTCTAAAGAGGGGAAAAAAGCTGTGAAGGTTACCTGCCTTCCTGCCCTGCCCTGCTTTGTACATGGAGGAATTTTCCATTCCATTTTATGGCATATCAGAAGATTATAAACACTATTGCAGTCTGCATATTTGTGGCAGTGAAGAGCTCAGTGTTTAAGGGGAAACCATCTTAGTATTGGTTATAAGCAGTTCTCTGATGGGGAGAAGAACTAAAATGGAATATCACATTGTTAAAGAAGGAGCTGGCCAGGGACTATACAAGCGAAAGGCAGATACAGACATCAGTAAATATGTGTGCCTCAAAACATATATGTGAGCAGGAATACAAACATTTAAGCCTGTGTGCTTGTATTTGTATATTTATTCACATGCCCATCTCTATCTGTCCATATGAATGTGTTTTATGCACTGTGCATGCACGAGGTTAGATAAGCAAGAGGTGATAATGGTAAAGCACATGTGAGAGTAACTTAGTAGTTGTATCTTTGGGCCCATGTAGAGTTTCAGGACTGGCAGTTTTCTATCCTGGAAAGTTACAGTCATGGAGCAGAATCTCCCATGTAGCTGAAATAGAATATCTATTGGTTTTTTTACAATTAAAATGGTGAAAATCAAGGTTCTGTATTTTCTGTGTGCATCTAACAAATTCAAAGACTTCAGGTTTCTGTCTTTAAAAAAAGGGAAACGTTTACTTTGCATATTTTTAAGCTTATCTTTAAGGATATTTAGATAACTCAGGTCCTGGTAACTTTTCTGTTGAACAAGTAGATGGAATTATTCTTTTGATTTTTCTGTCCTTTTAGCATCTTATATCCATCATAAAATTGAGCTATAGTATGTCTGTGAAATATATTAGAGTATGTGTTAGGAAGAATGTAGACTCATATGATACTTTCTTTCAGCACCCCAGAATGAAATACTTGGGAAGTTACTACAGAGCTTTGGGATAAGGGAATTTTTTTTTTTTCCCCCTCTATTTTTTCTTTTTTTTTTTCTTTTTTTCTTTTTTCTTTTTTGTTTCTTGTTCTTGTTTCTTTTTTTCTTGTTTCTTTTTTTCTTGTTTCTTTTTTTCTTGTTTCTTGTTTCTTCAAACCTGAAAACAGCTGTTGAAACAATGACATCATGGAATGTGACACGACTGTGGAAATTATTAACAAAGTTCATGCTTTGAAAGCATCAGACTACATACAGTGTTGGAGAGTTGCTTTAGCATCTAGGATGATTTACAAAGTTTCCTTGGGCATTACACATTCACATCTTTACTGTGTGTCAGCTTCACGTCTAACCAAATAAACGCTTTGCTTTTCTGCAGTTCCCCTTCTGAAAAACCTATTTTTATCACGCAAACACGGCTACAGTCTAAGCTCATGGAAGTACTTCTGGAAAAACAAAACACATAACGTTGCTTGTGCATCTTTGTGGTCTTGCCACAAATGTGCTTTTGAATCCTGTTCAGGATCCTGTTCAGAAGCTGTAGGATTTCTCATGTCTTCTTACTGCTTACGTGTGAGGTTTGCTCCGGCCCATGCCAACCCAAACGTTGGCAGCTGTGCTTTGTAGAAGGATTTGGACTGGGGGTGATGAAAGCTGTCCAACTAGTGAGGATAGTCTAGTGAAACTACGGACATTGCTTCTTGCAAAGTGCGTAAGTGGCTGTGGCGAGCAGGCGACGTGTTGATTCCCTGGGGACACAAAAAATGCTCTTATGCTCTTGCTACCTCCCCAGAGCTTTGCCTTCCTGAAGGGCAAGAGGCTTGGCTGGCGCAGGTTGCTCCATGTACTGGCTTTACTGTCTTTGGCCTCGTTCGTGTTTGACTTCCTAGGCTGTTGGCAGCTGTTCTAGCATGAAAAACACTGGATGAAATTTTATTTTAGCAGTGGGTTTTTGTTGTTTTAATTAGCCATTTGAAGCATGCTTTGCTACAAGTCAGATGAAAGCAGATTACTACTACAGTGACAGAGTAGATAATTAACTGGGGTGAAAGAAAGCCTAACTTCTTGGTTTTATTGGGAAAATAGTGTTTTAATTACCTAGTCTATCACAGAGAAAGGGAAAATTGTTACCGCTTATTGGAATAAGAACAAACTCCAAGAGAGCCTTTGCTGTTGTATGCAGACTCATATGCATTTGTTCTGCTTGTAGCTGCTGCACTTCAAATAAATGTCCCTAGGACAGCTGAAATCTCAAAATGCTCTTTCTGTAGTTTTGTGAATGTTGTACCATTCATCCAATGTCATTTCTCTTGTCCTCCTTCGTTCTGTGTCTGCAGCCTGATCCATGTCTTGGAGCTCCTCCTGCTCTATGAATTGATTCGTCTTGTCTCCTTCCTCTGGCTAAATACACTAACTCTTGCCCATAACCCTTCTCCCTTTCCATCTCTGGTGTCTGGCTACAGGTTGTTTTCTACCCCTCCAGTGGTTCCCAGACAGGACTTTTCAGCACTGCAGTCACCTTTCACAGCTGCTCAGCAGCCAGTGCTGCTGGAAGCTCTGTGGGACATGTCCCCCTCCCTTGCAGGGCCTGCTGGCATGGCAGTGGCTGGGCTGTGTGGTGGCTTGTCCCTCTTCCAGGATGTCCCACATTTTGCAGGGTCAGATCACAAGAATGGGAAGTGTCAAGGTGCCATCTTGGACTTGCTGGAAGATGAACATGGCTTGTGAAGTCCTGAAAGACACAACTCCAGAGTGGGGGCTGTCTACATTTTCTCTGGAGTCTGTTGGAGGATGAAAGAAGGGAGATAAACCACAAAGGAGTAGCAAGAAGGACCCTTAATGAGTCAGGGAAGTGAGTTGGAGATAGAGAAGAAATAAAACATCTCAGTTGTGTTTTGGGCAGTTGAAGCATTAGTAGGGTGTTTTTTTCCTGTAGGACTTGTAGCCAATGGCTTCAACTTGTATTGCTTTGCTTTTTAAGTTTGTATATAGATGTGTGGTCTTGAACAACCTGAATGTTTTCTAAGGGTTTGATGCAGACACACACATATAGATGGAATTTAGAAATACTGTTAGAATCTACAGATCTCGTTTCATTTCTGTGGAAAACACCAGTATACATATTTGAAGTTATCCTGGGCCTACTGGAGATTATATATGTGTGTGTGTGTGTGTGTAGTGTATCTGTATGTAAATACAACCCAGTCTATATATGCACAGAAATTCATCCCTTTGTTACCTGATAAAGAGAACTCTGATGGCTCTAACAGCACTCTGAAAAGCCTCAAAATTGTGGACAGTAAGTGTGTCTGTGTTTTTGTATTTCCATGGAGTGATGCAATGTGGAGATGACTTCAGTACAGTTTAGTTGTTTGTCATAGACAGCAAATAATGTGTTTTGTTTTGCTTTTCTTATTTTTTTTAGGAGAGGATGCTGCCCCACATTTACATTCACATGTTTCTGCAGCAAAGGTGTCAGTGAAGCTGCCTTCCATGAATACAGATAACCAAACGCAGAGTATGAGTAGTATACATGGCG
This sequence comes from Strix aluco, assembly GCF_031877795.1. NCBI lineage: Eukaryota > Metazoa > Chordata > Aves > Strigiformes > Strigidae > Strix > Strix aluco. Next base: position 126,072,409 of record NC_133934.1, on the reverse strand, counting down.
ATTCAGATTCTTCAGGGACAGATACGTTTTAAAGCTTATGGCTTTTTATGATAGTCATTGTCTGAGGATTTTGTCATTGGTACATCTGTCTGCCTAGTGTGATAGTCTGGGTGTTTCATCAAAATACCAGTCTTCCAGTACTGTTTATTTTCTATTTTTCTTACAGTTTTGTTATGATTATAAATCTAAGCAACGATTCTGTTTGTGAATATATCAAATATTTTTAAGCAAATAAAATGCAATTCTTTCAGAATCATTGTGAGTTTACATCAGTAATGGCCATTTAAATATTTATTGTGTGTACAGATGAACGTGAAGGTGATCGGTATTAAAATCCATGGCTGATATCTGGCTGATATCATGGCTGATATCATGGCTGAATCACTGATAGAAAAAAATGCTTGGCTCAGTGTAATGTCAGTACCGTTAAAATGTTGAGCCAAAGGGAAATATATTTGAAACCAAAGTTTGCAAGAAGATTGTGTTTCTAGGTATCGTCAGAGCTTATTCATCCTCAGAAGACTGCTATCACAAGAGAGTAATTCAAAATTGTATGTGAAAGAGACCACTAGAATTTGTATTGTTATTATGAGGAATTTCTTTTTTCAGAATTACAGGAATTTTTCAGCATTTTGATATTTGTTTCCCTAAAGATTTTTTCCCATCTTGAAACATGTCTGAATGCGAGATTGTGTAGGTAAGGTTATTTGTTTACATTTTTTAATGTAAAGTTCTCCTTCTCATGAGATAGAGCTAGTTGCTGCAGTCTCAACCTTTCCGAAGGCAGATAATCCCTAACCACCCTTGCAGAGACTGTTCAGTTTTTTATTGTCTCAGTCAGGACAATGTGGTCAATCCAGCAGTGGCTGTGGAGGAAGGTAGGATTGTCTGCCCCAAGCATCATCCAAGTGAAATAAAAAAAGAGGAACTCAGACATGTTCAAGTAGGAAAACTAGGAAAGGAGCTCTTCTCCAAGCAGGGCAAACACAGCTTTTGCTCTGTTCCTCATCTAGTCTCAGCTTTTCATGGGATATCTGTGGAAAAGGGGAGATACTGTGGCACTTTCAAAGACATGGGGCATGAAGGCGTCTCTGAAAAGATAGGAAAAAATGCTCCTTTTTGGTTGACTTGTACCTTGCTGTCACACCATAGCATATAACTTCATCTGCCCAGCTTCACTGCATCACTTAATGATGGCACTTTGTGGTTGCACATACTCATAACTGTGAACAGTTCCCATTACTCTTATTTTATGGAGCCTGCACTGATTTCATCTCTCCGTAATAGAGAAAGATTCCTTTTGGTTTTATTTTGATTTCATTGGTTCTGTTGATTTGCTGCAGAATCTGCAAGGGTAGGTGGAAAAAGAGAGCTTCAACCGTTCAAGGTCAGTAATATCCAGAGGATTCAACTTTAAAGGGCGTCTCTTTAGGATGTTACAGAGTTGATTTCTTGTCTCTCTTGACAGATGTGTAACTAGCGGGTTTGGGTGACGGGTAAAAGCGTGGCAGGCTTCATGCAAAATGCAACATCACTTCAAAAAAATAAAAGGTACAAGTGAGACAGCATTACGGGGAGCTGGTTTCCAGCATGTGATGCCACAAACATTATCTCCAGCAGTAAAGCTGCTTCTAGATGTTCTTACAGTGTGACAGGCCACCACGAGCAGAGGAAAGTATCTGCAAGGTTGTGCCGATTGCTGCTGTCTGTGGAACTGCACTATAAATCAGACTATTGTCACGAGCAATGTTTAAAAAGCAGCAGCTTTTTTGGGGATGGCGGAGATGCTCTTTTACCCTGCAGCTGGTTGCTACAGCAGGGCATGAAGTGGTTGTGCTAGAACAACTGAGAGGATAACGAAATGCAGTGAGGAGGGCAAGAGCTTCTTAAACCAGCTTTCCTGCAAGAGAAAACCTTCATGAAACTATATTCCAAGCGCTCTGTCAATCTGCCATGGTTTTTTAGCATGCTCATATATAATTTAGGTCGCCTTTGTTGCAGTGTAAAAAGCAAATGAGCTGTACTGTTCTTGCGCCCAGAGCTGTAGGCCTGGATCAGGACTAAGCTTTGCTAAACAAAATAACAGTAACCGAATCGAGAACATGCAGGCAGCTGACAAACTGCGGATGAGATGGGAGGCAGCAGATGGGTACACAGGCAAGGAGAGTGCACGGGGAAGGGTGAGACAGCCCTGGCTGGTGGCAGAGCCAGTCATCTCATCGTACCAGGAAAATAACTGTTGGGTTTTACTGTCTGCAGTGCTGAGCATCTCACATTTTGCTCTAATTCTCTTCTTTTTCTCTTCTTGGAAACAAATGCATTTAAATCAAAGGTGTTGTCATTGTCACTGACTGAATCCTGTAGAAATGAGCTGTGTTTTTAGGAAAGTATGTCAGAAAATGCCCAATGAAGACCATTTTCAATCAGTTTTGAAGATTTCCCATCGAGTTACGTTCTCTCCCAACTCGAAGTGACTGATTGATCTTTTTGGAAGCTTTCTGGGTGCCTGGCACTGTGCTTCGAAGATCTGCTGCTGGTGGGGATTACACCATGGCAGTGGGATGTGCGAATTGTTCATCCCCACTGCAACCTCCGCTGTTCCCATTCAAAGAGAATTTTGGAGAGGTGAAGAAAGTGCAAACTATTTGCTTTTCCTTCCCCAAATCTTCCCCAAAATGAAGTATCCTGCCACATAAACGGACCTCTGTAAATCTGGCACCTGCCCATAGATTGTATTACAAGTATTAATATTCCTGTGAAAAGCTAAAGGCTGCGGGGGGGGGGTGGGGTTTTTTGCTTTGGTTTTAATCAGAGTCTCCATTTTTCCTTTGAAATGGGAAAAAAAAAAAAAAGTATCTTCTAGAAATTTATCTATTTCTTACTTTTGGATTCAGTCTTCTATTTCAGATTCCTGCAAATAGTTTTCCGGACTTTGAAATGGTAAGCACATGTTCTGTGAACACAGCCAAGCCGTGATAAGGAATTCGTCTGTCTGCATCTCCAAGTTCCATTTTGTTTCTACAGCTTTTATGATTGAAAATGCATATTTCTCATGGGCACTCACAGAACTGAAACAGCATGATTTGCAGGCTTGCTAAATGGATTTCTTCCAAGCAAGTCATTGGGGTATGTCATCAAAGCTTAAAGGCATCAAATAGAATTCCATCCAGGAAAAGTATTAAAAAAACACCTCTATACAGCTATATTTTTCAGTTAATTCTCAGCAGCAGAGAGGTGGGGCGGTAGGGGAGTGTTACTGGATTTCAGGATTGTCATGTGGAAAGCAAAACCCTGGCTTTATTTTTTGGTTTGACTGAATTCCTGGTGAAGCTTCCTTGTGTCTTGCATTAGGAAAGCACTGGAACGAGGGTGTTTGTTCATGGATTAGACTTGCAGTATAGGAAAGTGAAAAACTGAAATGTCAGAAGCATTTGTATTTGCAGGGCATCTTTTTCTTACTTTGATAAGTAAAATCTGTCAGTTTGGAAGTGAGGTGCTCAAAATCCAGGTTTTTTTTCTCCTCCCTCTGCCTGAAGGAAAAAGAGAGATGCTGTATGGTGAGGATGGCAGCAGTAAAGAGAACGGGTGGATCTACAGGGACGTCATGCAGTTCCTGGCACAGGCGGAGATCCCCGCTCCCAGGCCAGCACAGGCTCCTGGGACAGGCCCCCAGCCATAAGCTGCCAGGTAGTTTGTCTGATGCCAGTGTCACCCTTCCCCTGTTTAGCTGAATTATCTCAGTTTTCAGTATAGGAAGCAGAAAATTTCATGTGCGCTAATCTTATCTGAATTGTGGGAAATTGGATAAAGTGAGTTTTTTGTTATTCCCATTCATAGCTCAGAGATGGAAGTTGTCAAAATTACCTGCTGAAAACACGTGCTAACCTTCCAAGGTGCTTTACAGATTGCTACAGGATAACGTTTCTGTCCTGACTGAGTAAAGATGTACGTGCCAACCTCCTCCCTGTGAATTAACTACTCAGATGTTTAAAATCACACATGTGCAAAATTTCGCTGGATCCCAGTCTGAAATGTAGTCGTTTAAGAGCTGGAACCCTGCAGCTGTTTAACAGCTTGCCGTTAACACTCGGCACAAGAGTTTAAGACAGAAAGACAAGAGGATTGCATCCTGCGAAATCGATATGACGTGAGTTCATCCTTTCTAGAGGTGTCCAGCAGTGTGTTGTGTGTGGGGCTGAAAGCTATTGTATAAGCATTGTGATGCTTGTACTGGTTGGCAGGCGTGTTCCTATGGAGCTCTCTTTTTTCATTTCTCCCCTTGTCCTGCTGCACTCCTGTGTGTTGATGCCTCCCCCAACCTTCCAGGACTTGGATTTGATTTTGCTTCTTTGATCCTGCAAATATGGCCAAATCATTTATCCAAATCTTGATGTTGTGGTGTCCTTGGGCCAAGTGAGGGAACTGCAACAGAAGCTTTTTCCAGAAATTAAAAACAAAAAAAATAATTGAAATCTCACTACGGTGATGTGGCCAGCTGAGCAAAGGCCATAATAACACCCTGGGCCCTGCTCCTGTCATGGCAGTAATACAAACCCACAATCCTGTGTCCGTGTCTAGAGCTTTTGTTAAATTTTGAGTAGAAAGTGGAACCTGCTTTTGCCTTTTGCTCTCATTCTCTGCCTTGAGAGGTGAGTGCACCAAGTGGACTCTTACAGTTTAGGGGTTATTTTTCTTTCTTATGCTTTGTTTCATATTTAGGTTAGAAACCAGAAGGTAAGAGAAAAGTCAAATCAGAAATCAGAAGTGGAATCAGAAGCCTGTGTGGTGCCTTGTTCATGGAGGAGGTAATTCCTCAATATTTCCAGGCCAAGAAAGGGCCGTTTTGGGAAGACGTGCTTTTTCACCCCTCTGTCGAGCTTATTTGGGGCAGAGAAGCATCGTTGTTCTGATCAGACTTCATCCCAAAGGCCTGTAGGTCTTCCAGGCTGATGGCTCCTGCACTGAAGCTATTGAGTATCTTGAAGTGGTATGTGAAGCCCCTGAAATGGCTTGAACTAAAAACCAGTGGGATTCTTGCCCATATAGTTGCCATTGCAGGTCTAGGGCAGTTCTCAGAAAAATAATTGAGGAGAAATGCAAAAATCAGTCATCTGAAGAGTTGAGCAGGTGCTGAGCAAAGAACTTTACTAAAACTCAAAAAACTGAAACCAACTGGAAAGTCACAATCCTGCTACTGCTGTCTACTTTGCAGATGAGCTGGCAGCCCGGGCAGCTGCCGGGAGGCAGGTTGGGGAGGAAGGCAGAGAAACCACGGCCAGCAAGCAGGCAGGGCAGTCCCAGCAGTGCCTGTCTTCATCCAGCCTGCCCCAGGCAGGCAAGGCAGCAGCTCTGACTCTTCAGGCCCTCTCTGGGCTCTGTCTTTTCCTGGCAGGAGTGCCCAGCCCTGCAATTTAGGGTTGCTAATGCTTCATTTTGCCTTGAACTGGCAGCAGGCAGAGCCCCCTGTGCAGGGACATGCTGCAGTCGTATCGGTGGGGTCGTTCCCTGCTCTACCATCTCAGCACACTGATTTCTTACTGCCAGCTGAAAAATTCTCCCCCAGTTGGTGCCTGTTTCCTAATATGTGTACAGTTGTACTCACCCTGCAGCCTGTTATCACCTGGATAGCTGACTGTTTGATCACCTTGTAAAAATCTTGCCACTGAAATGATGACTTAGAGCTTATTTTTAATAGGTTCTGGGAGACGCTTCTTGCAGTGACTGGGGATTTTGCTGGGTGAGTGGCATCCTGTCATTTTTTTTCCCCCTTCTTTTTATTCTGACAGTCTTGGAAATTGTGCTCTTCCTGCGTGATGTGCCCTTGGAGAAGGGCATTCAGCATCCTGCATCTGTCACATAAATATCGTCTTCCCTTCCGTGCTGCCGAGTCACGGCTCCTTCCCTGCTGTGTTTTCTTAATCAGCACCTATGGCAAAGCAGCGGGCACCGAGCCACGGATCAAACGTGGTACTTGCTATGAAACCCAGCATCTGCTTAAATAGCACTTACATCTGTTAATGCTGATTGTTTAATGCAGCTTTCTAGGCAGTACAGTGCCAGGTGCTGTAGAGTAAGGGATTCCTCTGGCCCATCAACTTTGCAGCTCAAGACTGAGGAGGATTTCCCGTTCTGTGCTCAGGCTGTTGTGCTATTGCCTCTTTCGATGCCAGACTTTGAACAGCTGATTTTGGTTTGCTTTGTTTTGTTTCTGCAGATCAATTAGCTAAAATCATCTTTGCAATAAGTATTTTCTTTTTAAAAGCAGTCGCATCCTTGCTTCCTCTAATTTTGATAAGGATGTTTCTCAGGGCAGGGAATGCTAGTGCTTTTGTTGAGGTTCTTACAGACCTTCACAGGGACAATAGTGGTCAGTTTCTGCAAGTCCTGCTAAAACCAGGAGGGTGCAGAGGGATGAGATGGGACCACACCACAAAGAAGCATCCTTTTGGAAAACAAAGAGCAGGAGTGTGAGTCAGAGGGTGACAGATCCCTTTTCGTGCTTGTAGCAACAGTTTTGCATCTTCTTGTACGGTTTGGCAGGCAAAGAGCCTTTAGGGAGGAACTCTTCTTTTTTTTTCTCTGCACTGGGTCAGTAAATAATAGCAAAGGCCTGTTCATCCCTACCTACCTGGACTATTTTTGTTATCTTAATTGCTTCATTCTCACAACCCACACTCAATCTTTTCAGAAAATCGGAGCCTTGAACTTCATTCCAGGATCTTCAGGAAATCTCGCATCTCCCTGCCATTTCCCAGCCTCTCTCATCTACGAGAACAAACCCTATCTCTCCCCGCCTGATGTAGTCTGAATTTCCTCAGGGATTATCTAAACAGAGCCCACGTGATCCATTTCTCTCAACCCCTCTACAAATGGGAAAGCATAAATCATGGGTCCCTACAAATAAACACAACTGGCAAGATGTTATTTTTCTCTGTCTGAAGTAACACCAGTTCTTTAATCTGCCGCCTCCTGGAAGCATGTCTGTTCAGAGAAAGTACAACCATTACAATGTATACACAATGTTCTTCTGCCACTTCTCCTTGCAAGCTATAACGGGAACTCTATGCCAGAAACATTGAAAGAAATGCGGCCAAGTGAATACCTCTTACTGTTTTCACTTCTCTTCTTCAACTTGGCTTTGAAGCCAGAAAGCATTCCTGCTTGTAAGGAAAGAAACGGCCAGCTAAGAAAGGGAAAATCCAAGCCGTGAAATCCTGGTGCAGCTTGATTTTCAGACTTGTGACTTTCGTTCAAGCGTCGTGTTATAGTTGGGGGGTTGCTGGGACATCATTAATTCTGAAAATATTCTTTGTAAACTGAAAAAAGGGTAAGTTCTTGCTGTAATGAAAACAACTCCAAGCTGAACACTTAAAAATGCTTCAAAAACTGGAGATGTTTTTACAGTTAAACCTCGTCTGGAGTTAATTTAAAATAATCATGTTTACATGGAGGTGAATTAGTGCGCTGAGCTCTGCCAATGCCTCACTGTAGTTAAAAGTACACAGCCAAGAATTGTAACCCTGGTAATTCAGTCCCTGAGTGCTGCCCTCCCGGCTATGTGCAAGAACCCAGAGGCAGAAAGGCCAGTCTGGGGGGGTGGTGGGGAGCCAAAATCACTTTAATCAGTGATGAACCTTGTAGGAATATTCCAGGGGGGATAAGTGCTGGGTCCTTGCTTTGCCTTTCATCACAAAACAACTAGTTCTGTGTATGCAAAAGGTAAGCCTATACAGAGGTAATATTGCCGTGTTTCTGCTGAGGGTGGGATTCAGTTTGCTGGGCAATGGAGAGGATGTCCACGTGTCTGCTAGCCCTCTGCACCTCCTTACAGTTTTTGGAACAGTCCCTCTAGGATGTGAGTCATCTCTGCTCTTGGAAACATCTCCTTTGGGGTAAGGTGGCTCTTTCCCTTCAGCATCCCTGGGTGGCAGGGATCAGGGGGTGGTAGAGTTGAACCCATCCCAAGGGTCTTTTTCCAATAGCGCTGTTGACTTGAGAACCTCCAAGTGAGCAGTTCCAACCTTTCTTTGAGGAGTGTTGGCTGCAAAATGTGTATTTGGAGTTAGCAGTGACCTGGATGGGTCCCTGCAAATGTTTCACTGTTCCACTCCCACCCTTCAGTTCAGCTACTCCTATTTTAAGGGCTGTCTGCTTGAGAGTTAAAATGTACTTCTGAGAAGAGTTTCACATCTGATATGCATGTATAATACCTGGGAATGTCTCTGGCACGTCTGTGCTGTGTGGTCCTTCCAGGAGCCTGAGAAAGCCTTTCTCTCGCTAAAATGTTGAATGGCAGGATTACTTCCCAGCTAAGGTCTGTGAGCAATTGCAGAGAGCAAAGCTTTTTGGTTTTGCTTTGATGGTCAAAAATGCAGTTGCCTTGAGTGTTGGCTGATACGAGAAGGAGCTTTATTTCAGGCAGCCTCTGCTGTTTTCAGTTAATTGAAACTCGTGGTTGTTGCAAGCCCTTTCCTGACCCTCAGCTCGTCTTCTACCTCCGTCTGCCCCTATTGAGCTGTTACCAGAGATGCTGTTTCTGCCTGGGCTCTCAGCCTGCTCCTGGAGATGCTGTTCCTGCTCAGCCCGGTCCTGGCAGACTGGACCTGTCCTTGCCAGGCTGTGTGTCAGCAGGGACACGTGGCCTGGCAGCTGCTCCATGCTGGAAACTCGGTCGTTGCCGTCTTCCTTGTTACTGCACCCTGTGCTGGCCAGGAAACGTCAGGCATGGGGCTGCCAGCTCGGGCTTTGCTCAGCCACCTGCATCGCTGAGAGAGGGAGATACAGGGACAAAGAGAGATGACAAGAAACAGGGTGGCAAACCGTACCCAGGAAGGTGCAACACAGACAGGGACAAGTAGGGGATGTGTGTTGGCAGCAGACGGGCTCTGTGCTGGCTGCTCACTTGTTTTGGTCTGGATCTGGACGACCATGAGATCGATTGCTCCGAATGAGCTACGCTGAAGGAATCTCGTTGCCATCAAAGGAAGATAATTCTATTACAGCGGCCTGCAAATTCCTTTTTTGTGGGTATGGCTGCCACTTAGTGTAGGGGATCAAATTCTTAGCTGATACAAATCTGCATGCAGCTCCATTGACTTTTATGCCGCTACAGCCTTTTACCACATCTTGCGATTCACTGGGTCTGTGTTAGCTCCCTACACGGATGGTTCCCGAGCTGTTGTCTGCAGCCAACTGGAGTCACCACCACAGGTCCGTGGCCCTCAGTTGGGTGTCTGCAATCTTCTCCAGAGCATCTTCCATTAAAGACTTAGTAATTAGACTGCCTTGTATTCCACAATAAATTTTGTCTGTTGACAGCAGTCTGTGGTCCAAAAGTTAAGGATGCCACTGCTCTAAATACTCCTCGTTAATTTATTAGCTTTTAATTTGTGTAAATAAAGATTCTCATTATTCTTTTTTTGTCAGTTGTGGGCCTGGGAAAGCTCTCTGCCAGCAGCTTTGCCCAGAGGTTTGTTTCTCCAGATAACAAATCTTGAGACCAGCAGCTGAACTGGGACATGCTGCCATCTTAATGAACTGTAAATTTAGAGCATCTTAGCACACTTGGAAAAAGTATAAATCATAGGTTACTTCTGATTTCTTTTTTGTTTGTTTGTTTCAAAAGTGAACAAGTAGCCGACCATTAGGTTTCTTTCAATGGTGACAGGCTAATTGTTTCAAAATGGGGCCGTGTAATACATTGAGCGCTGCGATGCGGGATCAGCTGGAACATCTGTTCCTGAAGAAAGCCGTGTAAGAACATCACTTCTGAACAGAGATAAGCCGGTTCGAACAGGATATGAGGGAACATCGCAAAGCTGAGAAAATTACTGTCATGACAGCTGTAAAACCAAAAACCTCTTGGAAATGCAGCTTGGGAATGCTGCTCTTAAACAGAAGCAGAGGAAAAACTGCTCTGGGTTTCTAGGCAGGGCGCTGAGTCACAGGGAAGCATGGTCCTCTTGCAAAGCCTTTACTGGCGTTAAAGTGTTCCTTCCTGGTTCCTGTCTGCAAGAGCATTTCGTAAGCTGCGAGATGGTTTCGAAGGCCAGTTCTCCCATGAGGTAATTAGCTGGAAATTAAGATCATTTTCAGCAAAGGTGAGACACTTGTCACAGATCTGATTTTTCCTGTGCTGTGGGGATCTGCTGGTGGCTACCAGCAGAAGCACAACACAAAATCAGATGGATGCAGGACAGCTGTTACGTTTCACCTTTTTACAGCTATTTCTGTATCTTGCTAGGTATCTTTGTTAGGGAAAAGGTTGTTTTGGGGTATTTTTTTTCAAAAGCTGTTTGATGTAATGGGAGTTTTTAGCTGTGATACTTAACTTTTGCATGGCAAATGAAACATCTGAAGAAAACAGTGCTCAGAAATTGGATAGTTTAAGAGGTGCAAAGCTGAACTCTTACAGCAAGGGATAAATAAGAGTAAAGGTAATGCATACGTTTCTGACACAGCTCAAGTACCTGATCAAATGCTGGTTTTCCGTGACTTTGTCCCTGGGAGTATATGAATTGTTTGGGCTGCTGCTGCTGCTAGTAAAACTGACACAGTATCCACACAAAATGGAAAATTTTTATGTGCAAATGTTTTGAGCAGCTTGAAAGAAGCTCTGAAAGGAGCAGGGCCGGGGACAAGCTTAGAAACGTGAAAGTATTTTGGATTACTGCACCCAAACCTCAATTTCACAAGATATTTAAAACACATGCCTACATTTAAGCATATGAATACTTGTACCAGCTTCAATGAGACCCTTCTCTTGGGTAAATTTAGGCATAGGCTCAGATGTCTCACCGAATGAGAAATGTAGAAGGACTCTGCATACTTACTCCTCGGAGCCCAAGTAGTGACAACTCTGAGTAAATCCCAGTTGAGTAGATAAAGCAGATGAGTGCAAAAACCACTGTGATAAATCCTCTACCAGTTCTTAAATCTGGCTGATCTTTAGTCTGATAAATCTTCCTCCCTCAGACAAACTGATGAGTATAGTATTTCAGTTCTCAGACTGCATGCCATTGTGTGTAGATGTATCACATGCTGTGTCTCAGGGCAGTGAGCGTATGCAGAAATGAGGAATTTGGGTTGTTCAATTGGAATTAGACAGTTTTTAAGCTTTCATTAAGCCTATTATTTAACGGAGAGCTTTCTCGCTCAGCCAGGAAATGCTTCTTTAGAGGTGCTGTTGCTGCAAAGCCAATTTACACATGGATTCCTGATGCTCGCAGTGGAGATGAAATAAAATAATTTCTCCTGCTGCTCCCTGTCCTCTGCTGCTGTCCTGGCTGAAGGATTTGCTCCAGATGGCAGTGGTGGGTGGGAGCGCTCTGTGCTGGGGACGAGGAGGGAGGTGTGCTCCGTTCCCTGTGCCCCCTCATGGGCAGTGTCCGGAGGATGAACGTGCCCAAGTCCCACCACCGTCTGCTCCAGCTGAGCTGAGAAATGGCTGCAAAAGGACCTCCTGCTCCCGTCTCCCTGCCAGCGTCATCTGGTCCTTCCCTGCATCCTTCAGGCATCCCCAGAGGTAATGGAGAATGATTGAAAATCCCTGGGCTTGTGCTTTGTCAGAGGATGGAGCAAACCATCCTATTTCCTGCCCAATGCCCCCATGGCTCCCCTGTTGCTCACCAGACTGCGCGGGTCCATGCTGCTGCATATCGCCCTGCACAGAAGGGCTGGTGGCCAGCCTGGCTCTGAGCCCCAGTGGGAAACAACTTTTTAAAATAGTATTTTAAATTTCAGAGCTCCTGATCAAAGATATTTGAGATGTGGCAGATCAGGTCGAGCGGAGCGGCTCCCGGATGAGCTGCCGCCATCCCATCGAGAGGTACTGCGGCTCCGGGAGCTGATGGCTATCTGGGGATGACGCCAGCTCTCGACTGGGGTGTGGCCCAGAGTTTCAAAAAGTAAGAGGGGGCTTGAAAAGCGAAGCTCCTCTATTGATTTCAGCTGGGAGAGGCCAAGGACGGGCAGGCGGCTGCCGATGCTTGCTGCCTGGCAGAGCCAGCATGGGAAAAGTGAGGCAGCCACAAGGCCCTGGTCCTTTCCCTGCTGCAGGTAAGAGGGTAACTGGCTGTGAAAACAGTCAGAGGGGACCATTAGGAGAGCTTTAAACAAAGCAGGTCCCCAGATGTGAAAACTTCCCCACTGGCTAGAGAATTAGGGCTCTCCTGCAGACTGTGCTTTATGCCAGCTCATGCCAGCGTTGTGTCACCCATTACCTGCTGGCCCGGATTCCTGGGGATAAATACTGGCTCTCAAAAGGCCATGGTTAGGTGACCAACTCAGCCCATTTTACTGCTGCTCGCCATCACCTCTGCTCTCCCGTGCTGGTGTTCCCCAGGCACTTTGCTCAGTGTTGGAGTGCTCAGACCAGCCTGAGCCTTCCTTCACACTGGCTTGGGGTTTCATGCTCCTGCATCCTTTCAGGTCAGGTTGGGCTGCTCTGTCCTCCGCAGTCTGGGGCTGCAATTAGCTGGTGCAGCACAGACTCCTTTATATCTCAAATATCCCCATTTTCGGGGGTGATGGGCATATGGACAGCAGCTTCAGGAGGAGTTTCAAAGCCCATTCTTCAGCAAGGTGCATTGAAGTCACCTGTATTCTGTTTGCTCTTACTGTTGAAGACTGGCTGCAATGCCAAAATGTCTATATGAATTAAAATAATTTATTTTTTCTAGATGGGCTTCATGCTCATACTGAGAGGAGAGGTTTCTCACAAGCTTCTGGAGTAGGGGAGCTTCATGCAGCAGCAGAGCCTATTCTGGTGACTCCTTTTTGTGAAGAGGATTTCAGAAGAGCCATGGCTCCTGCAGCCAAAAAGCAGTGATACAGGAGCTTTGTGTAAAAGATGATTTAAAACCTTTTATTTGGTTACAGGTTAATAAAGGCAAAACAGAGCTGCTGCTTGGGGCATCAGATCTTGACTTCCCTGTGTAGAAGCTCAGGAATTGAACTGAAGTCCCAACTTGGAAGACATCCCTCCATCAGGGGTGAGAGCTACTGGCAAAAAAACCTCTGTTCATGCTTTTGTGTACATCTTTTGTAGGATATTGCGGTGCTCCCTCTGCTCTCCACCATGCAAGCGCCCTCCAAGTACCACAGTGATTTGGGTGCTTTGATTTTTGTGTTGAGTTCCTCCTCACACAGCGAGGAGATAAGATCAGCCTTGATTCCAGCCCCGTTTTCTGGCTGTGTTTTCGAAGTGCTGCTTTTGACCCCGGTGGCCCGTCGTTTCCAAAGCTCTTGCTAAGTGGCCTGGCTGCGGGCTGCTCACGTATCCCTATTGACCCACTCACACGTCCAGCTGAGTTCATTTGGCTGCTCTGGCTATTTTGTCGATCCCCACATTAGTCTGCTTGCAGACTCCTCTTCCAGCCACTTTGCAGCTTCTCGGTAGCTTTGCCTGGAGCAGAAACGTATTTTTCATCTTTCTGCTGAGTTTACATGAGGTGAATTTAGAGAGCTGCCAATGCCTGAGAATTTCGCAGGCTGCAGCAGAGGCGTTGCTACCTTTAAGTGAAAACCCAAGGCTGAATTGGTTTCCTCTTGTTTCCCTAATTGCCTCAGCGCTATGGGTTGGTATTTATTGCTTTTGTGCCGGTCCTTGATTTCTAAGTCTCTCTGTTATGTTGTGCTACTCCCATGAAACACGGGAATATCACGCTTTCCTTGGGATACACCAACAACTCAGGAAGGGGGCGAGTGTAACCAAACAGATTTCCCACCTTCAGGAGCAGGGAAACTGCTGAACAGTTGCCTTCCTTTTGATAAGCATGTAGGCTGCTGTATAAATCGTATTTATTGTGTTGATTTCTCCAAAGACAGCCAGCAAAGAAAGACTTCTGCCTCCATCGTGCCATAAATGCAGGCGCTTTGCTTGGTTCACGGGGAGTTATTTGAAAGGAGTTGTCCTTGCCTTGTCCTCTGCCAATGCACTCCTTGCTGCTGAACAAAGAAAGAGACCCCTGCTCCTCCAAATCAAGTGTTTTTAAGTGGTTATAAGGCTATAAAAAAAGAAAAGAAAAACGCTGGGAGAAATTTTGCAGAATCTCCAATGACGTATCCATGACCAGTGATGGAAAAATGCACTTGGTCTGCTCTTCTGAAGCTTTTGCCAGTGGTTAACTTCTGGCAAAGCCGACTTTCAATCTGCTGGTATCAGCGGCAGTGCAGCCATACCTGCACGGAGGTCCCTGAACCCCTCTCCGGGTCCTTCGCAGAATGGGAACAATTTCTGTTATTTTTCTTTGTAACTCCTCAGTTTGCTCTTGGCAAACATGGGCCAGCAAGAGAAAGGGAAACCATTGGGTGCACAACTGGAGGTGAGAGTGTGCTCAGTCGTGTGCCTGCATCTGTGCTAAACTGAGCCTTTTGAAGCCATCCATGAGTGGAAGTCAACGCGCAGCAGATACTTTGCAGGAGGGAAGGTGGGGGCTGCGTGGCTGTGGTGGGGGCACGGTGGTGTTTTTCGGCAGGTGAAGGCAAGAGTGATAGAGCTGAGCTGCCAGTTTTGGCATTTCCCCTGGGCTCAGCCGCCCTGAGTTCATCAGGAGAGCGCCAGGGAAGCTGTTGCCTTTCTTACCCACTTGATTCCTCCTCGTGCTTTAAAGCAAGGGCTTTTTCCCCACAGTGCAGCTGTAAAAAGTATAGTTTAACAGCAGCCTCTTTATAAATTTTTATGCAGCCATATTCTAATTAAAAAACAAAACTCATCAGAAATTGCTTTCCAAGGGACCTACCCCAAGTGGGGACTGAGGGCATTTGCTGTACAGCAGCCAAAACTTTTTAAAATGTTTGTTTTAGAGTGCGGCAATTTCAGCACAGGGGAATGGGCTAAACGGTGCTTTGCTGAGGACAAAAATTCTCAAACAAGTACAAAAATCCCTTTTAGCTCAAGGACTCAGTGGATGGTCATGCAGGGAAAGTTGCTCCTTGATGCTCTGGGCGGATGTTGGCATTTTGGAGACCCAGTCATCCTGCAGGATTCATCCCATGCACTCAGTCTCCATCCTGGTGGATCGTAAAGACATTACAACACTTGTTCCCTGGTGACCTTCCAGGTCTCATAACAAGCAAGAAGTAGGGTATCACCCCAGAAATAACAACTGAAAAAAATGCGTAAGGCTGGGTCAGAAAATCCCTGTGTAAGGACAGGATTGCTTGTGCTTCTCATTTGTTTCTGGCATTGCAGGTCTAGGGGCCAATGTGCTTCCAGTGTTTTTCACCCCACAATCATGAGAGCCAAAGACTTGCTCTGTTTTGTTAACGGGAGCTGGTGTGATGTGATCCAAGACGGGCAGGTGATGCTTTAGAGCTGTGCTAAATACAGTGACTAAGTACTGTGACATTTTTGATGACACCAAGTTACTCAGGATGTTCTTTGTAGCCAGAAGCTGGTGGGATGTGGTGACAATATGGTTCTGGCTCGGGGCGCTTCATTAATGGCATGGTGGCACCTAAGCCACTTAGTTTTGAACGGTCTTGTGAATGTCCTGAGACCTTTACTCCAATGCTATCCCAGGTTTTAACATTTTTAAAGTATTGAGTTTTAGCCTGGTGTAGTGCCTCTCTAAGCTTTTTCTAGCTTAATTCACCCAGAGATGCTGGGCTCCAATTTTACTCCTATTCACAAAGTAACATCAAAACCCCAGTGCTCTAGGTCAGGCCTCTTGCCAAACCTTGCCCGTTCATAGATGGGTTGCCATATTGCTCGCTGTAAAATACTTGTACCAAGATCCTGCGTCAGGGTGAGTGGGTCTGGTGAATCCCGGGGCTGCAGTGCCGCAACAGAGACCCCACTTCCAGCAAGCAAGGAAGTGCTGGAGCAGAGAAATTTAAGACCTTAAACCTGACTTTGAAATGCCTTCCAATTCAGGGCAAGGGAGGGAGAAGTTTGAGGTGGGAGGTGATGTAGACCGTGCCCTTGGATACCCACATTTCAGGGAGTCTCAGGGCACCACCTATATATAGATATATATATGTATATATGTGTATTGTATACTGCAATGTCTGCCTGCAGGTGGCTGTTGACATGGGCAGTCCATCTCTTCCCTGGGAGGGAAAAGTGAGCCAGAGTCCGCTGAGAAAAGAGAAAAGGATACTGAAATCAACTAAGAAAATGAAGGAAAAAAGAAAGGACTGATCTGCAGCTGGAGATCACAGAATCACAGAATCGTCTAGCTTGGAACAGATCTTGAAGATCCTCCAGTCCAACCATGAACCTCACACTGACCGTTCTCAACTCCACCAGATCCCTCAGCGCTGGGTCAACCCGACTCTTCAACCCCTCCAGGGATGGGGACTCCCCCCCTGCCCTGGGCAGCCCATTCCAACGCCCAACAACCCCTTCTGCAAAGAAATACTTCCTAAGAGCCAGTCTGACCCTGCCCTGGCGCAGCTTGAGGCCATTCCCTCTTGTCCTATCGCTTATTACTTGGTTAAAGAGACTCATCCCCCCTCTCTGCACCCTCCTTTCAGGGAGTTGTAGAGGGCCATGAGGTCTCCCCTCAGCCTCCTCTTTTCCAGACTAAACCCCCCCAGTTCCCTCAGCCGCTCCCCATCAGACCTGTGCTCCAGACCCTGCACCAGCTCCGTTGCCCTTCTCTGGACACGCTCGAGTCATTCAATGGCCTTTTTGGAGTGAGGGGCCCAAAACTGAACCCAGTAATTGAGGTGCGGCCTCACCAGTGCCGAGTACAGGGGTAAGAATTGTTGGGGCACAAATTGTTTTTCTCTTTGTTTTTCTCCCCACCTGCCTTCTGGCTGGGCAAGCTTTTGCCCATTCTGGCTGCCAACTTGCTTTCCTGCAGCCTGTTGCACTTCTCTGGTGCCTGGGAACCTCCTGCAAATCCTCTGTGTGGCCGCGGCAGAGGAGTGATGAGTTTGACAGTGCTGCTGGCAGCCGGCTGCCCATGAAGCAGCACTGCCAGCGGGGGAACCGGCTTTGGAAAAAAAACAGTTGCAGATTTTTCTTGAGCCCCAAAGCCCTCCCTCTCCTCCCTCCCAGAACTGTTCACATAAATCTCACCTCCTGCTCACAGAGAGCGCCTGTCTCCTCTCGCTGCCCTCTCCCGCGCTCCCCCACCGGCCTGGAAAGGGAGATGGCAATCAGTCGGGCTGCAGCTTTGCTGTTTCAGGATGCAATATCAGACAGCGAGTTTTGATGCAATTGACTGAAAAAAGCCTGGAGAGCTGAAGAACTGAGCTGCAATGATGGAGCTGAAGTTGCCTGCAATAGCTGTAATAAAGCTGTGAGCATCTGCACCCCCTGCCCCATCCCCAGCGGGGACTGCCTTTGGCAAAGGGCCCAGCGGAGATGCTGGGTGCTGGGAAGCATCGTCTGGGAAGGCTTGGGGCCACAGAGAAATGCTCTGAAGCTCTTTAAAACTGGACCCTGCTTACTGCATGGGTTAGAAATAAGTGGTTTGATTTTTTTTTTTTTTTTCTCAGGGGCAATTTCCCTGCATTTCTGCGTGACACGGCGTTGCCTGCTCTCAGCAGCCAGACAGGGAGGGGTATTGATGAGTGCGAGGGCTTGCAGCTGGCAAGAAGGGCTGGGAGGCTTCTGGGGTGCTCGCTCCCAAAATGGGGCAGGGGGAGGTATCAACCCCCCAACCCAGGCTGTCAGCTCAGAGCTCCCTCACCAGAGGCTTAAACTATTTTTTTTTTATTCAAAACTTGTGTTATCCTTGCAACGTAAGCATTTTTGCTTTAAGGAAAAGGATAATAGCTGTAAACTACCTTTTATTTTCTGCTCCCCCACCTAGAAAAACTTAGAGTAATCTCATTTGGAAAATGAAATTATGGGGAAATGATGTGTCTAAGCGATACACACATGTTTTTAGTGGTCGGAGGGTTCATCACAACACACACCTTATGTATCCTGATCTATTTATAAGAAGTCCTGACCATGTTGTGAGTGGCTGCCCCAGCAGTTAAGGCCAGAGCCTGGGGAAAAACCTTCCCTTTTTTTTAATCCTCATCTGTACTTTGAAGAAGGCAGCATTTCTCCTGCTGAGTTTGTTTTCAAATCAGGACCAGAGGGGCACAGCTGAGTTACTGGGGATCTCATCCTACTGTAGAATTATTCATTTTTTTTCATAAATATTCATTATCTTCTCTTTTTTTAGGGCACTTTCTCCCCTGTGCTATTGGCTCAGCATCAGCAGGCCTGTCCATAAGACTAACGCCACATTTTTCTTCTGGTCACCGAAATTTAATCTCGGGCTCAGACAGAGCATTAACAACCACCTGTGCACGGGGGACACATGCCGTTCATTTTATTGCGGTGCAGAGGGAAATGCCTTATGCACTGCTGGGTTACATGGTTCCCCCATCAGATCTATTATTAATGATACTCCTGCCACTGAGCTCATTAAGAAATGTGTTCCCCAGCTCCTTCTCGCGTGGCCTTACCTCTTTTAAAATTGAACCTTTTAATTTGAATGAATCTTTAATTCGATTCCATCTCCTTTCACGCTCTTCTTTTAAAGAGCTGTTCCCCAGGTTCCTTAGGCCGAGGAGTTATTTGATCAGGTTTAAAAGCGGATGTGTAACCGTGGAATTGATCTAATTTTGTTGATGCGGCTGCAGGATTTTATTGCCTTCCTGTAGCAGGGATGTGTAGTCATAAAAGAGCGAGAGAATGGGAAGTCCTGGGGTTTCTCAGTCTGCACTGCTCATCTCCAATGGATTTAGCACATGGGGCAGTAAAGGGAAGGGCTCACTACTGGGTTGGCTTCCTTATTTTCTCAGGGGGTGCTTCATTTTCAGCTGTGCATTTTTTTGTGCTAGAGCTCTCCATGCAACAGGATACTGGGGGGAAGGGGGAACGGGGGGAGAGCATTTAGCAACAAAAATTAATCCATGGGGACTTATTGGAGGGGGGGTAAATGGCTACTTTTAGGTCCTGATCTTATTTCTGTGAAGTAAACGGCTGCAGGGCTTGAGCCTTTTGTCTCCGGAGGAATGAACCGAGCTGGGGAGCAGAGCCAAGTTGGAGTGTGGCGAGAGGCTCTGTATTTGTGGGCTTTTGGTTTTGACTGCAGGTTCGATATCCAGCTGGTGAACGTGTTGGGTAATCCACATGGCTGCAATGCCGCTGCAATTAAACGCACATGGCTGCAAGCCTGATCCGGGCAAAGAACGTCTGATCCAGGCAAACCATCAGCACGGCCCGATGTGCCGCAGTGTGGTGTGATAGGGACGAAATCCCTTTCCTGCCCAGACCACAGCACCTTCCTGCAAACTCCTTCTTGTCTGACAGCAGAGGTGAAGGGGGTGGTTACAGCTGATAAATGGGAAATCCTGCATGTTCTCTTCCTTCCCCTCACAGGCCTCTCCTAGACGTCTCTTAACCACACCACCGTGTTTGTCAAATCAACCTACGGAAAAGCACCTTCCCTGCATCTCATCACCTTGGGACAAACGGCACGGCACTGCTTTGCTCAGCAGTGGATGCACTCCTGATTTACACCGCTGGAGGTGAGATCTGGGCCCCAACCATGCCTATCCCAAGCTCTTTCATACCAAAATGACAATCTCAGCTCCAGGCTCCCACCCCAGGAGGAGCTGGTGCCTTTGCAGCACCCCCAGCCTGCTCCAGTTCCCAAAATGATGAAGACTTTCCTTAAAATCTCCTCCAGGGAGTGTTTTCCCCAAGAAGCCCTGCTCGG
Organism: Strix aluco; assembly: GCF_031877795.1. Classification (NCBI taxonomy): domain Eukaryota; kingdom Metazoa; phylum Chordata; class Aves; order Strigiformes; family Strigidae; genus Strix; species Strix aluco. Next base: position 126,052,733 of record NC_133934.1, on the reverse strand, counting down.
GTGTGTGTCCCTGTGGACAGGGCCAGTGGTGAGATGCCTGTAAACAGCCCCCAGCCCAACGGGTGCTATCTTTAATGCTCTGCCACAACTTCTCCATCCTTCACAGCTGCCAGGTTGCAGCCCTCTCCCCGCTCCCTGCCTGCCAGGTGGAGCAGTGGGGTTTGTGGGGAATGGCGCAGGCCAGTTGCATCATGTCTCTGTCCCCCAGGACACCAATCCTTTGCCCCCCTGCACTGGCACAGCTGAGGTCCGGGGGTTGCTGCAGGTCAGCTGTGCCACTGTAGCTCAGTCTGAGGGGCTCTGACTTGGGGCAGAGCTGGTGTCACTTGGTCTGTGTCACCGCTTGCTGCTGCTACAAGGTCTGTGCCGTGTGAGCTCGTGCCTCCCATCAGCCAGATGGGCTCCTGCGATGACAGCTGTGCTGGGATGTGGGTATGGGCTTCATGATTCTGCATGGTCAGGCACTAAACCACCCTGAAAACTCCCTTTAACTGGCATCAGAGCATGCTACAGGTGGGATAAACCACCATAACCAGCTTCAGCCTAATGGAGCTGGGCAAGAGGATGGACTTCCCAGTAGGTGGCTGTGACTATACCCCATGGGGGTGCACCCAAAACCAGCCCCTGGGCTCCAGAAAAGCTCCCGGGCACTCCCTGCATCCCCACAGTCCTTTGAGGAGAGCCATGACCACGCTGCGGGGGTTTGCCTTCAATTCCCGCAGCTCCCCAGGAGCAGCATCGAGGCACAGACAAGTCCAGGCTGCCTGAACCCCTCCCCTTGCCAGGACTAGCAGTGTTTGCACCCCACCTGGGAGGACACAGCGGGATTACTCCCAAGGCACACAGACCATGCCACTTTGGAAGACTTAAACTAGCCCCAAACCCCAGGCCTGGCTTTGTGCATGAATCTTGTGAAAACCCTCATCCTGCTGAAGAGCTTATTTCCCCATCCAGGGTAGGTGGACAGCACAGTGGAAAAAAATGCAGCTTTTGTGCTGCTGGATCCAAATTGCCATCTGTGTTTAAGAGCTCAGCTACTATAAACGCAGGCGGTGAAACCTGGTTAACCCATGCCTGGGGTCTCTGGGAGCGCTGGCAGCTGAAACGTGTACGTGGTTGTGCTGGTCCTGGCTCTGGGGGTGAGAAGACGGAGGTGCTCTGGACTTCTTTATTTTTAGGTGCCATCGATACAGATAAAACCGGACTTTGCTGCTGATTTAGATGAAATTTGACCAGCAACACCATTCCCAGCCTGATTTTATACCTCTTTTCCTCTCTCCCTGTACTCCCCCCTTCAAATGTTTTATGGATTATGCAGCTCCTGCCAAAGGATTTGAGTTTGAAACCATACTGTATTTTGGCCTGTAAAGATGTTGAATGAACGATTTAAAACTCTGAGTCATTAAAACTGTCCAGGAGAACCTAATGAATGTTATTTACTGTGCTTCCCAGCTCAGCTAAAATCCAGCTTTTTCTTTTCCTGCTTTCTATACTTTTCCTTTAAAAGCAGCTGCCAAACTTGTCTGGAAAGCATTCCTTGCTAGAGACAAACTAGATCAGTAAGTGGAAATGTCAGTTTTTAAGAATCTCTGCCACTGCTTTGAAGTAACTTCATTTTTTTGTTTGATTGCTCTAATTCAAAAGCTTTATCTTCTAGGCTATCTCTTAAAAAAGGAAATTTAGTGGCTGCAGCTAGCATTTAAAAAAAAAAAAAAAAAAAAAAAGCTGCCAAATCCTGATCTTTTGATGATAGTCTCTTCAGAAAGCTGCCTAGGTGGGCTGGCTCCTGGGCTCCTGCTCTGGCTGGGCAGCACCGCTGAGCTGAACGCAGTTACTCCCCATTCCTGTGATGCTGGGGAGGTCAGAATAGGACCCCCTCTCTTTAATTTCTGTTTGTGTTGCTGAGCTTAGCCTTGGAAATGGAAATCTGACTTGAAAAGAAGCTACTTGCGATTAGAGGCTGTGAAAAAAAATAATCTAATGAGTTGCTGCTTTTAATTCCACATCTGAAAGGCAATCTATTACTGTCTTTTATCACTTCTGTCTCCTATTAGAGAAGCAATCTCATGCTGGGACTCTTTCAACACCCAGGCAGTTAATATACATTATAATTATTGCCTAATGTATGAATAGCCTGGTGTGCCCAAGTTCTTTATTCATTTTTACTTAGCTCCTGGAAAGCCCATGCAGTACGTAAGCAGGGCTGGAGTAAGGATCTCATGAGATTCATGACGGTTTTATTTTAAATTATTTGGTTTTTGCATTGTGTTGTCACCTTGGAGGCTCTGTTTGAAAACAAATGCAGAATACTCATGTAGGAAGAGACGATTCCTGCCCCAGAGAGGTTACAGAGAGATGGGCAGAGGAGGGAAATGAAAGGGGATAAGTCCCAAGAGATCAGCAGGGGCTGGTACTGAGGACATCCACCGGCTGTGAGCTCGGTAGATCTCGTTTATGGGAGACTTCCCAGCGCTGTCAAAAAACAAAAAGGAAAAAAAAAGTTGATGACATTTTAAAAAGGAGAACATTCCCAAATTTTCATTTTAACTTGGGCAAAACCATTTTTTCTCCTTGATTTATAAATCTATGCTCATTTTCAGACTATTTAACCAGTTTTAAAGCAAAAAGTAGAAGCAAAAAGGCCAGTATTTTCAAAGCAACATGCTCTGCATGCAGACTGTCAAAGTGAAACCTTCCTCCCCACGCTGACAGAGAGGTTTGAGTTTGCTCTGGGCCCCCCAGCTGTGGTCTTGCTGCCGAAAGGCTCTCAAGACCAGCACGGGGTTGCCACTCGGTGCCCCGACCAATGAGCGACACAGCCATTAAGCCCCAACCCCTCCGTGACCCGGCACGTGGGTTTTCAGACAAGCCAGAAGCTCACAGCAGGTTGTGAAAATCCTTTATTCCTCACCACATGTTGGGCACAGCTTGATGCAACGATGTATTTTTGGTGCAGCAATGAGCACCAGGCAGCGTGGCACAGCTTTATCCCTTGAGCCTTCATTTGAACCCTCTCTCAAGGCTATTTACAAGCTCCTGCTTCTCCCTTTTCCCCATGACAGCTTCCCTGAGGACCATCCACACCCAAGAATGATATGAACCCCAGACCTGGCTGATAAACCACTCTATGAACCACCATTGCTGGGAGACCAAGGCCTGGACTGTTCCTTCCAACCTGTGGATAGCTCAGCTCACCTCTGCCAGGAGCCTATGTTGGTCACAACACCATCTGGAGCAGCCCAAACCCACAGGATAACTTATTTGCCCCTTCCTAAAACTCTTAGAGTGCAGTAATTATTTACAAGCCTTAACACTTATGGCCACGTGGACCCAAGGATAGAAGGGCATTAAAATTCCACTTGATGCTCACCAGGCCTGACTAATAAAATAATGTCCAACAAGGACATCAATTAGCCACCGATTCGCTAATGCTTCGCGAGGCTAATGACAGCTGGAGTGAGGAATTTGAAACCCAAGTCATTTTTCCAGCCTGCACTGGGGTGCCAGGGATAAAAGGTTAGTCATGTGTACCAAATGCAGCATGAGCTCCTCCATTATTTATGTGTGTCAAACAGACAAGGAGCGCTTCAATGCCTGCAGTCACTCTATGGTAATTTGTATTATATAAACAGATATAATCTGGTCATTAATACACATAATTCTGAGTGAACTGACAGTAATGAATCTGGAGTATATTATTCCATTGACTTCTTCCCTTGCTAAATAGCGGTCTGTATTAAAGAGAACTGATATACTGCAGCCAGCAGCACCCAGGAGCATGCTGTGGTTCATGGTGGACTCAAGGTATGTAGCTTTGCTCATGGTTTTTGGTACTAAAGTTTTTGGCCAGGCCCTAGCTATACACCGATGGGATTTAGACTCGTCTTTCAGCAGGCCAGGTCTCTTCTGTTTACTGACTCAGGACTGCTCACATTGCAGCAATCGCTGCTTGGCACTGCACACCCCACATCTCTGGCTCTGGCAAGCTGGGTTGGGCTCATCGGCTTTCCTGTTCCTTCCCACCTCTCAGGAGAATGCTTTCATTAATAGTTAATAACTGAGGGGTTTTTTTGTAGTGGTGTAACAGGCGTTTTCTGGGAAAGTGGAGGTGGGTGTGTATGGACATCATTTAGAGACTTGTCTCTGCACAAATACAGCAGACCTGTGCCACTCTCCATAGATTTGCTTCTTTCTTGAGACACTGGAAGTTGAAGATACCAACCAGTACATGCCTCTGCACGTGTACCATGAGTGGGGCAGCTCAGCTATTGACTGTTGAGCCAACAGTGGCCTACAGGATACGTTTACATGGGCTGACTTCCACGCAACTGCAGTGGAAATGGGGACAGATTTGTGGGTCAGTAGCAGGATGGCCACCATCACACAGCAGTGCCATGAAGCATCAGGCCCCCCCATCTTGAAAAGAGAATCTGCCTACATGCGTGGGAAGGTGGTCAGTATGGGCTCACTCGGGGAGGTGGACAGCAGAGCGGTGCCTTGTCCTGGAAGCGAGCCCGGCCACGTGCTCATCGGGCTGCCCTGGGCTCACCCTTCCTCTGGATCTGTCTCCATCAGTAAAGGGTTTCAGTGACTTAACTCTGCCTTTCCGGCAGCTCTGAGGATGTGTTGGGAGCTCCCTGGAGGGCTACAGCTCTGCTAAATAGCAGGGAAGAGGCTGAGGATTATTTATATGGAGTTTCTAAACTGGCTTTGCAATAAACAGTCTCTGTTAACAAACCCAGATGAAGTGCGTGTGGGAGTGTCCAGCTGGAAAGGCAAACACTTGATCCCACAGTGAGTCCCAAGCCCAGGAGCTGTAGGGGAGTGTCAGCAAGATCCTGTCCCACCCAAAGCCCTGGTCCTTCTCACTGCTCCAAAGGCAGTGTCCAGTAACAACAGCATGGGCTCCTCAGGAGATTTAATCTCTGGCATCCAGGAGGCAAACCCCACTGCTCTTTATGAGGACAGGAAAGATCTGTTTGCCAATGGTATAAGTGGCTCATATCTACCATTGGAGATACGGGAGAGATTTACTGTAAGGCTACTCCCTGTGTTTTAGGTGTTGCATTACCCATCTTACCTAACATACTTTTTGGCCATGCCTCTGCACAGAAACTCCCAGTGTTGCTCATCTCAACAAAGCATCAACGGGAAATTTCAAGGTAAAAGCCCAGCATAGACAGTTCTGCCTAGCTGCAGGGTGTACAAACCCGTTTATTTACAAATATCTAGCCTCTGTCTAACGATCACCCTAGTTACCACTGGAGTGAAAAGTATGTCATCAGCCCATATGATGTAACCTTACCATCTGGCTGTTTTCAAAGGACACACACCAAAAACGTTGCTTTTACATTGCTGCCTTTTCTGCAGGGTTATTGCCCCCTGCATGGAAAACAAGAAGTTTCCCTGTACTTTAAAAAAAAAATGCTGCAATTGCCCTAATTCTCTTGGCTGTCTTCTGCTTCTTGTGCCCTTTTGTTTCTCATATGGATGATCTATAGAGCCTACCTTCTGATTTGTATTCACTGCCTTCGGCTTCCCTGTTCCCCACTTGTTTCATAAAGGATATTTGTATTCTTCTCTTGGTGAAGAAGGGGTTCTTGTTTTAACCACTCGCAGTTGTTTGATTGTGGTTTTTTGGTCAGTATAGAGAAATGTTCTTCAGTATTCCCCAATTATCATTCTTGGGTTGGTTTGGGTTTTTTTTTTCCTGTTTAAATTCTTTCTCTGAACTGATTTGGCTCACGATTGTTTTCAGGTTTGTAACAGCAGCCCGGGAGAGCAGCAAGGCAATATCTTACTATGTTTTCAAGTGGCAATCACTTCCTACCTAAGCTACTGTGTGTTTTTAGTCCTGTGATCAAATTCACTGTATCTGCCAAGAATAAAAGGTCTAATATACAATTCTCCCCTGTTGGATATGTGAGTTCTTTTGAGGTAGGAAATAATCACCGTCATCTTTACAAATACGGAAGCTGTTTCAGCGCTGGAGGCAGCTTTTCTGCAGGATTTTCTCCATTTGAAGTTTCCCCATGACAATCTGGCCCCTTTCCCCTCCTTGCCCTTGGCAGCTGCTCAGGGAGATGTTCAGATGGTTCGCAGGTTTGATTTTGTGCTCCACTGCAGATACTGGTTGGTCTATTTTGTGCTTTCTATTTTAGATGATTGAGCCATCAATTTTCAGATTAATTTACTACTGAGTACAATGACCTGGATGCTCGTGATCTGATTTCTAACAGTTCCTCATCTTGTCCCCACCTCAGCCTTCCCAAAAGCCATGATTTTAACACTCCAATTAGCTTCCCACCAGGTTTCCATCTTTCCAGCTAGGCCAAATTTTTGCCTGTACAACACTGGTTCCCGTTTATTAGCCAGGACCTACCTTTGGTAGATAGGTGATGAAAGAATTTCTCTCCACTTCCTTCTTTGCTTTGATTAATTTTGTTGTCAGCACCTTCATTATGTGTTAAATGAGTTTCCATTTGTTTCCTCTTTGCACCTTTCCCTTTTGTTGTTAGTCTAACACCTCCTTGCCTAAGGCAGTCTGTCTTTGCCTCAGAAAATTGGTTTCCAATTTGGGAAGGAAGCAACCAAAATCCTCCAAACCCTCTCCTGGAGAGGTGAGATAAGTGCTTTGCAAATGACACCCCCATGGTTAGCTTCCCCATCGAACACCTTCTGTTTTTCTTCATCTACAGGAGAGGAGGAATCTCTGAAAGCTCCTTTGGGTACCTTTTCAGCATCCTTTCAAGTGACATGGCCTAGAAGACATGAGAGAGGCTGTGATTTAGGGACATTGGTGCCAGTATCAAGCTGCAGCTGGGCTCCTGGCTTCCTGTCTTGGTGGTGTACCTGCTGAAGCCGTCACAAGGTAGCTATGGCTTTCTTTTGGGAATGGCTCTGACCCCTTGCAAAGTTTGGCTTGTTACAATAGCAGAAAACTAACCTAGGAAAAAAAAAAAAAAGAAAAATATTGTGCTCTGCTGGGCTAAGAAGAGGATAAGACTCTTCAGCTAGGAGAGGGAGGGAGGAAAAAAAGGAACGATGTTCCTTCTGCAGCTTGGTCACCACAGAAAGCCCAGCCCCAGTCCTTCCGGTGACCGGCCTTCTTGCAGGATCCAGCCATCTTTCTGGGACAGCCGAAAACCTCCGTGTAGGCAGGCTGGATTTACTTAGTTTTGATTTATAATTGAAATGCAATTAATTTCACTATATTCATGCCATCACCTCTGTTCCAGCTGTGCCCGGTGCATAGGGTGGGAGTCCTGCCAGCCCTCCGTTGCACTTCATCACTTGCAAGTGCAGAGAGAGATTTTTGTCATTTTCCCACTAAGAACTTAAAGACGTTGGGGAACTCCTCATGACATTGAGTTTCTCATTGTCTTTTTTTTTTCTCTGGAAAGTCACCTCTTCTGGATAGAAATTATAACATGGGGTGATCCTAACTGATCACGCCACTGATTTTGACTGCCATTCAGAAAAATGTTTCCTCTCCCACCCAGACCACAAGCATCTGTAAGCATCCTACTCATCACCAAACACTCCAGCAGATGCAAAGCATCCCTTGGAAACCACGGTGAGAGCTGCACACATGCTTAGGTGCTCCACTGAACTGGGGCCTCTCTAAACAAGAAGAGACCATTAGTTTTGGCTCATTAGCTTAACCGAGATGACTATTAAATCCCACTCCTCCCACCACTTTCTGTAAAATAAACTTAGAAATGAGCCATCTTTGCAGCTGTGACTGGTAATAAATCTAATTAATTTCCATGTCTTTAGTGTTAATATATGCATTGGACGTGTCAGCTCTGCCTTTTTGTTTCCTTCATGGAAAAGCCTGTCTCTGAGATTCCCTTCTAATTAGAATGGGAATTTGCTCTTTTGTGGATGTATTCCTCCAGGAAGCCACTTACTGAGATGCAGCATCTTCAGTCCCAGGGAATGGTGATATTGTTTGTTTGGTGGGGTTTTTTAATGCATATGACAATTAGTATCACAACAAATTCATACTTCCCCTGCTAATTTAAAGGTTAAGGAAAAAAACTCCACTTTGTCCTGTGAAGATGTCACCACAAAGCAGAAACCAAAGGCACAGATGCACTTCTCTTTGAAATCTGCATAGTAATTACTGTTTACCTCCCTTCCTCCTTCACTGATGACTCCAATACAAAGGGTACAGTAAATAGCTGTGTGGGATTCATGGTCAGATCCATTAGCAGAATCAAGTATTTCGGCTGAGTGCAAGTCTCATGCCAGTCGTTTAAGACTGGATAATAAGCTGAGAGGAAAACTACACAGGTCACAGCTGTGCAGCAAGAAGTCTTTTAGAAAGTATTGCTGGTAGTGCTCCTCTTGATTACAGGGAGATCAGAACCCCAGCACAGATGGAGGGGCAAAGTGCACAGCCTCCAGAGAAGCCTTTGAAAGTTTATCAGCCCTTGTACTCCAAAAACTGCCCATAGGTGCCTCATGTCTGTATGTCAAAGAGTGTAGGCCACTCAAAACGGGAGTCCAAGACTACTGGTGCAGACCTCAAGGCACTGTGTGCTCTGTAGATAGAAGAAAAAGCTGGAACTTGGGTCCTGTACAGAAGCAACTCTTAATTGTATCACGTCCAAGAGAAAATCGGCCCAGAAGCCAAATTTACATGAACAAACTCTGCTACCAACCTCCTTTCCTCCTCCGGCTGCCCCACAACTAAGCTTTCTTCACCCTTACAAATAACGCAAACTCCCGGCTTCATTTCCTGAGATTTCCCAGAGCACTGTGGATGCTTTTCTTTCTGCCTATCTCTCATGTTACCTCCAGGAATGGCTATTCCTTCTTGCAAAGGTTATCTATGTTTGAAGACTCCTCCCCACGGACAGAATCATAAGGTCTCTGATGAGGAACAGCAGGTCTTTGTTCATTCTCAATGCATGGGGCTGTAAATCCTCTGAGGGTGACCAGGGAAACCAAGAGCTTGCTGCCCTCATAAATCTCCCAGGGTGGCTGCTGCAGACATTGTGTGCTCTTCAAGGGCTGCATGTTTCCGATGGACTCTGGCAATTGTAAGGTAGAAAATAAGCCAGTGTACATACTAGGGGACAAGAATGAAAGATGATTTTCAGTCACTTTAGTTAAAAGGTCGCCTGGGTAAGCTGCTGGGAGTGGTTGGGAAAGACAAGAGAGTGTAACAGCCTTTGGAGCTTTTCCCCTGCTTCTTGGCTAAGCCAGTGTTGATCATCTGGGCTTTGTGCATTACCTGCTGTGGTAAGCACAGGGTTGCATCCACATTTAGGGTTGGTGCACCCACTTGGAAATGACCTGTGACCTGAGGAGTGGTGGGGAAGGTCTGAGCAGACTAGCGCAATCCCGCCAGCACCCTACGGTCTGGATGGGGCTCTTGGGCTGGGTCCGTCCTCTCTCCACCTTTTATCTTGCTTTGGCTTCATAGCAGGATGGGAGAGGACAGGAAATGGCCTCGAGGGCAGTGACTGACACCCAGGAGCCAAACCCTTGTTCTTGTACCAACACTTGCCATCCAGTCCTTCCCAACACTGTGGCCCTCTCAAATATGCTGTGGTTAGTGCCTCCATATACCTGTCCCTGAAAGATAAAGCTCTTGCCTCATCACAACAACGCAGGGTGCTGTGTTTGTCTCTTGCAATGCAGTGGGGTAATTCTGAGAGCTCGTTGCACCAGGATGTCATCCATTTGCAAAGGCTGGGAAATCATCTGCCAAACCAGCGCACCTCAGCATCGCCACCACAAATGCGGAGAGGTGGCTGACAGCACCACTTCCCGGTGACACGGCTGAGCCCAGCCAAGCGTGACATGCTCTTAAAGTGCTGCTGGGCTGCAAGAGTTATTGATTTTTTAAATTTTTGTTTTTCTTTCCAAGTTTTCCAAGTCTGATCTTTCCCAGGAGGAATCCCTGTCTAACTGTGTCATCCAGTGGTGTGAAGGAGCCTGATCCTGTGGCAGTAGTGCCAGAGGGTGACTAGCAGGATTTGTGTGCACATGCCAGCTCTGTGTCTTAGCCTGGGCAGGTGCCCCCATCTCTGCTTCCCGCTTGGTAAGATGGGGCATTTACTGCAGCCTTTTTATCTGCCACCCAAATGAAGGATGCTTGTTGTCTCCAGCCCACGTGCTTTTGTTCAGAGCAGGTACAGTGGAAAGCCAGTTAACAGGGCAGGTTTCAGGCAGGTATTGCCCACAAGGCAGTTGTCATGCGTTGCCTCTCCTCATTACTGGTCTCATGTTTAGTCTTTGTGCCAGACTCCCCTTGAGTCTTGCTGCCTGGGAAGGACAAGAGCTGTTTCTCTGGATGTCTGTCAGTCCCCAGCAGCAGTGGAGGGAAGCCTGAGTGAACCAGCCCCTCCAGCTGCTCTGACTTTCCTGCTGCACTCGCTGCTATGACCAGCAAGGAAGGGCCTGCTGGTTCCCTGGGCCAAAGTGACAGCCTCCTTATCGGCCCTATAGCCCTTGGCTGGATGCTCCTTCTTCCTCTTGTCCTTCTGGCAACCATTTAATAAGCAAACCCTCTAGTGATGCTCTTCCTGGCAGGCCCACACTGTGGCTATTTGAATTCTGCCTCTTCTTTTTAAGCAGGTTCATTTTCTTCCTCCTCCAGGCAATTGGTAATGCCCATGGGAGGGTTCTCACCTCCTCCTGCTGCCTTAGATGTCTGAGTACCACCTCCCCTGCTCGCCCAGACAACTGACAGTCTATTTGTTTTCAGTCTCCCTGGAACAAGCCTGGCCTTTTATTTCATAGCTTTATTCTGCCCTGCCAGCAGCCCTGGAGCTCCCTTGCCAAAGCAAGAGAGAAGAGTCAAGCTCCATGTACCGAGATGTGACTGGCACTGGTGTGAAATGGGAAGTGGGCTTGGATTTGGTCACGTGACCCAGATGTTTTTGTTTTGATTTATTTGTTTGCTACTTTTCCTGATGCCTGCTGCTTTGCTTTGGAGGATCTCAGTTTTTGTTATAAACAAATCAAAATTCAAAACAAAACCAAAAAAAAAAAAAAAAGGGAAAAGAAGGTGCTAGAGGAAGCAGCGACATTTGGAAATGTGCGCAAAGCAATGATGTGGTGACATTTCTCTCAGTCTGCCAAAAGCTTGAAACAACAGCTCGGAGGCAGATCCAGGCTCTCCCTCTTGGCTGTCAGTCCCCTTCCTCGGCTGCGTTCCCCGGCGGGCTCGCAGCATGCCGGGCTCGCTCCTTTGCACTTTCCCTCTGCAACCACTAAGTGAATGCTGTATAGCATTTTAATAATACCAAAGGCTGAGGATTTCACATGACTCTGGTTGTTGGGCTACAGAGCTGGGCTGTGGCAGGTTTAAATTTTTGGAGAAACTGCCAACTTGGAGGTCTGCAAATCCTGCACACTCCTAGGCTGAGCATCTGCACGACACACAATGAGGTGGTGCCTCAGTTTTGCATCTCAGTTAGGTGGAGCTGGGGAATGTATCGTCAATTTAAACCTTGTACAGAAACATAGTTTAACAGCTCCCTGCCTGCAGTTCGATCTCTTTAATGAACATAAGCACAGATCAGAGCGAGGCCCAAGCTGAAAAATTCAGTTCCCAATTCAAAACATGAATGTGCCAGCATTTGGGTGTGTAGGTCTGGAGCTGGAGTCTAACTCACTTGCAAATAGGGACCCTTTGCAAAACATGGATCAAGGTTCAAATTCCTGTCCCTCCTCCAAAATTAAATAAAGGTTGAAGAAATTCTGAGAACTCAATGTTTTGGTTCTGGGCCATCTAAGAGGGGTAAACTATGTGCTTAAGTGCTTTGTTGAATAGGAAGAGACTTGAGCATGTGCTTAATGTTATTAAGTGCTTAGCTGTTTTTGTTGAATCAGGGCCCCTGGCTTTTAAAGTCAATACTAACCCCTTAGGCTGCATCTGAAAGGATTTGGAAAAGAAGTAGCATCCAGATACTGTTGGATGTTTGACTGCTGAGCTCTGCATTCCTGCTTTGAAGGCTTGTTCCTCTAAATCTGCTCTCATTGCTATTCCAAATCATCTAAACGACTTGTCCCTGGCCACCAGGTGATTATGCAAGAGAGGATGGGGAGTTATGGATATTTAACGCACGCCCCTGCACAACTGCTGGAGAAGTTCAGCTGTCCTGCAGTTTCTATCGGTGATCTCAAGGCAGCACAATAATACCGGGATGTCGAAGTGTGATGCTGTTTTGCTAGCCCATCTGAAGAGGCACACTGCAGGCCGCCTGATGTCTTCTTTTGGTGGTTGCTGTGCTGCTCCTTGTAACCAGCTTCTCCTTGGTGTGAGAGCCCCTAAAGTCAGTTTGGTTAAAAGGAGTGGGTGAGCATGAGCTAAGCTGGCTCCCCGTGGCTGACGTGGGTTAGGGAGCGACCCCAGTAACAGAGCTGGCTGATCCATCACCAACAGCAGGGAACAGAGAGTAGCTGCAGGCACTGAACTTTTCAGCCAACGTAGATGCTGTTGGAAAGGAGGTGTCCCCAAAAGTCTGCAACAAGAGGGTGGATATGAACCTCATCCCCTGAAATAGCGTTTTGGTGGCACAAGAGCTGGAACTGGCAAGCAGTGTTTGAGAGAAATGAGACTCCAGAAAGAAGTGGGAAAAATAGCAACTTTTTCTGCTTTACAGGTAAAAGAGTGTCTGAGACCAGGATGGAAATAGATGGAAAACTTATGCACAGATGAAAGGCTTGAAATGAAATACATTATTCATGAGACTAACAGTTGGAATCTGAGAGCCACTTGGAGGTAATCATCTGAAAAGCGGGAACAGTTCTGGGCAACAATTTCAGCCTATTGCAGAGGCACCAAAATGGTTACCAGAAACTAGGTTTCCTTTTAAAGGAAAGACAAAGTTAAAATTGCAGAACTGGAGTGGCCTTTTCCAGACAAACCAGATGCAGCCCTCCCTCCCCTGTGTCCTCTCCCAGGTCTGGAGGGACAGGCAGGCTGGCTGCTGAGCTGGTCCCAGGACAGGGCTGGCAGTGCTGTCCCATTACTAGCAGTGCCATACGAGAGAGAGGCTTTGATCTCCAATGCCAACGTCTTTTGAAACTAAATCACAGTGCTGCCTTGCTGTTGCAGGCTATTTAAAAAAAAAAAACCCACCCCAAATGTTCCTGTCTGCACATCTGATGCTAATACAGTAAATGGTAATGCAAAGGTGCAGTGTGCCCTGAATCAACAGTTCGTCTGTGAGATTCAAAGTTTTGGGCCAATAATTTCTGGAAATTGAAATGCCATTCTTTTCCCTTGCAGGTCTGCAGATGCCTGGATTGGCACAAAAGGTGTTCTTCTAGGACAAAGCCTTCATTAAAGAAGATTAAAAAGTGATATGTCCTTTTAAGCCAACATTGATAAGAGGCTCAATACCCAAAAAATGATGGAACAATGGAAACAACAGAGATTCAGGTACCACTGCAGGTCAGTTTGCACTTGAATTCAAAGCCAGCCTTTCATGTGGGACAGTTTCTCAGCTCAGATTTTAAGTTAAGGCTCAGAGACTGACAGCAAGTCCCTCCGGAGCTCTATCTGTTCTGATTCAGATCCTGCTGTTTATGTGTCACAGGCTCCATGACTGCACACCTGACCTTCCAAGTTTTATGGGACTCACTGATGCAAAGCCTGGAGCCAGTGACACCTTCCTTCCTCCAGGCACGTGCCTTAAGCAACAGCAAGAGGTCTGTGTTTGTTCTCCCTAGCACAGTAGAAAGGGAATTATTTCAGGCAAAGAGATTTATGTTGTTTTTTTCTTTTTTTTAGTGGTTCCTTGACCTGTTGTTGTTATACACGAAATGATACTCACTCCCGTTAACCCTCTGAGTATAGAAAACAGGGAGACAATGTGTGGAGATAAAGCTGAAAATTTTAGGCTAAGTTCTTAAATGCAAAATTAAGTTCTTAGATGCAAAGAACAGGAGAGTGAGATAGCGAGAGTGAAGTGATGCACTGAGGACCACCTAGCAGACCAATACTACCACAAGGTCTTTTGAGCCTTCTTCCTTTACCTGTGACGTCTCCTGGTTTAAAGGGAGAGCCCAAACGACAGGGAATGGTACACCTAATCTCTTCTGCCTCTGCCACTGAAGTCTTGTGACCTTGGTTGAGTTATTTTGCTCACCTCAGCTTGCCCATACCCAAAAGAAGATTAAAAGCTAGTTCATAAAATGTGCTGTTTGGTGCAAACAAGATACATGCAGGTTGCCTCTGATTCATATGCAAGAGCCATTTTTCACTGGCAGTGGAGCTGATGTAAAGGGGCCTTTGTCCAAGGGAGCATCAGCTGAGACTGAATGAACTCCTTTAAAGGCTGCAGGGTTAGAATTTGCTGAGGAAAAAAAAGCAAAAGTCCTTGCTGTTGCTGTCAGGTTTGTATGAACTAAAATGAGTTGTGGGCGCAGTTTGATCTTGCTCAGCTTCCCACGGCATGCAGGAAGGCTTGATTGGAAAGCCTTCCCATGAGCGTTTCTGCTCAGCTCCAGGCTCCCATAGCATGGCTTTAGCTGAGGGGTCCCAAGGCGAGCCAAAGAGTGCAACTACAGCCAGCTCTGCCTTCGTCGCAGGCAGTTTGAATGCAAATTGTACTGCAGATTATGTCCTTTCTTCTGCAAAGGGCTTACTACTTTGAGCACGAACCTCTTTGGTCCTGGGTTGAATGCTGAGCTGTGGCTGTTTATGGATGTGTGCTGAGGTAGGTGCAATGAATCAGCTAGCAAGGAGAGCATGAAGTGTATAAGCCCCTTTGGGACAAAACATTTGGGCCACGCAGCTGTCATTATTGCTATACCTTCACTACCGACCATATAGTCACTGCCTACGTTAGCCCTGTATGGGGTAAGTGTTCACATAGACTGAAATGGTGCCACACTACTGCACAACAGGAGAGCTGTTGCCATGCTTACTTATAATAGCAAAGTTACCGTGGTTTTGTGGTGACCCCAAAGCAGAGCTGGCCCCAGCGTTGCCTCTCTTATCCTGCTGCGCTTTGCCTCCCTCCTCCCTACCCCTACGTGAACATCCTTCTGTGCAGCACAGGGAAAAAGGAGGGTTGGAGGTGAGACCCACTCTGCCCTCCCTCCTCTTGGCAGAGAGCTGGAGCAGAGCAGGGCTGCTGGGCACGTGGGGCTGAGAGGGGAACACAGATGGGTTTTGAGGGGGGAGAAAAGGGTCTTAGCAACATGGAAGAGCAAGGCAGGGCTCAGCAGCACGAGTGCTCTTCTGTGCAGCTGCCATGGGTAGGTCTCTGAAGCTCGATCAGGGGTATTGGTGATGGCAGGAGGGAGAGATCTCTGTGTGGCCAAGCACAAGTATGGTGGGACTCCCTTTCCTGGTGAGCAAGGATGTGTGCTTCTCTAGGGCTGATGAGTGCTGAAGGCAGAGGGAGAGGAGGAGGGAAGACAGCCAGTGGTAGGGCTGGATCTGGCCTTTGCCTGGACTTTTGCTATACTGGACTGGCTGCCATTGGAGCCTACCTTAATGTGGGACCTGCACAGCATGAGCATTGTCCATTGAAGAGTCTTTATCGATCCTGACATATCCGTGCCCAACCTCTTGTCAAAGACATCTTATCATGGAGAAGCTTTCTTCTCCTCAGGCTGTTCCAGTTTCTTCTGCTGGGAATTATTTCCAGGCTGTCTAAATCTCAAGTTGTAATTTAAGTTCATCTTTTCCATTCTTCCACTCTCAGTGGCTGATTATTCACAGTTTTCATAGATATTCTTCAGGCATGCTGGTGAGGGCTGTTCCCAGCCTGATGTGCTGAGATGAACACTGTGTCACCAAGGGTTAGGCATTTTTAAATGTAAATATGAAACCCAGGCTAGGAGAAGAAAAGGAGTCAAAGTACAAGAACATCAGACATGATATTGTAAGGGTGAATCCAAAGTAATTGCAGTGGAACTCAGCTGACATCATCTGCTTGGTGATGAGAGAGAAAGGAGAAAAAAAAAAAAAAAACGAGAAAGAAAGTGTCACTTGGAATAGTCCACCTCTGACTTCATTTGAACAGTGTCCATGAGCTTGGGGAGGGAATGCTGTCCCCACCAGTTAGCATTAGGACAGGATGTATTAGGTGATTTACTAAAATGCTGGTAAAGTTTCTTTATAGTGACCAATGAGGGGGGGGTAGCTTCAAGCTCTGCTTCTTGTCAGCTGTGAACATCATGAGTGACACTGCTTTGTTTAACTCCATGTTCCCCCTCCCCATCTTGCGCTTATCAGACGCTCTCTTATGCTTAAAACAGGTAAAAATGGAGCTGACCTTGCCTGGCATTCCACCCTTTCCATCCAGTTCTCTCACACATCCTCCCTAATCTAGGGAGTACAAGCAAGTTTGGCATCTTCTTTGCCAGTCTGATACCTGAAGCAGCACTGTGATACCTCGCCAGGCTCGGGGCTCACCAGCCCTCCGGCGGTTCTGCACTGCTCTGGCTCCTTTGCTAAGCAGAAGTGGGTCTTTCATGGCCTTGGAGAGTGCCACACCATTGGAGGCAGCAATGGGTGTTTCAAAATCAGTCCTCTTCCCGACTCAACAGATGGGCTGCTGCCTGCAAAAAAGAAATGAATGTCTTTGCATGGCTCGTAGTCTGACAGGAATGTCTGGAGAAGCTCTAATGTCGCTTCCCCACAAGCAGCTGTCGTCTGCATCCTCTTCCATGGCCTCCTGGGTGAGTTCTTGTTTTGCAAACAGTCCATCCTTCCTTCCACATTCCCTCTGGATGGAGATTTTTGCTGGAGGGTTTCCTGCTCTTGTTTCTTCATTCCTGTATGGCTCTGCCTTCTCAGTTGTGCCAGTGCAACTGCTCATGCTTAAAAGTGGATCGCTGAAATATCTGGGTTAACAAAAAGGAAGGGTTTTTTTTTAACTTGGATCAGGGTAGTGATCTGTTTTCCAGCCATGGTCCCTGCACAGTGGGACAATGGTCCGCAGCCGAGGAATAACCGAATGTAGGAAATGCCCAAACTACCAGTCAGGAACAGGGAAAGGCAGAGCATCGCTGTCCTCGCCAGTTCCAGCATCTTGTATGTCAGATCGGGGGAGTCAGATCACTGCAGTGACCCTACGGGAGATGCCTGTCCCTTCACCTGGCATATGGGCAGTGGCATGGGGGGTGAGGGAAAGTGGGACTGTGTCCTTTGATGGAGACCACACTCAGATCAAATCAGAGTAAGGGGAAACTGGTCCCTTGAGGGACCTAATCAAGTTGTCAATGGTTCCAAATGTAGCAGTCACTAGCAGTTTTTGCCGTAACAATACAAACATGGTAATGTTTTGACAGGCTGGGGTAGTGCTTGTCAGCTGAATATCGTGAGTTTGTGTTAAAGATCCTATTCCACATTTAAGGAATTTGGCCTCTGTGTCTTGTTGACGGCATGGAAATGTTTCAGTGCTGTACAAACGCAAGGAAATAAATGTAGGCTGCAGAAGTCTGAGAAGAGTAAAATGCATCATAGATACGCGGCAGTTACCTATCACCCAGAGAAATTGGTTTTGTTTGACAAAAAATGGAAACACTGCCAGGATATTTTGCTTCGGTTTAGGTTATATGCTAGGATTGTTTGTGGTTAGTAATGAGCGCAAGGTTCACTTGTAATAATAATGTAACCATGGTAATATGATAACACAAACTGATGTCAGTCTGATTTGCTGATAAGATTTACACCCTGTTATATTATCCAATACAATTAAGAAATGCTTAGAAAATTAACATTAAAATAGATTAAAATAAAGTATCAGAGGCGTAGTGACAGCTGTGGGTCTTAAATATAGTCCCCAAGTGGATGTTTCCAGATAACGTATCACCCTGCCTCCAACAGGCTGTGTTACAATAAGCAAGGAAAGCAATTGCTTTCATTTTACAAACAGGGAATTGCAATGTTCCTCTTAATTTCTGCAATTTCCTGCACTCATTTTAGTGTGACTGGTCAGAAATGAACCTAGGAAAAGTAACAAGTGTTAATTGGCCTCATTTAATCGAAACTGAATTTAATGATCAGCAATGATCAGGTGGAAGAGGGAAAGACAAATGCATGCATTGGGATGTAGGGGTTCACTCCCAGTGGGAAGGAAACTACTGGTGAGATGGGGGTCAGAAACTCTTGCCCCTTGCAAAGTGTTTTGGATTTACCACCCATCACACCAGCCACTACTTTCTCAGGGCTCCTTTTATATTCCCAGTGGCAGTCACCTGCATTTCTTGACTTGTAAGCTCCGTAGGGCAGAGACCATCTCTTTATTCCCTACATATGAACACAGCATTTCTACCACCTAATAGCATAATCATAAGAGATGAGCCAGGATAATCATCAAAGATGAGCCATTTCATAACTGCCTCTGTACCAGCCAGAATTACACCTCTCATAACATCCTAGCAACAGAGCTCCTCAGTCATCGTCTCTTCTCCTTCCCTGCGGATAACTCACTGCCTCCCTCCTTGCAGTTTCTATGTTAGAGTTTAGGATGGGGAATCTGGGATTATTTGTTTTTGGAGAATTCCATCTGATTACCCCAGTGAAGGAACAGCAAATTTACAAAGGAGTGTAAGAGCAAGTCCTTCAGCTGTTGCCACAAACCAGGAGAGGAATGGAAGACACTTTTGGACTCAGATTTTTTTTCATGTGAGAGTCCTATTACTTATCCCTTGCTAAGAGTTTTGAGATGTTTGGTTTGCTGAGATAAAGGCCTCCAAAGGCTGTCCAGTCAGAGCTAATCTGGGGACTGGGGCCTCCCTCTTATCTCTGACTAGTTTTTCACTGGGATGATCAACTGCAGTGTAACTGAGAGGGGAGAAACCAGTCTTAGTCTCTTGTTCCTTCTGTGCTTAAAATACCTGTTTTACTTGAGAACGATACCTAGCAAAGGCATCCGTTTCTCCATCTTCTCACCTTATTGTCTGCTTCTGGTCTCTCTTTCATCTATATTCCACCACCTATGGCCAGAGTTTTTCTCTTGCTGCTTATGGACTCTTCATTATTTTCTAAACAGCATTTTCCCGAGTAAATTAAAGGGACTGTACTTCATGCTCATTCTCTTTGGTCTTCAAACCCTGCCTGTCCGGGCTCTCCTTCCCCTTGTCTCCATGACCTACACTCTGCTGAGCTGCATCCTAGTTTTTCAATAGTCTTCTGTGCCTCACTCGTACTGTCTTAAGCCACATCTTGTTTTCCTTGTATTACTCACATAATTTGACATTTCTTGCTGGCTGCTCGCTCACACGTCTCCTTCTCCCGTGCTGTCCAGCCTCCTCATTCCCACTGCTTCTCTGGCACCTTATTATTCCTCCATCTATGGAGTGAAACCTGAGCTCCTCTTTTTCAGATTCCCCTTCCCCTTTGCTGATCCTAGCCGCACAGTGAGTCTGGTTCACTCGAAGCTGCATTCTCCTCTCCACATGATGTAGGCAGTTGACTGTTTTGGCAGTTCTTGTGTTTCTTTTCCTTCCTGGAACCGATGCACTGCAAAGGATGAACACAAAAATATCAGCAGGGAGTACAGGAGATGAGTAGCATTTTATACTCTTCAGAGTGGAAGAGGTGACTTGGGAGGGAGGAATCAGACCAAAATCTACCAAATGATAAGTGGCAAAATAAATAAATCTGAACATTAAGACAGATTTTATTTAGCACTGTAATTTATTTTTGAAGCAGCGTCTACATTGCACAGCGCACAACAGCACAGAAATAGTTGAAATAGCTTTGCATAAATATTGCATGAAGCTTTGTGTACAGACGCATACAAGGCACAGAGCTACATGCAAAATCTGTCCAAAAGGGGTGAAGGAAAATGTGGGAGCTCTCTGCTTCCATATCAAGGGAGCTTCTGGTACCTGCTTGGGAAAGTAACTCTGCATTGCAACATGGCTTTCAGCATAAACATGCTCAGAGGGTGCTGCATGCCAAGCTCCACGCGGGAAAGCCATGGAGCAGGTTTTCAGGTCAGCAGTGGTGGCCTGTAGGTTGTGGGGCGTGAGCTGAACTTACTTCTGGGCCTTTTATGGGCCCAGATACATAACATAAATAGAGAGACAGTGGTCCAGTATGGGACTTGGGTTTTACTTCCAGTTTTGCTTAGCAACTTCAGTCAATCATTTGCCCTTGGGGCATCCCTTGTCCTTTCAGTGTTTGTCAGTTTTCTCTGTGGCTGCAATTTCATGGTCTCTTGAACCTGGCAGGAGTGACATTGCTCCCCGAAGAAGTGGCCCAGCCTTCTCTGGCTGCTTATTCCTGTGTTGCCTCACTTCCCCCCTTTTGCTGGCACATACATTGACGTCTACATCAGCAGCTAGGACAGCACAGCAGGCGGGGATTTACCCAGCAGTCTGGCTGTGCTGAGGACCTGCCATCCACGCTGTATGTATTTCAGGGGTGTTACTTTGAGCTAGTTGTGTTCTCGTCCCGCAGAGCGAATGTCCGTTAATGAACATCCATCACTGGTTGGAGTGCTTTAGGTGTGCTCCCTTCTTTTGCTTTTGTTTTACCGCAGATCAGCTCAGTTCATTTGTTCTCAAATCCCCCTGTGATGTGAATCACAGCACGGTAAGCCGGAATGAGCTAGAGAGTTGTTTCAAACTCAAATATTAACATAGATGCACTGTGCTGACATGGCTCTGTGGTGAACCAGCTCAGGGAAGAGATCAAAAGCAAAAAGAAATGGAGCTAGCTTTAGCTTCAACCATCCTCTGAGCTCATGCATGTGGCCTCACCTACATTTGGACCAACATTTGGGAGGGACTGAGGGCTGCTTATAAGCTGCAGGAGGAAAATGGATCTCCTTTTTAGAAAGCACTTTACACTGGTTTAAGAAGACTGTGAAATAATGATCTGTGTCAGCTGCAGGCTCTCGGAACAAGGACCAACACCTACAATAGACAAAGTGGGTTTCAGCACACCGCAATATACAGTCTACTGCAAACAGCATGGGAGTGGGGAGATGAATTTCATCCAAGACCGCTCAGTACCACAAACAATCATAATCTTCTGAGGAACAGAGGGCGAGTGGGAAAGAGCATTTCATTATGCTCATAATGTTCGTGAGAGCTGCTGTACAGTGGGCTCACATCTTTCCAAACAAACCCCATATTGTGAAGGGCTCCCTCAACGCTTTCTTCTTCCTCTTCCATTCCCCCCCCTCAGAACGTGCCTGGAGCTCAGTTTATTTTGATACTTTTTTTTTTCTTCAGCATCTGCATTTCCTCCCCTCCCTCTTTCCACCGCGTGCCTGTTGAAAACCTAATTGCAGATCCCTCGCTGCAATTAGTCAACACGCTGTTACTAAGTTCACTTCGTTATGGCTTTTTTGGCCAGTGGACTCAAAACGGGCTTCGAAGCGACACACCTCGCTGGTGCTTTGACCCTGGTGCCAGGGCTGCCATGCTCTCCCTGCTTTCCACCTTTCCCTACCTCACCCCTTCACACCTTCACGCCAGGATCTTTTTTTTTTTTTTTTTACCCCGGGATCTTTTTTCGCCCCAGACGCATCATTTATGCTCCTGGTTCGGACGTGTCGGGCTCTAGAAGCCCCGCAGCACCACCACGCGCTGCCGATGGTCCCTGATTCCGCCGTGCGGGGCACCAGAGGTCATCGCTGGAGATTCTGGAGGGGCCGGTGGGTAGCAGCGCCCGCGGACCCCACCTTCCCACACCCCGCCCGGCCCGGCGGGGGGACGACGGAGGAGCGGGGTGGGAGGAGGAGGGAGGTGGGAGGAGGAGGAGGAGGAGGAGGAAGACGGCGGCGGTCGTGCAGCCGCCGCCGGGCGGGGAGGGCGGGAGGGGAGGCGGGTGCGGGGCGGCGGTGGGCGGGCGCGGGGCGGCGGCAGCCGGGGCTGGAGCCGGGCGCCCCGCGGCCCATTCGCGACCGGCGGCGGCGGCGGCAGCGCGGAGCTCGGCGGCGCTTGGCCCCTCGCGGGCAGGGCCTGTCAGGCGGCGGCCGCCCCCTCCCCGGCGATGAAGGCGAGCCCCGCGGTAGCCGCCGTCGCGGCGGCGGCGGGGCCGGGGCAGGCGGGGGGGCCGCGGGAGCCCGATGCGCGCTGGCGGGAGAAGGGCGAAGCGGAGGCGGAGCGGCAGCGCACCCGGGAGCGGCTGGAGGCCACGCTAGCCGGGCTGGGCGAGCTGGAGTACCTGAGGCAGCGGCAGGAGCTGCTGGTGAAGAGCCTCCTGCTGCGGCGGCCGGTGGGCGCCGTGCCCGGGGCGCAGGGGGGCCGCGGGGAGCCGCCGGGCGAGGGGCCGCCGCCGCGCAGCCTGGAGGAGAAGTTCCTGGAGGAGAACATCCTCCTCCTGCGGAGGCAGCTGGTGAGCGGCGGGGGGCGGGGGGGAAGGGACACGTCGGGCTCTGTGTGTGTCGGTGTGTCGCCGGGGGATGCGCCCCGGTCGCCGTCGGCGCGGGTGGCTCCCCACGGAGCGGCTGGGGACGGCCGCGGTCCCCCGAAGGCTTGTCACGGCGTCCCGGCCGCCCGCCCGGTGAGGTGGCGGGGAGCAGGGGAACGGGCCCCCGGGGCTTTGGGGCGAAGCGGTGACATCTCGGTGAGGGGCCGGATTCTGCCGGTGGTTTTGGCGGTGGTTGCGCAGTTCCCCGCGGGTTTCCAGAGCCAGGCCGGCGGTCCGACTTCCATTCAAGGCGAGAGAGGCGCTGCCGTTGCCTTGAATGGAAGTTGGGAGCCGGGTCGCAACCCCGAGAGGAGGTGACGAGGTAACGAGCGCTCCGGCACGGGCAGGATCGGGCCCCTGAAAAGAAGGGATGCTTTTGTTGAAGGACGCGCTTTGTAGCCGGTGTGGGAAGAGATGGAGGGCGGCATGAAGCAGCAGATCATTTTTCAATGAAAATAGCGTACAGCTGTGCCTGGCGGTCTTTGTGCACGGCTCAGCATTTGCTTTCACCCAGGGAGAAGTTGGAGTGCGTGATTTATTTGCCTGATTTCTTCTTTTCCCCAAACACACCCCCCCCCCTTTTTTTTTTTCCCTTTTCTTCATGTTAGTCTTTTGGTTTAGTTCATTTAGGATTACTTCCTTCTTTAAAAGGTAAAAAATAATTTTTTTTTTCTGCTGAGAAGGGGCTGGCTGCCAAAGAGCCGTTAGTGAAGGACCAGGGAATCATTACTCAAAAAAAACCCCAAAAAAACCCAACCCCAAAACCCGGGGATTTGTGGTAGCAGTTTAATTTGTGCACTTGACCTTGCAGATTGGAACCAGACGCGGTGCTCGCTGGGGGAGGGGGGACACTGGTGGCAGTAGGTGGCAGAGTGAGTTACCACTTGAGCCCATCACCTCTGCCAGCCTGGCTTCCAGCCAGCTCCCGGCTCCCCTCAGAAATGTGGGAGAAGACCTGGGATCGCCCCTTTGGTTCTCCAAGGATGGTGTTAAATGCCAGCACATCTTCAAACAGTCTCGCTACTACTATTAACATTCGCCTTCCCTTTGCCCGAGGAATGGCCCACCCCAGGGGAAAGGTTGTCCCGGATTTAATGAGTTTAGAACTAGTCCAATTATGAGCATCAAAACTCTTTGTGATGAGCGTATCAGAGCACTGCTGGGCACCGATCAAATGATGCACTTACTTTAAAAAAAGAGATAAACCTTCTTCCTCTTGCCTCCCCTGCTTTCCCCAAAGCCAGAACAATTAAAGGGTATGAAGCTGAACAGATGATGGATAAGCAACATTATAATACACACAGGGAAACTGATTGCATTGACCGTGGGTTAATGAGTGCCTTACAAAATCATTTCTTACTGCTTATTTTATGCCATCAAATTACCTTCATAAATAGCCCTAAAATTCATCCCACAGCAATTTTATACAATTATAATGGGAGAAGAGGAAGAATTAGTCTTCCTTCCTGCTGCACTGCAAAACTAATAAAAGGGCTGTGATCCCAGCCCTGGGAATCTTGCTGTCTATATGGTAGACTAGAAGCCCATAATGTGCAGCAGAAAAAGGCGGTTCCCACACTACAGGCACTTGTTGGCAGAGCTGTTTCGTCCCATTGTATGAACAGATGTGATCTTTGACTAACACCGCTGTGGTGGTGAGCGTCCCCCATTACACTGGCAAAGCTGTCCCTTCACCCAAATAGCCCGTTTCATGCACGCGGGTCTGGCTTGACCATATTGTACGATACAGGTTTGTTGTTACAGCTGTGGTCCTGCAAAGGAGCGCTTTGCCAGCGTAATGTGTTGGTCTTCCTGAATTGTGGAGCGTGCTCCTTGTGTAAAACTGACTGGATGAGGCTGGAACGAAGTGACTGCATAATGCTTCAGTATTTATCCAGAGCATCTGTCTAGAATTTCAGGGCTTTGTTCTGTTTTGTATTTTTTAATAAAAGAATATCAGCGAGGTATTTCCGTGATGCTCAGATGGAGAAGACTGATTGTCTTTGGAGCCCCTTTCACATCTGCCTCGCTGAAGGAGCTGATGTTGTTTGTCTTGTTTTCCAGAACTGCTTGAGGAGGAGGGATGCTGGTCTACTAAATCAGTTGCAAGAGCTAGATAAGCAAATAAGTGATCTCCGCCTGGATGTGGAAAAAACAGCAGATGAACACCTTGAGACAGACAGTCGTCCAAGTTCAGGTGAGGCCAGTATTCAGCAACGTGGAGCCTCCCTTGGTACCTGGAATGAAACTGCCTGTAGTTTTCAGTACTACAACAGTAAACGTCTGTAGCACATTCACACTCTGATAATTAATGCCTACTAGTAAAGTTCACAACATATTCAGAGGAGCATTTCAAGCTTAATTAGATTTTTAGTTCAAAAAAGTTCTAATTCTCCTGCATATTAGGAAGGAGGCTGCAGGAAAAATGGTGAAAGGAAGCACCACCGGCAGGAGGAAGATGTCAAAATTGATCTTACAGCCAGAAGGGAACACTGAATCAAACAATTTGATTCCCCATATATTGAATTTCCTCCCATTCTAACTGTGTTGAAGTCAGTAAGTGGTATTTAACTATGGGGAACATTTCTTAGAGGCATCTAGACTAGTTCTGAAGACACTGAAAAGCCGGGAATCCACCAACTTGCAGTTGTTAAAACCATTGCTAATTTCTAATCTGAATTTGACTTGTTCCACCACTGATTTTTTTTTTTTTATATATGCTTTTCTCCCATAGCTAAGGTCTTTTCTAGTACTCAGCTTTTTCTCCTCTGGGAGGTGCTATACAGTATAATTCCTGACTTTTTCTGATGAGCTAAACAGGTCAAGTTCATTAAGTCATTTGTTTTAAGGCATTTTTCCAAGCTCTTAAATAGCGTTATGGCCTCTTTCCAATTTTTAAGCTTTGTTTTACGCATGTTGGAGTCAAGGACTAGGCATACCGTTCCAAAGTCTTTCTTACCAGTGCTCTATAGACTGCTGAAGTCATTTCCCTACTGCTATTCATTAGTCTCTTTGTACATCCAACAATCTCATTAGCTTTTTTGCCATATCATTAAGCTTGATGGAGCTGCTTTTCCACGCTGACTAAGCCCTTTTCAGGATTATTGTTTTCCAGGATGCATCCCCATTCTGTAGACATGCCCTGCATTCCTTTTTCCTACATTTAAATCTTGATTATGGTATGTCATCTTTTTCTTGAGTAGACCCAGTTTACCAAGAAATACAATTTTCCATGTCTGCACATTGTTTACCATTTTCCTTCTTTCTTGTTGTTCACTATTTATCTCCAGAACTTTGATGAAAATAATGGGCAGCGTTGGGCCCAGCACTTAGTAAAAATCTTGTAGCACAGTAATAGCTGGAGAGTTTGTCTTGGAAGTATAATACACTATTAAATGAATGGGGTGTCAAACACAGCCTGAATCCTTCTTGCTAAAATCTGAAAACCCCTGTAAATGTTAAAAGCCCAACCCCTGTAAAGGTTAAAAAAAAGTTCAAAATTTCACGTGCTAAGTTCTGCTTTTTTTACTTTTTAAGTGCCTTACTTTTAAACAGAATCCTTCATAGCAATAAGGATATTACTAAATTGTGCGCTGTATTTTGGGTGACTGAATGAAATCCCATAACTAATTGCAACAGAGTAAGCCAACATAAACATGAGCTTGACTGCCTTTCCAGGGACACAAATGGTAACTTTGTGTAGACATAACTAATATAAATCCAAACTCTTATTTTTATAGGGTTTTATGAGCTGAGTGATGGAGCTTCTGGATCGCTCTCCAATTCATCTAACTCTGTCTTCAGTGAGTGTTTATCCAGTTGCCATTCTAGCACTTGCTTTTGCAGCCCTTTGGAGGCAACACTGAATATCTCAGATGGACGCCCTAAATCTGCAGGTATAGTAAAAGCAGGTCGAGTACATCGTACTCCAGGAGGTGGCTTTGGCTTTGGAAATACTGCCTCAGGAGTATGTGGGTTGAATTAACCCTTCTTCCTTTCATTTGACATACTGTGCTCTGAAAAGATTCCAGTGCCTATCACGTACATGGGTCACGAGGCAGAACTGTTTGCCCTTCACTACTCCAGCCTTACATGTGAATATGTCACTCTAAACGCATGAAAATAACATGTGAAAATATGACAGCTGCTCTACCCAGTAGAGGGCAGTGGTACCTATGCACATAAACATAGTAGTCGGCTAATTTCTCATGGTTTCCTGTACTAAATAGCAATAATGATGATAATAATAGCATTTTTACTAAATAGCAATAATGAGAGATACCTCAACAACCACATCCTCATTAAAGTGACAGAGCAAGGAGCTAGCTACAGGTTCTTAGGAGGTCAGGGTGCATGTCAGTCTGTTTGTAGCGGTCATTTTGTCAGTTCTGATGGTCCTCAACCCCCAGGTGACCACACTGAGGTGTGTCCTGCATTTATGTAGTATAGACAAATAGGCACCATGAACAGGGAGAAAGTATTTCGTCGCTTTGGCAGAGAGCTGATGAATTTCCTTTGACACTAGGCTGAAGATGCAAGCCTTAATGTGTGGGATGGTTAAATAGGAAAGCCTCCTCTGCCTGTTGTCCAGAAAGGACACTTCAGTAGGACATTTGTGATCAAGCATTATTGGTTGCAAACATACTCATAAAAAAGCCTTATGTGGAGGATGCTTCTAACAATAGTATTTCCAATTTCCATTCTGCTCTTTAAGGTTAATTTATAGTGATTATTTTGTGAATCGAGGACAAAATAATTCAAGTTCTTGCAACTCTAAAGTGGGAAAATACAGCCCAGAATACATTCATTCTGAGATGCTGAGAAATCCTCTAACTTATCCTTTGAGCAGCTCGAGGTAATTTAATGCTCTTTGATGGAAGGTGTATGTGATCTTCATTGACCACACCATAAACAGAAAAATGTACACAAGGATTTCCAGCAGATTGCATTGCTGTTTTTTTCTGTATACATTACAAAAACCTAAAAATCTCATTAAGCATACCATCTCACTTTTAGAGATGAAATTTCACAAACTGGCATGTTTCAAAGAAGTTCTTCTTGGCAACGTTTCCTGGCTCTGACATAGAATTTAGGAAATGGGGGAAAACTGTGAGGTGATTTGGAGGAAGTTCCTGCTCCTAGCTTCCCTATTCTTTCTCTCCTGCCCGCACAGGAACATCATTTCTATCAGCTAATTTCATCAAAGTCTGTGAAACCTCTTTTGAAATAAGCCTTAGAGAAGTGATAAGCAGTGAGCATTCAAATTTGAGTACCCTGGCTGAAGTTTCTAGCCCAAGGGTAGAAAACAGGACTGACAGTGATCTGGAAGGATCATTTAGATCGTACCCCTACCCAGGAAGACAAGGGCAACATAAACTTAAGAAAATAGTAATCTTAGGTGCTTGGATTGAAGACCTTCTCCTAAGGTTGCTTGCCTCCTAAATAAGTGCCTTAGCCATTAAATCTGACTCATGCATCTTGAAACGCACTGGATTTCTCTTACAGAACTCTCTTTGCAGAGCCAAGACTAGGATGTCAGCTGGATTGACCTGCAGTCCTTGTACTTGTGTGGAAAGATGAGCCCGTTTTCCATTCTTTAACCCTTTGTTGCTCAAAAGAAGCACGTGTTATTGTTAGCATTATTAGAATTATAATTATGATGATAATAAAAGTAGTAATGATGATAATAATAACAACAATAAAATCTGGATTTTTTTCTGATTCAAGATCTGCTTGAAAAAATCTGGAAGTTAAAATTTGTCAATAAGCTAGAACAATTAATTGGTCTCTTGTCCATATTTTTTATGTTTCTCCTTGGATTTAGTAAAGTAAAATATAAAACTCATACGTGCTGAGGCCTGCAGTGAGTTTTACAGGTGACTCTAAAATATAAACATACGAGACCCTTACAGACTTTCGGGTGGCTTGGATGTAAAATAGGAAGCTCTTAGCAACCTAGGCACAGGTTTGAAACCAATGTAAATGTTCTCATTAGGGCTGTGATTTTTATTTTTTTAACCATGTAGTCATACTGGGGCAAATCCTACAGAGACGTAGTTAGAAAGAGACCCACAGAAGAATACTGCTGCTTTTATATCGCTTGACTGGCATCCCTGGTTGCAAGGTTTCTACTGTTTGAACAGTGCTGCTGTAGTTAAAACGTTGCATCAGATGTGTAGATGGGACCGGTGTCCTTGGCGGCACGTGAAAAACGTAGCAGAACTGTCCCTGGCAGGCTCTCTAAACTCTTCTAAAATGCCTTTCAGATCTCATAGGCTGGATGGACTATAATAAGGAAGGCCAGCATGAGGACCAGACTGCAGGCTCTGTCTGTCGCTCTTTGTCCACACCGCACTCAAATTCCCTCGATGTCGTTGCAGATGTGCATCCAAAGTACCAGTGCGATCTGGTGTCTAAAAACGGGAACGACGTCTACCGGTACCCCAGCCCACTCCATGCGGTAGCTGTGCAGAGTCCCATGTTTCTTCTCCCCGTGACTGAAAACCCCCAGCGAGAAGAGGAGAGGCTTGGTTGCGATATTAGCGACGTTTGCGCCGGATCCGAAACAGACTCGGGAAAATCCACCAACACCTTTCTCCCGCAAAGCTCCTGGCCGGCTCCATGCCCTTCTACCAGCAAGAGGATAGATGGGTACATCTTAAGCCTGGTTCAGAAAAAGACTCATGCGGTAAGGACTAACAAACCGAGGACGAGTCTCAACGCCGATCCCACCAAAGGGATCTTGAGGCATGGAAGCATGTGCGTCAGGCAGCCTGCAGGTGTGGTGGCTCACAGTAATGTCGTGAACCTGAAGAGCTCCAAGCAAGCGTGCTTGCCTTCTGGTGGGACCACCGCTCTGGACCACGTGGCACCCTCCCCGTTAAAGCAGAGGCCGAGGGAGCCAGCGGGCGAGCAGCTGGAGAGTAGGAAGGCACCTTTGCCACCGGCTTTCCCACCCGGTGTAACAAGTGAACTTCAGAGCAAGCACCTGCCACGGGGCACCAAACCGGCACCTCTGGAGCTCAACCGCAACGCAATGGCTGCGGCGGGGGATGTCCCCAAGGAGAACGGCCAGCACTTTGCTGCATCTCCCAAAGAGAGCCCGGGGAAGCCTGTGGTGCTGCAGCCGGAGAACAGGGTCAGCCAACCTCCCAAAAAAATCCTGCTAAAGAGCAACTTGCAGGCAGCTCGCTCCTCATCGCCTGCTGTCGAGGAGAGGCCCGCGCTGGATTTCAAAAGCGAGGGCTCTTCTTCCCAGAGCCTGGATGATGGGTTGCTGGTGAACGCCCAGTACATACCAGCCCAACAGCAAAGTGTGAAGCTTCACAAAG
Organism: Strix aluco; assembly: GCF_031877795.1. Taxonomy (NCBI): domain Eukaryota; kingdom Metazoa; phylum Chordata; class Aves; order Strigiformes; family Strigidae; genus Strix; species Strix aluco. The sequence continues at coordinate 126,023,045 of NC_133934.1, read as the reverse complement.
GCACCCGAAATGTCAAGATTTTGAAAAGCTCCGTGCTGAAACACAGGCCCCACCTTACCAATGGGCTGGAAAACGGTTCACAGACCTTGCGGGAGAAAACCAAGACAGTCGGCAAGAAGTGCCGCTTTCCTGATGAGTTGGATACAAATAAGAAACTGAAAAAACCCTCCTCGCGGGGGAAGAGAGGCAGCGGCTTGCAGCCGGAGTCAGGCCTCCAGAATCGGCAGGCTGGCCTGCACAAATCCGCCATTCGATCCCACGGGCATGGCCGAGAGGTTGTGGTGGCCAAGCCTAAACACAAGCGGGCTGACTACCGCCGGTGGAAGTCGTCAGCGGAGATTTCCTACGAGGAGGCCTTACGGAGGGCGAGGAGGAACCGGCGAGAAGGTGTAGGGGTCTACTCGCAAGTTCCTCTGCCCTACGTCAGTCCGTACGCCTACGTGGCCAGCGACTCGGAGTACTCGGCGGAGTGCGAGTCCTTGTTCCACTCCACCGTGGTAGACACGAGTGAGGACGAGCAGAGCAACTACACAACGAACTGCTTTGGAGACAGCGAGTCGAGCCTGAGCGAGGTGGAGTTCGTAGGGGAGAGCACAACCACCAGCGACTCTGATGAGAGTGGGGGCCTTATTTGGTCTCAGTTTGTCCAGACACTCCCCATTCAAACGGTCACGGCGCCAGAGCTGCATGAAAATGCGGCAAAGGCCTTTGTCAAAATCAAAGCCTCCCACAACCTCAAGAAGAAAATCCTCCGCTTTCGGTCGGGCTCCCTGAAGCTCATGACAACGGTCTAGTGAGGTGACTTGGTGGAATGTATCTGCTTCTGCTTTCAGAAGCAAGGTGCTTTTGTGTACATATTTCCACAGATTTTTTTTCTTTTTATACAAATATTTAAAACTTATGGTAAATTATGTCACTTGTCTTCAGAACTTGGGTGGATACTAGTGCCTTTTACGTGGAAATAAAAGACCATTATACTTGTTTTAAAAAAAAAAAAAACATAACACTGCCATTTCAGTGGTGAACAGCCTCCAGTGCATGGTGTCAGAAGGCTTTGAAAAAAGGCTAATGTTTCTGGGAATGGATCTTCCTTGCCTAAGTTTTCCAGTTCTGGGTCTTATACAGGATATCGACAGCTTAAGGTCATAAGTTTTTAGGCGATAAGGGGGAGGGAGTGTGGGTGGTCTTCATATTTTTGCTTGTCCCTTTTTGCTGCTCCTGTTGCCACATCTTGAACTTCTTCCTCCTGGTAGCCTGGCCTGTTTTTTTCTTTTCTTGCCGATTCTCTTCCTAAAACTCACCCCTGTCCTTCCCCAGCTTTCTCCCACCAGGAAAGGGCTCCTATTCAATCTGTCTCCAAGGTTAAGTTGCCTTCTCTGGAGTGCACTCTGCTTCAATCTCCCAGGAGTTCCACTGCAGACGGCAGTGGTGTTCAGAGTAAACTGTTGGAATAGCTGACTAAGGCTTAGTAACTTCAGTATATTGTGTACAACTGCTTTTGAAAAAAAAAAAAAAAACCATATGCATGTCACGTGCATGAGTATCAGTAGTTTTAATATTCCTGTTGATGTCCAATTTACTGTACATCATCAATGGCTGTTTTTATATATATATATCATTGTGTAAATTAATATAACACATCATATGCTGTAATAAACAGTCTGTTTTAATACTTTTTTAAAGTTTGTTACATTGGTGCAGACCCAGTCAATGGTTTTATATTGGCGTTGTCACCACTTAGATGAATCTGATGTGACCCGTTAACGTTCCCTGCATTTAGCCATGCAGGAAGTGGAGCAAGTTTAAAATGTTGCTGTGGATGTGACTTGTGCTTTGAGGGAAATGGATTATCATGGCTCCTCCCGTTCTTCCTGTAACTTACATTTTTTTAAGGGCAAGGTGGGATTTAGGAGCTCAGGGACATCTTCAGATTGTTGCTTGTGGGCAGCTCATGTTGCAGAGCAGATGGAAATGTAATAATAATCCTCTTTGCTGTCAGGGTGCTTGCAGACTTTGGTTGGTACAACACAAGGGCAGATGGTAGGTTTCTGTAACCAAATAGATCTGTGTAACGCAACAGGTGTCCCTCTGAAACGTCCAGTAAATGAATCCCAAAGAGCTGTGTGCTCTGGGAGCTGGGCTGGGTGGAGGAGAGCATAGATTTGCTGTCTCTGTTACCCTCTTTAGGTATGGTAGCTGACTGTATCACAACCCTGACAAGGTTATGGAAAGAAGTGACAATTGTGTCACCCACTGGTCTCTGTCTCAGTTTTTCTTCCCATAGGACTGGAGGTGAGTCTGCCAGAAAAGGAGAAAGGAGCTAACTGTAGACAGCACTACTTCCCTTTTCAGCGACAGCTTTGAAGCTGCCTGGGGGGAAGGCTGGAGGTTCATGGCAGGCATGTCTGATGGAGCAGGCCCAGAGCTTGAGCTGGCTTCTGCAGGTTCATCTTCTGCTCTGGCATCCATGAAGCTGCGGACATACAACTGGCGTGGATGCTGTGACTGGTATGAATTTCAGGAATATGTGTGCAGCCTGTCCATTCCATAGCAAGATCTACTGAGCAGACACCTTCCTTTGTGGTTCCTCTGTGTCCTTCCTGCTGTCACCCACATGGAAGGCAGGGCAGTTTTTTTTCTCAGGTTTCGTTGCATTGCAAATATAGGAAGGAGGGATCCACCCAGAATTAAATGGCTCTGAGAGTTCTCTGACAGTGGTAACACTTTTTCTAAGTGGCAGATTTTATTTTTTAATCTGCAGTGTAGTAAATCCCTACCTATAAAATGTCTCTCTCATACTATTTTTTTACTTTTTTAATAGAGGAATGTCAGTTTCTGTAAATGCTCTTGCAGTGAGGTCACAAGGTTCTGGATTCAGCAGCCCAGAAAGTCCTTGCACTTCCATCTTCTGTGATACAGGAAGAGTTGTAAGCTCATCTCATCTGGTCATAACTCTCCCATTGCTTTACACATAGAAGGGCAGCTTGTGTAGGGATACATATATATGTATAAAAATTTTATATATTGATAGAGAATAATTCGTCCAGAAACTACTGGACAATGGCTGCCACTGCAGAGAGGGGAGATAAGCAGTGTTTGTTATTAAACATGGCATTACTAAGGCTAAGCAGCAGCTTAATGCATTCCTGTTAATAACTGATGGGTGTTACATCAAACAAAGGGAATGTCAAGAAGCTTGTCAAAGCTAGTAGTTTCTTTCCTAGAATCTCTCTCAATCATGCCACATAATCTCTCTTTGAACGAGAAAACCACGTGCAAATCCCTGTAAATCTCCTCAAAGGTGTAGCAGAGTAGCAGAGAGGATCTTCAGACGTGCAGTCTGTCTCTCTGCCTGTAAAGGAGCCACGGGCAAGAAGACAAACGGACCATTGGCTTTGGGATAATGAGTTTTTAATTGCAGTGCTATAGCAGATTGTCTTGTACCAGGTGAGGGAGGCTGGTTTTCAAAAGTGAGCTGCTGAATAGTTTCTTTTTATCTTTTTAGATAATTGAGTTAAAAAAAAAAGAAAATAACCACCTAAATATCACTAGGAGCATATCAGCTGCAACCACTGTATTCTACAGTACTCTTGCTGAATAGCTTAATACCAGACGGGGAAATGGTCTGATGCTGTCTCTGTCTTAATTGCATCTGAGTCTTCAGTTTGGGCAAGGAATTTTCCTTTTCTTACATGATTTAGGTAAGCATCCAGAATCCTTTAAGCAGGCCTAGCTTTTCCTCTCTACATTCTCCTCCCCCCACTTTTTAAAAAATAAAAGATCTTACAGTGCTGGAAAAGTACTTGATATGGTCCCAATACACAACACACATTCTCTTCTCTGGTTCTGATTTAGGAAACACATCTAAGTAAGTTTTTACAATGTTAGGTTGAAAAACATAGCTAATCTTGGGGACCAGTTAAATATCTGGCACTTCTATAAGCTACCTGGCTTTCCGGCTCCACAGCCTTGAGTCCTTGCCAGTGTATTTTTCATAATGTTTGTGTTTTAATTATCCCCAGTGTTTATGGTAGTCTTTGGAAGTTGGAAGTGGGAACATTTGTCTTCAGTGCACTGGGGCCTATTTCAAGGTGGGGGCAGGTTGTGACAGGGAGGTTTGGGATTAGCTACCCCCGTGCTCCATATATAACTGAGTACAGGAAAGTACAGAAGCATATGCTTAACATGAAGAACAAGAGCAGACGCCTTTAGCCAGATTCCTTGTGACTCACATTAAATTGTGTCACTGCACATCTCTCAAGAGCCATCTCTCCTAGTGCGGGAATCGGCATCGCACGCACTGTGAGGTGCTGTCATCTGGAAGGGATGAGAGTATCCCTGGGCTGTCTGCCTTCCAGCAGGCTTTTTGGGTCTGTCTTCCGCTCCCTAACCCCAGCCACCAGCTGTGGCTCCGCGGATCACGAAGCAAGCTGTGTCTGGTGTGTGCGGGGTCAGAGAGAGGCCCTGGCACTGTGCCTAGACGTCCCAACTGCGTGGGGCCCCTGTTGTGGCTATCACACTTGTTGTGAGAAAGTCGATGTGGTGCAGGGATTTGGACAGCTGGGTCTGAAGGGAGGTGGCAATGGAAAGCCCTTAAATGGAGTGGTCTGATCCTGATTCATCTCTATTTCCAGGGCAGGCTCAAAGAGGAGGTGTTTCAGTCTAATACCAAGCTCGGTAAGTTGGACTGGGCTAAACAGAGTCCTCTGAGGGAATCTGCCTCATTCCTTCCAGTACTCTTTAGATGACCAAGGCCACTATCAGCACTGCCAGTTGCTGAGGTGCTTTAACCATTTGGCCAAGTCCTGCACGAGCTTTACAGAGAGCCTGTAGGTCCCAGCCTTTTTGCAGCTTTCCGTGTGCTGGGGCTTTGGAGGGAATCTGTCCATTCCTTACAAGTTTTCTAGTTTTCTTCTGGCTTGGTGTTCATCCTGGATAAGGACTGACAACAGATTCTCCACGACAGAGTCCTGTGCCTTCACTAATCCCAAATCTATCTGTTTGTTGGCTCAGAGAAAGGTCAGGCACTCCTCAGGTGGCAACCATCAAAGCCATCCTTGAGGGACCTGCATCCCTTTCTGCCACAAAGGGCAGCACAGGCTTTTATTAGCTGTGGTCATCACTCGGCAGACAACTCCCCACACCAGGCACCGCTTTCCCTTAGCATGTGGTTTTTTTCTCACAGGAGGGAACAAGGACATAAACATTTTGAGGAGGCAGAAACAGCTAAAGTCATTTTTAATAGCTAACTTCAGCATTTAGTATGTACCTTTGGAGTAGCCAACAACAATACATACAACTGAGCTGCTAGTACAAAAAACTGAACCATTCTCAACTCTGCAGTGTCCCGTGCACAGAGGATACAGAGACTGCAAACCAATGGAGACAATTCATAAACCTCAGATCTATCTTTCAAACTTGCTTTTCTCCTGAATTTCTCTGAACCTCCAAGGAATTGTGTTGAGGCTCCTTGCATGGCATGATGTTTCTCTCTAACTAAACATTATAGATGGAGCACTGTGGTGTGAAACAATTGCTCTGGGGTTTAAAAAATCCCACAGAGCTGGAATGAGGGGAGACGTATGGAAACAAGTGGGAGGTCCATTTAAAAGGGATAATAGAAAGTGCTTTTTTACACAGCAGGGAATTTGCTGCCACAGGAAATAGCGAGGCAGATACAATATCAGCAAGTTCAAAGGGGTTAGAGAAGGTAGAGAAGATGTGTGCTTTACCATCCCCAGTCAGTGACTGTGCATGCTAGGAGGAGTGTGAGGTGAAGGAACTGCAAATAGTGGCCGGGATTCTGTGGTCCCCCTGAAAACTGTCTTTTCAGGCAACTGCTGAAGCACCAATAGCTGGAGGAGATGCACCATCCTGCTGACCCAGCAGACTATTTCCTGCATTCCTGTGATCTTGGTGTCGCTGATGGGAGTTGTCTATGCAATTGAATTTCCTCACTGTTTATTAGTCTTTTGTCCTCCCAACTGCTGCTGAAGATGAGTTCTGCATTGCTTTGCAAAGAAGTTCACTTTGCATGCTTGGCTGATGGTGGCATGTATTAATTCAAACTATGGTCATGTTTCTGGTCACTCTTGTCCTATGGCAGAATAATTTCATCCACTCTTTCACACAGGCAGTCTGTGCCTGAAGTCCTCTGTTATGGTGAACATCGTCCCCCTGTAATGCAAACACCATTATGGTATATTAGTTTACCATGGGAGTCACTTGGGCAGCAATTTACATCCTACAGTTGCTTCTAAACTGTAGGAAAAGTTGATGGCCTCCAAACCAAACGAACCATCCTAGTGACAGAGTGCATCTACTGTACCCTGCCTTGGGACTTTGCTGTCCTTGGAGAGTTTTTCTCTCCCTCTGACTGGGTCTACATTCGTGCTTTTGTTTGGAGCAACAGAGCAGTCTGGAAGCGAATCCCGTGGTCATTTCCACTTTCTGCGTGTTGGTTTGGACAGCAGAGCAGTTTTGGTGTGTGCAAGCTAGATGCATTTGGAATGCTAACCGAGATGGTCCACTTCAGGGGCTCAGCAAAAGTGCTTCTACCTGGACAGGGACATAGGGGTGTGAACCAGTGATGGCCTAGAACAGCTTCCAGGCAAAAAATGTGGACAGGTTTGGTGCAAATGACATTGGGGACCAGACTAAACCTAGGCTGAAGTAAACACTTGAACTGCGTATATTGTACTTGTGGGGACCACAGTTTGGATCTGCTCCTTTTGTGCTGAATGACTTGTTAATGTAAACAGAGCCTCTCTCTCAATTAACGGCCTTTGTTTCCATGCTGTATTCCTTTAAGATCAATAAAGTCTATTAACATTAATCACTTGATTTCACTGAGCCAAGCTCTGAAAATCTGGCTTTTGTTCTTTTAGAAGGAGTTGGAGTTGAAAGTCCTGGGAACTAAGATGTTCATGACAATACTGAAGGAAAAACTATATGATTTAGACTCTTACCTCATGATGTAATGGCTTTGTAAGCAAATGTAAGTGTTTTCTCCAAAAAAAATTTCAACTTTTCTGTGGTCAAGGGCAGGAAGCTGGAAAACTTGCAACCTGTTGAAAAATATGTTCCTTGTGTCTCCTTGCACTCTGTGAGCCTCGTGTCTTCAGAAATGAGATTTGCATGAGCAGGAGGAGAAACATGAGGTATGGGGAGGAGAAGGACCTAATCAATCTTAATCTCTGAAGTACTCATGCAATAAGTGTTTAAGCATGTGATTAAGCCCATTCTTAGTCAGCGAAGCATTTCAGCGCATGCTTTGGGTACTTCGTGGTTGGGGTGAATTAAGCACATGCTCAGGAATGCTGGTGGATCAAGGTCTCTAAGCTTGTCTTTGCAAGCGTCTAATGTCTGTTTGTACAAGCTGTCCCAGTGACTTCTCTTGGCTAATGCTGGAAGAACTCCCTGCTCTCCCTTAAGAGCCAGACCCTGTACGGTGAAACTTGATTCAAACTGTTAATCTGAACTTGGGAGAAGCAGTATCTTGAGTCCGTGCTTTAAGCAGTAATAGAAAGAACTGCTTTTAAAGGGAGAGATGCATTTGCTATTTGTTGTATTTGAGGACACTGAGCTAAAAACCCTTCTTTAGCGAATGTGCTTGTGCTCTGTTTCAATAGCAGGACTTTATATAAACCCTGGGAATGGCACTCGGGAAGAGACAGGATGACCCTTTCTACATTTGCTCCCTTCCCTTGGATGTCCAGGTGGAGCTGGGAGAATGATGCAGGCAGGGAGGGCCAGGCATAGACACCAAATGTGTAGGGCCTGGAGCACCACCCATTCATGTACCTACCTGGCTAACCTTACTTGAATCCTGGTTTCAGGCAGTTGGATTAGCAAAACAGTGGGATCTCTGGCCTACCCAGAGCTGAAGAACAGAGCTAGGAAGCATAGAGAGGGTGACTTTGCCTGGCTTCAAGGAAAGATGCAGTTTGACTGAGCAAACAGTAGAGGCAAGGGGAGGGTTAAAAGTTTGTCTTCTCTTCCCAGACACATTATTTACAGTGGGTTGGTTTCCTTTTGGAAGAGCCCACTGTAAAAGGAGACGTTCCCAGCATTTCTGCGGGTTAGACCTATATCACATTACAGTTTTCTTTCCTGGACTCTTGACTGACACGATTTCCTGAAGTTGCTCTTCTCTCGGGAAGGTGAACTCAGGAAAGAGTAGGAGTTTGCTAAAAATCCAGAGCCTTGGAAGGCAAAATCATGGTGATGGCCTTTTCTTTCTAGACGTAAGGTCAGTCCTCAATGCTGCATCATGCTCTGTATCTCCCAGTGCAGGGCAAGGGCTGGGAAAGGAGTGGGAGAGGAAATCCATCAGGTTTGATAAGACAGCAGTCTGTAAATCCTGTTGGAGCAGCTTGCAAAGGCCAGAGCACCAACCACAGGAGCAGTGCCTGACTGCATCATGCGAGCAGCCATCTCACCAGGTGGCCAATGAGGTCAAGGGCAGTGTTGGCTGTTGACCTGGATATCCCGATCTCTGCTATTGCTTCAGCCACCTTCATGCCTCCAGGCCACAGTAGACAGCGTGTTCATCCTGGTAAGTGTTTCCTTTACTGCTTTTTTCTTCTTCATGAAATAAGTTGTGGCTTGGCATTAAAGCACAAGCGCTGACTGAAACTGAAGTTCTGGCTTGTTTCTCCTGTCAAACACCTCATGATAGTGTTTTCCTTGATGTTCAGTCACTTGGAAGGAAGAGAAGCTATCCCCTTCTCATCTGCAACATATCCATTTTTTACAGATGTCTTCTGAGTGGCTTGTATGGAACAACACATTGAAGCAACACATCGCTGTCTTCAACACTGTGCAGGACACCCTGCAGCATCACTGTATCTGCACAGTCCACAGCTACCCCAAGAAATTTTTCTGACAGGGATATCAGGACTGGGAGGTTTGGATGTGACTCATCCCACCTGAAGCCCATCAGTGCTTAGGTTGAAGATACTCCTGCAGGGAGAGGAGAAAGCATGCTCAGAAATGTTTATTATTACTGTTAAATGACAAGCTCCCTTCTTTCCCCTCCCCTTCCCTGCCATGGAGATAGTGATCTCGGCTGTGGTCCCTGCTGCTTTCTTTCTCCCATGTTGATCTATGGTAAGATTTGCTGCCCTTGAAGGGTAGTCTTAGCTCGGAGAGAGGCTTTTATTGCTGAGCCATTGACTTTTGACTCAGAGCATGTGTCTTCCCTGGGCCTGTTGCAGACGCCCACTGTCACCCTGGGTAGGTTGCTTGGGCTCGTGTACACGGTAATGTGGGCGCTCTGAGCCTTCCTCCCTTCCCTTTTCTTTGACACTAAAGCGGGATTGTTTAACTTTCGTCCTCTGTTCTGTTGACTCTCATTTGAAGTCATCCTGCTGTGGGGTTGTTCCTCATGCCTTCAGAGCACAGCAGTTATGTCGTTGGTCTAAGTAAACTTGGTGTATCCATTACAAAAATATGAAATGGGCAAGAATTTCGTATTTGAAAAAAAAAGGTGGAGAGCTGGGTTTCCTTTCTGTTGTGTTTCCCCCCTTTATTATCTTCTCAACACAAGTGTCATGATATGGACAGGAAATACAGCAAAAGAAGTGAAAATAATAAATCGCCGTCCCTACTGTATAGCAGAGAGCCAATGCTTTTGCATGGGGGAAGAAAACAAAAGGCCCTTTGTCCTGCCAAAGGATCCTCATTGATATTAATCTAAAACCCCAGATAATTTACTGATCTACAATTAGGAGGGGCAGCAAAATGGACAAATGGTAGCTGTGAAGCTGGGCAAAATGTAGCTGATCCTTTTACTAGAAACAGATTCCTCTGGTTGCTGGATCCACTCTTGTTCCTGTTGATTGATTCTGAGACCATTTTCTTGGTGGTCAGGACTGATTTCAGAAACCACTTATGGTGCCCTGATGAAAAGGCCAATTTTGTGAGTAAATATCCTAATAAGCAGGTCTTGACAGATGGTTTGTTGCTCAAGCCCCACATAACCCTACAGCTGGTATCAGTGTCTCCCACTGAGGTTTCCCAGGAGAACTTCCCCACAGCATGCTCGGGAGCTCTCAGCTTTCACAGCATGCCCAGCTGTATCCCAAGGAGGAGCCTCGGTGCTTGCTCAACATGTTGCAGGTATGTCTTTGGGAACAACAGAGGCTTCTGGAAACATGTTTCTCATAGCCTAGATAAAAGTGGAGCCTATTGGTGACTGAAGAGTGTAAACAAAGGTGTCTGTGCACAGCAGCTGCTGCTGCTATCTCTTGGTCCATGAGCAGTGAGAAATGTCCCGTGTCACATGAAGCGGAACAAGAAACCTCTTGTATACTTTAAGTATCCTTCAGCCCCTTTTGTTTTGGTATTGCCTCATCTCAATCTTTCCAAAACGTCCCCATATTTTCTAGCAAATCACAGAAAAAACATCAGTTAGTGATTTTTCCAAGTGAATCTCTCCCTTTTCCCCCATTTTGAGTCTGATGAGCTGGTCTGAGCCCTGGGGTCAGCCCATGTAGTCACTCAAATATCAGGTGTGTAGTCCTCAGGCAGATCAAGTATTTCCATTAGAAGCTGATGGATAAATTACAGAGATTTTACCTCATTCTCCTCCTTTGGGGAGCTCATGGGACTGTAAGATGGTTTGTATCATCTGCCTTCCAGACCAGGCAATTTAGATTTGACTGATTTTTATACTCCTGCAGTGTTTTTGGTCGGCTGTACAGGTTATACAGCTCTCTGCCTCTGACCTGAGAGCAGCTGAAACAGGACTGATGTGCAGAGGCTGTCATGTGAGGGCGTCTGCTAGGAATGGGTTTAAAAAGATGATTCTGTTTTGGGAAGAAGTTTAGTTTTGATTAAATAAGTCTGGATTCCCTCCCAAGAGGAGCAAAACACAGCCAGGTAGAAATTCTGTGAAAAGGAATAGTGCACCAGCTTGCACTGTGGGTTGTCTCAAGAGCTGATCTCTGGAGTGCTGAGCCTCTCCACTGGATTTCATGGGCTCTCCATCTGCGGATGCTCTTATGTTTCCTTCCTGAGATGGTCTAACGTCTGGAACACCCCAAACTGAGAAGTGTGGGAGCAGTGAAATCCCCTCTTGTGAAGCAGTCTATTTGGCAGCAGGCTGCCCCAGGGCCCTGGAAACCTGAACGGTGGAGGAACCAGATGGGTGACCAGGCAGGAAACTCAGCAGGTTTCTGATGTTTGGAGCCCTGTGCTAGTTTCATGGGAACCTGGGCAAAATTGACTCACCTTGTTGAGATTTTGCTGAATTGGTGAATTCCTCTGAAATGCTGTTTTGCCTGAAACCTTCTGAGCAGGTGCAGTATCTTCAGCTATCTTTTGAAGACAGAGACAACGCGTTCCCCTGCGCTTTACAGCATGGGTCTTCTGGGAGTCAAAGAAGCACTTGTCTTTGCTATTGAGCCCTCTTGCCAGCATTCACACTCTTGAAGTGGTGTTGAGGAGGGAGGATACAGGAACTTGGCAGTGATGAGTGAAGGATGCTGGCAGGTTATTCCGATCCTTAGAAAATCATTGTGTTCTCCTCATTACACTACACCTCATCCACCTACTCTGTCTTGTCCTATAGACTATAAATTCTCCATATTAAATTAATTTCCCAAGTTCTCTCTTTGTTTTCACAGCCTCTAGCTGAGTTTCCTAGGTGCTACCCTAATATAAACAATAATAAAGACTGCTCTGTCCTGCTGCAAGCCACTTCTGAGGATGTTCCCTCTAATTCTCTTCCTTGTTTAGCGTTGTATCATTAAAAGGCATGAGGTGGTTAATTGGAGGCTTACAGCTTTTGTGACTGATGCAAACCAGTGTGTGTGTAATTGCTTGCTGCAAACGCTCAGGTGAATGCTTTAAAAGAAAAGGGAGAGGACACAGATGGCCACGAGCAGAAGGTTCCCTGCAAAAGGTCACAGGAAAAGGTTAGTGATAGGGTTAGCCCGAAGCTGGGAAAAGGCACCTAATACCTGGACAACTGGTGAAGAGCCTGGCTAGACCGAGGCTTTGTTCCCTAAAGGGGGCTGCCTCTTTGGCAGAGACTCGTACATCAAAGCTCTCATAACAAAACACAGCAGAGATCGGTATCACCCAGCCTGTGGCACTGGCGGGAAATGGATTGGTTGACAAGTCGGAGGCCCTTTCTGGGCAGATGGCTGGGTAGGAGTTACTGGCTGCTTGCAAAATCTCGGAAGGAGCCTTTAATCTGCGTGTGATACTGTATGTTTTAGCAAACATCTAGATGTTTATCTCGGCTGCATTAGTCACCAGGAGAGTCTGCTCTCAACCTTTTCTCTTCTGTGCATTAGCTGCAGGCTTCTTCCCCCAGTTTTTGGAAAAAAATGTGAGCTGAACACTGTAGGATTCGTTGGACTTTTTGTAATTTTGACAGGGAAATATAACAGAGACAGGTTTTCTTGGTAATACTCTGCAGAGCATCTTTAGTGCTGTGACTTTGCGTGTGCTGTGATAGACTTTCAGAGCCTTGCCTGGGGAGCCAGTGGTCTGAAAAGTCTTATCGTGCTCCTAAACAAATAGCTCTGTCTTGAAGCCCATTAGAATAACAACTACAAAGCTGTGCTTCTCCCAACCTGATGTTAAATGCCTTGCAGTGCCAAAGGTAAACAGGATCAATCAATTATACTCCCAGGGAACATCTAATGACAGTTCATGAATCAAGCTTGGCTTTTGAGGTCATTTTTATCTGCCTTGGGGAGTACAAGCCGACCAAATTGGGGTCTTGCTCTGCATGTGCAGGCTGAAGAATACAAGTTTGGGTCTGGCAGGGTGTGTTAATTAGGTGGAGCCGGTGTAAATATATCTGTTATGATGAGGTCTGTAAAGTGATGAGGCCTGAGCATGCAGGCTCTGGCCATCTCTGCTCTCCTACAAAGCCAATATTGCCTTAGTGCATCAGCTGCCCTGGCCAAACAACAGCTTGATGTTGCTTTTACTTCTGTGCTTTTGTACCTATGGTGTATTGTTTGTGTTCTTTTGATTATGCCAAAAAGAACTTAGCTCAGTGGGAAAACCAAACTCCCAGCAATGCCTGAAGAATACAGACGATTTAGTCTGAAGTTTTGCTAATCCAGACAGTAACATGAGCTCAGGGTGTTCAGCTGAGGTCTCACTATAACTTTGCACATCATCCAGTGAGATTTAGAACCTACCAGGTCATGGGCTGTGTACGCAATTAAAAAGCTCCTTTCCCCAAGGAGTTCACAATGCAGAGACAAAATATTATCCTCCCAATGAGTTTATTGCAGCAGACTGGGGCACAGAAGTCAGATTATCCGGGGGCATGCTAAGACCATTCATGTGCCATTGACCTTGGAAAAGGCATTTTTCACGACATCTGGTTTCAATCAATTTGTCGTCAATTCAGAGTGCCAGACCCATTTTCTGGGACCATTAAAGTACACAGCACTGACACGGGGTTGCAGCTGTAATCCAAACATGGGTATCCGAAGTAAGAGTCTTGCTACCTCTCGTGGGTGACTGTGTAGAGAATGAGAATCTGGTAGCCATGCTTTTCTGAATACAGCTCCTTCTCCCATTTCAGAAAGCCTCAGGCTGGACCATCACCTTCAGTCGTGCCATATGAACCTTGGTGCCTGGACAGACCTTACTGGGGACCCAGTCTTCATGTGTCAAGGAGGACATTCATGCCAGGTGTTACGGAAGTCTTTGCAAAGCCTCTCTCGTACATGAAGCAGGCTCCTTCCCCAGCCTAGCTCTGCATTTCGCTTTTAGCGCTTCAACCACTGTCTTGTGCAAGCAGCCCGTTGTGGCTGTGATTCTGCCAATATGGGAATGCGCTGAGAGGATTGTGGTTCATTTAAATGTGTGCAACCACAGCTCATGCTTTTACAGCATATACTCAGTGAAGCAATGCCTTTATCTGCAATGCTTAGCCTTTATCTAACATCTTTTCAGTCTAAAGCTTTTTTTGAAACGCAGATTAAGTAATAACAACGTAGGATAATTGAGTGCATTTTTTCACAGTGACATAATGATACTTATCTATGGCTACTGAAAAGCAAGGATAATATACTATGTGAGTGCTGTATTATCTTGCTTCTGAAACAGACCAAGTTTGGCATTAGGGCTTAAGTAATTGAAATACGGCTCCTTGTACCAAAGCCTGTTTGTTTATAATAAAGCCTAATACATCTTTCTAATGGACATTGCAGTGTCAGAAGCACTGACATGATTGCTGACTCTTTGCAACCTGTGAGGTTGGTAGCGTATTGAGTGTGGAGATCATACCATGTAAAAACTACATCTGATGTGTCTCATGTTACGTGAGAGCAAAAGCCATCTCGTTGTGAGAGGAGTTCATCTTGGGGATCAGTGCTTGTAATGTGTGTTAGTTTTTTGTATGTCAGCTGACATGCAGTTCTGAGCATGCTCTGCTTAGCATCATCTTGGCTTTTGTGGGTAATTAGTTATAACACTGTTATGAGCAGACCTTACAAACCCACTGGGTGATTTTATTTGCATAGGAGGCCTGGTGGAATAAAACGACAGGCTGGCATGATGAAACAAGCTGGACTCCCTTTGAATCCTACTGAAGGAGAGGAAAACATAAATTAACACCCCCCCTCCAAACCCTCAGACACATGGGTCTCTTCCACAGCAAAACAGCCTCTGCATCTTCCAGAAAATCTGAAGGATCGATGGGAAAACACTTAGATTTAAATTGACTTACTGTCCAGAGTGGTATTTTAGTCCCTCTTGCATTTGTTCAGGCAGAACATGATGGGGTGTCTCTGGATAATTTTCCACCTGCCTGTTTTGAATATCAGATGGAAACATTTAACTGGTGAACTGGAATGGTGCCAAATTTTGCAGGAGTCTTTTCTCCTGAGTTCTGCTGTTTTAGTAACTACTTAGACAGAATTACCCAAGCATGCTCATGGCTGGCACAGGGTAAATGCTGAGCAACGAGTTGACTCTTCATATGTCGACACAATTCCATAGTTAATGTCAAGGAACAAGCTACTAGGGCTTATTTAACTGTAATTCACAGGTTCTCAAAGGGCCAGAAGGCTATTTGATGTTATATGAACCTGCAGAATGACATAAGTCTTTGCAAATACACTGGCCCATCAGCAAAGGCATTTCAGAAACTGGAAAATCTTTCACACTATTTTCTTGCTGGATTTCTGTGTAGTGTTCCCCAGCGTGCATGACAACTGTACTGCTGAACAGGACTGAAAGCTTCTTATTCTCTTAAGCATCCTCTAACAAGGTGGAAGTGGGGGTTAATTCAGCCAGGTAATGTGGCGCTTTGAAGTTACAGAATCTATTAAGTGTTTAGCTGTATACATATGCACATTGGATAACTGGAATACTGATGTTAGGACTCCTGCTTGGCTTGCCTATTTGTTTCTTGTGCTGTTTGATTGGCGTTAATCCTGAGGAAGAAGGTAGTGGTGCTGGCAACTGCTTTCCCTAGTGGCAAATGAGTATGATCAGCCCCATTCTCACATGTGGTTGGTATCTCCACAGTGCAAGAATTTGTTAGCTTAAAGCTTCTCTCTAAATGGGTGACAACTCTTCTCTGATAAGCTGTGGTTGCCCTGCATGTGAGACCTCAGACACCAAATAAACAGTGCTGGCATCAGATAATTCTGTTTAGAATGCTGTGGTCTTAGAAGTACCCTATCTTTTGAAATGCAATGTTTTTTTCATGGGTTGTTTACATCTTCCTGCCGTGACTTCATGTCATCTCTAGTTCTTCAGTCTCTATGAAAGCTTAAACCACTGATCCTAGAAAGTATTTACAGGATTGGGTTTCTTTTTCTAGTGCTTTTGGAGAATGACTTATCTATAATTCTTTCCCTCCTGCTCCTAAAAAGTCTGCTGGAGTGCTGATGGGCAAAACAGAGCTTGCAATCATTAGAGCATTTCTGGAAAAGGTGTGCACACCTGGTGGTGTGCTCCAAGGGTGAATGTTGTGGTGGATGAGATAGCATTGGGAAATGACAGAAGTGTTTTGTGCTCAAAGTGTAAAGCCTTAGGTCCACTGGCCTTGAAGCATTATTGAGATTTCTGCTTACTCCCTTTAAAATGTAGGGTGCAATCTGCCATTGTAAAGATCATGACCTTTTGCAATTTGAGGGAAAACCCGTTGTTTGGGCTGGAAACCTCTAATGCTTAGGAAGCTGTGAGCAAACAAGACTGGAGCTGGCTGGGTGAAATCACAGAGTTCGGCAAGTGTAGAAGAGAAAGCACCGAAAAGCTGGGAGTTTTTAAACTGTTTATCTAAGTTTCTTGCATGGCTCCTCTTATCACAGCATCGCAGCACCTCCCAGATGGTAATACGTTTTATCTTCTTGCCAACACCCTCACAGGGTTCCTATCCCTATTTTACAGTTAGGAGACCCAAGTGCAGGCGCTGAGTGATATGCCCAGTGGCACTTGGGGTTTCTGTGGCAGATCAAGGAATGAAGCTCAACTTTCCCATGCCTCAGGCTAATTCCTTAACCCCGTGGGATCCTCCTGGAAATGAGCAGAACGGCTTAGCAAAACACACCAGCATGTGGAAATAATGCTCAAATGCAGTATGGGGGAGCCATATCTAAAAATATAAGTATTGGCATTTAACTCTTGGTCTTTTGGAGCAAGTTGATGCTGTGCAGTGGAGAGCTGAACTTGGCTCTGGAACGAGCAGAATATAGCTCCATCAAACAAGGTTTATTAGTGCGGGTATAGCACCATGGTGGCCAGGTTGTGCCACTTTGGGGGCTGAATTGAGCTGCTCTGCGTAACGCTGGGTGTGTGGCTCTTGCTGCCTGTGCAGAGCAATGGGATTTCAAGCTCTCTCGTCCCCTTGGGCCAGAGCTGCATCTCCTTGGCTGCTGGCAGGTCAGTGGATTCTTCAGTGCTGTTTGCCCTTGTGAAGGCCCGATCTCAGGAAGCTGTTTTGTAAAAGCTCACTTCCAGGATGGATTTGACAGTTTCAGCCTTCAAGCTGCCAGTTGCCCATAAAACTGGAGCTCTTGCTGAGCTCTTGCTCCTCCTTTACTATCCCCTTTCCATTTCTTGATCCCTGCTGTTCCCATTCCTACAGCTGCAGAATACCTTCATCCTAACAAAATGTTTCAGAATCACAAAATGTTTTAGAATCACAAAATGTTGGTGTAAGGGAATGAATAATTCAGGGAGAGAGTGAATATTTGGTGCATCCAGGTTATTACCTAATAACCACCTGCTTCATTCACTGATAATGTTTAAACTATTTGAAATTGCAGCACCTAATAAATGCTACTAAATAGTGCCATGCCCATAACTTGATTGCAATAATCTATCAGGGAATGTGTTTCAAAGTGTCAACATTTCTCAGCAGTTAGCTGGAAAACTAGTCCTTAGCATGAGTGTTGGGATAATCCGATGTTTCAGATACTACTGGGTGTGTTAGATGCCGATTCTGAAATGGTGACTGCACTTTCTTTCTTACTCTGCGCTGTGCCAGTGTCCAAAGTCCCTTTTAGGAGGCCAGACTAATAACATATAGACAGGCAGCCAGCCTCAGCCTGAAGCCTACAGCTTTGGTTAGAAGGGTAAGTGAGGTTGCAAGATGAAAGGAAGGTGAAGACGAGCACAGGAGGCAGCAATCTCTGTTGGCTGCCTGCCTACTCCTCACTACTGTTCACGGTGGTTTCGCTGAACAGGCGAACTGGTGTGCTGTCAGTTGGGAATGCTGTCAGCTCCTCAAAACCTTGGTTTCTGAGCACTTGCTCTCCTATGCACACTCAGCAAGTCTCCAGTATGAGCAAAAAAAATCTTTCATTGTCACTGTAAGGCAGGCAGCGCATCACGACGTCCTCATCTAAGAAGATCCTAGATGAGTGTCTCATTTGCATGTCTAACAAAGCCTTGGGTAATCACCAAGAGGACGCTGGACTCAGTTAAAAGACTTGGACGATAGCACTAGGTATTTGGAAAGAGGCATCTGTGTAGGGTGATTCCTTGATCTGCCTCACATTTAAGTTTGTGCGTTCATCTTGCAAAAGGTTGTTGCAGCAGCTTCACAACATATCTGGAAATTCCAGATTTTTGTGGAAGGTATGGGATTGGGAGCTGCGAGGTCTGTGACACCCTACAGCTTGTTTTCTCAAGCACTCTTCTCTAGAAAAAAGTATCAGGAGCACAAGGTCTTCCCCGGGCAGCAACAGAGGGGAGGAATAACCAGGGGCTGCTCGCACAGCAGATCTCACCAAGGGAGATCCCGAGTCCAGATCTGGCTGGTTGCTGCAATTTTGTTATGACATTATGCAAAGTCCTTTGAAGATTTCCTCTTGGCAGAGCCTGCCACCTTGCCACAGAGGTAAAGCAGGGAATGGTCTAAACCTTGTTAGGGATTATAAAGCCATCAGAATGTTGGCTGCAAAATTATCCTATTGGCTATATGGTGAGTGGTGCAGCAGAGGACTTGAACAGGCTGGCTCTGGCCTTGAGATGCAAATGAAAATAAGCAAAGAAGATGGGTTAAGGTGTCTGGAGAATGGGGAGATGAGCTGAGAGCAGTCCTTAGAGCCCTTTTTCTGAAGTTCCACAAAGCATATTTCCACCTGAAGCACAATAATCTCTATTTCCTCTCAGCCCTCCTTTTTTAATCTCATGAGTCACAGGTGGTTTTGCTTTTACCTGCCTTTGTGGATCACTGCTAACTCATGACGTTATCCCAAGGTGACAGCCCACATCTGGGTCTGGTCATGCTCCGACTGTGGAGGTGACAGTGGTGTGGCTTTATTTCCTGCCATTCCCCCTCACTTGGGAGTGTCACATCCTCCAGGCTGATCAGTGGGCCCCAGCACAGAGGTCCCTAGCTTCACAGAGACATCTTTCACACCTCACGCCATCTAATTCCCCACCATATGCTTCTCATGCTTACCTTTCCTGATAAAATATGTCCCCAGTCTCTCTGCCACATTTATTCCCTCTCTGACTATTGAGCTCTGAGGAAAGTCAATGGGAGAAATCCCATGGGTAGCTGAAAATATTGCATCACACTCATCCTTTTAAAATTTGATTTACATCTCTGCAGAACAGGTAGCATTCCTTAGAAACAGCAACACGCCTCCTTTAGCATCCCAGCTCTTTTAAAATAAAATTGAAGAACTGAAATATTTTGGGCAACTCTTCATTTGTAAACACTATGGCTTGCGTTTTCTTTCTGCCATCCACTAAAATATTAACATTTTCTGTAACAGGACCTCCCTCTGCAAGTTTTCCAGACAATGTTATGTTGTGCTGGGAGCGAGTATCTCCGTGTCTTGCTGTTTGTGCTGAGCCAGTCCTCTCCTTGCAGACTAAAAAGCCTTCCACGGAGCAGAGAGATGATGACTGTGCTGGGAATCCCCCCCCTTTTCTCAGAACACCTCCTCTTCTTTCATCACCTCACAGGGAGATTTCAGAGGGATTACTCTGACTAGAGCTATGCCCTCCCGGCACTGGGAATTCTCTATTTTCATTGTGGGTAAAAATGACCATTTCTAGGGGGAATGATTTGAAGCAGGCATTGAATCCTCCTCCTTCCTGAACCAGCTTTGTTAAATAGTAGGGTACAAGCACAAATTGCTTAGTGCTTGTTGAAAGACAACTGAACAAATGCCTTCAAAAAGCCAAGCCACCGCTATGGGTTTCGGTTGTGCTGCAGCTCCTGGTGGTCCCATTGTGTGGGACTGTGAGTTTAGCCGAGAGCGAACGTTGTTTCATTATGAGGTAGTTTGCTTGGGAGACACTTCAAAATCATTAAAGCTGACAATTTACCCTGCTGATTGCACTAGCTGAGCTGCCAGCGTGTGTGTGCTTAGTGCTGCTGGACCAAGTGAAAGGCGGCTGTACTGCATAGCACAGGCACTTCTCCCTCTCCCTCACTCCCCAAGCAGAGGAAGATTTCTTTTTTTTCAGACATAGCCCATGTTTTCTCTCTTCCTAAAGCACATAGCCCTGGCAGATCAGGACCATTATAATTATCGTCGTGCAATTGTGTAACATTATGTTCTTTCAGTAATCAAACCTTAGGCTGCTTTTTGCTGTTGCCTGAAAATAATCATAGGTCGGTATTTCAATGGCACAAATTTGGTTCTGGGTTGGTGCCTCATCCTGAGCTATTGCTGATTCTGTGGATTTGCTGCATACGCACCGCAGGGGTGTAATAGACGGCTCTTTGTGGCAGGCTGGCAGCGCTCTGTTGTGCCAGGTGCTCTGTTTTTAACAAGAGTGGGGCTTTTTATTTTTTTAAAAGAATGACTAAATTAGCTCATAACCTGTAATCGGTATTAATTCCTTTGAATGCTCTTGAGTGAGTTATAGCTGATTACTGTTGTCTGACCCTAGTTAAGTCCATTTCTAGAAAACACTTTGTGTGTACAGCTGAAAGGAATGCAGCTTTCCCCTAATTACATACTGGTAATGCAAGAGGAGACATTTCTAGTTCTGCTTCTGAAAGTATTTCCTTTGAGCGCTGATGAGCCAGTGATAGCAGTAACCTCTGAAACCGTTTTGAAAAGGAGAGACAAGGCAGGAGCTAATACAGTTTCATCACTCGAAGCCTTGCATAGATTGTAGCAGCAATTGAGCCATCAGTAAGTCACTGGGGATAATATCTTCAAACTGCTCTGTATTTTAATAAGATTAAACTGATTCAGGTCTTTGCCAGCCTTTTCAAAGCCAGCGCTGTATGGTGGTCAGTAGCTCAGCCATCGCTATGTTGGGAAGCAAAGAACTGAAGATTCATGTGTTTAAACTGAAGAACCACCCCAACATTTTCATGTGCAGTGTACAGCCTTAGATGCGTACAAAAATTACCCCCGTATAAGCAAGTCACATTTCCTAATCAGCTATGCCTATCTGATTTTTCTATAGCCTTTGTTCTCAACTCTTTAATTTTATTTAGATCTCCTGTCAGGACCATGAAGGCATTTCTTACTGTCGGTGCTGCAAATACAATGAATTTCTTACAGAAGTGAGTTCAACTGTCAATACCATTTATTACAGTATTAGTTAAGGAGCTGTGAATAAATCAAAAGGATTAACATTACCTCTCAGGTAGAACAGAGGAACAGAACATTATATTGCTCGTGTATCATTGATGGACAATATTTTTCCAACCTTTCATTTGTAGAAATGAAAATGGGTTTCTCTAAAGTGGATTCTTTTCTGCGAGTTTGAACTGGTAACATAATTTTTACCGTTTAATCTTTAAAAACTGTGTTTAAATCACCATTATGTTTTCTTACAGGTAAATATTACTTTATTTAAATGCATTTGGGATGCTGTGTCAGTGTATTTAACATTTCCTGAGTTGAACATTTCATTCATGAATTATTCTCTCCAATGCAATCAGACAAAAGGAAAAGAATATATATGAGTTTATCGCTGTTCTTGAGCTGTGTTATAGATATAAAGATAATCCCGTGTTAGCTCTGGGCGAAGGATGTTTGAGTGGACATTTACTGAACCTCAGCTGACCTGTGGCAACTGCTACTCATTACAGAGCAGCAACATCCCTGCATGTAGACCTACAACACAGCTGGTGGTGAATATATTATTTTACAGGTGGTGAATATATTATTTTACAGTAACCCCCCTGGTTTAGCTGATCAAGATGGTTAGGAGAGGACTTGACTGTGGTCTTGGAGTACCTGCGTATGGAAGAAATTTCTAATAGGAGGTGATGTTTCATTCTAGCAGAAAAGGTTACAATGGAAATGAGAGTCATCTTAATTAGAGCTGGAGGACTGGGAGCAAGGAAGGCAGCTAACCTTGAAACGGTAATTTAAGGACAAGTTGGATTTTCCATCTTCTAAGTCTTTATGTTGAGTCTGCATATTTCCCTGAGGATGGGTCATAGCTCATTCAGGAGTTATGGGCTTGAGGCAGAAACTGTGTTCTATGTTGTGCAGAAGGTCAGGTGAGACGGTTGTTAAGATCTCCCTGGGCCCTTAAAGTCTATGGATTCCAGTGAGAATTACTGCAGATTCACCATAGCTGGGCTTAAATTTGGTGCAAACATTAACTGCCAAATACTGCATGTCTAAGATACCTTATAAATGAAAAAGGGATATAGCAGTGTTGCCCTATGGCTCATTTATAACATGGCATATGATGCTGAAGTCTGATTCTTTAGTCTATATCAGGTTATAGCATGGGGTTAAGACTCACAAGATCCTGATTCTGTCACAGGCTTTCTATTTGATCTATTTGGGCTAAACTTTTCACCTTTGCTCCACTTGGGTATTTATTTTCCCAGTATCGAACATGAAGCGCTCATGCATCTTTCAAGAGATAACTAACTGGGTGTAGACCACGGCTCAAATAATTTCCAACTCTTACATCTCCAGAGATTCTGCAAGGCAGTAGAAGTTCCCAGAAATGTATTTTCAATCCTTCTGATTTGGAGCAGCACAGAAGCTGGGCAGTTTTTATTGAATCTGGTTTTAATTTGCATAATCCCTACAGTACAATTCAGCGATATTTTAGTCCCTATAAGAGTGACATGAATGGCACACGAAATGTGCTTCTTTCTTTAAAGTGCCATTTAAAAATAACTTGTCGTTAGGACTGTGTCCAAAAACCACAAGATTTAAAAATAACTCTGCGTTAATGAGAGCGGATTGGCAGTAGCAGTGTTATAGGTTAGATTTTGTGCATGTGTGTGTGTGCCCTCTCCAATAATTCAGCCCTGGCTTTCTGCAACGGCAGCAGAGACGTGGCGCCCTCAGTCCTACGTTGTTTTTCTCTGTCTTGGAAACTCAAAGGTCTCTAGAGACCTCTCTGAAAGCTGCCTCAATAATGGCCTTGAAAACCTGTACCCCAGCAAAATCCCCCAAGCAGGGGCTCTGCTGTACCAAACACATGTCACATCCATGGAGAAGGCTCTTCTCTTGCTGAATGGGTCCTGCTGTGCGTGGAAATATGAAAGATGCCCTCGAAAATCAACCTTTCAGGTTACAGTACAGATGGAACAAGGCTGAAAATTAGTTTCAGCTTTCAAGTGACTTTATGCTGTCTCCTTGATTGACTTGCCAGTTTTAATACTGTAAATTGGGGGATTGCGTGTAATGCATTCATGCTGTCCTTGTCTGGAATGAAGCAGGAACATAATTTATGGGGATATTCTCATCTCAGCCTCTGAGGAATTAGCTTCAATTAACTCTGTTGGGAATTGCATGTGTCGGGTGTCAGAAAGCCATCAAGTTTTCTTTAGAAATGCCGGCTGCTGTACGCGCTTCATTCTTTGGCTGTCTGAGGGGCTTTAGCAACGGATAAGGATTCAAAGCTTGGGAAATGCAGATCTGGGTGACCAAGTTTCACAGGGTTAATGCCACGCACAGATGATGGACAAGACTGTAGTTGAATGCATTGCAGGTTGTTATAATTTATAGCCCTCCAGCACAAGGGAGAGGGGGTTTGGGGAGGATGCAGTAGCTTGTGAACCCAGAGCGCTGAAAGAGCAAATACACCAGAAGACACAGACTTTAAAGTAAGATCTCTCCAGATAAATCTTTCTGACATCCATGAGAATTGGGAAGGACAACGATTTCAGGTGGAGTGTGGCCAGTGCTTCTGGATCAGAGATCTTTAGGCTAAGGTCTGTGTGTCTGTGCTGCTGCCCAATTTGAGGCCAGCCCTAGAGAAAGTAGGGTGATAAGTGTGTGGGAGCAGGGTCCCAGCAGTTTGCGGTGCTTGGGTGCTGTGGCAGAGTCCATCGTGGTGTTGTGTTACTCCCAGGTCCTGCTCAGCCTCAGGAGGCTTTTCCACCTTGTGATGGGCAACCAGAGGGAGGTGGCTAAGTCAGACTTTTTTAGGACTGGGAAAAAATAACGGCTTTGGAGAAAGAAGCCTTCTGGAAGAAGCACACCCAACCTCCTTGCTGTTTGCAAGATGAAAGCATGCTGGGGAGCATTTCCCCTTGTCAGACACTGCAGACTCAGATGGTAGAAAATCACTGTCGGATTAAACCCAAGACCCGGTGTCCCATGACTGTGCTATGCTGCTTGTTACCCTTGCCAAAACGGAAAGGACGCATGGCCCGACAGAATTCATTAGGCAGCTGTATTAAAATACAGCACAGGAGAGCCGTGAGGTTCAAACAGCCTGAGCAATGCTCCCTGTGCCTTGGCTTGCCAGGGATGACTCCGTAATTCCCCTATCAAGCATCATTTTAAATCTGAGAAGAGTGAAGGGTGCTTATTTTCACTCTTAGCATGCATTCCTCAGCACGCTTCTAATTTCTGTGCTAGTGGAGACAGAATCAGGCAAAGATGTCTGGTGCTTCTGGAAAGCCAAAATCCCCCCTCTGCCCCCACAACCCTGATTATCACTTCATTATCTAGCAGCCGCTCGCCAGAACAGACACCAAAGTCATTTTGTGGCGGGTGCTGGCAAACTGTTTCCCAGCAATGCATTTATATCTAAATGGCTAATTCTCTATCCACAGCTTATCCCAAAGATTAAAAAGCCAACTGAGCTAGATCTGAGCAAATCCAAAGCAGGAATCCTAATCAGTTCTGTCACTAAAAGTGCATTAGTATGGCACAAGAGAGAGCATGGCTTTCTTCCAGCAGATACAACAATCAGCTCATTTGGGCGGGGAATTTTTTCTGCTGCTGTGTATTGACACAAAGGAGCACTTAGCTTGATAATGCCTCCTGGCTGTTGCCACGATCTGAATATTAAGAACAAATTAAGGTGTAAGATTAAACTCTGGAAGTTGTTACCTGTTCACAGTGAGGTAGCAGTTGCTTCTTTAGCTTTTTCACACCAAAATATTGGCTGTCAGCACTTGGGAGTTTAAAAATAAAATTAAGCTCCTACCTTATGCAGGAAACAATTAGGATCTCAAGTCTCCTGTAATATTTCTGCTACAGAATTTCTAATCTGCAATTAAATCTGTCATGGGCTGTAATATGACTGACTGCAATCCCCATGAACTCTAGCTTGTCAGGGTGGTTTATTCATGCAGGCAGTTCAAAGCGTCACGGATATGGCAGCTCGCATAAATTGAAAGCCAGCTCAAAGTTTGTCACGGCCACACAAATCCTGAGCCTGGAGAGGCTGACACTGCTGTCAGTCGTGGGTATTGCTGTGCACTGGGTCTCTGCTGTCTGGGCTGGGCAGTCTCCGGGATGGCCACCGTTGCAACCGAGGTAGCCAGTGCTGTGCACCGTGACTGCGGTCACACTGCTGATGAAACATAGAAGTCTGTGCTGTCGTGGGGAATGGGAAAGGAGACAGCAACTGCCCCAGTTCCCCAAAGGGCAAGTTGTATCAAGACGGAGTTAGAAGTGAGTAAACTCTGCCCACACTACCCTTTACATCAGTATTGACAGCCATAATTGCAGGGGGATGTGTGGCTGGGATGAAAGAGGTCTCTCTTGGGTTACAGACGGTGCTGGTGGTAAATCTGGCTGAACATGGTGCCTTCATAAATGATCTCAGTGCTAAATGCAGTGCAGTCAAACCTGCAGCCATTGTGGAACTGTGAGGAACTGAGAGAAATGAGCAAGAGATCAAGGCTTGCTTTGGAAATACTTAAGCTAAATAACATGGCTAAAATTAACCTTCTCCTTAATGAGTTGGGGAAATTGGAAAAAACATGGAGAAATTCTGGTAGAAGATCATATGAAGGATGAATTCTGGGAGATGGCAACAAAACTGTTGGGTGATGGACTAGGTTGTATGTGTAGATACGCTGTGCTGGGGAGAACATGAGCTGCAAGTCCTCTTCTGCTGAGCTCATCTGATCCCACCCAGCAGGTCCGTGTGTCCCCTTCTTGGCACTCGCCCGTGGAGACGTGGTGACGAGTGTCAGGAATTCAGAGAATAGCACCGGCAAGGTGCTGGAGCTGGAGAGTGATTTATGTGACGATGCTGACAGTGAGCTATGTGCATAGCTTAGCTAAGCACCGGTCTCCACATCAGATGAGGAGTAGGCGAGAGATTAGGCAAGAGCCTGTAGTCATTGGAAATCCTGAAGTGCTGGTGAGGAAGAGGGATATTTTAGGTGGTGTGAGAGATAATGAAGAAAACAATGGTGTGGTAAAAAAAAAGAAAAAAAAGTATGATGAGGACCTCTATTAAGGCATTAAAAGGGAATGACTGAAGTCCCATAGTGTGAAATCTGGGTACTACAGTACAAGTGTACTGTCAGGAATTGTTCCATGATGAGGATGGAAAGAAATGAAGAAGTTTCCCCCATCTGCTTTGAAGCAGTGCCTTGCACCATCCTGTCCTACTCAGCAGTACCAGAGGATTCTTAGCAGCTCTCTAATAATGCTGAGTGAAAAATTTTGCTTCAAGAAATACTGAGGTGACTTGGAAAGAGATGTCCTCTAGGTGAGCAACACATCAATAATACTTGACTTTAGCCTCCCCAGGGACAGCATATCTAGATGAAATGGACTTTTTTCCCAAATTCCTTTTGGAAACTTGACCATTTTGCTCAATAATGGGCAAGAGTTGCTACAAATGCTACCAGCCACGCAGTAGCTCAGCAGTTCTCCCAACGATACAGATTTGCTGAGGCTACTAGAAATGAGCAGCTGGATTGGGAAACGCAGGAAATGTATTAGTGTGTGGCTGGGCAGCAGCTTAGCAAATCTTGCCAAAATCTCTCTGGCTGCCTGGGCTTTTCCTCTGTGTTTTCTGTCCTTTCATCTTCATTAACCTTTTATAACTCTGTCTGATTACTGCAACATTGCCACAATTTCCTACCAAAATGTCATGCTAACAGCTTTGTTATGGGCAGCCAATATTAACGTTGACCATTGAAGGGTTGTTAACATCTAAGAGAGTGATTGAGATGGGATGGAGCTGTCTGAGAGCAATGCTGACTGTCAAACCACCACCGAGGTTGGGAGGAATGCATGTTGGAGGGGAGTGGGATCACGGTTAAGAGCAATCACCATATGAAATGTGCCTCAGTGGGTCTCCCAGATAGCTGATAACATTGTGAGAAATTCAACAGCTTCTGGAACTCATGAACCACTTCATAAGTTGCCAGCTTTGCTCTTTTGCAACTGATTTTTGGGGCTAAGTTTAAAACAACAACAACAAAAAAAAACCCTCAAAAAATGTTCCTGTTTAAAAAGATGCTTGTCAGCTGCTGCAGTCTTTGTGAGCCTGGGTGTGGCTTTTTTTGGTATAACTCAGAAATTTCCATTGTCTAGCAGCTAGCTAGGGCATTAAATTGTCACGGATCACATCTTTTTCATCACACGTGCACAAACCTGGAAGATTAATTATACTCCCTTTTGTAAAACGCGGTATCCCAAGTGATTAGGGAAGAAATGAATCAAGAATATGAATTTAAGTACCTAAAAGCAACACAGCCATAGCTTGACTTGAAAGAACACAGCTGCCAAGTAAAACAGTAAGGCAAAAATGCGGAGCAGCGTCTCCGAGGCTGGGGGAGGGAAGAGGACTCGGGATGCTCCCAGAAGAGTGTTTAGACTGACCTGAGGCCCTGACACCTTCAGATGGGATTTCATCAGCTCTTAGCAGGGTGAAACTCATGTGGAGTTTGTCTAAGTGACAGGCAGGCTAAACTATGGGGTTTACAGTAGATGGTATTTTCCCTTTCAGTTAGGACTCAAAAAATTCTCACACGGTGGTGGTTGCAGCTTTACAGCTAAGGTTTAATGAGTCTTTGCTGGTGTTAAAAGGAAAAGAGGGTATCAGGGTGCTACATCCAGGAATTTATGCAGCATATTTTGTCTTCTGCTATTCCTGCTATGCAACTTCTTGCATGCTTTTGCTCTTCCCTTGCATTTTGAGGGCTCTGAGAGAGGAGATGCAGTGAGGGATGGGAGCACGAGCCCTCCCATGCATGGTGTTGGTGTGTTGGTGCAAACTGCTGCCAGGACACATTTGCTCAGTGGGTGCAGCAGCAGCGGGGCAGACGTGCGTTCCTGTCCACAGCTGTGGTGGTGACCTCCAGCAGAGGAGTTTCAGCTACGTGGGTGGAAAATGTGCTTTGCTTGGTGGAGGTGAGTCATATTGCAACATGCTGTTGTATGCTGAGGCCATGCTTCACGTTGGAGGGGGAGCACTGGGTGAGGACCACAACAAATGATGAAACAAGGCCATATTCAGACCAGTTATACCTTCAGGCTGATGCTGGAGCACGTGGTTTTGGTCCAGTATGTGCTCGGTCTGTTTTTATAACCACGTCTCTCTTTCTGACCTCCTGCAAGGAAAATCTTTGAAAGAGCTTTAAAAACGGAAAAATGATGCAAAACACAGTCTTGGAAACATGTGCCAGCCTGGAGGTGGGAATGGGATGCTGGGGCTGTTAGCAGCAGACAAGGTGTGCTGCAAAATATGTCTGGGGTCTCATAGTGCCTGGCCCTGGTGCCCCTGCTGAGACCTGCCCTATTTTCTCGCTACCATCAGTTCACCAACAAATGAGCCATATCATCCGCTTCTCCCAGCACCATCATCAGCTCTGCTTTGTGCGTTATGGCCAACCACTGACTCTTTGTTTTTTTCCAGAACAAACTGCCACTGTTTGTCTAGAAAAGAGACGCAAACGTAGCAGAGCCTGAGTGGGAGATGTAACCGTCTCCAGATGTGTGCTGCGAGTGGAATGGGAATGAACTGTTCCCTGTGTCTGCCGGAGACAGGAAAGTGCCTGGGCTTAAACTGCTGTGAGGGACTTCTAAGTCCAGGAAAAGCTTTGAAGGGTGAAAAAGAGAGAGTCATGGGAAGCAGTTGCCCAGGAAGACTGGAATTTTGGCCAATGGATATTTTTAGCACTGGGTTGGGCAAGAAGCTGTAATTTGACCCTGCCTTGGGGGATGAACTAGGAGACCACTTGAGGTCCCTTATGGCCCCATTTGCTGTATTGTATTTATTTACTTGTGTTTATGTAGCATTTAAAGGGTTTTTTTTGTGGTCTTGTGGGTATCTGTTTCAGTGCACACACATAGAGGCAAGGGGCAGGGGGTTCAGAGTGTGACCGGACATACATCAGAGTGCTTATCAGTATCTATATGCAGATAAGGGAGTTATAAAGCTCTCATTTTAGAGAAGAAAAAGGTTTCAAACGAAGCAGCAAGCAGGGAGAAGGACCGGCGGAAGTCCCACAGTCCCTTCCCTGCCCTCTCCCATCCCCATTTTCCCAGGGCTTATCTCACCCCAGCTCCAGGACTGGTGGGACCCCTCTGGGAGCTGATATAACTCACGAGGATGGGAGAACACCAACCCAGCAAGGACCCAGGCTCTCATCCAGAGTTAATGAGCTGAGGTGGCTTGGGAAGAGTCTGTGATCATCAGACCTAGGGGAGGGAGGAGTGGAGTGGCCAGCTGGAAACTGGGGGGTATGTGGGAGGCTCCCTAAGGCTTTCCTTGGCAAACCTCAGTGGCAAAAATGACTTGCCCAAGACCACAGAAACCTGTGATGTCACAGAGCTTTTACGTATGCATTTTTCTCTCGGAGTTGCATTTAGGAGGAAGTAATGTCAGAAAACAATGTTGTCTGCTGTATTTGGCTATTTCTACACCAGAAGGTCTATTGGAGTTATTCTGTGCAGGTATTTGGACAGTTTGTATGAGCAGCCCAGGCGGGCTGCGCTCCTCTGTGAGGCTGCACAGCTCATCCCAGTAGTGCCTGCTGCCAGCTCTGTGCAGAGGTGCTGGCAGAGCTCCTGTGAAGCACTTTGGGATGGAAATCACAATCTATAATTGTAACGCATCAGCCTTCTTAAACACAGAGAACAAAAAAAGAAAGAAGAAGAAAGAAATCTTTTTCTTCCTCCTGGGAGGAGCTCTTTATCTGATTCCTGAAGACTGTTTTAGTGTCTGTGCTATTTTTGTAGCTGAAAGTGTGGTCTGCAAAGGAGCAAGCAATGCTGAGAACCTCCGAGAAATTCATTATGAAAGTAAGAGGCCAAAAGTTGAGCAGGGACGTGGAAAGCAACCAACCACATGTTTTGCAGCCTCTGAATTTGATCTCCCTCTCTCAAGTCCTACCAGCCGTATGTCTCCTGAGCTTGGAGACAGCTGGACTGGAGCAAACAGCCTTGACACAAGAGATCCACTAGGCAGGATAAAGTTACTTGAGCATCTTTGCCCCATTGCTGTCACATTTGGAGTCCATTATCAATTTTTAGGGCTTGGGATGCTTATGGCCACAAACCTGTAGACCAGAATTAACTCCTGACCTTTTGGGAAATGACAGTGCTGAGCTGCAGAGTACAACTTTTTGCCACTTTGCTGCTCTTGCTTTCCAGGTTGGCCATCTGTATGCAGCTGCCCACCGCTCCCCTGAAATGTCAGAGGGAAATAACTCAGAGAAATGGGTCCCTCTGCTGCTTTTCCAAAATGGTAAGGGGTGCTGCGATGAATGTGGGATATCGGGCTGTTTCACTCCTGCTCACTCAGTAAAAAAGGAGAGAGCTGCCAATTTGTTGTTTTCACACAGCATCTGAGAATCATGTGTTTGAAAATCTTGCAGAAGGTGGGTTTTTTCCTTTTTTCTTTTTTTTTTTTTTTTTTTTTTTTTTTATTGCACAATCCAAAGCACTGATCTTTTGATGTATGGCTGCTGACAGGTGCCCATCTGGTCCCCTGGAAGCTTGTCTTTCATGCCTCCTTTCCTCTAGCATGTGAGATGGGGTGAAGCAGCGTCAGGCTGGCACGTGTTCTCATGGCAGAGCAGAGCAGCTCTGCCGGGTGTCTGCAGCCGAATGGGATGTGGGATGCAAGATTGCATCTCTCCACAGACGGTTGTCATGCAACCAAGTCTGCTCATCCTTGATGGTGTCAGAAATATTGCAGTCTGCATTGCCTGTGCATGCAGGGAAGGGGGAGAAGAAAAATGACACTGCTGCAAAGGCAAGCATGTGTTCATCATGCACGTGAACACTGTGGCCCTGTCTTTGTTGGGAACGGGAGATCCGTGCGCTGCAGGCAGAGAAGAGGTTAAATTTTGATAGCGTTTCTAAAAAGCCAGGAAAAGTTTGACCTCTGCCTGTTCTTTACTTCTAACTGAATTCAGGAGATTATGACAAAGATTGTGTAGGCGTGTTCCCAGTATTTAGTTTCCAAAAGATGGAAATATCATCTTCCTCGACCTTCAGTGGTTTTAGCAGCGGGAGCTGGAGCGCTGCGTTCTCAGTGCAGGGGCCACGGTGCAGTCTGAAAGCCCCTGGCTCCTACTCCCTGTTTTCCTCCTGCTGGCTCCGCAGCCTCCTCATTGACGATGACAGGGACAGGTTTGCCATAATTATGGCAGTGTGAAAGCGGGGGCAGGAGGCAGATCTTGCTGCATCTTGCTCTCCCGCTGAAAGTGATTTATAGCATTCTGGGGGTCATGGAGAAGCCAAAGGGTGCACATGCACTTTCCCTCCCTCCTTCTCTATGTATATATAAATATATTTGAATGCTGCTACTGCTGGCTTCTGAATGTATTAATATTTGTTTAGCCCTGGATTCATCCCACCCTAAATTTGCCTGAGGTGCCTGACTCTGGAACACAGACATCCTTGGGCTCCCTCTGTTGTTAATGGAGCGAAGCACCTGCAGAAGGTGACCCAGCTCTCAGGTGAGAGGTTTGATTAATTTGCTTCTGGCTTATTCTGTGCCAACAAAGTGCCCGCAGGGGCAGGACCCATGCGTCCTGCGTGGCTGGGAGGCTCAGCCGGGCCCTGCTGTGCCAGGTGCTGAGCAGACACGGCGCAGGAAGGTGGCCCTGCCCAAGGGAGCTCGTGATCTGGTGGTGCATCTACTCAGACAGGTGCAAAGCCAGGAGCATCAGATCACAGAATCATAGAATGGTTTGGCTGGAAAAGACCTTAAAGATCATCTAGTTCCAACCCCCTCTGCCATGGGCACCTTTCACTAGACCAGGTTGCTCAAAGCCCCGTCCAACCTGACCTTGAACCCTTCCAGGGAGGGGGCAGCCACAGCTTCTCTGGGCAACCTGTGCCAGGGCCTCACCACCCTCACTGTGAAGAATTTCTTCCTTATATCGAGTCTAAATCTACCCTCTTTCAGTTTAAAAATGTTACCTGTTGTCCTATATCTATACCCCCGATATAAAGTCCCTCCCCATCTTTCCTGTAGCCCCCTTTAAGTACTGGAAGGCCGCTATAAGGTCTCCCTGGAGCCTTCTCTTCTCCAGGCTGAACAACCCCAACTGTCTCAATCTGTTTTCACAGGGGAGGTGCTCCAGCCCCCTGATCATCTTCGTGGCCTCCTCTGGACTTGCTCCAACAGGTCCATGTCCTTCTGATGTTGGTGCCCCCAGAGCTGGACGCAGCACTGCAAAGGAGGTCTCATGAGAGCGGAGCAGAGGGGAAGAATCCCCTCCCTTGATCTGCTGGCCACACTTCTCTTCATGCAGCCCAGGGTATGGTTGGCTTTCTGGGTTGCAAGCACATGTTGCTGGGTCATGTTGAGCTTCATGTCAACCAACACCCCCAAGTCCTTCTCCTCAGGGCTGGTCTCAATCCATTCTCCACCCAGCCTGTATTTGTGCTTGGGATTGCCCCGGCCCATGTGCAGGACCTTGCACTTGGCCTTGTTGAACTTCATGAGGTTCGCATGGGCTCACCTCTCCAGCCTGTCCAGGTCCCTCTAGATGGCCAGGTTAGGGTAGAAGCAGAGGAGTTCATGCTTGTCTGGACCAGCTGGAGAAGACTGAGGTCCTGAAAGCACCTGCCCCATAATCCCAAACTGTGACACCCCCTTGTCCCTTGCTTCACCATAAAGGAGAGTTGGCGAAAGGGCCTTTGCAGAAGGCTCTGGGGTGACACCTCTGCAGCAGGAAGTTGTCAGCCCAAGTCCAATGAGCTGGGGGTGGGCTTGTCTTGCAGCCGCTCAGGGAGGGGAGCTGGCATCTTGAGAGTGAGGAGAAATGAAACAGCAAGGAGAGATGAGAGATAGGGCAGGGCACACCTTGAGATGAAAGACGTGTGGTTTGTGTTTGAGGAGTAGTGACGTTCTGTGGAGAGGAGGATTTATTTCTTCATTAACTTAGTGCCTGAACAAGTTTATCTTGAAGCAGTGAACGAGTGTCATTAATGATTCCTTTGAGCAAACAAGGCTCTTTGATAATGCCTACCCTCTTTTGACCTTTATTTTAATTTTGAATGCTACTAATTAACACTGATCATTCATTCAAACACTAAAGAGGTTGTTCCTGCTAAATGCAAAGCAAATGCTTTGTGGTCAGGAGCAAAACGGGGGCAGGCTTCTGTAGGGAAACTGCAAGGCTGCGGAACACCCTACACAAACCAGGGACTGTTGTATTCAAACAGGGGAATTTCCTCTCTGGTCTTTGGGGAATAGCTGGGAATAACATGTCCCATAGGAAAGGAGAG
Organism: Strix aluco; assembly: GCF_031877795.1. Taxonomy (NCBI): domain Eukaryota; kingdom Metazoa; phylum Chordata; class Aves; order Strigiformes; family Strigidae; genus Strix; species Strix aluco. Next base: position 125,989,707 of record NC_133934.1, on the reverse strand, counting down.
GGAGCTCTCAGCAGATGGTCTGTGGAGGCAGTGTCAGGACTCAGGGCCATCCAAACCCTGTTTTTTAGGTTTTCCTCTGAAGTGTCTGGTTTTCAGCTTCCTTGGCAAGTGTGTTTGGTGGCTGCTGAAGAGCACAGTTTTCCTCTGCTATCAACCCCCTCCCTGTCATTGCTTGGAGTGCTGACCAAGGATGCACAGCCTCTTGTCAAGGGGGATGATCCTCCATGCTTAGAGGAAGGTAGGAGGGTTCATCTGCCCTGTGCACTGATCTCAGCCTGCTCTCGAGCAAACCTGTCCACCAAACCCACCAAAAATCCTCAGACTTGTGCTTGGAGGTTGCCTTCATCCAGTTTGTCTGAAATACAGGCAGAGGTGGGGGGACTGAATTGATATCAGAGGGTCTCTGTGGCCAGAAGATCTGGGCTGGGTTTGGGGGAGGAGGAAGGAGTTTTACCAAGGGAAGACCAGGGCCCAGGGTTCCATTTCTCTACACAAGTCCTACCCCTGGTGTTTATCACTTGGAGAACTAATGGAGAGTGAGATCTCCTAATGTGAGAAGAGTCCCTGGTGCACCCGTAATGAGGCTGCTGGTGGTGTGGAGGAGGAACTGGGCATTTGCCCACATTTTCTACACAGGCTTAGGGGCCAAAACAGGATTCTGGGCTCCAGCTTGAAACCCTCTCTGCTTCATATGAGTATGAGTAACCACTGTGGCTAGGCAGACTGTGGCAAGGAGATATAGGCTAGGGATTTGGAGGGCAAACTCTTCTTTTGGGTATAGCAGTGCAATCCTTGGTGCGTCACCACCCGTGGGGTCAGTTGGGTGGTATCTGAAGACAGGACTGAAGCCACACTGTAAGCCTCTTATAGGACTGGAAGCAACTCTACCAGGGCTTTAGTTTCACCTCTGAGGAATGGGGCTACCAGACTTCTCTGCAGAGAGTCCTGGATCTCCACCACCAAAGTGCTTTTTATCTCAAGTCTCAGAGAGCCGGGTGGGTTCACCCCAGGCCTCCATGAAGCACGTATGTCCACAGCTCTCTCCCAAAATGCTTAGCAATTTTACCAACTTTGGCCTATTTCCTGGAAAGAAGAAGCAAATCCGACTGAAAACTTAGGAGCATCGGCAGCACTACTGAATGACAGGACCCATCTATTTTGGTCTAATAATGACTGCACTATCTAGCAGTCTGCCATCGTTGTGGTCCCATGATATTTCTAGCACAAGCAAGGAAAGATAAAGCATCCACTGGCAATGAATCTCAAGCCTGTAACAGCTTCCAGAACAGGCCAGCAGATATAAATATGTTTTCCTAGTTTCTACACACCAACAGCTCAGCACAGCTAAACAAAACCTCTTTTCCAGCCCCCACAAGAGTTTTTAGCACCCATGGAACAATCCATTTCGCACAACTCCATGTCTGCTAGAAACTCAGCCTGCCTTTTGCCATGTCACCTTAGCCTGTAAGTGCTGTGAGTCTGATTTTAAGCAGCGTAGTAAAACAGGATAGTTTAAATGTTTCATTCAAGAGCTCCACCACATCAGAGGGCAGTGAATTAATCATGTACATTCCTTTATCTGATGGTATGTTTATGTAAAAGGAGTGACATGCAGTGAGGAACTTGCTGTTGCAGGGAATTTGCTTTTACATGAATCTCCAGCCCACAGAATTTTTTTTTCTCTACCATTCCCTGTATGTAAAATCCTCATTGGGTGCTATTTAAAAACCATCAACATTCAAATAGTTTACAAACTGAAGCTGGAGGGGGGAGGAAATGCATGATTGCAAAGGGATGCAGCATTTAGGGAGCTGGTCTTATGGTTCTGCAAGAGATTTTCCGTAAGTGTTTTGGTTTTGTTTCTTTTCATGAAGAAAGGAGGGTGTATGTTAAGTGTCCATGAAGGTACCCATACCTAAGGACATCAATAGCATATTATCTCTACTCCTGGCAAGAAATTATCATTTTATTATGCATCAAGAAAATGCTGCTGGCCTTGAACTGTGCAGGACATCTGAGGCAGAGAGGATCCTAGATCTGCAATGATGCTTAAGTACTCCCAAAAGCCTTGAGATCTGAAATCCCACTGATTTATGTGATTTGGCTGACTCCTGATCCCCACCCTGGTGTCTTGCTCCAAACATGTCCTGTTAAAACAATGCCTGTACCCTCCGTTTCGGAGGCTCCTGCACACAAGATGACATGCTTGCCAAGCCAAGCACTGCAAAGTTGGGGAATACCAGAAGTGCTGTTCAGGCAGCCCTAGTTTCCTCTTCCTGCTCACAGTTTTCCCCTAGGTCTGCCTGGGGCAATCTCTCTCCCACTCGTAGTTTCCTTGCCTGGTCCTCCCGTTGCATCCTACCCAAATCCAGGTTTTTCTTTCCTTCATATGCTTATACTTTCCTGACCAGAGTTAAAAAGGGAAAAAAATCCTCATCAGATCTGGGCAGAAGGCTCATACCTGCTATAGACACTCGCCCATTTCCCACCCCTTGCTTCCTACAGCAGGGAAGGCCAAAGGAAAGGCCATCAGAGTGCTTTAGGGTGAGTTAAATCAGGAGGTTTTTCCAATCCTGTGTATGAAGCAGGCAAATCATTGTCTGCAATAAACAACAGTTCTCATCCCCATCTCAAGGAGATGCTGTGTGCAGGGAGCACCATCCAGGGCACATGAGAACAGGGTTTGTGACTTGCAGGTGTCCGGCAGCCTTATGGACTGGCAGCCTAATGCCACAGTTTACGCGTTGCATGGATGAAATCATCGACGCCCAGCTGTGCCCTGACACACATATGCTTTTTCTGCCACAGCACAGATGCAGTGGGCACAGCAATGGACTTATTCCCTTAAGTGCCCTCATTTCTCTCACGTATCCTTTGTATCTCATTCCCATTAAATGCAGGAATGGCAGTGCTGTATTGGCAGCAGGAGGCCAATGATAACATCCAGCACTGGCATGGGGGTCTCCTCTGCCTCTGTTGCCCCTGAAAAACTGCAGATTGGTCCCAGGGTTATTCCCTTCCTCACCCATGCTACAACCAGGCACAGAAGCCTTGTGCAGAGGTTGTGGCTATAAATGTTCCTGGTGAGCACCATGGTCTGGTATCTGACCACAAAGGGACTTGTGTGAAGTGGCAATGGCAGGAATCCAGAGCCCCCAGTGTGGTCGTACCCCTGTGTCACTAGAAAGCCTTTCTCTGGGCAGCCCCTTGCCTCCTGGCTGATCACTAACCACCACTTAACAACACTTTTCCTCCTAATGAACACAACAGCAGCAGGAAGCCTCCAGTCCTGAGGCCTGCCTCCTTCACAGTTGAGGCTGACAGTGTGGCTACAACAGATGGTCTGGAAAATACCCTTTGATGGAGCAACCTCTCCTCCCTAAAACTGGCCTGGGTGTTTTTGCAGCAGAAAGCCTCTTCTCCTGCATTACCAGTGGAGGACAATGCCAGTCCCATGCCCCTTTTCTGGTGCTTGGAGGGGTAGTCCTGCCACAAGGAGCAGTTCCTTTCCCAAGCCTTATGCCAGGCTCAGCCTAGTTCTGGGAAAACCCTTTGGCTCGCACATCACTAAGTGCTGGCCTGGAGCCTTTGTTTGCAGGATGCTGAATACATCTGGTGCTGCGTGTGTGGGTTTTGATTATGATGGTGATAGTTTATCATCAGCTACTTAACCCTACCTTAGACTAGCATGTTGTAGTGCCCCAGGTTACTCTGTTTGCTGGGGTTGCTGCAGGGAATAACAGCTTGTGCACACAGACATTAAAGGCAAGCTCGTGTATGTGGCAATATGCAATAGCTGGGTTGCACTAATAGGTTTTGCCTATCATTAACATTACAGTGGTGCTCGAGGCTCCAGCTGGGATTGGCGTGCTTGGTGCCATGCAGGTACCTGGGAAAGAAATTTTGATACAACATAAACAGTAGGTAGTTTGCAATGGGGTTTTGTAAGGTGTTTGTGGTGGGGTGTCTGTGAGCTGATCACTGCCCTATAGAGGTTGTGCCAGGAAGGAGGTCACTCAAATGCCGATGAATGCTTGAGTTGGCAGCAGGATGAAGACTCTGTCTGCTCCCATTGCGGGTGTCCTGACTCTTCTCGATGGGCTGGGAACGAGGGAGAAAGCAGAGATGCCAAGGGGACTTGCTCTGCTGGGAAGAGATCTTTTTGCTGGTGGGGCAGTGTGGTGACCTGTTGGGCAGAACAGCTCAGTCAGTGCATCTCAGGCTTCACCCCTCTGAGGCTGGGCTGCAGGTTCAAAAGGAAATCAGATAGAAGGAGGCACCAGGGAGCCCTCCCAGCAATGGTGCAAAGGAGTGGGGAACAAGAGCAGGAGCAGTGAGGAGAAAACAGAGAAGCAGTGAAAATAAAAAAGTTAAGCTAGGTTATTCCTGTGGATAGTTTTGGGGTGCTTGTTTGTGTGAGGATCCAACCAGAGACATGCCTCGGCAGATGCTCTGCACTGTGCTCTCCAGCCTCTCTGTTGTCTGCAGCCATCTCGACAGTATCTCCTGCAAGCTGTAGAGAAGAGAACCTATTTAAACCCAAACAACAGGTGATTCATCTCTCAGCCAGACTCCTTGTGTGTCTCCCAGACACCCCACCATGAGTGTGGATTCAGCAAGACCAGGGGTCAGCACAGCCTCCTCCAAAGCCAAGTCAACCCTTGGGTCGCCACATCCAGCCAGGAACACGAGAAGTATTGCAACAGCCTGAGAGCAATTAGGGGTGAGGATGCCAAGGAATGTGCTCAACACTGGATTGCTCTATGCTGGGGCAGGGGAGGCATTTATAAAAAACCTCAGCTTGGGTGAGAGCCCTTTGCTTGAAACAGGGGGGAAGGAAACCTTGGAATATTGAAGAATATAATAGATTTTCTACTTGCCTCACAAAACAGAAAACAGCCCTCTCTCACAGTGTTTCCACAGCTACGTAGATGTAAACATACAAATTCCAAGGTTACTTCTGATGGATTTCTTTAGCGCTCAGAACAGGCTCTTTCCGGAGTTGAAGCATTACTAGGGAAGCCTCGTTCTAGCAGGAGTGCTCTTAACAGTGCTGTTTATTGAGGCAAGGCCTTTATTTTTGTACTGTGCTGGAAAACACAGAGGCTTGTGATTTCAGGGACTAATGTGCTTGTTCAAACTGTGGTGGGGAAAGCAGATATTCAGGGTGATTTTAATGGCTGGAGCAGCTGGGTCGTAAATAACCCATGTAGAACTGAGTCTAATTTTTCCCTGAACAGGATGCTCCTGCAGATGTGACAATTAATCACAGTGATCAGCATTTCTGTACAAGCATTTCCAGATAAATTAAAACGATGGGTTCTTTCTCTTTCAAGTGGTCGAATCAGAAATTCAGTCTGGAGGCTTAACACTTAGTCAATACTTCCCCAGAAACGGAGGATACTGAAAGAGAGAAATTACGATGTGGGAAATGTCTCTTGGACTTGCAGTCCAAAGGCTGCAGCTGGGATTTCTTGGAAATATCTCCACAGTTGCCATGGCATTTATTCTGCCTACAAAAGATCTTCCAGGTGATGCTCTTTGGCATTAGAAGTACTAAGTACAAAGGGAAGCAGGTTAATTGGATTTCTTTGAGAGGTGAAACACAAAAGGACCCAGTCTGAGAAGGAATTGTAGTATTTCCACAAAGAGATTGCCAGCTGAGCGTCTCAAAACTCACTTATACCACGGATGCCCTTGTGCACTGCTGCCTGAGCACTCACAAAACACAGTTTGGTGTTGGCAGGTAGAGAGAGAAGAAGAAAATGCTGCAGAAGTGGCCATTTTTCTCTACCTATCTCCATGAAAACTATCTCAGAGGGGGATGGTGGACCCTCCCAAGGATGGGTGCATAGCAGGCCTCAGGCTGAGCATGAGCAGGCAGGGATGTCATGCTGTAGGGACAGATTCACACCTCTATGTATTTACCATTGTAATGAGCTGGTCAGTGCTGTTGGACTATGTGCTACTTGGCAGACAACAATCCAGGTCAGTGCCGCCTGGATTAATGCTGTCCACTTGGTGTTTCCATGTTCTGGACCACCAGACCTGGCTGCTCAAGCTGTGCTGCTCCAGCCCTTGACCTTGCACAGATGCATGCCTTGGGCTCTGTGCTGAATCCACCGGTCTGAGTCACCTCCAGCATGGGGTTTGTATGGGTCTGTTGGGATACAGTGTGGTTTGGAGTGGAACAGGCCATGGGGTGTCTTGTTCTGCTGTCTGGTTTTGGGATGCTCTTTTTCCTGAGTTCCTTGAGGTTGTGTGGCTTTCAGGTGTGAGCTGTCTTGGCACAGTGGTCTGGATATCAACATGGACTGTGATACTGGGGAGGAAAGCAGTCCAGAGACATCATTGCTGCAAGAGCTATCTTGGGATCTGTGAAAAAATTTGCTACTTTGATCCGTGCTGCTCTTAGCTGAACCATCCTGGGTGATCATGGAGCAGTTCCTGGAGTCCAGACTTTGCTGAGCAGGGGATGCAGCAGGACCAGGCTATGAGAGAACAAAGATGCCACCTTTGATCTTGGGATCAGTCCTGAAGTCTGCTCCCAGCTGGAGAAGAAGCTGCTTTGCTTTGGGTGAGTTCGTTGCAGTCTTTGCCACAGCTGACTCCTCTGTCAAACACTGGCCTGCTTGGGGAGCACCACTGCACATGAAGGGGCTGGAGGAGGGCTTGGACCACTGCTTGGGAGTTTCCCCATCCTGCCCACCCACTGCGGTCAGGCAGTTTAATTTTGTCAGGCAGTGATTGCCTCCCTCCAGGACTGATTGTATCACACAACCATGTGTCACCCAGGCAGGTCAGGATTTATTATTGTGCTGGTCTCTCCAAGAGGCTGTATTTTACAAGCCTGAGTCAGGGAAAGGGGAGGAGAAATTTCTCTTCTCCCTAGCTGTAAGCCCACCCAGAGTAGCCTCTGGCAAGGCAGGGGTAGGGGAACTGGATCCCATGCTGAAGGCACCTCCTCAGATGGGCCCCCATCCCAGAACTGGCAATGGAATCTGAAGAAAGGAAATTTGTGCTCAAGGTGCCTGCACTGTCCTGAAAGGCCACACCTGCACCCTCACTGCTGTCAAGCCCTACTCCTGAAAGAAATAGCTGTGCGGTCCTTGTGAGCATCTATTGCGGTTGCAGGTGTGGGATTTTGGCCTGGCTGTCAACTTCTGAGAAGCAGAAGAGCTGTGGTTAATGGCACAAGAAAGAGGGAGCTCCCATTACCATTTGCCCTGTGCTATGTCCCTCCTGCTACACTGGGATGCAGCAGATGAAGTAGCATGTGCCTGGATAACCCTGGGTATAAAACAGACCAATGTGGGTGAATTAGCATGTGGAGTGAAGAGAGCAGTAAATAATCCCTATACAAAAATGTGGTGGGTTGTTGTTTTTTTTTTTTTCTTTACATGCCAATGTTTTTCTTTAGAAGCCCAATAATCACATCCACGCTTGGGATTTTCCATCCTGCTGAGAGCTATCAGTTTTGATTAGCACATTAAGTGCCTACTGAAATTAAAATTATCAGCAGTTAAAAGATGTCCTGAATGATGAGATAAGATACAAACCTTCTAAGCAAAAACCTCTTTGTGAATGAAATGAGATGGAGAAAGGTCTTGTTTTTCTCCCAGGAGCATGTGCAGGACTCTGTTCATATTTCTTGCTTTTTCCCTCTGCTGTTGCTTGTCTTCCCGTGGTGACCCTCACATTGCTTGGCTGCCACTGGACTCCTGATGGACATTTCCACAGCCATTAATTGAATATTGACATGTGACAAATGCTTCACGGTGAAGCTGTCCTGCCTTGACCCTCCACCTGACTTAAAGGAGAGAAGTGCAAGACATGAAATATCTCATTATCAGAGTGAAGGTAATCCTTCATGTTGGCCAAGAGGACCCTCACGAGCAGCCTGCCAGGCTTCCATGTGAGGGCCAGGTCCTCCACTGCTGCCAGAGACATGGGAGGCCCTTTTGCGGTTTCTCTGGAGGTGAGAATGTCAAGAAGGGGCAATTATGTCCAATTGCTCCAGCCCGCGTTGGCCAAGTTGGGCCCGTGGGCGATGTTGCTGAGCTGGCAGTGAGCAGCAGGTCACGCCACTGCTTGCTCTTTGCTGGCCTCAGTTTTAACTTGTTCAATCCCCGTGGCCGCAAGCAAGATGACAGGGTTTTGCGGGCATGGTGTGCACCAGAACTGCACTGTCTCTGCCCAGCCCCAGCGAAGCCGTTCCACTTCTGTGTGATTGCCAGTGTTCAATTTCTGTAGCTCCAGATTTTCAGTTTGAATGTCTTCAGCCCAAACCTGCAGCCATGTGACGTCATTCTGCCTCTGACAGTTGGGAGAGGCTCTGGTACTGGAAAATATCTCTTCTTGCAATACTTACAGGCCTCAATGTTGACACCTTTGAACTTCCTGTTGCATTAGCTGAGAGGATTGATTTTCTAATCTCTCACTCAAGACCAGCTTTCCCCCTTTATTAGGGCTTTTCTCTGAAGCATTTGTAGCTTTTCAACTTTCTTTTTGAAGTAAGAACCCCAGGCATGTATATGTTTTTCCAGCAGCAAATGGTGAATGGTCTGTTCTCCCTCTTGGCACCCCACACATATCCATATCCCAGAACCCTGTTTGCTCCCTGGACTTCAGCAACAGGAGCTTGGGGGACACCACCAGTCACCAGCTAGGCCCATGTCTAGTGGCTCAGTGGAAATTAAACACTATTGTATTAGGTCTTGCTGGGATGGAAGATAAGTCAACCCACCACAACTATTTAATTTTGATGGGTCTGGGCTATGCTGTTTTCTGGTGATGATATTCAAAGGAACAGTCCTCCAATCTGTAGATATTACCCCTATTCCTCAGTCATTGATCCTGACTTTGAATTGAGCCACATTAAAATAAAAACCTCCTACTGGCTTCAGTGGTAGAAGAGCCCAGCTGACACATTTGCATCCAACAATGCTGTGACAGGTTTAGTGATGCTGCGTTACATTACTGACCCTAAAGTGTCTCTCTTGGCTTATGGGCAATGATACAGACTGAGTCGAGTCTGAAACTTGATTGATGAGCATATACACTACAGAAAAATGGCTTCAGCATTTGCAAGAAGACAGACAGCCTCAGGCATTTTGTGGCTTTTGACAGCTGGGAGCCATGAATGTCTGTTGTCTTTTTTTTAAAAAAAAAAAAAACTCTGTAGAATGAACACATTCAGCAAATGGGAAAAAAAAAAAAAAAAAAAGGAAAGAAAACATTACTCCCGGCTGGGGTGAGAAAAATCAAGTCTATCAGCGAGATTGTCTCGGTGGCTAAAAGGCAGCTTCCTGGGTTTTGATGTTGGTGGGTTCATTCTCTGCATTCCTCCTTTCTTTCTTTAGATAGCTGGTTGAATTCTTCTTTCCTGTCACTCAGGAAAGACATTTGAGCTATGCTGCAGATAGAGTATTTGCAGCCAAATTCCCCTGTGAACAGAGTGCATGGACTGGGGTCCTTGCAGGGAGCAGAAGACTCTCTGGTGAGCCTAGAAAGGTTGGTAGGAGTGAGGTTCCCGTTTGAGATCCAGAGGAAACATGGGGGGACAAAGCAGGAATTTGGGAGTACTGTCTCAGATTCACTGTGTGGGATGGGAAGGATGACTTCTGACTTCCATCTGAAAGGAGGGGATCCATGGTATTTGCCCCTCAGCATCATTGCTGCTGGTTTCCCACACAGCCAGACAGATGCTGCTGTGCTGGTTACACCAGGTTGCTGGTCTTTCCAGTCAGGAATGCAAGAAAAATAATTTATGGAATGAAAATATAGTTCTGGAGAATATGACACCTAGCGCATGGTGAATGTATTGTGCAGGTTGGAGCTGGCCAACAGATCATGTGTTTGGCATGTCTGCTTTAAAATTAATTGTGTGTTTGAGTGGTATCCTGATTGGGGATGCTTTCCTGAGTTTGGGACATAAAATGCAACTATAGGGAAGACTTCCTTAATCCAACAAATAAATCTGTTGCAGTTGTATGCGTGTTTTCTGTTGTTTTTAATGGAGCTCTTTATAGCTTTCAGATGGGACACTCCCATCTTCCTCCAGAAATTTCACTTGCAGTGAGTTCAACTTTTGGTCAGCACTGAAAATCCACGAAGAATATCAAGATGTTCAGGGCCCCAGATACAAAAACCAAGAAGGACTAGTGATACTTAGTAGTGATTACATTTGTTTCCTTTCCATAGAAAAGGATTGATTTCTGTGTTAAAAGGAGTGCATTTCTTACAGAGCAGGCAGCATGATGGATGACCGTATTAATAATATAGGATTTCTTCTCTAAGATGTGGGAAAGGGCTAGAGATTCTCCTCTTCCTCCTCTTCCCTTATAAAAGGGGAAATAATGGCTAATTTATAAAGATAGACTGCGGTGTGTGATGTCTGGCAGAATGCATGACTGATCACTCCGTGCATGGATATTGTATTATTAGGTCTCAATAATGGGTCCCCAAGGTCCCTTATGCCCCAGCCTGGGGACAGGTCCCTTCACTGCTGTGGTTTGCTGAATCTCCTGCAGCCGCCAGTTCTGCTGTCAGCCAGACAGGTCTTTTTAGTGCCTGCTGCTGCTGTCTGTTTTCTCCAAGGTCCATGGGACATGCGTCTGGGTTTGAGGAGAGCGATCCCTTGACCTGCACTTGTGGCAGTGAAGCCTTTACCAACTGCTCCAGCGTAGTACAAGAAAAGTGGGGCCAGGGGCTTTGCACAGTGAGCGGGAGGCTGAGGAGAGCTGGCAGGAGGGAGTGGGAGGCTGAGATCATAATTTTTTTCCTCTGATCTGCCTTGCTTGTAACTAGGTATTTCTAGCATGCAAGAGTGGTCTGAACATAGGATACATCAGGGGTATGCCAGTTGCCCCAGGAGTGGGTTCAAAGTAAAGGCAATGCTTCATCAGAAAGCTAATTGAGGAACTGAGTCTGAAGTCTGGTTGCAGAACAACCTGTTTTCTCCATCCTGTTTGATTTCAAATTAGCTTGCCTGGAAAACTCAGATCTGTGTATAGCATGCCAGCTATGTTTGCTTCCCTATGGCACCACACAGCTTGCCACAAATTATTGAGACGATGCTCACGGCTGCACTTTCTTGTTATCCTTTGGTTGCTCATATTTAATATTTGTAATAACCTGTGTCTTGTTTCCTGCAGTTGTAGCTGTGCGTTTCACTGGCAAAAGCCAATGTTGTTTAAAGGCGAATTATTTTTTCCATTCTGAGAGGGAGATTTTGCTGCTTATATATCAATATGATGGCTTGCAGTGTTCTGGCAAGCTGGAGAAAGGAGATAAGAATGAAAGAAATGCTACATTTCATGACCCAGTGGCTTATGCTCTGTATGCTTCACTGTGGACATTTAACAATCACGAGAGAAGGTCTTCTATGCCCCTTAAAATATCCACATCTTTAATGTAAATGAATCAGAACCATTTTTTCATGGTTGGGTCATGCGACTCCAGAGTCAGAGGGGATAACAGTGGGTATATTGTATGGATGGATGAAGAGAGAGAGCCCTGACACGGGAGCAGACACTTGGTACAGAGAGATATAATGAGATGGCTAACTAGCCTCATGTGTTTTATTTCTGTGTTACATTTGATTTCTTTTCTGAATGACCCTGAAATATGAGGTGATGTGTTTAGGTCAGTAGGGTGCTGAGCCCAGGGTTGGGAGCTGGATCTGTTCTCAGTGCTGCTGCTACCTTGCTGGATGATTTTAAGTACATATTTTCCTTCTTTGTTTCCATCCTAGCTTTTCTCTCTTGCTAAGCCATACCATAAGTGCTTTGGGGCAGGATCATCTGTCTGAAGCTACTCAGTGCCTGGGATCATGGGGTTTTTCTCTTCTCTCCGTTATTCTGTAATATAATAATTATGAGAATCCTGATTCATGCAGGCACAGGAATCAGGGGGGTGGATGGGGTTAAGACTTGTGTATCTGCCTAGGGAGAAACAGGATGGGACTCGCAGATATCTTTCCTTACAGACCGGAGGCTGCCTCTCTGCCCCAAGCCAGGTTCATTGATGACTACCTAAGAATGGGCAGGTTGGGTTAGGTTTTGATAGCTTTTCCATGTGGTCAGGATCTACCCCCCTGACAGGATCTGGCAGACATCAGCTTGCCGTTTGCATCAGAGATGCTGTGTCAGTACTCAGTACTGTGGAGCAAACCCAGAAATGCAGCAGAGGGAAGGAGCCCACCAGTCCAATTGCTCCTGAGTGGAGGTGACACTTGCAGGGCTTCTGCCCCAACCACAGCACGACCCTTTTGCCTGGCCAGGGAGATGCCACAAAGAATAGAAATACAGTAATAAAAATATGAAATTCAGACAAATGCCATTCTTGGAGGAGTGAGTAGTGGACCCCACTGGTTCAGACAAGGTGGTTACTGCCTTGCTTTGTGTCCCATCCCACACCCTAAAGGGCTGCTGATCTCCTGTGGTTTCCTGCGTGGCTTTCTCTGCTTTCAGGAACTTGCTAGGTCCCTTAAGGAGAGCAAAGCATTTTTGCTCAAGGTCATGCTTTCAGTGTGACAGCAGGAGAAGCTGTGTAAATGAAAGGTTTGCATAAAAAATGGGAAAGGTAGAGCCAGCCTGTAAATGCCTTTTTTTTTTTTTTTTCTCCTGGGCAGCTCACTTGTATTTCACAAATGAGACTTGTCAGTGTCCATGATGATGAGTGTGGCAGGGCCAAATCCATGGGACATCTGGGGCCAGTTCTTTATGCCAGTGATAGGTAAGAGGCTCTGAGGTATGCTGATGGTATTATGGGGCTGCGTGTGACTTTTTATTATGCCCTCCATGGATTTCATGCTATCAGTGTGCGTGGCTGAGATGCACACGCAGCCTTCCAGCATACTGATGAGCCCGTGGCATTAGTATTCAGCGCCAAAAGCCGGAGCTGTTAGACGAGGAATAATGGTGTGAAGGGGAGAACTGATAAATGATTAGGCTGTATTATAATATTGGCAGTGCTGACCCAGTTCCCTCGCAAAGGAGATTTAGCAAGTATCCGTTCAGAGCCTTAGCACCATACATAAGTGACTGTGGAGGAGACGTGTGTTTTGGGTGCTGGATTTGTGACTGGGGAATTTGCAGAGGGGGAAACACGTGATTGACAAGGGGCTAGAAAAATCATCAAGTCACAGGCTCCTCTGTCTGTCTGCACGCACATGGTTTCTATTAGCAGGGCACGCAAGCACCCACCCCTACTCAGCGCAATACTTGGCACAAAGTTAACTTAAAATTAGGCTCAGGTTGAGGTGTTTTTATTGAACTGGGCCCTAACTACATGATCACATGTAGCACTTTGGGCTAAGAGCGCAAGGGGACTGCTGGCAGCTTGATGCATTCCAGATGTTTCAACTGAAGGTGAAATTGCCCCTTTGCCCTCTGAATTTGGGTTAAATCACTGGGGTCGGGGTTGCCCAAGGTGTTTGATATAGGGGCAGGTGCAGCATACAGACTGAAGGTTACTGTGCAGGGGTGCCCTGCAGCTGTGGAAGCCCCAGACAGAATTCCCTGGTAAATTAATTTAAACAGGTGAACAACTTTGCTCTAGTTTGTTGTGATTAACCTTCACTGCAGTCAATGGTTTATCTAGACCTGTGGATAAACAAAAGAAAAGCCCAGAGGCTAAACCAATGTGATGTTTTTTGTCTAGTTTTCAAACAGAGCTGATTTATAGTGGGCACAAAAATATGAGTGAGTGGTTACGCTTTTTAAAAATAAAGACAATATTTGCAATGAATGGAGCACATGACTTAGCCAACTTTTTCTTAGCACTTTTTACGAGAACAATAGTGAGTAACAGCCTCTGTTTTTATGATTAGCTGAAAATGGTTGTGAACATTTCCTTGACACCAGAGGCAAACGTGAAGCATCATGAATTAATATTTGCAAGGTGGCATTTTGAGGTCTCTGAGCTCTGCAGACTTGTAATAAAACAAGGAGCAGTGATCATTACTTTTGTTTGCAAAGCTCAGGGTAGGTAGTGGCTGGGGAGCAATTTCTAAAATTATCTAGTTGTGGTAGATGTAATTGGGGAGAAGGCGGGGGGTTTCCAATAGAGTGGATTCACTCCCTGTTGGTGAAGCAGGGGATGGAGAGAGACTCACTGGTGATATCTATCACATGCAGCAGACATCTTTGACAGGGATCTGCACTGCGGCAATTTTCTCTTGGCCAGGCGATTATTATTTGTCAGTGCCAGATGTTACCTGAAGGACCCCAGTTATCAATTACTTGAGGGCGTTCTTCCCAACATTGATTATTTTATTAGCTCCCTGAAAAATCATTCATGTCGACTATCTGAGCCTTGGAGACCAACCTCTGGTGGGTGTCACTGAGCCCTGGCCAACACCAAGTCATCTACTGCAGCTTCCCAAGAGTCAGGAGGTTGCTGTGGGTCACTTTCCCCCTTGTGAAGGTTCTGGAAGGACCTCCCGCTCCGCTGCTCACTGCAGGATGCTCGTAGCCGCCTCCTCTGGCTCTGTTTTCAGAGCCACCATGCGAGTGCCAGGCGGGAGGAGGAGAGCGTGACTGTCCCACTGCCCTGAACAGATGGTGTGGCAGAACTGCGCCCCAGCCTCCGACAGCAAACACCAGGCCCCATTGTTTCCAGGGCCTTGAGAAAATAGATGGGTGACACACAGGCAGCTGCAGAAAATATTCTCCAGACTGCTTGTGCAATGGATTAAAAAAGAAAAAAAAAGAAAGGAAAAAAAGACTAGTTATTCATTTTTGTTTAATGATGAGCAGTTCCTGCTGGGAGCACTGAGCCAGCAGAGGAGACAGGTCTGGAAGCAGTAGATGCACATTGCTGCAAGATCTCTTGGTTTGCCTTATTTTTAACCCAGGGTCTGCAAGGAGCTCAGTGCCTCCCTGCTCAGTGCTGCCTGCTCCTAATCAGTGTCCTCTAGGCTTAACTGCAGAAGAAAGGACCAATGCCACCAGGTGAACCCATTCCCACCTCATCCTTGCAGAGGAGCTGCAGGCAAGGAGCTTGGTGATCTGCAAGTGTGAAACACGATGACTTTTTGAGCAATGCCACCACCCACAGCCCTTGTGCAGCTTCAGCTGAAGCAGTCGGAGGAGACACCAGACTCATGCTGAGCACAGCTGCTTGGTACCCACCTCCTCTTAAACCATCAGGGTGACAAACACCAGAGCATCAAACTATTTAAACCACGCTACTTTGTTGTGGCTGCAGTGGGTTTGGGGATGAGGGTACAAACTGCTCTGCCCACACAATGGATGCAGAATAAGCCAGTGCCTGGGACCAGGTCCAAGGAGCAGACACCTGAAAGCAGCAAGTCTAGATGGGAGAATTTCCAGTTTGCTTCAGATACCGCAGTCAGCTTGTGCATGTTTGGCTCATTCTCAGTATAACACAGATCTTCAGACCAGACAGAAAAGATCCAACAGAGTGAAAATCTTTGAAATAGGGAAAAAAAGCAAAACCACAGCCTAGGGAGCCTGCCTAAAAAACCCCAAACAACCAAACAAAAGGCAGAGAGGAAATGTGAAGCAGTGGACGGTATGTTACACAGTGTACAAGCCAACAAGCAATATCTGCAGGTCATCCATTCCTCTGAACCTTGGAAAAGACATAGGTCTTTGGGTTAAATTACAGCAGTACCTCTCCCCCCAGCCTCTCTTATTTTGTCTCCAAGTGCCCAGCAACAACAGTGACAAAAATAGTTTGCAAAGGCTGACAAAAATCTTGATTTCCCCAAGTTTTGCCAAGCCTTGTTTCAAGTATAAAGTGCTCTGGCTGTTACTCCTCAACTCAGTGCTGACCTTCCAGCTGCTCCACCTCTCCCTGCTCCAACAGAGAGGTAGAAATGTTTGGTATTAACAAGCATGCCGCCAGCCCTTCAAAGCTGTCTTCTTAGCTGTGCCCCTCAATTATTGTTTTTATTCCTTTTCCTGAATGTGTTGCCTTTAAAGTGAGATTTTCTTTGGTTTGTAATATTTCACACTTAATATTTCCTTCGGGGCTGGAGGTCTGTGGAAAGGGGAGCAGCAGGGGAGTGCTGAAAGCAGCCTCTGAAGGAACGTCGTCAGCCTTTTTGGGCAGCCCCGCAGCAGGGAGGGCTTGCTCTCGGCATGCAGTGAGCACGTCAGGCTCCCACCCTGTCGCAGAGATGCAGCAAGGAGCAGATTCAGCTCCTTTGGTCATTCTTCATTTTGCAGACAACAGGCTAAATTGTCTAGAGTGAGGCAATTATCTTAATAAAGATAATTTCGGCTTTGCTGGGATGATTGAAAAGAGCTCACAGAAAACAAGAATCTTTAGAGGTGACTAATTTTTGCAGTTCGTTTCTGGGAGTATTTATTTACTCGCTGAGCATTGAGATGGGAGTTGCAAAATGGAGAGCTCTGAGATGCAGTGGGTAAATCAGGGGAATAAACAGATATCCTCCCTGCTTTGAATTGCTGCTGATTATCCAGCTTGTTGCTATGCTTGCTCCCTCTGCAGCTTTTTTCTTATTTATTTTTTCCTTTTCTTTTTTTTCCTTGGGATTTTGCTGACAGAGGAAACTACTGTCAGGCCACCTTGGATTTCATACAGCCACGCTGGCTCGTGCAGCAGTAATACAGATGGAGAGGACACTTTTGCTGCTGCACTGAGTGGGCTGGCTGGGTTTGTCTGGCAGCACCGGAGATCTAATGAGACACTCTCAGCATAATCCCAGACCTAATGAAAGGCAGATGATCTGCCTCAGAGCATGTGGTCTTTGATGCTAATGAGGACAGGTATTAGGAGCTGTTGTACGGCATGAGGCACTGCTGTGGCGATTGCCTGGTTTGCTGCCTTCACTGCACTTTTGGCTTATTTCTGCCAAGGACACTGCTGTTCATCCTGTGGAGGGTGAGGAACTTGATGAAAGATTCTTGTCAGCTTTCCCCATGACTTGCTTGGATTTAGCCCAATTCCTTTTCCTTAGGAAGACACGAGGTGGAGAGAGGAGTATCCCCTGCACTCCTGCTGGAGCAGACATGAAGAACAGGAGACAGGTCTAGAGGCAGGGCCCTGCCTGCTCCCAGCCAAGCCTGAAGTTCCTCAGATGTGTACAGAGAAGGGAAGATGTGATTTAAAAGGGAGTGACAAATGCACAACACTGAGGTCTTCATTGGCATCTGCCAGGCTTGTTCTTTCTTTCCCATTCTTGGTATCATGGTAGTGTTCAAAGTCCAGACCTTGGAGATGGTGTGTCCTATGTTGCTCAGACAAATTAGACCAACAGCACTGCCCCAAAGAGCCTACATCTTGCCTTGTATAGAGGAGCTGTGTTCAGGCTTGTGTGCAAGGCTTTTTGGACGTGGGACACCAAAGGGGGAAGAAACTTCTTCAGAAGTATCCAGGCAGCTGTGTGACTAATGAACCTAAATTCTGCTGAACAGCCTGGCATCCCTCGCTGTAACTGTAACTGTATTTTTAGGTCCCTGATGAATCTAACAACCCAGCTAGGGGTGCCTAAGTTACTATTGAAAATGGGAATTAGGATCTTTAGTCACACCAACAAGATTCATCTTACCTAATCTACCCAGCTAACAGCCAAGCATTCAGCTGAAGCAACTTCTCAGAGCTGACTGTGTGGCTGGTGGAGAGGGACACACAGCTAGAAGGTGATTCTTCTCTTCCCAGGGTGGTTGTCCAGGTTAGGAAAGACACATCACCTGATAGAGAGGCTTGTCTCTGCCCTTTGATTGCAACGGAGTCTTTAAGACTTCAATCACCTTTAAGTTGGATGTCTAGTGTGAGGCATGCAGCTTGTAGGCAGATAAAATTAGACAAAATGAATCTTCCACATAGACACTGCTACAAGTTTTACTGTGTGTTTTAAATAGCTTTGTATAAATAACACCGGGGAATGATACAACACAGGTCAGCAAGGCATTAGCACTCTCCGGTATGCTGTACGTTTCTCACTGAATGCTGTTAGCAGCAGAGAAAAGGTCAAGCCAGACCTTCAGATCTAAGCATGCTCAAGTTTTGGAAAAATCTGGATCTGGAGGAGGATCTGAAGTTTCCTTCCGGCCTCCATCATTTGGCCTCTCTCTTTACAAGGAGCCAAACCACCCTGCCCAGCGTTATTGATCCTTTCAGCAGTTCCCTAATTATTTCAATACAGCTGCTGCAGCCCTCGGTACACCTTGGCTCCAGGCAAGATCCAGATGAGTGGTTCTTATCTTGCTGCTCTGTGAATACACAACACATTCTAGTTGTGCAAGGCTTTCCTAGGCCTTAGCTTCTATAGGGTCTGTAGACCCACCTTGGGTTAGGCAGAGAACTATGTGATCTTGGATATAGACCTGGATTACATTTACAAAATGGACCTGGTGTAAAATGTCCGTACAAAGGCATAAGCTGTCAGAATGGCTCCAGCAACATTAGCATCTGCTGTGGGAGATGCTACATGTAGGGAATAACCCTCTGATCAGATCCTGCTGTATTGCTATGCCTTCACTAGTCACCACCCTTCAGTTGAGCAATGGTAGCTGCGTGTTTCACCTGTCCCTCGCACAAATAAAACACTTATATTTAAGCTGCTGTCATGAATTCATTTGACTTTGCAGGCAGGGAACACTAAGAACGCATGATCACTACCAGTGCTTGGCTGCAGGGCAGTATCTTCTGAGGCTGCTCCTGCTGAGCCAGCAGAACTCACCCTAACTATGCCCTTTGAGGATCTGGGTGCTGCCCACTTTATCTGCAAATGTTTTATGTACCATGAACCTGAGGGACACTGCATGGAAGTTTTTGCCTGGAAACCCACAGGTCAGACGTGGCAAGTGGTATCTCTCATGCCGGTTGTTCTGCTGGTGTCTCCACTCTTTCCATGGGCTGCGTTTGGCTTCACCCTGGAAATCCTTCCTCATTTTTCCTGGTGTTACTTTCGGCTTTTTGGTTTGCTTTGTTGCTGTGAGCGCCATGGCAGGGTCAGACTGGCTCTTAGGAAGTATTTCTTTGCAGAAGGGGTTGTTGGGTGTTGGAATGGGCTGCCCAGGGCAGTGGTGGAGTCCCCATCCCTGGAAGAGTTTAAGAGTTGGGTTGACACAGGACTTAAGGATATGGTGTAGCTGAGAACTGTCAATGTTAGGTTAATGGTTGGACTAGATGATCTTCAAGGTCTTTTCCAACCGAGATGATTCTGTGAGTCTTGCCTCACACGCAAGAGATTGCACAAGCCCTGAGCATTGCTTGTGGCTGAGCCATCCCATGTGGCAAGACTATGCAGAAGTGCAGGTGTTTTTGCAGTTTGTATTGGTATTAGTAAATCCTGGCTGGGGAGTCTCATATTTTTTCCAAGTGCTACAGGCTGACAGGAGGTGGGAAAGACCTGGAGGCAAGGAAAAAATGTGTGTGCCTCCTTGTGAAAAGTCTGTAAGGATTGGGGGGGAAATAGCTGGGGAAGGCGAGTGGCTGTGATGCAGCTGGAGTCTGCCCAGGTGAGGAGACACGACAGGTTGGCTGATTTACTGGGGTCTGAGTGCAAGGTTTGCAACACTGGTGCTGTGCCATAGGCAAGAAACCTTGCAGCCCTGGGCCGCTGTGCTGGCAGATGTGTCAGATAACACCTACAGACACAAATGCACGCTCATGCACACACATACACTTCTTCAGCAAGGCTGTGCTGCTCATTTGAGCTCTAGTGTAGGATCACAGAGGATTTCCCTTTTTAGAGTCATGGGGTAAAGGACCTCGTGGCATAACACAACTGTCCTGAGAAGCAGAGGAGATACCATAAGAGTGAATTTGCCATCTGTCCCTGGAGTTATGAAACACACCCATAACTGTGTCTGTAACTTTAGACAGCTCGAATAGACTGAGGAAATTACAATGTGCTTCCACATGCTTTAAATCTAGGGCTGGTCCTGTATTCCTCTGTGTATAACCAGGGTTGAGCCCTTCTCCTTGCTGTTTTCCTTTAATTTAATATTCCTTGCAATAGGACTGTTCCTCTTAATGTGCCTAATGTAAAACACGCTCGTTTACTGACTGTGGAAGGAGTCTCTGGCTCAGGCTACCCTGCACGTCGCCGTGGAGTCTGATGCTGGGGAGGGTAATGACTCTGGGAATTTTGACACTGAAACAACATATTGGGAGTATTTACTGGGCACGGTAAGGGAGATGAATTATTTTGTTGTAAATGATTAGATCTGGGCTAGCTCAAAATGCAGAATAATGCAGACTGGATGCTGGAGGATGCTAATTTTTAGGAAACAAAAGTGGATCCTTTCCTAGATGGCTCCATTTGCAGACCATATTTGTGTTCCCTTTCAATAAAGTCAAAGAAAGTCTGCCCTGCTCTGAAAACCCAGGCCAGTGACTCTCCCAAACACAGGCTCACAACCCCAAGCAGGGTTTCTAGAATGTACAAGGGAGCACAACAGGATCCTGCTGGCAGGAGTGGGGGTCCCCCCTGGAAGCGGGTTGCAAGCTGGAGGCTGGGTCCCCAGGGCAGAGGTTGGCCCTGGGAAGAGTGAACAGCGTTTCCAGACGGGCTGGAATGAACTCATCTGTCATTGTCATTTTTTAATTGTTTTCTGTGTTTTATTGCTGATCTTTTAATAGGGCATGATCCGAAACATGCTTGTTTGCTGTGGGTGGCATATGTCCCTGGTCTCTGACTGTCTCCACTCAGACTGATGGGGGGGACCGTCTGGGGACAGGCTGCCTTGTAAGAACATGTCAGCAATCTCCACCCTTGACTAGTGCTGAGCGGGAGAAATGTCCCCTGTTCCTGATGGGCAATGAATCGAGATGAAGTGACACGTGTCCCCTTAGGCTGTGGTTTCACAACTATATTAACACTGTCTTAAAGTCGTTCCAGCTGCTCACTTTTGCCTTTTTTGTCATGCTAGTGGATTGTGGAGATCATCCAGGTGATAAAACCCCTCTTTTTTTTTTTTTTTTTTTTCTGAAGATGAGGCTTTCTCCCTATATCACATCCATTCCCTGAGCAGAGCTGCATGACTATATGCCCTGCTGTGGGCAGAACCGGTACACGGGGGATGTGGGACTCAGCTGAAGGGGCTCTGTCACCGCATGTGAGACCATAGCTTCAATGTCCTTTTTTCCTTCCTGTTCATAGCAGAGCTGGGTGATTCTCAGCCATCCCTGTAAAGAGCTTGTAGGTCGCCAGGGCTCGAATTTGCAATCAGCTTGTGTCCAGTGGAGCTGGACGCAGCCATGGTCTGAATAACAAAAAGTTGCAGAGCCACGTGGACACCTGCAGAATCAGTCCTGTGGGTGGGATTGCAGCTCTGCAGCATCTCATGAAAACAAAAATGAGCTTAAGTGTCACAAAAGACTTTCAGTTAACACGGGACTTTTTACCGCCCTTTGTTTTCAGACCTCTGAGGTGGATTCTGTTCGGGTTTTCCTGTTTTCTTTCCAACAATGTGCTTCTCTTAACAAGTCAGTAACTCCAGGGTTCAGACATTTAAGATATGCCTCTCCCTTCCAAAACTGGGTCTGATAAAGCAAGACAGAGACTGTCAAGGACACAGGCAGAAATTCCCAGACTGAGAGATGCTGCTGAGGCTGATTCACTTTGCAGCCAGGGCAGGAGACAGGAAGAGTGCATTTGCCCAGCGGGTCCCCTTCTTTACACTTTATCAGAGCGGCTGCCATCAGCCAAAACACGCACAGGGATTTCCAGGGACTAATCATAACGCTTCATAATCCCCTCAGCTCTGCAGCCAGCACGATGTGTGCCACCGCTGGGATGGGACACACGGCGGGTGTGTTTGTGTGTGTCCCAGTCCCCTCAGGCAGCTGACTTCTAAGAGCCCATGAAGTTTATGCAGGTCAGCAAGAAGGCAATGTGCTGCTATCCCAGCATGGTCTTATTAGGGGAACGGATACCCTCTTAATTATATTCTCATCTTGTCAGCCTGTCACCGCTCCCGCACCGTTCCCCTCCTGCCTGCCAGGCATTTCTGATCAGCGAGGAGACTCGGTCCTTTGCTTCTTGCTCATCAAGCCTCCCAGCTTGTCTCTTTGCTCCCTAGATCCTTGTCCCTTTCCTGTCTGTCTGTCTGTCTCCGGTGGCCTTGGACATCTCCTCTCCTCTCTGGGAGGCACCCAGTGGGTGTCAGAGCGTTGCTGCCTCCAAGCACCCAGTGACCCTGCACTGCGTGCAGACTGGTGTGCAGCATGCGGCCACTCTCTCCTGCTTAATCCCACTTTGCTCCCACTCCTGAAGGTTGTGATTGAAGAAAGATTTGACAGAGAAGCCTTTATTTTGCTCAGATAGTATAACTGCGTGGTGGGGGGTGGGAGAGAAGTTTTTGAGCACATAAGCCTTTCCTTAGGTCTGAAACAGAAACACTAATCTCTGAGCTGTGTAATAGGTTGAGGGGGCTGCTGGATTTCACTTCATATGGTGGGAAAAGATTGAGGCTGGGAGCTGTGCTGGGAACAGCTCCTGAAGCAATCGCACGCTGACATGATTTTCCACCTGTGCAGCTGGGAATGGCACAGCGGGTGTCCCCATATCCCTTTTCTCCAGCAGTATCTACAAGCCTGAGAGCACCAGAACCCTCCAATAAATCAGAAGAAATACCAACACAGATGCATAGGGACCAAGGTGCTCTGATGGGAAGATCCTCCTGATCTGAGATGTTGGAGGCTTGTCAGTAGAGCCCTGGAAGCTGCACTGCTGGCTTTGGTGGGTTGATGGCCAGTGCTCAAACCCCAGGGGTCTAAATGTCCCCAAAATGTGCCCTTATCTGGTGCAGCAGGAATAAAGAGAAAGCGAGCCGCTATCTCGCTGATCCCTGCTGGGACGACTCCCTTTGTTTTTCACTTTGATGTTCTCGCGCTGGAACATCCCTGGCTTCTCTGGGCCTGCTTTTTGCACAGCCTGGCTGGGACTTAAGCCCTGTGTTTTCCAGAAAGGGTTAGGGAATCTTATCAATCTGCTTTTATTATTTTCTTTTTCCTTCCCCTTTGAATTCCAGTCGGTTGCTGACTGAAAACACAACAAGAGGCTCAAATCAGACAGCCCTCGGCGTATTCAAATTGGCACCAGTCTGTTTGTTTTGGGGCTAAAGCCAGAGTGAGAAAGCCAGGGCTTTGAGATGCTATTGGAATCACCTGGGAAAATACACATTCCTTTCATCTTGCCTCCATCCCCCGTGGCCAGGAGGGCTCTCTGCCTCCAGCTGGGATCCCAGCCCCCTTCTCCTTTTTATCAGCAGCGGGACCCTCGCTGTGCTTGGGGACAGGCACTTAGCGGTGGCCATATGACACGGAGTGAAAGTCCCAAGAGAACAGATGTTTCTCTTTCAAGGAGTGTGGGGGCCAGGGGGGGAGTGTTGGACAAGGTATCAAATACCTTTCAGGCTTTCAAAAATCAATGCTGGAAGCTGCTTCTCTTGATCACGGTGGTGAGCCGCTGGTAACACCTAACCCCTGGCAATGCTCCAAAAGAGGCACCTGAATGCTGTAATGTAGGGTCTTTTTTCTAAAAATTTCTTTTATTTGTTTCTCTTCAGAAATAACATGTCCACAGATAGGGAGGTACTTGGCAGAGCTCCTCGGGCAATTCTTTTTTAGGCTCATGCACCTTTCTGAGCCCATAAAAATAGCGATTCTCTTCCCCTTGTAAGAACTGAGGGGCAAACTCCCCACAGTGAAAATAGCTCCACTGTCCCTGTACGTCAGCCCCAGTGTCACCACTGTTTGATTTTCTTCCACAGCCCCAGGTCCCTCACCAGAAGATGATGGGAACAATTGTTTGCATGAAGCTTAGGGGATCGCATCAGCCATTTCTCTGCTCAATGCTGTCTTTTCTGCATACAGTGACAAACGTTTCTCTCCTGCTCCCCCAAGCCCTCAGCTTTTTCAGATTCCTTTATCTTCTTTCACCAAAACTTTTTTCTCTTTTTCCTTTGTTTCATTCAGAATTGTATCAGTTCTCAGGACACAGATGTGCTGTAAACCAGGGATTTGCCCTTACTGGATTCTTATAGCCTGCATACACCACTGTTACCAAGGGATTGATATGAGTTCAGCCCAGCAGCCCCAGATTTGAAAAAAGAGGTTTCAGCTGGAGAGCAACATCCCAGGTTCTCCCTTTACACATTTATCAAATTGAGGGGTGAAATGGCCCCTCTGAAGAGGGCACCGAATGTTTGTACAAACCTCTCTGCCCAGCTGTGAGCTTGGCTCTTTCCTCTGCCGCTTGGGTGTTGCAGCGGGGAAGGTGTGATCCCGCAGGGTGCAGGGCAGCTCCCGGCAGCGATGCTCCAGCGGTGCCCTCAGTTCTGTGTGGCTCCTCACCTTCAAATGCACAGGCACCTGAGCTGTGAAACAGGGAGCTGGATCTGACCGTGGGTTTTGAATATCTCAGAAATTAGGGGATTTGTCAGCAGGTTCTGATCTGCTTTTCCAGTTAAGGAGATTGGCCCCCAGGTTCTGTTTCTCCCACTTAGCCAAAACGTAGTTACAGGCAATTTATTTTCTTGCCACTTTTTTCATTGTTCCCTTCAGGCCTTAATAAGAATTTGACGCTGACCAGTCATAATTCCTGGTACAAGTGTCTCATAAGTTTCACATATGACTGAGAAGAAAACATGTTTAATTTATGTTTGTCAGCAACTGGATTTGGGATTTCTTTGCTTTACTTATTATCTTCCTTCTGTGTTAGCTCCAGTGGAAGTGCTTGCAAAAAGCATTGCACAGACAGTCAGATTTTGCTGTGTGAGCCACTCACAGTTCAAGGACTGGTATTTACCCTGCCGCAGATAGCAGTACTGTCAGTGCTTCCCACATGGCCACGGAGCACACCGATGGGTGCTGGTGGTCTGGGCTGGCTTTAGAAACGTGGACCTGTGGGTTAACCCAGCAGGTCTGGATGGGAAGGTGCAGAATTTGGTCATGGTATTTAGCATGTGCCTGTAGAGCAGGACAGCTTTTGGCTGGAGGTCTGTTTGGTTTCAAAACACTTGTCTGATGAAGAAAGCTAAGATGTACTGAAAGAATGACCCTCAGAGATGCATTTGGAGTCATCTTAATCTGGTTGAAAACTGTGTTTTACACTATTTAGCCCACATGGGTCGGCCCCTTGGTGGAGACATTCATACCTCTTGCAGGAACAAGTAGAGCCCTGGTAGCAATGGAAGCAGTCCCTTGTGCCATGCTGTAGGATAGATCTGACACTGCAGGGCTGCAGACAGAAACCAAACTTCATTAACTAGAAAATTAAGAATCAGCAAAGCTGTTTTCTGGATCCAGGTGGTTGTGAGAGCAGTAGCCTCCCCCAGAGAGGGGCTGGGGTGCCCTTGGCCTCCTCCTCCCAGCAATTCCCTCCCTTTCCCACTGTGACACTGCATGTCCTGTCCCAGCCACTCTGGTTTGGAGCATTGGATGGGGTCCTGCTTGGAGAACACTGCCTTTTTATTCAGGTGAAGCTGCAGAGGAAATCCAGCAATCTTCAACTTCCTCATCATGTTCAGGGATGCTTTTCCCTTCCCCTCTGCCTTTAGCCCAAACCTGTGTTTGAAGTGCTTGTTTTGGGAAAGCACAGGGCATAAAGCATGCAAGCAACTGTCTGCAGCTGCAAGGAAGGTCATAAAAATGGGGATTACACCCTTTCCACACAGCAGCCTGCTTCCTCCCTCCATGGGCTGCGAAGGCCTCAGAGGAGGCTGCAAAGACACATGTGTATCCCTGGGAAAGTGAAGGCACGTTAAATGAACAGCACAGCTCAAAAGCAAGGCTGGCTCTTGCTGGTGGAGCAGCTGGTGGAGCAGAGTTGGGAAGCTGCATCCACGTCATGCTTCTGCAGGACTGGCTGAGTGGGGCTGAGGAGAGTTGGCAGGAACGGGATGCTTGCTTGGACGTGAAGTTCTGCAGAGGATCTCAGAGTGCTGATCTGATTGTGCTTTGGGTATAGAAGGTCATTGAATGGAACAACATCTAGCTTGTACAATTGTTACAAAAGCTCAACATTTTAAAAGAAGTGAGCTATTCATTTTACATTCCCTTTATTTTCCCTTCCCTGTTTTTTCAGCCTTTGGTTCCCAAATTTATAGGTACAGAGCAAGCTGAGGTACAAAGCAGAATGTTTTCAAGGTAAAAGACCGAGCAAGTGGATTAAATTTTGGCACTGTTTCATTGGTCTGTAATACAACGAACTGTCTTTTAAGCAATATTTGCTTTCAGTTACCAGAATATAAACCTAGCTCAGGGGGTGAAGGTCAGTTTGGAGGTGATCTGAGATCTCTCCATCTTATGTACTCTCATCACAGCCCTTGTAGTAGAGATGAAATATCTCCCAAGGACTCCTAGGGCATGGCAAGGCTGCCATTCCCAGGAAAGGGTGAGGGACTGGGCACTGACAGGGGGACTTGCCCCAGACCACCAAATAAATGCATGAACAAATCTGACAGGGGTTTCACTTGAGGAGCAGAAACCCCATGCCTGCAACATAACCCAGTGCCACCCAGCTGGGGAAACAGCCTACTGGGAGAAAATGGCCCAGAGTTTCTGCTCGTGTCCAGCCTTTGGTGGTGGATTATTTTTCCATGCAGGAGAGATGATCAACTGTGACCTTTTTGAGAGCAAGGACCTGTCAGGACTTCCAGACTCCAAGGTGGGAGTGTGGCCAGAGGCCCTGGTGTCTCTTTGAGAGCTGCAACATGCACTCTGTAGCAAAGCTTAAAATGCCATTTCAGCATCACCTGCAGCTTTTTCTTCTATCAGATTTGGCTCCTTGTCTGAGAGACAGTCTCTGAACCATACCAAGGCACCATGATGATGTAGGGGTAACTACATGGTTGTGTTAAATCTGTGTTTTTTATAACGGTATTTGTTCCTCCAGCAGCTCATTCCTGAATTCAAAGCAGGCAAGGCTTTCTCTGCATAACAACTACACATGACTGGAGGCCTCTCTTCAACAATTTATCTGCTTCTGGTAGGGCAATGTGTCATGTGGCTGGTACAAAAAAGGCTATCATTGGACAATACTTTGATGTAGAGCTGTAGGAATGATTTTATAGCAAATTCCCTATTTTGTAGTCAGTTGGCTGCATGTTTTTGCCTTCCCTGATAAGTACCAGTTTCCTGTGTCACCATATCTGTTTCAGTGGCTTTCGAAGCACTCATGCCTTCCTCTTCAGCTAATGGCAGAGCAGTGTTCTCTTAGACATGGACACTTCTGGAGGAAGAGCTCATTTTTTTGCCAGGGAGGAGTGCCTCCACGTACACATCTCAAAGGCACTCAGTGGCTCGCAGCCCAAACACCATTACACAGGCATTACTGTCCTTTGTGCCAGCTGAGGGACTTTGCAGCCACTCTTCCTGTTGTGCAGTTGAACCCGCTAATGCAGGGCAAATTTAAGGGTTTCAAAACCTGCCTCAAGTCCTTGAAGAGCTCTCTGAATTCCCATCCTGTCCACAGGGCGCTGCTGGCTCCCTATGCAATGCCCAGTCCCATGCAGCCTTTTATTATCCCCAAGCCCCACTGACAGCATCCTAACCATGCCCTGTGCAAATGAGTTTGCTGATGGCGAGCTTGCTTAGAGAGAAAAAGCCCTTCAGGATAAGACTTATGCTTCCCATCAGCCTCTTCCGGAAATCAGTACGAAGCAAAAAAGACAGTATGATGATCCAGCCGGTCTTTCATCCCTAACAAGAGGCTCCTAATGAGAGCCTCCTCCTTCTGCCATGGAGCTGTGCCATTGTCCTTCTCTATATTGTTGTAGTAGAGCAAAGGAGGAGGGGGGAAAGGATCACTTAGCACGTGAAAGGCACCTCTTGTATGGGGCTACATGCATGGCACAGTTCAGCCGGGGTGAGCAACCAGCTCCCGCCAAGCCGTGATGTATGAGGCAGAAAGGTCAAAAGTTCTCCTTTACAATCAGCAAGAAAGGAGAAGGCAGGCGATGGTCACTTAATTTGTGGGTTTTTCCCTCTACTTGTCAAGAGAAGTTTGGGCTTCGGTGATGGATGAGTCATCAATTAAAGTCAGATGCTTGGTCTTTTGTCTTGGTTCTTAAAGGGCCCAATTCAAGCCCTGGCCAAGTCGATGGGAGTCCATCCACTGATGCCAGCGGGTCCTGGATTGGGACCACGAAGGCTGCAGAGCAACTGGGTTGAACAGCCTGCCTTTCTTCATGTTCAGCGTTGTGCTTCTCGGCTCCCCAGTTGCTGCTGGACATTTCTTTAGCAAGTTACATTTCCTTAGCAAGTTTCCTTAGCAAGAACTGAGTCTTGCTAACATTTGCCACTGATTCCTTACATTTCTTTCCCTGGTCACTCTTCATTCAGCTGCTTTGATATGTAGCAGGAGCAAGCAGCAAGCTGTGTAGTGCAGCAGCTCCTTGCTTATGCCTTCCTGCTTATCTGTCCACATTTACTGTTAATATTTCCTCTAAGACACTCAGCTCCCATGATAACACTGCTTTATCAACAAAAAGCTTTTAAACATTTTTGCTGGGGAGAAGAACATTTCCACAGTTTTATTGCAGTATATACGGCCCCTAATGGTTTAATCCTGTGGGACCTGCTGTACAATCAGCTCACAGTCCGACACAAGCACAGGCATCTGGTACCTCCCTTCATTGGGATGTATTGTCCCATGTTCCTCATTGCATACACTGGCCTAGGAAAACTGAGTCTCTGTGCTCATGCCTTGTAGGGAGTCCTTGCTTTTAGGTGCTTATAAGAGTTTCTCTCCATATGGGAATGAGACCTCAGCATGTTCATGAGACAATTCCTCCTCCCATGTCCCAGTGCCCAGATATGCAAGCTGGAGAGATGTTTCAGTGTCCTCTGCCTTCTGACCAGATCTGTGCAATGTGGGATCTGGAACCACAAATATGTGGAGGTCACCACCTCCACAGCCTGGACTTATCTTCACTCGAGGCCTGGGCCAGGCACAGACTTTCTGAGTTTAGCATAGAGGAAAGAAGAGACAACATGATCTTTCTCCTTTGTTCCTCTGTGTCAGCCCCAGCTGGGATGAACGTGCTTCCAGCCACATAACATGGGCATGGCCCAATGGTTCCCTCCATGAAAAGGTATAATTAGGAAACTGAAAACATTTTCCACCATCACTGGTCTTGGTTGGCCCGAGTGAAAACATCTCCTTTTAAAATAGTTGCACAGACTGTTTTCTTTATGTTACACAGGCTGTGTGAAGATTGCTTCTCCTCAGTCTGGATGGAGACGTTGGGGACTATGGGATTTTCTCACAGCATTGGCTGGAAAACCTTCATTGTCTGGTCGGAGTCTGAAGACACTGTCACATGCCTGAGTGCTCACAGACTGGAGTTTGTATTGGCCTGGGATGAACAGACACTAATCTTGTCTCTGCTACATGTCTCCTTGGAGAGTTAGTCCATGCTCAGCTCTTTGCTGGCCCTCATCTGGACTTGGCATAAAACACTATGAAAAACTCTTTCTAATGGGAGTGGAACAGAAGCTAGTTTTGTGTTTTTCAATCAGCCCTTTTTCTTACAGTGACACTCATGGGGAGGACACAGTTGTGACTTCCATTGAATGGATAGCTTGGCATTTTGATTTGGAATGAGTGAAAGCATTTTGGAACTCACCAATTAAAATGGTTTAGATAATAAGTAAATACATATAATAAATATTAAAAAGAATTGGAAAGTCCATGGAGACATGTTGCTCCTAAGGCCAAGCTGGCATTTGTAGTCCTCATGTCTATGCCATGGTTGTTTCTGGAATACTGCATCTCCATGAGAATATTCTAACACCAGTAAATGTATGTGCATGCATATTTTATGTAAAGGACTGGATGGAATCCCAGAGTTGTATTTTCCAGGGTCCTGTTTCTTAACGCCCGGGACCATGTTCAAGAGGTCAGAGGAGCCCAGATCTCCTCATCAGAACATGGCCAGAAGAGCCCTGGAAGACTGTCTAGGCTTGGGGACTGTTCAAGTTATGAGTGTTGGTTTTGGATGATGACAAAGCTTTAATAAATGCTGCAGCTGTAGAAAGCACCCTCACTGGAGAATATAACTCTCCATGTCAATATATGATTTACATTTCCAGCCTGCATGTATCCAGCCTGCATGACTCAGTCAATGGGGTGGGCAGATCCAGCGCTTACTTTGGCAGAATAGTTCCTCAAGTCTAGTTTAATTAGAACTCAGACCAGCTTCCTGGAGATTGTGGGAACCTCATTAGCAGCACAAATAGAAACTTGAAGAGGCCAACTCAGTGGGAAAAGATTGCTTGCTAAGAACTTTACTTACCAAGAATTAAACCTCTTCAAGAGTTGTGTCTCTTAGGTACAGCAGAAGGATTTATGGCTGGAATACAAGTTCTCTTACAATCTTCCAAATGTTGGAGGGGTTTTTTTCAATGTGAATTAAAACCTCTCAAAATAGTAGACAAGATCTTTTTGGTTCAACAGTCTCCAGTTATTCTTAGGTGTCCTCTCTTGAATTGGTTTTAATTCTTGGTGTCTATCTTGATGGTCTTCCACCATCTGGAGATACTGATTGCTGATCTGCTGTCCTCATCCTTGTCTCGCTTGGCAGTGTTACCTTATATTTTAATATATGTTGCTCTGTAACAAATCCAGGCTTTTGAATATTGAAGATGTAATAACAGGATTTTAGACACCTGGCTCACATATAGACACCTAAATTTAGTTCACTTAATCTCAAATGATATCTCACCTACTTGTCTTGAGAAATTTTTAGAGAGGTCTTCCTATGAAGACCAAGTTGACAAGTTGCCTGTCTGCTTCAGGACTGGCGTGGAAGAGAACTATAAAACACAATTAGAGCGCTTGAATTGTTGCTTGGTAAATACACGTACTTGCGTGTGTTTGTGAGAACTGGATGGAATCTCAGGGCTACGTTTTGCAGTTGTTCTGTTCTCTAATTTTGGAGCTATGCCGAAGAGGCTAAAGGGACCCAGATCTGTTGATCAGAACAAGCCCAGAAGAGTCCTGGAAGAGAGGCTGATTGTTCATTTCCTATCCCCATCCTAGCCTCATGCTGGCAACGTTGCCATATATTTCAGAGGAGAAATATGTGTTGGTCTATAAAAAAATCCTTTTTTTTTATTCCTACCCTAAAGACATGATTATCCTCCTTCTTCTTTGGCCTCATCAGATACAGAGAGACAAAAACAGGATGCCTGTATCTACCTACCACTACAGCATTGTTTACAAAGTCATGAGGATGAATGAGGTTGGTGTTTGGGTTTTTTTGTTAATTAAATGCATCCCACCCAATCAGGAAAGAAATCAAATCTCCAGTTAAAATAAAGGAAGATCAAATAAACATGCTGTATGTTTTGAAAGACAATATTGTTAGTGGGAAGGGGACGGATCAGGGAAGAAAAACCTTTCTAGAGGAAAGACCTTTTCACAGGCGATTCTTGCAAGACATGAAAAAGGCTTTCTGCTGCAATCGGCTCTTCTGGAATTATCCCAGGCTGAAAGAACTTCAGTCTTATGTTGATGAAAGACAAAGCACAGGGGCAAGATTTCTCAAATCCCTGTCATTACTGTGCTGGAGAAATAATCCTGTTTTGTCGAGTTGTTTCGAATCTTTCCTACTGCTGCCAATAAATGTAACTTATTGCAATGATTACAAAAAAGTTTCCCAAGGCTAAATATCCACTACAAAGAAAATGGTTTGCAAAAATAAAAGAGAAAGAGACTTGCTGCCTTGATTACAGCAAACCACTAAATGATTAGAGGAAAGATGGAGCACATTGTCTTCCTGGTGCTTCCCACAGCCTATACTGCTTTCAGGTAGGGACAGATCCTGCCTTCTCTGCAAAGACAAAACAAACCACCTCTGTTTCCCTGTGCTTATACTACTGGATTTTCCCCCCAAATCTACAAGGATGCCTTTTGGGGTCTGCACCAATGGCAATGGACTAATACATGTCCCAGTCTGCCCATGCAACAGGTGTCACTGGACCATGTTTGCTGCTTTGTAACTGCTGTGGTCTTGCTCTAGCTCCTGCTATCTGGGATTTTGCTTAAGCTTGATCTGCAAAATTAAATCAGTGGTGTGGCTTCACCACCTGGGTAAGTTCCTATGTGTCAAGGCCATGCCAGGGATGTGGCTATAAATGGCCCTTACCCTGATGCTTCTGTGTGTGGTCTCATTCCTGTAAGGGTGCCTTTGCAGGTGTGACACACTTGTTCTCCACCCTGCCTTTCTCTTTATGGTAAGAGCATTGTCTCCTCCCGGTCCCTCCTTTGGTGTCTTCTATGGGCCCAAAGCAGCCTAAGGCTTCAGCACTCTACCTAGAAGGCAGTTTTCAGGAATGCCACACAAAAACGGAGCTTCTTTCCAGGTTTTAGCCACCCCCCGCAAGGTGGGCAGCCTGTGCCTGGGGAACAAAACAGAGGGAAAACCCAGAAAGATTTGAGAGAAGTAGATCTGCTGCTCTGCTGCTGTGCATGGGGGTTGCTGTGCAGATGTGAGCTGTGTGAGGTCACGGCTTAACAGAGAGAAATGCTGCCCATGGAGATGTCAGCTTGGCTGAAAACTCACTCTGGAAGCTTGATCTTGGGGAGGCAAGGAAGAGCCGGGGGGCTATAGTTGGCTTTTCTAATGTTTTGAGTGGGAGTCTTGATGCTCACTAGATAAGACTAGGACCTTTGTTTATATTAATAAACAGTAATAAACATGCATCATGGACTTGTGTGTTTGTGTACACACACCTCTATATTTAACTAGCCAGGCGTGCGCTCCAGAGCTGACTTTTCACACTTCTTTTATTTGATTTTTATCACTATCTTGAGCACAGAAATTTCCACACAATTAATTGAAGTGACATATGCTTGCCAGCAGCCAAGTCTTAATCCCATCCTTCCCTTTCACCATGTTTCTGATTATGCTGATGGCAAATCCTCCTCGTTTGACTCAGCTTTGCACTCACAGTGGAAGCAACAGGAGCCAAATCTTCTCTTAGAAGCACAGAGATATTTGCCGAATGTCCCGCGGGGTCTCAAGTTTTTGCAGTAATAAACAAGTGCTTCGTTGGCTTCTGAGACTGATGTGAGCAGTTATCAGAAACTGCAAGCAGTAACCAGCTCTTAAATCACATTTGGTAATCCAGAGCCATTATTAGTGATAAGCATACTTCGGTAGGGTCTAGTATTCTTGAATGTAGCCCTCATTTTGCTACATGCTTCAAACTTTTGACGAAAGACAGTCTTGCCTGACACAGCTCATGGGGGTTTATGGCCAGGGACAATCCTGCCCCCCCCCCCCCCCCCCCCCAGCACCCACACCCATTCTGAGCTACAAGTTGTTCAGGAGACCCAAACCCCAAGCAATGACATGATTAATAGACAAAATCTAAATCCAGAACCTGCCCTGCATTGCTGCAGAGAGCACGGAAATGTGAATTTCAAATCCCTGGAACAGGGCTGAATGCAAATGCTGTCAATGCCCGTGCATTAGGATGTACAGACAGGTGCAGCCCACTGTGAGCATCCTTTGTGAGTCATGGCAGAAAGTGATTTACGCTAAGCACAAAACGCTTTGCTGATCTTCCCAACCAAAGTCCCCAGAGCTCTAATCATTGCACTGATGGTGGAGGTGAAAAGACAGCAATTTTTACTGTGTGAGAAGCTTTGATTTCCTGTGAATCACTTCCTACTATAAATCAGCTATAGGCAGCTGCATCCACTTGCTCCTCGGGATAGAAAAATATACCCTGCTGCTAGACAGCAACATAGGCGCCAAAAACATCACGGGATCAAAGGGCACTGCGATTTATCCCAAGCAGAATCTAAACAAGCCTGTCAGCTTGCCTGGACCATTTGTTTATTTTAGCTGTGGATATCAATGTCCATCCAGTGTTGGGGGATGGATTTATCATTAGCATCATTTGTCCCATGTCTGAGCTTGCTCTAAATGTCCCTTTCATTGAGCACCCCGATGGCTGGTACCGAATCTGCATAGGGAGCACTTTCCAAGGGCACAGCACTGCAAGAGGAAATGCAGCTCTTGTCTGTGCTGGGGACTATCTGATCAGCGTCTTAGGGGGAAGTGTTAATGTTTCAGCTGCTCTTCCTTCTTTTCCTGACAAAGTCCAGCCAAGAGCATTGCCCAAAAAAAGTGATTGTCCAGGAACAACATTAGCTTGGATTAGTCTCTGTGTGGGAAAAATATTTTGTTTCTTTCCTCTCTCCCCATCCAGGCTTCTCTGGAGGGAACTGTTTTGCAGTCTGTCCTCCTGTTTCCTGGTCGAGAGAGCTCAGTGCCTCCTCTGAATCCCTCCCTGAACTTCTAAGAACTGCAGAGGATTTCTCTGGAAGCGCAGGGTGACTGCCGTGCTTGTCTGGAGAAGGTCAAACATCCTTCTGGGTTCCCAGGAGCAGACCTGCCAAGACAAGCGATGTTTTGGGTTTCTTTTTTTCCCTCCTCTATGTAAACTCTACAGAGGGCACGGGAGGTTTGGCCTTCTTCTCTGGAAGATTCAAGTGACAGTTGTTTTTTCTGATGCTATCTCTTTGGCACTCAGAGCAAGGATGTTTCAAAGGACAGAGGAATGGGGTTGGGCTGTGAGAAAACAGTAGGTTTAACATCACAGTGTCTCCTTGTCTCCCGCAGCCACCACCGTTCTCTTGCACAGTGTTGCTCTTTCATCACCATGACTGTGAGAAGAAAACAGCCTGGAGCTTCTGGGCATGGATAATACAGCAACCAGCAAATTAGGTGACCCTAATTACACCAAGTCTTTTTTCTTATGGGGTGGTGGTATATGCAGAGTAGAGCAAAATGAGTGTTTGTCAAAACCTGAGGCTAGTTGGCATTCAGTGCTGCTGTGTGGGTCCAGGTATTCACAGAGCTGGGCTCTGTGATTGCAGGCAGCGTTTCAAAGCCCTCTGGTATCTGGGGGCTTCTGAAAATACCACCAAAGGTGCCTACGTTAATTGACCTCTGTATGAATGGGAAGCCTGTTTAAAAATCCCCGTGGCAGTCTTGCAGAAAAACATCTCTCCACTTTGAAGCAGAAGGGCTGAAAGGACACTCTCTATTGCACCTCCAACAGAGCATGTCTGTGCGCACGGAGGAGCACGGCAGGCAACCTGTGACAGTGTGAGGGCAGGCAGCTGCTTGGCCGCGGTCACACCATCCCACCATCTCCTAGAGCCTGGGCTGAGTGTGACTCATGGTGTCCCAGGTCTTTCTGCGCTACTGTGTGTACTTGTCATCTGCATCCGTCATGGATACCTGTCATGGATAGCTGGATGGAGGAATGGACATCCATCATGGATGGCTGGAGAGGAAGACATCCATTGTACATGGAGGGGTGGTTATCCATCATGGAGGGATGGATACCCACAGGAGCTGATTCCAAAGGCTCCATTGACCAGCCATTACCTACCTCCTACCTTGCTACACAGACCCAAATTCTATTGCAGTTAGGGGCTGTGAGACACCTATTGCCTTTAAAATTTTAGATCCTATAGCTAGCAGCAGAGACATACCTGGATCTCAGGACATTACCACACAGGTGGATGATGTGTATCCCAAGCATTTCTCATCCAGTCCTCCTTCACTTCTTTCTTCTTCTCTTCTTGCAGGAAAGATCTGAGGCTGTGAGAGAAGGAGAGTTGATGAATGGCAGCGACAAGGGGAGATAGAGGGAAGAAATGAATGGCATGAGAATCTCTGGACATGTTTTTAAAGCTGTAACCCCAATGCCTTAATCCATCTGGTCTGTGACATTCAAAACATCTTTTTTAGTTTGAGAAAGGAATGTGGGACTAGACAAGAGGTAGTTAAGATAATAACAGTGCCCTGGGTTCCTTGGCAAATGAGGCCTGTTCACCCTGTGCATTTGAACACCTTGTTCCAGATCCAGAGGGAAGCAGAGGTCACTCGTGCTAGATGGGTTGTCACCTCCTGGAGACACTGTGGTCATGCTCCAGGACGTGGGGATGGTGACAGAGATTGCCCTGCAGCACAGCTGGACCAGGCTGTGGAGTAGAAATCACAGGCTCCTTTTTCACTGCCTTGCAAAGCCAGCTTGGACCATCGGTCCCTGGAAAAAGGAGGCACAGACGTGACTTGAGAACTGGAGAAGATGCTTTGTACCATGAGGGTTAGAGAGCTCTATTTGTTTTCTTTACAGAAAG
Organism: Strix aluco; assembly: GCF_031877795.1. Taxonomy (NCBI): domain Eukaryota; kingdom Metazoa; phylum Chordata; class Aves; order Strigiformes; family Strigidae; genus Strix; species Strix aluco. Next base: position 125,953,586 of record NC_133934.1, on the reverse strand, counting down.
GAGATGGTGAGGTGACCTTATTATCCCTACAACATCTCCCTGGAGAGAAATCTCTGGGTACCTCCCAGGAAGGACAGAGCAAGGATCTGTGGCTGATGGCAGACAGACACGAGCCACAATTAAGCTGCACATTTATCACGGTAGAGTGATTAGCCACTGGAACAACCAATGAAGGAAATGGTCGATTCTTTTTCTCTTGAAGTCTGTTTTCCTGGTAAACACAAGGGATTGAGTTCACAGTAAGAGCAGGAGGAAATGTAAAAGTCAGAGGCTGCCAGGTGATCCAATGGTATCCTGGCCTTAGGCTCTTGGAATGGGTGATGTGAATAGGATTTCATCACCTTCATGTGCTTGGATGAACAGTGTCTATGCTTTTAACCTGATGTGCTCAAAATCTTAAATAATGATGCAGTAATAGTGTCATGTTGGCATCTCTCCATGTAATACTCACATTGTTAAGCCAGTTCTTTGAAAATTCAGCAAACGCATCTATTTCTAATAGGCGTGTGATGTATAACATTTGCAAATGTTCTCACAGCTGGGCCATCAAAGAAAACTCTGTAGTGCTAACAGAATATTTTATCAATAGCTTCTATCTGAGCTTCTGGTGTTAGTGTGAAATAGCCATTATGGCAAACGGTAAACAATTTCCAATTTCTAAAGCACAGACTTGGCAAAGCGGGGCTGTTCTTGCTTTTAACCTGTTCTGATCGCGTCCACTGCAGGCTGCAAGGGTACATAATGCACAGGGGAAAAGGCCTCTCAGCATGTGAGCATGGGCAACATTTAGAGAAACAGAGGTGTGGAAATTCAGTCTCACACTGTTGAGGCAGAACAACATTAAAAATTCCTGCTGTGTGGTGCCTTCAGAGTCAATCATCTAATACAAAATAAAACCCTTTGTGCTGATGCAGTGCACCAGTATTTTTCAGGGAGATGATATTGAAGAGTGGTCATACTAAACTTGTATCAGCACTTTGCTGATCCCCACCTGAAATCCCAGGAGCTCTAGTCTTTGCACTGAGCGCAACAGAGGAGAAAACAACAATGTTAGGATTCTGCTGGGAGGTGGGATCATTTGTTCCTGCTCTCCATCAGACATGGATGCACACTAGGGCTCAAAGAAGATCCACTCTTCCCTTAAGGACTTGTTCTACTTTGCAGATTACACGGTGAGTTTTTGATGGTGGCAATGAAGGGGCAATGACTTTGCTGGACTCACTGGTCTGCAGAAGTGCTGTGGCCTCTCCCTGGAGCCACCACCTCTCCTGGGGCTGATCCCAGTGGGAGGAGCCATGGTCTCTGATTGCCATCCAAAAATGGTGTCTAAGAAGGGGAGCAGAGCCCTTGGTTTTTTTTCAGGGAGGGCAGTTCTTAATTTTGACTGAGGCTGTATTTTTTCTGCCATACTGCAATCCCCATTACTGCCTCTGCTTGCCCTTCAGGGTAGTAGGATCTGCCCTGTTTGACAGTCAAATCCCTTGCACTGAGGCACTGGGATCAGAGTCAGCAAGCCATACCGCAGGAATTAGGATACTTGCACATCTGGGCACCGTATTTTTTTCTTTCATGGGCAATGCAGATACATGTGCTTCCCTGCACACTGAAGCCTGCTGCCTAGGTGTTTGGTTGGCAGAGTGGTGGAAACTTCACAGTGGAGAGTGTGTGAACTGGGATGTGTGTGCTTATAACATGGCATAATGCCAGGAGGCAGCACTTGAGGGGCCCCTGAGAGGTTGTCAGGGCTGAAAAAGGACAGCAATTATCATTCTGTAGAAACTTGCCACATTTTTGTCAAGGTGAGGACCTCTGAAGGAACCCTACCCGCATGACTTGCTAGTTTCCTAAGCTATCTGTTTCAGATCCCTCAGAAGGGGTTCATAGATTCCCCCCAGTTCTCAAAACCTTTTTCTCCAAAACCTACTTCTTCCTCTTGCCTGTGCCTCCAGCACCTGATAAGTAATGTGCTCCCAAGGCACCACTTAAACCTGTGTAACTGGGGTTCCCCTCTCCCTAACTTTGTCCTAGAGAATATGATTTTTAAAATAGGAGAAAATCCATTAAAAACAAAACTGCAAAGAGGCTAACAAAGAGGCAGAACAAACTTTTACTGAAATTTTAGTGGAGTTTATGCGCATTGACCATTTCCAGATTTTTTGCAGATGGACTCCCAGGTCTTAGCTCTCTGTTTGTGTATATGTAGATCATAAAAACAAACCAAGCCCAATTCCTACATGGGGAGACTGGTATGAGCAGGGACCTCTCCCCCATTTCTGGGAAAAGGAATGAAGTCCCATGGGGTGGGCGTGGGGCTGTAATTAGCTCTCCAGCTGCTGGCAGGATGTACTCGATGGTTCATCAAGCAATGGGAGGCTGACCCCTCTCCCTACAATAAAATGTTAAATATGTTTCAATGTGCAATAATTTGGGCTTGCTCTGACCCTGACTCTGATAAGTCTTGTGCATGGTGGTTCAGCTGTTTTAGTCAAGATGGTCTATTCTGCCTCCTCTGTAGATGGCCAGAGGGCAGGGAAAACAAATGCCAAATGTGTTATCACTGGAGAAAGGAACAGTTGATGCATCTTGATCTTTTTTTATGCATCTGATTCTTTTAATCAACATTTATTGCTCCACATTCATAAAAATTACTGCTGAATCCACTGATGAATCCAAATTTTCCTTTGTAATAGCAACAACGAGCTCCATAGCAGGCTGATGGATGTTTGGAGGGCCATGGACAGTGCTGTTGGAAAGAGCCTGAGAAAGTAAATCCCACTTGTCATATCTATGGTGCTAAGATAACACGGAACATTTTTTTAAATGCTTGTGATATTCACAGTCTGAATGCACCTTTATGTACCACGGAATTGTTCATCAGATGTGTCCCTGCAGTGATTACAAGGGTGAGGTGTATTGTGTGCTATTTATATACAATTTTTCTCATGCTGAAGTGGCCCCGTCACGGGCTGCTCCAAATGAAAGGATATTTGTGTGCTAGAGAGCACCCCCATCATAGCTCAAGACAAAAGCCCTCAGATGATGACAGACAGACTGAGGAGTGCAATGAAATAATGAGAAAGTATTGAATGGCCAGAGGTCTTAGCACATGACTAGCCTTATTCATGCCTTCTTGTAGGCATCTTGGTAGGGGACAGTCTCAGAAGGAATCTGACACTGCTCACAGTGTAATTCTGGAAAGCACAAGGAGTGACTAAGAAGTTGGTGGAAAAAAAAGTAGAGATCCAAGTCATGAGATGAGGCCAAGGGAGGAAAGACTTGAAAATGAAGAGCACAGCTGGCTGTTTCAAAGTGACTGGGGGGACACAGCTGGAAAACTGGTCTTGAGAAATGACATGGCAGGGAATCAGCCCTGGAGATGGAGACTGCAGGGTGGGAGCTGGACTGGAGTGAATCTGGGGTGGAAATTGGAGGACAGGGACTCTGGCAGTGATTGTGGTTGAAGATCAGGTGAGAGATTAAAGAGAGATGGCAGCTGAACAGGCAAGAAGAGATGCAGGATGGAGCATAAAGGGAAGGAGATAAAGAGCCTGACACCCACACCTCAGTGAGGTCTGAGACAGAAGAAATGGGTACAGAGGCAGTGTCAGAGCTCTAGGATCCAGGAATGGGAGAAAGCAAGATAGGAAGAAATCTTAACCAGTTGCACAGGACTTGGTGCATCTGATCCTTTCTGACCTTGAGGCCACACAGTCCCTAGCACTTAAACAGAAGGACGCTTGGGAAGCTGGGTGCTGCAGGTGTATGTTGGGGCTCCCATAGGTCATCATTAGCCCATAGAAATGAGCTGAGCTGGAAGGTCCCATCTGGCCCTTTTGGTGCTGATAGACTGGGTGGGAAAGAGGATGGCATGTCTTTTCAGGTGCCAGGAGAGAAATGATGTTGTGACTAGCTCTAGCTGCCTTCGTAAACTTGCCACATAGAAATCAGCCAAAGCCCTGCTCTCGCTTTTACAGCTGCCACCTGTAGCATCATGAGAGGTGACAGAAAAGCATCCCAGCCAGTCCCTCCACTGCACAAGGGACTGCAGAGTGGCAAGTGCTTGGCCTCATCAGTGGGACCTACCACGAGGAGTCCCCTGGCCAAAAGCATTCAGGCTAATGCTGCACAGATCCTGCATCTGTGTGTCTGTGTGTGTCCCTGTGTCAGCGTGCAAATATTTTTGGCATGAGCAATCCTTCCCTCTGCCTCTGTCCTCTCCCCTAAGTGCTTCAGTCTCCCACCCAGAGCAGAAGTGAAGAAGAGAAGCCGACACTGAGTCAGAACTGGGAAGGGAAGAGGAAACCTGGGGGTCAAGCTGTTGGCTGCAGGGCGGATTCATACGGTTCAGCTGATCCGTGTCCATCCTCCCCCTTCCCTCTTCCAAACCCTAATGCTGCAGCTGCCAGGGGCTGGCTTGCAAAATCAGAGCCACGTGTGTCGTCCACGTCCCCGTGCCTCTCTGGGCCATCTGTAGTCCATGTCTCATGCCAGCAGCTTGAGCACACCATGGGGAGGATGGAGCCAGGGCTGCAGAGGGCACGCGTAAGGCAGAGCCGTGTCTTGCCTTCTCCCTGCTCGCTGCCTCCGTCCCCCACGTGCCGCAGCGATGCTGCTGAATGCTGATGAGGCAATAACTGGCCTCTCTCCAATCTGTCACATTTTGGGGGAGGGTTTGCTGAGGAGGGACACGGCAGTGGGGAGAGGAGGATTGTTTCTTTCTGGTCTGGAGAACTGATGGGCATTTTTTTTCTTCTGAGAAGTCCGGGCCTGACCTGGCCCTGCCTCTCTTGTCACAAGATGAGTTCCTTTACCCCTGTGTCTGTTGTCCTTTGCTCCTGCTCTGTTCGTCTGAGGGTGAGGGATGAGGGGGGATTTATCTCACCAAAATCAAAGAAAAATAAATTATAGGGGAAAAAAACCTCTAAGAACACCAAAACACAAAACTTCCTTTCTCTTTCTGGAACCTCCACAAATTCTCCTTCTTCCCAGCCAATACAAAGAAAACACCCACTAAGCTTTCTCTTGGTGAGCAGAGCAATACGCCCCAATTAAACAAACAAGCACTCGATGTCTGTGCACTCAGTGGGTCGGTGGGGTTATTGCTCAGAGTCTCACCTCGGCTCCTGCTCTGAGAATTTTCTGTTGTGTTCACGAACTTGGTTGTGGTTGATCCTGCTGGCTCGCTTGATCCATCATGCTGACAGCCAGTCGCCGGTGCTGCTGTGAGCAACATGCCCCTGGATGTGGTCCCAGGCCACCAGCCATGTGCTGACCTGGTGCGACTTGCAATAGGGAGCAAAGGGTGTTAGGTCATGAAGGGGCTCTGGGGCAGGCTGCGCTTATATAAGCAGGGGGAAATACCCAGAAATGCAACCTCCTCACTCTTCCCATTGCTTGCATGAGTCCTTTCAGCATTGCCCTGCCCTTTCTCCCTGTTCTCACATTGCCTTGGAGTCAGGCTTCCAATGCAGAAATGCATCCAGGCTTTTGTCTGGTGTCCTAAAGCCTGATCCAGCTGGCAATGAGATTTATTGAACAAATAGTGGTATAGAAACCATGAAAGATGAACTCCCTTCAAAAATCTTGCCCAGCCTAACCAGAAAACCCAGTTCCTGAACCCCTTTCAACTTCCAGAAACCCCTTTGTAGCAGGAGAGGCAACAGCTATTCCTCTCCTCAGTTATCCAGAGAATACAGCAAAATGTGACTCCTAAAAATGCAGGTTCAGTAACCTTGCAGGTGGGTCTGCCTGAGCATCTGTCACCTTGCTCTGTCCCCTGGGGTATGTGCAAAACCAAGAGCCCCAGCTGCCACCCAGACCTGGAGTGGGATGCCTGGATACCACCTTCTCGAGGCTGCTGCAGCTTTCTCTGACTCCCATTGAAGTTTTGTGTCTGTCTAAGCCACCCTCTAGTGTTTCCAAAGCTCTGTCTCAGACAGCAGTGGTGCACAGGTAGAACCATGATGTTAACGCCCTTCCCCACTATGTCTTCAAGTAACGGGAACATCTTCTTCTTTTCCCCTTCTTTTCTTTTTTTTTTTTTTTTTTTTTTTCCCCAGGACTGCAAGTGTAACTCTCCTGCTGCAAACTGCATTCCTGCTTAACCAGCTAAAGGAGCGATATGGTGCAAGAGTCCCCTGACAGGCCACTCTGCAACAGGAATCAATCAGGTTCCATCTCTCGAGCCACGTAGCCTGGTAACACTCTGCCTCTTGTGACCAGCCGCCCTTGTTCAGCAATGATGGGAATTTCCTCGAGTCTTTTATGGACCCATTCCTGCAACGCAGCTTTTCAGCTGGCGAGGAGATCTTGCAGCAATGCGCTGAGCAGTGGGGAGGGGGACGGGTGGTTTCATCACTTTTTCCATTATAAAATACCTTTTCGTCTTCCCCCTGCCCTCCCCTTCTCCCCCAAGGATCACCGCAAATTGACATGGAGTTGCAATGGGCTATTCAGAGGCTTGATCTCATCCCTGTTTGAAGAGAAACCCGGAGGGTTATTTTTAACATTTATGCACATCTGAAAAATGTGAATGTGGTCTGTTGTGCTGTGAGCCATGAGCACTCCAGAGACCTGGGGCTGAAAAGAGAAACAGCTTTTAAATATTAAGTGGGAGGCACTCGACTGACCTCTTCTAGATATGTGCTTGCTACATCATGTCTTCATCTGGGACCAGGGCCAAGCTGGGGCCTCTGCCTCCTCCAGCATCATTGCCTTTGGTCCCTGCTGACCCCCAATGAAGGAGAGATGAGGACGTGCTCTGCCTCCAGGACACTCTCAACACCTTCCTTGGCATGGCCAGGTCCCAGCCTGAGTCCCAGCACTGGTGCAGGAGGGGCTGCACACCCCGTGAGCTGGTGGGCTGCTGGCTGGGACATGGTCCTGATGTGGAGGGGTCCTGATGTCTGTGGGAGCTTTGCAAGGTTGTGGGGATCGGTGGCTAGAGCAGAAGGTGTTGGTGACTAAGGTGTAACTACTTGTGTATGTGTTTCCAGAGCTGGCTGTAGGATTTGCAGAAGCAAAGCAAATGAGTAATTATCCATTTGGGTTTTTTGATTAGACTTACTTGTGTTTGCAAGCCAAAATTAATAACTTGGTGAGGACAAAAGCAAGCACTTTGGACCTAGGGGGGCTATATGGATTACCCTGTTCCTCCTTTGCTCTTCTCCCTTTGATATAAACCCTAATCTAGAGCTTTGGGAAAGAGTGTCTGGTCCATCCCCATGATCTCTTAGTAGTGCTGCCCCATCCCTTACCCATATTGGAGGAGTTTCTCCTCCTGCAAGTAGCACAAGGTCCCTCAAGAAGAGGACATGGGAGCAGCCAGGGCCTATTGATGCGGGTGTGCAAAGCTCTCTGCTTTCTCCACTATGGCTCACAGAGCCCCACCGGGCTGGTGTCAAAACTGCAGGTGAGCCCAAAGCCACAGTGCAGCATTAGCACTGCACTGAGATGTGTGCCACAGCTGAAATCTCTTGGTGAGCCAGAGCATTGATGAATCACTTGCTATCTAAGTTCTTCTGGTGTTTAGTTAAATGCACTAGAAAGGTACTCTTAAAAAATAAGATTCTGCTCTTATCACATGATAGTCCTTTGCATGAGCCTTTAGTATCTGAGGTAGTGGTTTATATAGCCAAAAAGTGATTGACTAATCCAACATTGTTTCTATTGTCTTATATGACATCCAATCTCAGTTTAAATTATGCTACTGATGGAAAATCCCCTGTAGCCCTGGGGATGCAGTCCCACCATTTAAAACAGAACTGTGCCTTATTTCTAATTGCAAATTGTTGTCAGCTGAATCAGGCCTTGGCTGAAATCCAGCCCTGATTGTATTTACAGCTATTCAGTTGGAAGACTTGTGGTATGAATTTACCTTATCTCACTGGAGGATACTCATTACAGCTTGTCTCCCTCACTGCCGTGACTGCAATCAGTGCAGCTGTGTGTGCTGGGGCAGGCACAGTGAAGGACTGCTGCTCGCTTACACACCTCTCCTGTTGCCAGAGAAATCAATTCTTTTCCCAGTTTAGTGTGCCACCTTCTATTTGGTGAGCATGACCCTTTTTTGGGGAAGGCACAACACCCCCAGATGAGGAGAAGCTCTTCTTCTCCCAGGATGATGGTTGCTGTGCTCATAGCAAGCAGATGGCTCGGAGGAGTGAGGGGGTTTTGGGCCTCATGTGGTGTATTCAGAATGTGGTCAGCAGACTTTGTGTTGGTCCCAGCCCATGGCAGTGCACGGGACTGCCTGCACGGGGACTGCAGTTGAAGGCTGCAGTCTGCCGCAAAGAGCCCATGAGTGTCTCTTGCAATTGGAAAGAGGCGTTTGTTAGTGGAAGTGTTAGAGCTCTGGGACTGTGAGTGGCCAGAAATGCTGGTGGAGATAGTCACATTTGGTAGTGTCAGGGAAACGGCTGCTGTGGGGGCGCCTGGCTGGGGACTGAGGTTGTCTTGCTGCTAGAAAGTGGGAGAGCTGTGATGGGGTCAGGAGAATGGTGGGAGAGCAGAGCTGGTGGAGAAAGCGATGTTGTGTCTGCTGTGTGGTGTGTACCTCTCCTGGCCTCACACAGTGATCCTGTCGTTGGCTCAGAGAGCTTGGCATCACTGCAAATGTAAGGGAGTATCCATCCTTTGTGCCAGGTGCTATCACGGAGGCCAATGTTAAGTGGTTAAAATAGAACCGGTAAAATGCAAGAGAAAAGACTTACTTGACTTAGTGATACACAAACTGTAAATCACTGAGCTTTTTGAGGTAAGACAACAGCTATTAAGTGAGGAAGGATCTTCTTTATTAGGTGAACTATTTTTTAATTATTTATTACCCCACTAATCTTTAATTCCTAAGCTTTTCTCTGCAGCAGCTGTTTGAATTGGAGGCAGGACAGCGGTGACAGCTTCTGCTGGATCAAGGATCAAGGCTGATTCTTCTGATTTTTTACAGCCCTTCTGAATTGTGACTGTGTTTGAAAACTGTGTGCCTGTGAATGGCCAATGGAGGAAAAAATGTAGTTTGCTAAGCCATAGCTGAGCTGTGGCAGTTGCCCATGCATATTCCCCCTGTGTGTGGTGTGATGATCTGAGATTTATGTCAGTGTAAAGGGATGCCTCTTTCCTGTTATTGATGCCAGCTAAAGGGATGCTTCTGGGCTTTGCTCCACTGCTGTGCAGTGATTTGTGAAGCTGAGGCTTAAGACTGGGGCTGGATAGATCTGGGAAATGAAAATGTCCGTCATTCATTTGTTGTCTGCCTGGAGGAACTCTTCTGCACATAAAATGGGTCTGCTGCTGTTGATTTCAGATGCCTGTGTGTCTGGGGACTTCACCTTTCCTTGATGTGAGTGTCACCGTTTAATTTTCCAGCTACGTCGCTTTGCAGTGCAGTCAGCGCTGTAAGCTGCAGATACAAGGGAAGAGATGGCCTTTGAAGGGCTGGGATGCCCCAATGTGCTTTCTGATATGAAAGCAAATTCCTGCAGAGGTCAAATCTCCTGTGTGGATAAATAAGGGGGAACAGAAATGGAGAAAAAAAATCCTCTAAACCCTTCAAACTAGAGAAATGTCACCGTGACTGGATAGGTAGAGAACACTGTGGGGGAACACCTTCCTCTGGAAAACAACACTCTTGTCCCCAGTGCTATATACAGCTGTGATGTGAGGGGCATGCAGACAGTGCCATAGAAACTGTAGCCTGTTCTCAGGAGAAAATACCACCTTCTATGTTGTGGGTTGGAACCGCTCCTTCCTGAAGCTTCCCCCTCTTCGGAAAGCCTGTGGTAGTTCTCAGCGGTTGCACCTTCAAACGGCAAATACTCCAGTTTCCAAGAAGAGGTTGCATTAAGGTGTGGACACTTGCAGGTGCTTTCCTCACTGTCGGTTCCACACTCCTGTCAAACTCTGAGTGAGGTCCTCGGTGCAGATGAAGGCTCCCTTAAGTGGTGAGATGAAAGGAGGTTGACTGACAGACTTGAAATATTTATAATGAATGCCTATGTCAGCACATAAGGTTTTTTTCTCCCTCTACTGCAGGATGCTACATACCAAAATAGAACATATGGTAAATGGACTGGAAGAATTCACTTTTGTCTTCTGTCTGCTAGAGATCTGTGCTATTTTGGGGCTCGACTTAAACTCAACCTGCCATAGACATGGGGGACATCTGTTTTGGTCTGGCAAAAGCCAGTGAAGTTATGCTGATGTAAACCCCAAACTTCTGCATGTGTGGCCCGATTTGGCTGAAGCTGCAAGCAAAGCAAATTACTTCTCTCCTCGTACAGTAATAAAAAACCCTTGTTCCCGTTGCAGGAAGCCCACATGATGGATCTCTGTATGACACATCTGGAAGTCTGGGCTGGGTGCATCTGTAGGAAAGAGGAGTTGTTTCAGGTGGGAGGGATGTCTGTGCCCTCACGCTGCTCCCAGGGAAGGAGCCTGGGCTCCAACAGACTTTAATTTCAGCAAACCGAGCCTGCTGGTAGACTGGCCCATTGGCAGGAGCAGGCTTAGCAGAGCTGAGATAGATACAGTGCGAGGTTGGCTTGTTTAGGACGGGATCATTCTTGTGGAAGTTGTTAGTGCTGTTATCTTCATTTACCTCTTGGTTGTATTGAAGCTGGCTTGTCTTCAGCATTTAACAGCAGCTCTCAGAAGTCTGCCTTTTGTGAAGGTTGGTACTGAGATATTGCAGCAGCTGTATGCACATCTGTCTAGTTTGGGGAGGGAATGCGGAAAGGGCTCCCATGGTACCCATTCAGAGAAAATATTTACTCACTTCTGAAGATAGCATCCTTTTGTCAATCCCACTTTGGGACACAACACACACATCTTCAGAATAAAGATCCCTTGTGTGGAAGCTATTTTTCAAAGAAATGCAGGAGCAGGGCTGTTACATCAGCTTGGGAGCCTATGTGGAACCAAGTGCAGTTAAAAATAAATAAAATATTTTTAATCTCACTTTAAGAAGGAGTATCTCCACGGGGTTGAACCCAGCTTGCATGGCCTTACAGCAAATGCAAAAGCACAAAGGTAGATGAAATGCAAAATTGTTTCCCCTTCCCTCACACTCATCCACACATCTGCCAGTGGTTTCTGACGTGCTTTGGTGTGAGGACAGACTTTGGAAGATCCAGGCCAGCTCCTCAGAGTACAGGATGTTAGCACATGTCTGTCTATGTTAGTGATGAAAATGGAAAGTACGAGTGGGGAGGGCAAAAGGTGCCAGGGTGATGCCTTAACTCCTTGCTTCATAATGGAGGGGGTCAGTTGGTGAAGGCTCCTCCAGGGGGTTTCATGTATAAAGTAGTGAAAAGGAACATCTGAAATGAGCCTGCCACAGGTACCTTTCCACTGTCCATCCTTGCAGCATGCACAGTGTTTTTCAAACCCTCTCATTGCCACTATCACCTCATTAGTGCCCATGGCTTCTGTGGCCAACCACAGCACACGCCTGCTGCCTGCCAGCAAGCAGCAGCCCCACAGCTTTGACACGTCTCAGTGTAATTTCATGAAATGTTCTTTTTAGACATTTTTTTTTCTCAGGGTGAAGCTGGGACTTGTACCAAGATTAAAAAAAAAAAAGCAAATGTTCTCCAGGAGGTCTGGTCACAGTACAATGGCCGGCATATTGCAGCAGCTCCATGCAGTCCTCTGTTGGCGTTGGTGGATAAGCTGCACGGGGAATATTTTAAACGCATGTAGCAGCTCAAGTTCCTTTTCACACTGCCTAGTTAATTTGAAATCTGGCATATACTTGGGTTAATGTTTAACCCTTCAGACTCTGGCTGAACAGTTCACAGCACTGGAGGTGTGTGGCTTCCTTATAAAAGGAAAGAGTTGGTGCCCATGATAGCTAGTGCTGTATGCAGGAATGCATCTCCCATCCCTCTGTTGGAGCACTCCAAAGGATGGTACATCTCAGCTGCAGGGAAATGTTGGGCTAAGAGGGACTGGTGAGTGCCCTCACCTCATTGATAGTGGCCAGATTATTGGCTTGGCACGTAAGTACACAGCTGAACTTCAGCTTCCCCAGTGCAGCAGAGATCAAACCCACAGCTCTGAAGACTCGGTCTCTGGCCTGTGTCTTCAATTGCACCAAACGATTTGGCTAGATCTCCTGAACAATTTTTCATGCTCAGCAGGAAAAATGAGGGGGTGAACAAGGAGAATTTCAGCTCAAATGGGGGTTTGTTCCTGCCTCTTGGCTTGTGTTGACTTCAGCTCCCACCATTTCCCTGTCTCCTCCTGAATTATAGCTTGTCATGGTATTGCATGGAACAAACTCAATTACTCTTAATGATTTTTCCATGATGTTAAAGCCTGGATCATAGTCACAGAGACTCACTTTTTCTGTAAAATCCATGACCTGGGGGGTCATACAATGGGATACAGGATTCATACATATGGGACAGGTAAAGTGTGTCTCCTGAAAGGGCCGGCCACTCAACTCCTGCACAACTTGCATTAAATTCTGCATCCAGGCAGCACAGTGGGAAGAGTGACTTGTTGAACTCAGTGCAAACCTTGATGCTTATGTGTGATATCTACCAGCTGTTTGCAATCAATACTTCTTCCAAGTCTTGCTGGTCTCTATACTTTGATTGCAAAGCTCAAAGTGTGCTTCTCAGAGTTTACCATATCTGTAATGACGTATGTCAATATTGAGCCTACAGAGGACATAGATTTTTTTTTTGGTAACAAAATACTCTTTTAACAGTGAGAATTGGCTTTCTGAACACCAGTTCAAACTGTGTATGAATGGTGTCCCAATTTAGACACAATTCTGCGTCTCCAAAGCCTTCTGGGATGATGCTGCTGGAAAAATATTCCTGTGGCCACTGTTGTGCCAATGTTTTAATCCATCTTTTAATAAACTGTAACTGAAGAACAGAGTGTGGAATTCATCAAATGGTGTGTTGTACCTCACTGGGGAGCGGGGTGTTAGAGCCAAAACTGAAGGCAGCTGTTGCAACTGCTGCCTGTAATTCAGCCTCACCAAAATATTGACTATTGTTACTTGTGCCCCAGCATGGAAAGCATTTAGTTTAATATCAGTATTGGCAACACTGTCATTGTTGAAGTTAGGACTCTGGAGTCAGTTGAGCGAGCTCAGCCCCCATGGATCAGGGGGGAGGTGGGGGAAGGTGGCTGGAAAGCGCTCCCTCGATATACACAGCAGCTTTTGAAACGCTATGCACTCCGTGTTGATCATCTGTTCTTCATAGAAAAAGGGGAAGAGTTATTATGAGAGAATAATTAAACCAGCTGAAAAGTGTTGGCAGACTGCAAGCTCCCTGCACAGACCACACAACAGCTTGCTACGATCAGCAAAAAAGGCCGAGAAGCCCTGGGGGAGAAGCAGGAGGGGTGCTGGCATGGTCCTGCAAGACCCTTCTCTCACCCCGCAATGGAGCGCAAACCCAACTGGGGCTGTGTCGATACTCCTCACCACTGAGGTGATCTCCAGCAAGAGCGATGCTTAACTCAGGCTTCCAAGTTCTTGAACACTAGTTTAAACAAGGAAAATTCTGATTTGATATTAGGGAACTTTTTTCCACCATAAGGGAGATCAAACATTGAAAGAGGCATTCATTTCAGTCCTTGGAAATATTAAAATCTCATCTAGAAAAATGCCCTGAGCAACCTGCTCTAAGCTGGTTTTGCCCTGAGCAGGGACTTGGAACAGACACCTCCAGAAGTCCCCTCCAACCTCAATTATTTTGTCATTCCTGTGCTTCCACCAGCTGCCTGGGGAACAAAATGGCCACAGACATTTCTAGGAAATGTCTGGCCAAGTGTCACCTCTTTATTTTGTGTAAGAGACAGATGGATCCTCTTGTTTAAATATCAGCCTGGTAGGGACTGTGGAAGTTACCCACCAGTCACCGGGTTCGTGTTGGGAATCAGTGTTTGGCCTTTCCCACCTCCAGAAAAGCTCTTCTCTCCACTTGAAGACTCCCAAGAGATTCACATCTTTCCTTGGTGGCTGAGTCAAATGGTTAATTGCCTTCATTCTTTGAAACATCTCTCTTTTTTTTAAATCAGAATTGTGTCTGAATTCTAGCTGCTGTTTCAGGTTTGTCACTTTACCAGGCAATTTATTATAGGATAGGCTACTGAAAAACCCTCTTCTCCTTCTCGGGAAGGTAAAATCCAGTAAGACTCAGTGTGATATCTTTAGCTTGTGACAGAAGAGTAATTCAACTCAATTCTCTTTTATTGGTGGGGGACCAGGAGCATATAAACTGCTGTTGCATGGTAACGTCTCGCCCAGCAGCCCCTTGATTTGCTCTTAGCTCTTAATCTCTGCAAGGAAATTGTGTCTGAAATCTGTTTGTGTGTTTAGCTGGTGTTTGCTTTCTTCTCTGTGTTGAAGCAGCCTGAGACTGCGTTGCTGGGGCTTCTGCCTGTGCCTGTGCTCCAGGGACCAACATGTGAAGGGCTGAGATGGAAAAGAAAGAGGAGCTCCAAGGAGATTGTTTCTCCTGGGAGAAAAACTGGTGGTATCTCTCATTGTGGTGTGTCCCAGTGTCAAACCCTACTTGTCTCACTTGGGTCTTCCCTAGCCAGACCCGGGACCAGGATTTTGGCTGCTGCAGGGCTCACCGTAGCCTCACTGCTCATCTCACTTCAGGGTCAAGACTCGACATGCCCTGGGCCATGGTGGCAGTGTAAACGCACTCTGGATAAATCCCAGCTTACAGCAGGGAGTGCAGCAAGAAATGAGCTGTCTTTCTGTCCCCAAACAAGTTTCCCAGAAGTACTGTTGGGGGTCAAAGAACAGCCTGACTGTAGGGTTGCAAGCCAGTCGGTGTAACTGACAAGACAAGGCAAGACTGTAGGAAATGACTGGTAACTCTGTTCTAACTAAAACGTACAGAGGGATATCACTGCCTCCATTTTGCAGCTGGAGAAACACAGACTTATCTTACGCAGTTGTCTTACCTACAACTGACAGGATGAAACAGTGACCAAAGCAGATTTTTGCTCCTCTTTCCACGCCTTGTGGTCTGTATGGTCTGGGATGGAAGCCTAGGTTGTTAAGGGTGCAAAACCACAGTTGTTATTTCACAGTTGTCCCAATGTCCCTTACCCTGATGCTAATCAGTGCTCCCAACAGTGTCCGTGACAGGGGAATGCAGATGAGAGCCCTCTCTGTGCATTCTCTGGAGTCAGGGCAGATCTCCTCACTATGCGTCACTGTGTGACCTCAAAGGATAGTTTTGACTTTAAATGTGTCCCTGTAGATATATGAAGATAAAAGTGGTGGCTGAAGGAGATGAGGCTTGCAGGGGAATCAGTCCTCCCTCCTTCTGAGATAAAAGGAAATATTGAGCTTCTGACTTTCACATACATATCACCTGTTTTGTACGTGCCATGGCACAGCTGGAATTTGTTCCAGTGGTGGTATTTCCTGTCCTGCAGCCTCATTGGTAAAGGAAACGTTCATCCCAGCATTCATGGTGATGCTGTAACTGGGAGAAGGATCAGGCTGCAGCCACTGGCCCAAGCGCTGCCTTCCCCTTCCCTCTGCAAAGCCCTCAAACTGATGCAGCAGAGCTCAGAGAGCAAATTCTTCTCCCATCACAGGTGGGAAAACAGGAGACTGGGCTGCAGTCAGGCTCTTTAAGAGGATTATTCAGCTATTGAAGTGTTGTATCTACTAGAAGACCTGTCTTCCATTCACCTCATTCCCCAAAAGATTTTGATAATAATGCAAGACCTTTTATCCTCCTTTTACAGCGAGCTGTATGCTGATGACAGCTTGAGCTTGGAACTCTGAAATCAGAAGTAAGTGTTTCCTGGAAAGCTGGCAAACAAGATGGACTCTAAGGTTCAGTTCTTGCTGGCTTCCAGATATGTTTCCAGGCTTTGGACAGCTAATATGAGACAAAATCCCCAACATACTGTGGTCATGCACTAAATATTTGAACAGGAGTCTTGTGTCTACATCAGCCTGAGATTCATCTCTTGGGTTCCCCTTTGCAGATTCAGCCTGCATGGGAGCAATGGTGATGTCCTGCTTTGGTGAGCTTGCTCCATGTATGGTGGCTGGTGATTTCCTTCTGTTCTTCTCCCTCTCCTGCGCAAGCTAATGGCTGTTTTATAACTTGTTTTATAACTACTATAACTACTGCACTAATTCCAACCAACAAAGGCTGTCTATCAAGAGAAGGAACAGAACAGTCTCTGCAGGTCCTGCAGAAATACAAATAACTTATCACTTTAGCTCGATCACCTCACACTTAGCTATTTTCACCCATTAGTTTAATGATTCTGATTAAATTCTTCATGAAACTCCTTATTATATGCCCTACGTGCAAATAGCTGTTTATGCTGTGTTGTCAGAGTACTGCTGATGTACGGACCTCAGAGCTGGCAATGCCTCCAGCAGACGCCAGCTCTGGGAAGTCTGGGAGCATCAACTGCAGTTTCCTTTCTCATTTTTGCTGCTAAGTAGAAAATGGCCTATTTTAGCTTCTCAGACCTCCTGTGTTCCTCCATGAAATTGTGAGCTTTGGAAGAAAATAACTTCAGCACTTCAAGTCCACACTGAAGAGATGGGCAAAGGGAAGGTAGACAAGAGCATCTCTCTCGGGCTCTGCAGTCAAAGGAGAGATTTGAGGGAGCTGCCCACAAAGAAGAAGGGAGGACTAGTATATTACAAAGCTTTTATTTCAGGACTGACTTTCATGTAAATATGCACAACAAGGACACCTGAGCCCTTGCTACTTCCTCTGCCCATGGGCCATGATGGGGAGTGCCAAGACACTGTCCTTAAGCACCTGGCCAGCAGTTCCAAAATGAGAGCATGAGACTGACATTTGTAGAGCTTGTAACATGGAGAAAGACTCTCTGTGGTAATGGAAAGTGGGTTGAGTACTACTTGGTATTAGGTGAAAGATATAGTATTAGAAACTGAATTTGCAGGAGACCAGTGGCAGAGCTCTGCATTTGGAGAAGCTTCTGTGCACTCAGAAAGTGTATAAAATGAAGAACTCCTTCACCTAGTTGAGTGCCTTGTGCATCCCCCAGATCTCACAGCTTTATAAAAGTTCAGTCTTCAATGCCCTCTGGCTATTAAACAAGAGAGAAGATATGTCAAAAGTCCCTAAATCTGAACTGAATCTTCTCTTGTATGCTGTATGATGTTGGCCCCAAGCACTTTCCAGTCCTGGAAAATGTCATTGTCTCACCTGCTGGCTATAATGTTAAACCAGGACTTTTTACTCAGCAACTTAAACAATTTTACTTTTTCTCTCTGAGTTTCCAGTAAAGATATCTTGCTCTCCTGCTCCTAAATGTCTCTTCCAAATCCTCTCTGCTGTCACACTTAAGCAGCTTGGCGATAATTTCGTGACTTCCCATGGAGAAAGGGAAGGGTGACTGAATGCTGTGCAATGAAAGCTCTAATTTTATCTGGCAGGTACGGAGCATGCTGCGGTTTTTGTTTAACCTTGCAAGAGAATGACCTGTGTGAATAATGGATTCAAGTGAAAGTTCTGGAAATGAAAAGAACTGAGGTTGCTGTGCTCTAGCTTCATGTTGGGGCCATCTGGTTTCTGTAGCTAATATGAAATGTTATTGCTGGTAACAAAAGCACAGAGTGGCGGGGTGGGATTTCAAAACCTCATGAGCCCCTGCCTTGTATCAGCAAGTTTGTTTGGCAACTGGTGTTGGGCAGGAAGCAAAAACGAGGATGGTGTCTCACTTAGGCAAGTAACCCAAACTCCTTTTGCCATGTGCTTGGCATTAGCCCAGCCAGCTGCGGAAGGTGCACTTGTACACCCGCTTCCTTTGGTTGCTCAGGCAGTATGAAAGGCCCATAAAACTCATGGATGTGACCACGAGATGTGACCAAGTTGTGGGCTGTTTTTACCCTGTGTTGTGGAGCTCCTGCAGAGCAGACACCAGAAACAGCCTCCCTTTTGAGACTAAAACAGATGTGCTGGGCTACCAGAGCTGATACCACAGACTTTGTACAGATCAGCAAACTCTGCTGGTTCTTGAGCCGCAGCTGAGTTCAGTTGCCCGTGCTTGTGCCGTGACATGCCTGTGTTTGTACCTGCTTGCCTCTTGCTGTTTAATGCGGAGTTAGCTGGCTGCTTGGTACTCCCTGCATCAAGTCTAGCAGCCCTGGACACTGCCTCCTTCCCTCCCCCTGCACCAAGAAGAGAAATCCCTATGTTCAGGTAGTAACTGTGGTGGGTGTTTGTGGCTGCCCATTCCCTATTGCAGATTTTTCTTGATGCTGAATTGACAGGAAGAATTTAGTCCTTTCTCTTGCTGCCTAGAGAAAGCTAACTACGAAAAAAAAAAAAGAAAACCCACAAAAAAAAAAAGAGAGTTAAAAAGAGGCATTCTTATGGGTGCCTCTTTGCTTCTTTTATTTCTTTTTTATTTTGAAGATTTAGTTGGAGACAGGAGGTTCTTTTAATACACTTAACACTTAACTGGTGCCTGCCAGTTACATCTCTCCGAAGCCAGCAGTCATTTTCCAAAACAAAAGCTTTTACCTTTTCCCGTATGGCTCTTCCCTGTTATGGTCAATAAAAAATGAAATTGTAGAAAAGCTTCCTCATCTTCCACACTGTGTTTGTTTTACATTTATATATTAGCTTATACAAACACATGCATTCAGAAACCCCCTAATGAAGTTATTACCTGCATCTCTGGACTTTTAATCTTACAGCTACTGTGTAATTTGTAGCTGAATTATTTTATAATCCCCAAATCCCAGCATATTGACTCTAATGTCATAAACAGACCTATATTTTAGGTCACTGAGTGAAAAGCTACCAGCTTGTTACCCAGAGACAAGATTTTTATTCTGTACTGCTTCCCATCTGTTAATATCTGTTGTGAACTGACTGCTATAATAAACAAACTGTGCATTTTCTTAGGCCTGGCTTTATCTGCATCTCCCAGGGGATTTGAAGGAAGGATCATGTACTGTAGGCACTCATGGGCAATGGAGAGAAGAGGTGCTCCCTGGGCTGGGATCCCCGAGGTGGATAACAACTGAAAGACTCCTAAAGTCTCCAATAATTTCCAAAGGGGTGGCTGGTGTCCATAGCTGAATACCACAGCTAAGAAAACGCTGCTCTAAAAAACCTAGCCTTAGAATCATATCATAGCATTATAGAATGGTTTGGGTTGGAAGGGACCTTAAAGATCATCTAGTTCCAACCCCCCTGCCATGGGCAGGGACACCTTCCACTAGCCCAGGTTGCTCAAAGCCCCGTCCAACCTGGCCTTGAACCCTTCCAGGGAGGGGGCAGCCACAGCTTCTCTGGGCAATCTGTGCCAGGGCCTCACCACCCTCACAGGGAAGAATTTCTTCCTTACACCCAATCAAAATCTACCCTCTTTCAGTTTAAAAATGTTACCTGTTGTCCTATCACTACATGTCTGTCCTGGGATAAACTTGATTTTCTTCCTAGTAGCTTCCTAGTAGCACAGTACAGTGCTGTGTTTTGGATTTAGTATGAGAATAACACTGACAACACACTGATGTTTTAGTTGTTGCTAAGAGTGCTTATCCTAAGTCAAGGACTTTTCAATTTTCCGTGCTCTGCCAGCAAGGAGGTGCACAAGAAGCTGGGAGGGAGCATGGCCAGGACAGATGACCTGAACTAGCCAAAGGGATATTCCATAGTATAGAATGGCATGGGGGTGGTTGGCTCGGGAGGGCCAATCACTGCTCGGGGAGTGGCTGGGCATTAGTCAGCGGGTGGTGAGCAATTGCATTGTGCATCGCTTGTCTTTCGTGGGTTTTATTTCTCTCTCTTTTTGTTATATCCCTTTCATTACAATAACAACACCAACACCACCACCAGCAATAATAATAATAATAATAATAATGTAAATGTATTTTATTTCAACTATTAAATGTTCTTATCTCAACCCATGAATTTTCCTTTTTTTTTTTTTTTGTCTGATTGCCCTCCCCATCTTACCAGGGGCAGAGTGGGAGGAGTGAGCAAGCAGCTGCATGGTGCTTAGTTGCCAGCTGGGGTTAAACCATGACAATGTCCTTGTAAAAAGTCCCTCCCCAGCTTTCCTGTAGGCCCACTTCAGGTACTGGAAGGCCCCTCTAAGGTATCCCTGGAGCTTTCCCTTCTCCAGGCTGAACAACCCCAACTCTCTCAATCTGTTTTCATAGGGGAGGTGCTTCAGATCATCTTCGTGGCCTCCTCTGGACCCACTCAAGCAGGTCCATGTCCTTCTGATGTTGGTGCCCCCAGAGCTAGACCCAGCACTGCAGGGGGGGTCTCATGAGAGCAGAGTAGAGGGGAAAAATCCCCTCCCTTGACCTGCTGGCCACACTTCTCTTGATGCAGCCCAGGATCTGATTGGCTTTCTGGGCTGCAAACATGCATTGATGGGTCATGTTCAGCTTCTCATCAACCAACACCCCTAAGTCCTTCTCCTCAGGGCTGCTCTCAATCCACCCATAGCCCAGCCTGTATGTGTGCTTGGGATTACCCTGACCTGTGTGCAGGACCTTGCACTTGGCCTTGTTGAACTTCATGAAGTTCACACACCTCTGATTCATGCCTGGTAAAAAATACTTGACTCCCAATGGGATGTGAGGGTATGAGCCATGTGTGACCTTGCTTCTCGCGGGACATGGGCAGCCATTGCCCAGCCCAGCCCTGCGTTCAAGGCTCAGCACTCTCCCAGTGCAATTTTTATTGCATAAATGATACTCATTGCATATGGTCAGGCAGACTGCATGGCTCCAGACTGCAAATCTCTTCCAGGAGTCAAGCTCCCAGCCTTGTAAACATGGAATCTGTCAAGCCGGAGGATGTAAGACCTTCAGGCCATTATTAGCCAGTATGAAGCTTATAAAAGACTCTATAAACCAACCCATGATAAATAATTTCACAAGTAAGGCTGTGGTGGCGTAGAGCTTGTTTGGAGTTCGAAAGCCGCTGTAATGTCCTGCCAGGAGGATTAAATTCTATCACTGTGTTTCAGGCATTTTACAGTGTGCCGGGGGGTATGTGTGGTTTTTGTTTGTTTGTTTGGTGAGGAGTTAGTGTAAGAAGTGGGGAGAGCAGAGGAGGTCCCACACATGCACAGCGTAAGGGGCAGCAGACTCTCTGAGCCAGGGGCTGACTGATGCTGTGGGACAACCTTGCAGAACGTGACCTAGGCATGTTGTAATATCTGTTTTATATAGTATCTTTCAGCCAAAGTTCACAGGCTGGCTATCTTTGACATTGTTTCAGGTGAAGGATTACCTATGGGATAAACTAACATGGTGAACTAAGGGAAACTTGCAGCTGAGACCCAGAGAGGTGCTGGCTGGTGGCTGCCTCCACCATCCTCCTCCCTTCCCCAGCATGCAGAGAGTGATGCAGACCTTCATGCCAGGTTTTAACCCGCAGCCTGTGGTTTCTAGCAATCGGGAGAGCTGAATGCAACTTTGTGGAAAGGACCTTAGCCCCACCACTGGCAGCACACCTACACACACACACACGTGAGCTGCAAAGATGATGGTGGCTTCAGTGGTAATGCCCTGAGGTTTCACTACCAGAGGCTCCTGACAGATGGAGCCTGAGTTATGTCCTAGGACCAATAAGGGCAAGTTGTACTCCTTCTGTGACCCATCTCTCCTGATTTTCTCATTGCAGTGTTTTGCTGTGCTGTCTTCAAGGCAGTAAGTTATTGCCTTCCAGAACAGTCCTCAAAACAGTGTGAATCATTTTTGTACGATGTGTGTTTTGTTTCCATGGTTATTAGAGCCAGGTTCATTTACATCCATCCTTCCTTGGCACAAAATGTTTCTGTTGTCTTTTCAACTTGTGTATTTGTCTGGGCTCCTGCTACTGCTCCAAGATAAGAAATGTTTTTAAAGGAAAATGTAACCAGGAGATATGAAGCTTCTGGTTTAGAAACTAAGAGGTGTATAAAATCAACATGGCATTCTTCAGAAAATTAGTGGATGTTTGAGTCAGGCATAGTCCAGCTCATCATGTGAAGCTGTTGCCCTTGGCAATCAGATAAATCTCTTTCCCCGTTGAAAATGCTACTTTGGTTGGTTGGTTTGTTTCAAACACCCAACTCCTCAGGAGAAGACAGCTTGAAAAGCAGGAGTGGCACATTCTGACCTACAGCTGGTTCAGAGGAGTAGGAGGGAATCAGGGGGAAGGTTATTTCTCGTGTTGAATAAAATCATTGCTTATTATACAGTTCTGCTTGGGCCTGTTCCAGATCCATTAAAGTAAATGGAAAATCTTCACTTGACACAAATGGGAGCTGGCTCCAACTCCGGGGATTAAATAGCATACAGGGTCTCAGGTGGATCTACACATAGGAACAAATCATGCTCCTGTTGAGCCAGTCCCTGCTGAGTTTATTTTACATTCTTGTCATTTGTTGACCTTGTGGGTTTTATGTGTTGCCTTGTGCTGTGTTGTTTGTGATCAGCTACAGTGGTCACAGTGGACCTCACCCAGCTGTTAGTACCTGAGCTGTGGCTGCATGCCCGAGTTGGTGCTGAGCTCTCAGGCCACCAGCTGCAATGCCCCTGGGGACATGTGTGAGCCCTGCTCCAGAAATGGGGAGGTTAACCTTGTAATTAAGACTAGCATAAGATGCCAACCTCTGGATGAGGTGATGCCTTTCTGTATGTTGCAGAAGATATTGGTTGGTAACAACTGTTTCTCTGTGAGCAGCTTGCTGTGAGGCAAGAGCTGGCACCAGAGAACGATAGGGGTTTTTGCCTTTGCTTTTCTGCCTTTGCTGGGCCTGGCAGCTCACCTGGTGTAACACCTGGGAGGCTCTGCATAAATAATAAATATTGAAGAGGGACATCTCAGATATAGAATATAGCTGTGAAATGGCGTCTGTCAAATGGAGCTGTAAAAGCAGCAGCTCAGATTAGAGAAAATGGGTTTGAGTTCTTGCTTTTCCTGAGGGAAGTCCTTTCTGCAGGTTCTTCTTCCTGCTTCCCCATGTTTTCTTGCCCTTTAGAGTATTTTCCTTTTTTCCTTCAGTTGGGAAGAGTTTCTTTCCCTTGAGCCACTACAACCAGCAGCACCAAGATGAATTTCTCATTGCTCATCTTTCACTACTGTGGGGCTGAGGCTGAGGGCCAAACATGTTCCTGAGATCAGGAGAGCCTTCCCTAAGGCTCTGCCTCCAAGGACATGGTGACTTCAGCGCCACAGGAGGCATTTCCCCTTAGTCCCAAATATCTCTAGTTTCCAGTCTCCTGGAAGGAGCCCAGAAGAGCCCCCAGGTCCATGGCAATCTGCATGACTTGTTATGCCACACACTGAGCGATCAGCAGCTCTGCACACGTGGTGCAGGAGGATGGACCTTGGAGAGATGTAAATACTGGTGACATGGGTCAGGAAACAGCTGTGTGACAAGTGTGGGTGGTTAAGGAGTTTCCCTGTAAAGCAAACCTCACAGCGCCCATAGAAGAGCATCAGCAGAAGACGTGAAGGAGCTGCTTCAAGTCAGGGAAATCTCCGGTGGTTGGTGCTCCAGGGAGAATTCCTGGAGCGTCTAGTGGCACAAGGAAGGGCAAGCGCCCTTGCCTGGACAGCAAGGGGTCATGAGAAGAGAAGAAAAACATCAGGATGTTATATTAAAAGCACATCTGTGCACAGTCTGGTAAATACATTTTCAGACTCCCCTCATAAAGCTGCAGTGTTTAAAAGTGCTGATAAAGTGCATTCCAATGTCCTTAAAGTATTGCAGCGTGCCACACACACTACGCAGTGTTTATATGAGAGACGGCCAGCGCTGCGAAGAACGGTGAGATGAATGGGCTTATACGTGTGAAGGGGAAGGATTTGTGGATTGTCACCACAAAACGGGGTCCAGCTGGCTTGTGCTGTCCTGGCACTCAAAACCCTGGGGTTCTCAATCACACTATGCCTGGGACAGGCTGGGAAGCTGCTGGCATGTCAGGGAGGGACCGAGCAGGGCTCAACATCCTTCACTGCTGCCTCATTTTGTATGGGACACTGAGGCCCATAACAGCAGCCCCTCTTTGCAAGAGAGGTGTTCACAAATTTTTGTGGCTGGTGTTGCTCTCCTTCCTGTTCTTATAGGTTTATTAACCCTCTTTGTTCCACGGAATTTGTCAGGGTCCCCTTCTTATTCCTCCCAGCTCCCTCTCCTTGTGCAGTCATGAGAATTGGGCAGGGGTTTGTTGCTGTCAGAGGAGTTATTTTCTCTCCCCTGGCCCACAGAGACGCATCCATTCTTCCCACCATATAAGAAACCTATTAAGACTGTTCCTCAGATTAATATAGTCCTTTTAGAGCAGTTTGAAAAAGAGGCTTGAAAACCCTGTTTGCAGCACAAAGCGTGAGGTGAAGATGGATGCTTTGGAAAACAGCTGTGGAGTTGATTCAACACCTGTCTGAGCCTGGGCCATGCTCTGGCTTTAGTGGAAGCTGTGATTTATTACAAACCTCAACAATTCGCAATATGAGGGCTGGACAAGGGCTGCTGAGGAGTTTATCACTTAAGAAAATATTTCAGATTTGAAATGTCTTGGACCATGCAGTGGTGCAAAGTATTTCTTGCTGCTATTGTGCTGTGACTGCCTAGTTAAGGATTTTTACATTAAATTGGTTAAAAATGACTGGAGCTGGAGGGAGAGGAAGCAATAGAGCTGGGGAAGGAGT
The DNA here is from genome assembly GCF_031877795.1 of Strix aluco. Taxonomy (NCBI): domain Eukaryota; kingdom Metazoa; phylum Chordata; class Aves; order Strigiformes; family Strigidae; genus Strix; species Strix aluco. The sequence goes on along the minus strand of NC_133934.1, from coordinate 125,928,930 downwards.
TGAATTCAAGAAGGTGATCGTGTTGGCAAGAGGGAGAGGAGAAGGTGCCAGGCATGAGGGGCAGCATGAGAGATGGCCAAGGCTGCGGAGGGGGGGAAGCTGCAGGGGAAATGCTGTAATGTCTTGGTCCTGCCTGAGAGGTGGAGTGGGAAGGAGTGAGAGAGGTGGTGAAGGCAGAACTGAGAAGCAAACAGAAGCCAAGAAGGTAGAAGTTTCAGACACAGAAGACGGCAGGGACACAGCAGTTTCTTGTGACATAAGCTGCAAAAATGGCAGGCAAAACATTAAATGTCAGCGTGCTTATGATGCCCAATTTCCCAGATCTGATGTAAGTGGATATGACTCCCCAGGGGCTTGTAACTCTTCATGTCTTGCACCTCTGGAGCATACTTTCCTGGCTGCTGACATCTGTCATGCCACCTCACGCTCATGGTGCCACCCCACCACCTGCCCAAATTCACTAACACTTCTGCTCCTATGAAATGTATGAATCATAACTTCCATGCCACGGCGTTCTGCAAGATGGCGTTTCCAGAAATAGCATCCTGCAAGCCAAGAGACGTGATACTGCCCTTATGGTGGTGGAGGCCCGAAGAGAGGGAGCACAGAGGGAGTGTAAAGAAAACAATCCACCCAACGGCGCTGTGGGAGGAAAGAAAGCACCGTGCAGGATCCAGCCCTTCATTTGGATTTTTCTGAGTTTGTAAGTTGAAACTATGAGAGTTTCAGTGCATGATGAGATTTGGAACTGGGTCCTCTATTGGTGAAATAATCATTGCACTACAAAAACATACCCCTGTCTCTTTAACCTAGGCTAATAAAGAAGTGGTGTACCTGAAATACTGTTTGATATTTTAATGTAACTTGCAGCGTTTCCTAGTACAACACTTTTTGCCTGGTGTAGATTTCACCTTAGACTTTCCAGTAAGTACAGTATTCTTTTAACCAACTCCAACTCAATCAGATATTTTATGGTTACGTTTATTATTTGAAATTATGTGAGGAGCAACTTCTGAGGTGTGAAAGAGCCATCAAAACTGTGCAGCTAGTGGCATATTTGTAATTTATTCTTAGTGCTTTGACTTCTTCCTCATCCACATGCTGTTGTTAATATTCCCTGGACAGGTTCTCTAACACTTTGCAAGCTATTTCCATGTGAAATAAACTTAATTGAGTCCTAATGCACACTTTTCATTTTGGTTAATCAGTATCACAGGTACCCATTAGAAACAGAGCTATGTTTGGATGAATATTGTCACATATTAAAAAGGTCAGGGCTTTAGAGTAAAATTTGAGCTGAGGTGAAATCAAAATAGTGTACTTGTCTAATCAGCTGCAACAGGTGTTTTGCATAAAATTGGTTTCAAAGATACTGTTTTGATGCTGCTTAATCATGAACACAAAAGATGCTTTCGCACTGCGTGCAAGAAGTGTTATTTAGAGAAGTAATTCTGATTTCCATAGGGTAAATACTTATTTAGGCTCTCTCATTTCACTGATTATATCCACTTTTCTAAGCAAGTCTTCACCTGATACTTTGCAGCAACACAGAAAAATATGTAACTTCACCGTGTCCTGTAACTAGCGTTTTACTGTTGAAACTTGCTCTTCTCCTGACATATAAATTCGGGTTTGGTACACTACCACCAGGGATGGGTTTAGCACATCAAATTCACCTGCCAAAACAATGACGGGGGGAAAAAAGAGGTAGGAAGAAATGGAAAAGAGGTATGAAAGGCAAGATTATTTTTCTTCTAATAGCTGCTCTTTAACTCTCCTTACTCCCATCTACTTTTTGTTTCCTAGTTTAAAAGCTGTATTATGTGACATTAGCCAGTAAAAGTTCCACATTTGCCAGATGTTTAGCTGAGTAGAACTTGCAGTCAAGATTTTTGGAGGGTCACTCATTTAACCTCTCAGCGTCTCCTTCCTGGAGAAGCTGCCTTTCCTCTGACATCCAAATTAAGGTCTCAGCTTGGTGCATCCTTCAATCAAATGCTAGCTGCAATTTCTGTAACTCAGTTTTGATGGATGCAGAGGAATGAAAGAATTGACCAGCCAGGGAGGCAGCAGCATTAGAAGTCACTCTCATTTAATTCCTGCCAGATATTAATTAGTAGACTGCTATCACATTCATTCCATAAAATGGACTCATAATAAACTCTGAGAGAGTCTCTTTAGTGAGTGTTTGTGGTTAGATTGAAATGCTGGGAATATCTGCAGCATTTGCAAGTCTTTAGGAACAATGGGGAAGCAGGGAAAGAGGCTGATAAAAACTCTTCTGACTGTCATTATCGGGGATGTTTCAGCTGGCAGGGAAGCGGGGTGGTCTGAAGAAGCTGGGTAGGAGTCTCTGCTGGGAGTTTCTTTCCTGCAGGAAGCATGGAGGTTTGGCTTTTGTGGTTTCGGTGTGAAATTAATCCGCTTTTTCACAGCACATAGGTGACTTCAGAAGCCGGAGATGCAGGTTTGCCTTTTCATCTGATGCCTTTCGTGCTGTGCAGTGTCATTTCCAATGAGGCTGACCAAAGTTAGGATTATAGGTCCTCACTTAAAAGCTTCCTGTATGGTTTCAGAAGTGCTGCTGCTTTGATTTTGACTTTTGCAAGAGAAATAATTTCCCACATGCAGGAAAGGGTTCAGATGCATAAAGCAGGGGGAACTGCCTCACATGAAGGGGAGAGAGGGTGGACTAAGCATGGAGTCACTTGAGAACACAAGTCCGGCTTCCTGAAGAGGGTCTGTCTCCTGTGAGCACCCAAATAATTGCACAGCTCTGATCCTTAGGCTTCCAGATGACTACCTCCCATTGACCTCAGCAAGGCAAAGACATTTAGGTGACTGTGGGGTGCAGGCAGTGCAAGTCACATAAGTACCTTCACACTGTCATTTTGTAATGAAATCTCACATGACAACCAAAGTCACTGCAGACTTCCCTGACCTGATCAGAGCCCCAGATAGCACATATGGGTGCTCCTGGGGGTCAGGTCAGGGCTACTTTGTTTGGAGCAGCCTTGCTTGTTCTCTTGCTTAAGCCTAATGATTTTGTGGGAGAGTGAGTGTTAGTTCCATGTGAAGCACCATCCCAGTATGCTGTCAGACACAGCTCTGACCATCTGACTTAAAAGGACCTCGAAGACAGACTGAAAATGCCCAGGAGGAAATAACTGCTTTCCAGCATTACAGATGCCAAAGCAAAGCATTAGCTCTACACGTGATAAAACCTGCTGCTTCCATGTCATAATCTGCTGCTAATGGAAGTGGGGAGAATGTGTAAATTGTGTCCTCATCAAACATTTAGAAATAAAAATAGAACAACTCTGAAACTGGAGGAGACTTTCCAGATTCTTCAACCTGTAGCATTTGGTTCCTAAAAACTGTGAATGCCCATGCTTTCTTGAGTACTAGGTAGTGGGCCATATTCCTAACTGGTATCAATCAGTAACAGCTCCATTCATTCAGATGGACCAGATTAATGGTCATTAATTTGTCTTTCTGACAAGATTTGAACACTCATTTTGACATATTCAGGAGTCGATGCTGCCAGCAGTTGTTTTGTTCTTTGGCAAACCTCTCCAGTGCTAGCAGAAGCACTTTTTATCCTTTACGGCATGCACAGGCATCACAGAAGGGCTTAGCAGCTGCTGGTTGTAATGATCTCATGTATTTTGGGAGCTCACCCTTTCACAAGGATGGTGCCTGGGGTGCAGACAGATGGGCTCTGCCCACCTGTCCTTTGGATGCTTGAGGGATCTCCCAGGTCTTTCCCTACAGTGTCATTATGAGCCATGTCTCTTTTATTTGTCTTTTTCACTCCTCCTCATTACCTGCTGTTCACCCAGGGGTTCCTCGGAGCTTTCTTGTTAGAAATTTGATTTGGAAGTAGCAATTGGAAATAGAAATCAGTGGTTTCTGCGATTACAACAAGGAGGGAATGTGTCCCAAAGGCTAGGGGGATGTGGTTTGACTCAAGCTCTTGATACAGAATTGGAAATTAAAACCTTTCTCCATTAATGTCCCTTTATGGAGATGTCTACAAGGAAAAGACTACCTGGTCTTCTTCCTGGAGGTAAGATTCATCTGCAAAGCAGCACATGTGCTGATGATCTGGAAAAAATAAGCAGGCATTACTAGCAAGGTGATAGTGTATTTTCACTGAGAAAACTTAAACAAATACAGTTCTGTTCAATAGCTATATTTTAAATGAAAGGGAGTGAAGTTTTCTGTGTAATGAGATCGAGGCTGATATTAAAGATAACCGTAAATGTGGCCTGAAAGCAAATCAAATCACTTGCCCCAGTTGTGAGTAAGGCAGAGAAGTGAACATTAAGGCAAAACCAGGTGAGAGACTGATAATGAGGCTGTGGGTGCAGAAATTAGCACATTCATGAGAGGAGCCAATTTCAGAGTTGAGTGCACTCAGGCTGGTGGTGAGGGGATAGAAACAAGGTAGAAAATCTCTAGATCAGAGCACAGAAAATGCTGCATTGAACATCCAGTAGCAGCAGTGGCTCTTGAGTGTATCAAACTGGGGGAAGTATGCGATGACTGAAGGTAATAGGGAAGACGGAGTCTGTATGTAAGAAGGGGAGAGGGAAGGGTTGGAGCCCACCAGTCTGACCCCAATTATATGGATATAAATGAACATTCAGGGAGAAAAATAAAGCACAGAGGTAAATAGGAAATTGGAGACAATGCAGCCTGGGTCTAGCAAAGGCAGATTGTGTTGTATGAATCTGATAACTTTGATAAAATAATGGATTTTTCTAGACATAGTTTAGATCTATGGCATTTCCTAGATGGATTCAGTGAAGTAACTGATATAGTGCCTTGTGAAAAATGACTAGGTGAACTGACAGGAGGAGAATAATACAAGAATTGGAGGTGAGGGGATATAAAAAAGTCTAAAAGAGAGAACTAGTGGATTTTGCTAAAAGGAGAGCTTTGGGAGGTGGGAAGAAATTGCTGGGGAAGACACTCAAGAGTTGGCGTTGAAATGAGCTCTAATTAGTTATCAGTGGGCTTGTGACACCTTGGACAGCATGAGCTAGGGAAATGTCCCTGAAGAGTCCTGGAGTATCTTCTGGGAAGATGTGGGTGTCTTTGGAGAAGGAAGGGAGAGTGCTGGGATGGGACAGCATGAGTGCAGAGTCATGGGAGTTCCCACTGTAAGGGACCAGCTCACTAGTTAGGCTAGACAAGGAGAAAAGAGATGCCTGTGGGTATCAGTAGTTAATACAGTCCTGAAATATTAGAAAGTTGTGTGAAAAACAGGTGGGTGGAGCTCTAGAAATCATAAGGGCAGAGAACAATGAGAAGAACTGGGTTTGCTTGGCTTGGAGCAGAGTTCAGACTGAGTGTATTGTGGGAAAAAAAAAAATCAGAGGCAGGAAAGGGATGACAGTGTTAATGAAGGGCAAGGGTGTCTACCTGGTCCAGAGTAACTTGTCTTTTGTTAGTTCAAATGGGATAATTACACTTGGGGCAATGCAGAAGCAATGAAGCAAACCAGCTGGGGAACCTGTGGTCCAGAGAAGACCGAACTGTCCAGATGGTCTTCAAGTATCAAAAGTTGCTGCAAAAGAGAAGGAAACAAATTTGGCCTAACCTGCAACAATGGAGATCTAGACTAAATGTTAGTCACTTTTAACATAAGGAATGCAAAATGGTGTGGTAGAGGAGCGGGGAGGCTATGAGTTGTCCATCACTTGGGGTTCTTGGGACCCATTTACACCATGTCAGAGAAGGCCTTGAAGTAGATTGGTGTTGCCACAGGGGGGCTGGGGAGACATGTACTCATTTCACAAGTGTATCTAGGCTTGAACACCAGCATGAAGAGGGAATATTAAAACTATTGGACATAAGGAACAAGCAGACACAAATAGATCACCAGTAATTCAGGCTGACCATTAGGAGATGATTTTTAACCTTCAGAGGACTGAAACTGTTGTCTGACAGAACAGAATACCTGGGCTAGTTTTAGGTGGACCTTTTCCATATTGTGTGAGTTGCCACAGCAATGGACAATGAATGTGGTGACTTGACAGGAGCTGGTTCACCCTGCTTGAGCCATTGCCTTCAGCAGCCATATTGTCAGGGCTAGATGTAAATGCTATTAAGGCTATCTGAATAATCTTGATTTTTGTGCCACCTTTTGGAAGACTTGGGCTCTAAGAAGTCATCTCTGTCCTTTGGTAACAGTGCCCTGAGGGCTTTCCCCATGATCCAAGGGTGGAAGGCAATGAATTCAGCTGCCAGCCCTGGTTCTGTCGTAGAGACTTCCTTACATCAAAGGTGTTTCTTCCAGTAGTTCTGCCTTTCCTGAGATGAATAGAATAAATTAGAAGAGAATTTTTATGAGCCTTTAAAAAAATCTTTGTGTTTTTTGGTTCATTGTTTTGGTTTTGTTTTTTTGTTTTTTTTTTTTTTTAAATAAAAGTCCTTGATGTAGCAGAAAAGCCATTGGGGAAAATTGGGGAAATTTTCCAGATTCTTCATTGGGGAAGAAACACTCCCATGGTTCTCATTGCTATGACTGCATATTTTCCTCTCAGATTTAACATTATTATTTTACACTTACATGACACTTTTCACCCCTGAAGGATGCTGGAGCACTTCACCAACTACATACAGCACTGCTGAAGAGGCAGAAAACAGTAGGCATTCTTGAGAGATCATCTTGTTTGTGTGCTGGTCCCACAGATCCCAACTGAGATTCCTCCAGTGCAGTGCGCTCTCTGGATGCAGTGTCACCTACTGAGGACCGAACCCTGATGAAGCAAATGCTGTGTTATAATAAAAGGGAAGCTTTGAAATATTGCAGGTGATCACCATTGATCATTATCATTATCAAATAAGATTTTCAAAATTCTGACTATCATTATAATTATCAAAGAAGATTTATGGTGATGATGTTCCCTTCAGCCTGTGAGAGGTGAGTGTCTCAAATAAAGGCTTGTAGGCTCTGAGTTCCTCAAAGTATCCTTCTTTCTTAATGCTTATAGTTAAATCCACACCTAAGCATATTCTGTAATTTATTGCAGTAGCCTCTTCTCTCCCCCTTGGGTATTCCCATGCTCTGTTATACCTTGCCACCGAAGACAGAACTTCCTTAATCTTTCCTCCTTCTTCATTAAACTCACAGCTTTGGTAATTTGCAGATATTGTGGAATCTGGCCCTGTTTTCCACCCTGCAGACTTGCAAGGCAGCAACATCATTTAAGCACCATATGGTTCTCGACAAAGTCAGGTTTCACATCCAACCTAAACAGTTTAATATTATCAAAAGCCCAAGCTCACTGCAGCAATAACAACCCCTGCTTCCTCTCCCTGCATTGTATAACAAGAGGAAGAAAGCTCTCAAACTGAGCAAGCCGCTGTGATCTTGAACAGGGGCTGCAGGGCTGGGGAAAAGCCTTTGTAGCACCCTCGTTACGTTCATAGGACAACAAGCGTCCACCTGGACCACAAAGGAAGTGCAAATCCAGGTCTGGTTTCAATTAGGATGCCTTAAAAACACAGACCAGGTTTAGTTCCTATTGTTGCCATATATAATTAATTTAGTTGATGTTTAAGTTTTAATGAGGGAATGCTACATGCCTCCAAGCTGTGGAACACTCAGTTGTCTCTATTGTTTAATGTATATTTGGCTTTTTCTGGTTTAGGGGCCTGGATTCCAGTCCCCACCAAATTTGATGCACACAACCATTTTCTGGCAGAGTTAATGTATTCAGCATGAGGAGAGGAGGACAGGCTGGGTGGGGACAGGGTCTGAGTATTCATTCCTCAAGCCGCACTTGTGGTACAGTGATGAGAAAAGACTAAGTCTTCAACTTCCCCACTTAATAGACTGAAAGGTCTCTGTAGATGATGAGTAATGCTGCATGGAGCAGATGCCAAAATGGAACAGGAGCCCTGAGACAGCTTTTGTTGCAGTACCTTGTAGCAATCAGAAATGATTATTCTCGTTGTGCTATGATGCTATCAGTTGGCTGAGGACTTTGCACTGAGTCACAGCAATCAGCATCCCAAATGGTTTCAGACATCTGCACTGCATCAGAATAACAATAATTACATTGCTATGCTTGCATCCCACGGGACCTTCATCAAAATCGGTACCATGAGGGTTCTCGCTATCCGCTCAGCCTTCCATGTAGCCATCGACAGGGCTTGCCTGGCCACGGGTCTGCTCAGCCCAGGACCCGAGTGTCCAGGTAATGTGCCAGCATCTAGGTACAAAATACAGCCTGGAGAAGGGATGGGAGAGATGTGTAGGCCTCTCAGGTCCCATGCTTTTGAAGTCTTTTCCATTTACCTGATGGGTGCACAGCTTTCTCCTATTTATAGGAGAATAAGAAAGAATAAATGGTGGTTTGATGTAAAAAAAAAGCCATGTACAGATTAATTAGCATCTTAAAGTGCCGCAGGGGCTTTTTAGAATAGAGGTTGATGGAGCTACCAAACGAGGAGATTTAAACAGAAGTGATGATCTACAAGTGTTTTCTTGGTAACTTACTGGAGGGTGAACATGCTGTTAGAGATGTTAGCAATGGGGTGTCTGTTTGTTATCTGGAACTAAATAAATCATCTCTGCAAGCTGATGCTTCTTGTGAAGTGACAAAATCACCCAGATGTAGCATTTCCTACCAAGCTGCAACGTGGGACTTGCTGGAGAGAAGCTGTGCTTGGGTGAGATACAGCTCCCTAGCACGAAAAGGATTACCCCTGCAGATTACAAGCCAGCCAATTAACAAAATAGTCCTTCCCTACAAGGGCCTAACCCTGATGTAGCAGGACAGGATGGTAGGATGCAGGGGATGCTTTTCTTCTGTATTCTCTTTACTGGAGTACGTGGATTGAATACAGGGTTTGTGATCTCAGCATTTGCATGTTGATATTGGGAAGAGCTCCCTGAGGAAATGGTGGAGAGCTTCTGCCTGGAGAGCTTTCGGGGAAGATGTGAAGTTAAAAAGGATTGCTACAGTCTGCAAAAAGTCAACTCATTCATAACAAAAGGCAAAACTCAGCCTCTGGAGTACAGAAGGCAGTCAGGGGGAAAAAAAGTCTCAATTCTGCTTGCTCGGTGTGCGTGTTTGTTTACTTTCTGCTGTGGAAAAAGGACTAATGAATGTTACTTTAAATGCAGCTAATTAGGTGTGGTCTTTTGAAAAAATCATGTTGCGCCTTGCTGAAGTCTTCATTCTGCCAACAATAAACCTGGTTGGATTATATCAGGAATATGTTGCTAACACATGGTTTACCACCAATGTTTTTGTTAGTTGTAGCTATTTGGCTGGAAAGCAGAAGGGCCCTTGTACCCTGAAAACAACCACCTCCCTGTAACCCCAGCTGAACAGATCTGCTACTGATGTGTAACAACACTGCTGAAGCCTTAGGAAATGCAGTATCAGATGATTAAAAGGAGCTGCTTGCCACACCGGATCTTGCCTTCCCCTCTGATTTTGGCAGCTAGAAAGAGGCAGGCACGGGTAGCAGTGTTTTTGTGCTTGGGTGTGTTTGTGTTTGTGGTGAAAGTGGAAACCTGCAAAGTCCAGTTGAGCTGGAGGATAGTCCTGCTAAATGCTTTGATTCAAAATCGGCAGAGGTGAGCGCAGGGCAGGCCAAATACCACATCTTCTCTTCTCAGCTGGGCAAAAAAGTCCATTGAAGGGAATAGGAGCAACGACCATAATGGGGAATTCAGGATCTGGCCTGGGGGGCTGAAAGCTGAAAAAAATGCTCTACCCCATGTGGTTCATGACCATGGCAGCAGCTGCTAGAGGGGCAGAGGGGATGTCTGTTACTAGATGCCCTGTGTGTGGCCTCGCTGGGAGAGGGATGAACATTTCGTGCTTCCCAGCTCTTGCAAGGAGATCCATGGCCAAGCAGGGGGCTGTGCGCAGAATTATGGTTAGGAACAGCTGTGAAGGTCCCACTACCATGGGTCCGTGGGTCCATGGAACCAGGACACCCTTCCCATTTTCCTGCTACTATGAGTAATGTTTGCACTTTGACATTGCTAATATGTCTTTGGGTTTGTCCTCCTCTAAAACACAAGGATTCTTCTCAAGTTTTGAGGGCTTTTTGTTTTTCAGAAGAAGTGAGTTATGTAGGTCTGGCTTGGGAATCTGGTTGGGAATTTGAGCTCCAGATGATAAACAACCACCAATAAAACCTGCTGCTCTTCTATGAGTTGATGTATTTCTTTGCATTGAGAGGATCTGGTCCTTTCTTGTTGGGAGAGATAGGGCTGGGTGGTTACTAGATGTCTGAGCTACTCTTGAAGTCATACCTCATCCATCCAAGTCCTGTGCCTGTCGTATTTGTAATACTGAGCAAGACAGAGGTTGTGGTTTCTTCAAATGCTTGGAAGTTAGGAAATGACAGCTGAGGTTGCCATTTTAACCTTTTCACTCCTATGTGGAAGTGTACAAATTTACTGATCTCTGTCATGGGCTAAATAAGGTGGTTTGGCTCCCAGCTCATTCACAGACTTGACTACATCAGCTTCATTCAGACTTTCTCCCTAAAACTGCCATTGCCTAAAACCAATTACCTTCATCAGGAATTGCAGCTCCAGAAGTATATAATACAGAAAATCTGCATGTCTGGAAAGACTTACGAATGGGGAGCTGCAACTTTTCCACCCTAGTAAAAGCTTTTCAACTGCCTGGCATAGCCATAATGAGATTAGAGCTTGCGAACACGGTGGTGTCTCACTAACCCTCCTGGCATTTCGCCGGCTTTATCAGTGTTTGCAGTGCATTGCGGTTTTTGTCGGTGCTCTGGTCTGACAGTGGTGGTGGCAGATGGTATTTGTTTAATTCTGCTCGTTCCCAGAGTGTGCGTGGGTGGCCCTTTGCTGCCCAGGTGGAGCGAGACACCGTAGGAGCCAGGACACCCATCGAGGCTGCGACCGTCAGGCATGGTGGGCAGGGAAGTCTGCAGACCCCTGTGTTTTATCCTCTCTTCTGCCTAGTCTTCTCTACTTTAAAAGTGTAGTTCAAGCTTTGCTCTGATAAAACAATTAGACTTAGAAATGCAAAGCTCTTTGGAGAGGCTTTTTGGAAGGTGAAGGCTGGTCCAACAGAGGACCAGGGTGAAGGGGCTGCAGCAAGGTCTCATGGAGGGCGGTGGGGGTGCTCAAGGGGGACGGTAGCTTGCAGAACTGGCTGCCAATGTGAAGGACCTGCTCTACCTGGATTTTAACCTTTAAATCTGTTATAAAATGCAAAGCTCTGGATTATTTTTAGAAGCCCTGGATATCCCAAGCAGGTTGGACCATTTTGCTTCATTGGCCCTGACACAGCTGTGGTGTGGCAGGTTGCAGCTTGGGGAGCACATTCCACCTATAAATGCGTGGGGGAGCATGCAAGGAGGAAAGAGGTTGTGTGTTTGTGTACGTGTGAGTGTGTGGGGTGCACGAGGGTGCGTGTGAGAGAGAGGGATGGTGCCAGGGCGGGAAACATGACCCCATGCTTCATCCTTCCTGATTGCATCTATGATTTCTGTTAATGGGAATGTAAGACATTTCATTACATGGTTTGTTTAATCTAAACTTCACATTTAACCCCACTGGAGACAGACAAGTGAGTGGTTCGTTTTCCCCGTTTTGCCACACCGTGATGCCAGAGCCCCTCTTAGAGATAATGGAGGGGCTGCTCACCTGCTGGAGTGGCTTGCTGGCTCTTCCCGGTGGAGGTGGACCAGCAGACATGGCTGGAGAAGCAATGCTCTTCCATCTTCTAACGTCCTTCAGTACATGTTTCACCTCCTGTATCAGACCTCAGCTGATGCCAGTGATGGCACATGTGGCCAACCCAGCTGTCCTTTCCCTGGAGGTAGGTGAAAGCTAGGAGGGTGTGGGGGCAGGTTCCTAAACGATAAATAAGGGGGTAGAGAAATGATATGGGAGGACATAAAATCCAGCCTAAGCACACTAAAGCGCATCCCATGGGAGCCAAAGCTGAACTGGGACTGGCCCTTCTCTGCACTGGTGACAGAAACAACGGGGGGGATGTGGCTTCCCACATTGCCCAAAAACTATGCAGAAAGTGATTCTGTCCTGGCAGAAAATCTGCTGGGGCTTGTAAAATGAAGAAAACTTCTTTGGGTAAGCGCAGCTCGATTTAAATCTCTGCTTCAGAGATGCCAGCTTCTTTCTAAACATGGAGCGATGTGGGTTTTGTACTTTTAGACTTCTCTTTCCCATTTTGGATTGGGATCACATGTTGCATTACCCAAAATTAGAGCTAGAATGGGGAGCCTTGCATATTAATTTCTTTCTGAAATCAGGCCCCGTTGAGGGTCTTTAGCATTTTACTGATAATGTTCCTTTGCCAGCAGAACTAGGCACAGGGCCTAAACATTCCCTTATTAAACTCACTGGAAGTTTTGATGTGGATTTCAATGGCACCAGCGTTTTTTCCCAAAGGAACCCTGATTTTTCTTCTTTTTTTTTTCTCTACAGTTCAGTCTTACAACTGGTTTCTGCTGGCTTTTGCTAATTTCCTTCGCAGGACCAGTAGCCCTAGCAATGGGCAAATAAACAGAAATAGTCCCCAAACCTTGCTGCCAACAGAGACAGTTAAAGAAGCTGTTTAGTGCCTGCATCTGGAATTTCTTTTATAGTAAATTGACTGGGATCAGGAAGCGTTAGATACCAGCAAATTCCAGTTTGATTGCTAGCAGGTGCAAATGCAAATGAGGAAAGCAGCGTACCTGGACTCTAGCTCTGCATTTTGCCTTCCCAAATCTTCCAACAAAAATTCCTCATTAGAGTTTTTTTGTCCCATAGAAGAAAATTAGAAAATTGCTGACTTTCAAGTTGGTTTCCTTGCTTGCTTTCAAAGTGAAAGCATCAGTTGGAAACATGTGTGCATGCAAGTCTGCTTGGAAGCAGGGCTGCTCCCCTCTAACCCAGCTCTTTTTTTCTAATTCCTTGAAGGTGCCGAAAGACCCCCCAAGAGCTTTTGATCTTTGAAGCTGTTTTATTACAACACAAAAATTATAAGCAAAAGAAAAAAATATTTATTTAAAGAAGGGAAAACACTGAACTCCTGGGTGAGATGGATAAATTAAAAGCTGAAAAATTAATCTCCAACCTGCCCTGTGAGTTCTGGCAAGATGAATGTCTTTGTCTTGCTGGTCACTGTGTGCATCCAGATAAACCCACCCTGGCCCAAAGTGTCTTTTTTACCCAACCTTCCCTAGGTTTGCCCCTGGGTAAGCAAGGAGGCTCTGAATGCTTTTGGCAGATTCAGTCTCACTGATTAAAAGCATAAGATCTGTTACAAACTGCCACACATTGAAAGCTTGGGAAAGGGGCGTGATGGAGATCTGTGAAGCCATGCAGGATGTGGAGTACAGCTCTCGACTATGCACTGTCCCTCCTAAAGGATAGCCCAGCAGGTGTCCAGGAGGATGTCATGGAGGTGCAAATCCACAGGGAAGTATTCTTTACGGGGTGCATCAGGAGGGGCACTTGCTGCACTCTAAAACTGCAGAAGCCAAAGATTGTAAATGGGTTTAAAGTGGATAGACACATTTATGGGAGGCAGAACCACCTGTGGCCATCATGCAGTCCAGGTATCAATGGGTTTGGGATATGGCCACCTGCTCAGCAGCAGGCAGGTCTGTGAGATACACTGAGATACCCTGGGGAAGGACCCTTTGTCCATCCCTCATTTCTCATATGCTTCCCCAGCATGTCCTCACTTCCCTTGGGATCCCTTATCTTCCCTCCATGAGGACAAATAAACATCTCTGCAAGTTCATCCTCCTTCCCTAATTTGATGTCACTCTTTGAAGTATCGCCAGTGACAGAACTGACTCCTCCTGAACCTTCTCTATGTCATTGCACAAAAAAATCCCTCTTTGTCAAGGGCAGCCCATGCTATTTCATCTTGCTCGGGGCAACAGATGAGAGACTTTCCTCTTTCATAGGTTAGCTCAGATGCAGAGCCCAAAGCGTTCCCTGGCAGATTATTAAAGCATTAACCATGCTCATTTAATGGTATTGAGATGCAGATAAGATGTAATGTATTATGTATTGTATTCCCCTCTCAGTGTGGCTGAGCATGTTTTTTAATGTCAAGGGCAGGTGTTTTTGTGTGATACCTGCTTAGTGGTATTTACGGTGATATTTATTCCATGGCTGCAGTTAATGTCATTGTTCTCTGTTTTGTTACACTCTGAGATTAAACTGCATGTCTGGCGCATCATTTATTCAATTATTAAAACATCTTAATGAAGGTTAACAGCACAACGCAGCACGGCTGTGCAGAACTGACACACATAAATCGGTCAGGCATTATGTTTGGAAAGGTGACTGAACTGCATGTTCCAAAGTGCAGATGGGACAGATTAAAAGGGCATGCAAAATAGTGCCAGAAACACAGCTCTGAACACAATCCTTCTGGGAACCAGAGCTGCAGAAACTGAAAAAGGGCTAGAATGGGTCTCCCTGGTCAGCTGCCAGTAAGTGCTAAGCAGTGATGTGGCATTTTGGGTTTCTCTCTTGCTCATCTTGGGTGAACACTTCTGTGCTTTGAAAGACCAGCTCCAGAGCAGGTATTTCTCTGAATGTGGATGGTTAGGCTCTCCAGGGCTCTGTATAGCCATGGGGAACACTTTTCATGGCCATGCAGAGGAGGAGTCCTGCCTCTGCGGGGTCTCAGAGGTGGTGAGGGTGGCATGGGCTGATCTCAGCAGGGACTATGTGATGGTGCTGGGGTCAGGGAAATTCTGTAGATGTCTCTGAGTTACTTACAGCTGACCTGCCACCTAACGCCTTCATCACAGGCTAAAGAGCTTGCTGGTTCAGTTCTACTTCACAAAACCAAGGATGATACTTGTGTTTCGCAGCATCCATGGCCATCACAAAATGCTGAAAAGACACTTTTTGCCCCCCCAGCCTTGGGTGAAAACCATTGGATTCATGTGTCGCGCACGAAGTAAACAGAAGTGCTTCTTGCTCAGCAGTCCGTGGATGTGCTTGCCAACTGCAGATAAATTTATTGCCCAATGGTACAATACTTAATTGGATTCTTACCTTGTTAATTTTTTAATCAACTCATTATGATCTATTAATGACTTTGGATCAATAAAGGTTTTCCAGCCCAGGATATGCCAGTATCGTGGGGAATTACTACTGTATGAGCCAGTCTGAATGATCCTCAGTAAATCAAGTAATGCTACTGTACACTCTAGTTTGCACAGAGAGGGTTATTTAAGATTATACAGATGTCAGACATGGAAGCCAAAGTCAGCAGCAAAGGTATTTCCTGTCTTCTTTCAGATGTATTCCTGTGCCCTTTGCTTATTCCATTAGATTTAATTATTTCATTCATATCTCCTGAGATGGAATGATTTGTCCCAAAGCTCAAGTGCTTATAATGTTCCCATGCAGTTCAATAGCCGTTCATTGATCCGCTTCATAGTCCTGCAAGCATTACCGTTACCTGCTAGTTCAGTGGTGGCGCTGCTGACATCACGGCTCCCCTCTCTAGTGGTAATTAGTCACTCACTGCATCATTCTCTCCAGTTCATTTACACACTTCAGTGGCAGAGCCCAAAAAAGGGTCGTGTGAAGAGAAAACACTCCCGAGTATAATGTTGGTGTGGTTGTGAGGACACTGTTCCACTTACTTCTTCACTTCACATCTGCAGATCACTGGCCTTCCAATGATGCTGTCCCAGCTCAGATTGATGGAGAGGAAGACAGAGTCCTTCACTAGAAACTCACTCATCTTTCACTGTGTTCAGTCAGGTTTGGGAAATCATAAAACAGACTTTTCAAGCATATAAAGATCACCAGGGTAGAAAGTTTACCCAGATTTAATGGGGAAGTAACATGAGTGTCGTTGATGCAAAGGAAAGCTCTCCATCACCCCACTTTAAGTCCCAAAGGCAATGCTCCGTGACACTTTTAAAAATATAAACAGTGTAGTGAGAATAAATATAATATATGGGCTTTGCCAATGCAAATGAAAAGCAATTATCCCAAATCGCAGTCTTAATTTATAAGCAGTCAGTATAATTTGAGAAACTGAAATCTGATGTTGCTAAATCAAATTCCTGTAATTCCACTGGGCATTAAGCACATAATAAGATTACACTGTGCACTGAGCATGTCCTTGTTAAATCTGCTGGCTACTGCATTTTTATTGCTCTCCTGGGGGTTTATTGAGTTTACACTTCCAGTAAAAGGTAATGTTTTCACAGTGTCTTTGGTACGCTGGCCACACAAGTCTGTCTGCAGCAGTCAGAATTGTTAAGCCATGTAATTTGCTTACATCCCTTGGTAGCTCAATTGGGAAAAAAAAAGGCAATTAAAAGACACCATGCAGTTGTATATAACCAAATTAAAAATAATAATAATGAATCTACTGTACTGTAATCAGTAAGGAAAGGAAGCCATGCATAATGGTGAGGTTCAGCTGTGAGACAGCCAAATTGATGAGCTCTCCTGTTTAGATTTGTTTTTCAGTGCCTGAATAGTGGTGCTAATATGATGATATCTGCAATTTATATACAAAAGTGACCTTGAGACTAGCTGATCTCCAAACAATCAGAACAATAGGATTTCCTTGCAACAGGCTGTCTGTAGTCTTGGAAAATGGATGAGAAGGCAGGGGATAAAGGGAGGACAACCGGTAACCTGGACATTGGCCAGTAAAAGTCCCTGGGAGCAGGGCTGTATTTTCTAAGAAAGACACAGAAATGAAATGTGCCATTTTAGGAGGAGGCAGAAAGCTAAGAAGAAACAAATTCTCTCCAAACAAACCAATGCAAGACAAAACGAATGCAACAGAGACACAGAAGAGCTGCTGTTGCCGGTGCACCCTGATTTGCTCGCCTATCTGTCCTTAGCATGGGCATCTTTGCAGGACCATCTCAGCGTTCATCTACAGATGTGCTCTCCTGGTGTTTGTTTCTCTCCTGCTGCCTAACAGTTTAAGCTTTTGGGTGTAAAAGTCTCCTTGAAAATGCTTCTCACTAATCAGGATAATGCTGAATAAGCTTGACAGACGTATTAATTTACATTTCACATCTTTGCCATTGTGGCTGGGACAATTCCTGTGTCTGTGAGTAGGCAATGTAAAACTGTGGGCTCGGATCTGTCCTAAGAAGTAACATCGTTTTATTCACAGGGATCTTATAGCATTATGTAATGATCCTGTAATAATTATATCTCAGTGATTTTGTAGGGTCATCCATTTTTCCCCTAGTAAGTTCACTTTCCAGAACACTTTTACAGCCAAAGTTTCAAGAACATCATCAAGCCTGCATCTGGACATCTTACTCTTATACCTGAATTTTGTCAGAAAAGAACAGGCCAAGTGTGAATTCATCTCTGGGAATCAAGGTAATTCTGCTACAGGACTTGTGATAGCAACATGAGAACAGTGGACCCTGCAGCCACTTAGAGAGACCAGAATTTTTGCTTAAGATTAGGTCTGAATTAGAAAAAGAGCCTTTCTCTGGCATGTTCTTGCAGCTTCCAGCAGCCAACTCTTAGAAGATTTCTTGAGCTACTTGAAAAAAAGAACTAGATATTTATATATGATTTCTGTTGTGTATAGAAGGATTCCTGGACTGACTTTTTCCTGCATCACTTTTTGTTTTCTACACCCACAGATACAGTGTTACAGAGCCAAGCACATGTGAGCTCAGAGTCTCACTTGTGGGGTGTCCTGCAGCTCACGCCAGCTTGTGTGGAAAAAGTGATGGAGGGTCACTTATGACGCACTGAATGCTTCAGCTCTCTGCAGGGACTCACTTTGCTCTGGATTTAGTGGTTTGAAACCTGGAGGGGTTTCATGTGTCTAAATTCACAGGTTCTTTAGCCAGTCAACACCTTTTCCTGATATTTGAGTGTCAAGGCCAAGGTTTGCATCAAAACTACCTGGGCAATTCTGGAGGTTTCTGTTTGAAATGGTTGCAAACAGCCTGGTTTCTCAAGAGTAGATGCACCAAGATTTTGACTGAAATCTTCCATTATTTGAGATTTATTGCTGGCAACAGACAAGTTCCTTTGGGGAGGCCTTAACATGAGCTGACAGTAATTCACCAGAAGTTTGGCATGGTTTTACCCGAGGGAACTCTAAACCAGCAAGCCTTCCCATGATGAACTATCACAGAGGTCATGGAGCAATTAGGATTAGAGTTACAAATGTGTTTATCAGTGTCAGGGCAATTATGTCTTCTACCTCTGTTAGATGGACATCTTAAGACATTTACTTTGGGAGACTTACTGGGAGAAGGAAGAGCTTGAACCATAAACCTCATGAGTGCTGTGTGTGCTGTGCAGGCTGCCTTAAGTGTTGATAACATATTGGCATTGCCTGAATGGACTGGAACTGGCTTTTCACTCTCCTTTCCATTACAAAGACTAGGAGGCATCTGAGGAAGCTAAGAGAAACTCAGAGCAAACAAAAGGAGGTGCACCTTCCCATGATAGGCTGTTGTCCATGGAACAACCACAGCCCCTTGACCAACTATGGATACAGATGCTAAAAAATTGATGGGGATCCAGGGAACACTAAACAAGCTCAAGCAAGAGAGATCCACGCAGGGTTGCTAACTGCATAGGAACCCCATCTGTCTCGGGAAACCCTTGTGCTGGAGATGCCTGGAAGATGGAGAAATATCAGTAACTACTTCCCTGAGCTCTTTCTTAGCCATCCCCTCTTGGGTTAGGCTGGTCTGTGTTCTGATGGCTATGGCCACTTTCGTGGTTTGTTGTGCTACAACCTCTCTCCCATATTTTGGCTTTGGGAGCAGAAAACAGCCCCTTGTTGTGCCCTCCCTCCCTCCCTCCCTCCCCTTCCCACCCTGATATGCTGCTCTGATGTGTGGGATCAGAAGCATGCAATGCAAGCATCATGACCTTAAACATGGCACACCTCTCATCAGGAAAGAAAGTGTAAGGTGTGTGCTCATGTAACACTGCCAGGAAATTATTCCAGAGGGAAGGTAGTTTTTATTGATGAACCCAGTTCATCATGTTAGCCATAACTCAGTTTATTCCTGCTCAGGGCAGTGCTTTTCCTTTGAAATAAAGAGATGTAGCCTTCCATGAGGACAACACTTGTGTCTCTGTTCCATCAAAGAAAGATGAGGATCTTGCATGTCTTTCTGTGCTGTAATCGAGTTATTGCTTTATGAGATCCAGAGCTCCCCAGGAAAGTGTCATGGATTGTGTCATGGTGCACACTACTTGCATGGAGACCTTTGAGGCAGCTGGCAGACATAAAAAGAAGACAAAATGTGTTTAGCCAAAATGCTCTGTAATGACTGCATGTGTACAGCTGCAAAAAGAGCAATAGTAATTGAGCCAAGAGAGGAAATCATTGGCAGCAGGGTCTGCATTCATGTGTGCTTCATATTTTATTTCTGATTTATAATTTTTTTACCAGCTGTGCAATGTAGCTTGCTATGTCACTGATATGTTCCCACCTAACTACTGTCCACCCTGCTGCCTTCCCAGGGCTCTCCTGAGACCATGGCTGATGATCTGCTCTTGACGTTGGCCTCCAATGCCCAAGAGTCAGGGAGGTGCTCTTGAGTATGCTCCAGTCATAAATATTTGGGGTGATGTAGTAGAGTAAGAACTTCCCCTGTATACCTTACCCTAGGTCTGGAGAAGCTGGAAACAGACTGGGAGCTCAGGAAGAGGGGCTGAAGCCAGAAAACCACAGCCATCAAGGGAAAGCTGTTTCAAGCTGCAGTCCAACTTGTACAACCCAGCCAGTAAATCCCCACCTCAAGGCTTGACAAAATTGTCCTGACAAGATAGATGTTCTCCTCAGTCTATGTTTTTCTCCTCTCATTATCAGCGGGGCTGAGAGCTTATTGACAGAGCTAATGTCCATCACATGCTGGTTTATTACCTCTTTCACCCTCTCCTGCTGAGAAGGACTGGATGCGGGGTACAGGCTGCAGTTTGTGCTCAGGGCAGCTGGCATGGAAATGGTTAAAGTTGCTGAGGACACAGCCGCTTCTTTACAGCTCAGTCATTTTTACAGAAACCACAAGAGCTGACTGGCCAGCAGAAGGACGAGGAAACACTCATATAAATATGTCCCTGGATTAAGTGGTACTGCAGTCTGCTCTCCACTTGCTGCTGATAGCTTGACATTACTCCAGGAGCAGAGAGCACTGAAGAAGCAGATCCTTGCCACTTCCTAGCCTTCAAGTGGGTTTTTCCCTGTATTTTTATAAGCCACTTCAATAACTGAGCTAATGTTCAGCTCCTGCCAGGCTAGCTTGGCCACGCTTGGTCCCAGATTTTGGGTCTCCAGTGGGTACACTGGCAGAAATACTGGCATAAGGCAGAGGCAGAGCAAAAGTTCCACTGGTGCTGGTAGCTGCTCCTGTTGACTTGCAGTTTGTAGGATAAAAGGGAGAAAGAAGGATATCTTTTCTGGCTTGTTAAATCACTGGGTTTCAGCTGGGCAAAGGAGATGTCAAAACTCCTAGCCCTACAGCAGTGAGGAGGTCAATGGATCGTAACAAACTGGAAGTTTGAGACAAAGTACTGTCTTGTAATGAACTGTTTTTCCAGAAAGTTGCTCTGCAGACTGGCTGGAGTCTGCACACAAACCTCCCCTCATCCTGACATGGGCCACAAATCTCTGCCTCGACTTCTTTAGCTCAGAGTTCAGATGTTAAACAGAATTATTTCCTCAGGGAGATGAAATCCTGCTCCTGTTCACCCCAAAGCTCCTTTTACTTTGTACTGTCACCTTTTACTTTACTGTTACCAGTGAGACTCTGCAGGAGCTCTGCACATTTATCACAGCATTTTGCAGCATCCCTCCTGCTCCTGGCCAGGCTTCGCCCCATCCTCCCGGGGACAGGGACAAGAGCTGATGCCCAGAGTCAGGCTGGTGTAATCCACTGCTGGGGACTGCTGAGGAGCTGGGACCCCCACTTCAGATGTGTGGTTTGGTGAGCTTGTCCCAGCCAGGTAATGCCGTCGAAAAGTGTGGCTTTTCCCTTAAAGGCAGGACCTCAGCAGGGACCTGCAGGTCTCCCCTGTATACAACTGAAGCCCTGGGGTAATTCGTGAGTTTTGCACCCAGCCGAGTGGGAACTGCTGACCCAGAAGCTATGAGCTGGACTCAGACGGTGCTTTGCTGGGGGCCAGCAGAGCAGGAGGTACACTGCATTTTCAGTGTTTTCTGCTTCTGCCTCCGCTCCTGCAAACTGCAGAGCTGCTACCTCTCACACTGAGCTCTAGTGTTTAGGAAGGTGTGATTTCATGCAAGTTGTGAGTTTTTGTTGTAAGTCTTCCCTCTCTCCCTCCCTTGTGATGGCAGAAGGATCCCTGCAAATATAGCACATGTTTATTTTATAGGTTGGAACAGCAAAGTGCAGAAGTACATTGTACAAAGAGTGAGAAACAGATCCCAACGTACTATTCATTTGCCTTATAAGAAATGAGGCTTTTTACATTATTTTTAAAAATTCTTGGGGGGATGCTTATGCCTTACAAATTATAAAATCCTGAGCCTGTCATTGCTAGATTAGCTCTCCAAGTCAGAGACAGAGAGAGGATGGCTGCTTTTACAGGTGTCTTAGGAGTCTTATGCACCCACCTTCAGCACCAGGAGCACGTGGGGGTAAAATCCCCCACAGATGGATGTGTCTGCTGAAAACCTCTGCTGCTGTCTCACGTTTCGTGTGTGGTGCTTTCTGGATAATTTACTTGTCCTTTTCAGAGGGGTTGGATTGATTTCCTTCCACGAAGAAATTCCCCATCCCCAGCCATTGATACAGCCTTTCAGACCATCGCTTTTAGACCCTTGTGGATGGTTTTCAGGCCAATATATCCTGCTTGAATTTGAGGTTTTGTCCAGGTTCTCCTATGTTTCACTGCAAGTAAGTGTGAGGAGGAGAATAGGAGGATAACATCTGGTATACCAATTACTAGTGCTCTAAACTGCTAGGGGAAGGATGTGCCTTCAGCATCAGGTGTCTGTGGGCTACATCTCTCCTGCTTGAGCTCAGCTGTATGCCAGTGCTTCTCTTTGGTAACAAGGGAAGCTTTTCCCCCTGAATGTTTGCAGAGCTCTTGAATTTGCACATATGAACCTTCCTGGGCCCAGCACTTGCAGCTTTGGTTCCTGCCCTAAGGGTAGGACCTGGCAGGGAGTCCTGGAGCTGCTCCATTTCCTTCCAGCCCTATAACTCAGACCGGGACACATAAAGATTTCCATACACAGGAGACAGGGGACACATGCAATCTCCTTCAGAGGGAAGGATGCCATTTAGGAACCATGGACTACCTTGGCTATCAGTGATCCTCTCTATTATAAAGGAGTTCTTTGGATTCCAATACAATTTAATGCAATCTCAGCTCTTCTGTGCTTTCTGTTCTCTGTTTTCCCTTGCATTTCTCCGTGCTAGGTTTGGGGCAGAGTGTGTGTGGTCCCAGGGAGTTCCCGGTGCCACTGAGCTGGTGTAAAGGCTGGTGCCTGCAGCTGAGTATGGGGTGCTTCCAGTCACTCTCACACACTCTCCCCTCTTTACAGTTCTACAGCTCTTTCACTGGGGCCTGCCCAGGTTTGGTGCCCTTTCAGCCCATTTGCACCACCAAGCACCAACAAGCACGGTGAGCTGCCGTCTCCTGGGGGCAAGTCCTTGGCAGCTGGGGCTGAGGTGTGGAGATGGGGGATATTTGGCAGCTGCTAGAAATCATGCTACTTTCACTGTGTTTTCAGAGCAACCTGACTGTGCTTAGCAATAAATGCAATTGATAGAGGAGGTGCCAGGTTTCAGCAAGCTGCTCCCTGTCTGAGCTGGGCTGTGCTTGTTCCTGTTGAATCATAAAGCTGGTGCCACAGAGAGGGAGGCAAAACAGCACACAGGGAGATGAAACTGGTGGAAATGGGGCAAAGTGTAGCTGCAAAGACGGACCAGTTGTGGTTTGGGCCTCCTTAATGGTCCCATGGCCTCTGTGTTTTGCTGTGATTAATTTATCCTCATTCTTGGCATTGACTGTGGCTCCTGAGTCATTTGGGGTTCTCTTGGGACTGTTGTTGCGAATTCCTGTCCCCCAGGGGACTGAGGCAGTGTGTCCCTTAGGAACACTCAGACTGTGGCTCTGCCAGTGTCCTGTGTCCCTAGAAGTTGATGATAAATGAGAGGGCAATGTCCACGTGGCCGAGTTGGTAGGACCCAATGCACTTCCATTTGGTTTCTGCTGAGGGCCACGTTCTCCCTTTCCAGACACCATAACATGGAAAGGATGTGGACTGTAGCAGGGAGATGCGTCTTGGAGCCTGTGTAAGTCCAACAGGCTACTTCTGGGCATGCTGCATCTTGCTCGTCCTTTGGGCACAGACCCAAGCACCTCTGCCAGGAGCATGTACACAACGTGCTTCACTGTGCACTGCAGAACAGAGTAGACATCTCAAAGCTGCCGTGCAGAGGCATGCAGGGGTGAACACTGCTGCATAATCCTATGCAAATACCTTATCAATACAAATTACCTTAAACATTTTGGGCACTCAATCTCTACAGATAGTTTGCTGTCCTGCAGACCAACTGGTCTGCACTCAATTTCTCTATAAATACTTTACCAAGGGAGAAGAGGTGAAGCTGGTGGGGAGCAGATTGACCTAAAATTTAAATACATGGAGAGCCAAAACCTTGCCTTTTTCCGAAGATGATGAGTTGGGTATGACATTGCAGACACCAGAGGTACCTAATACCTTCTCCAGGTTTCTCTGTTAGGAATAGGAGCCAGATTTATCTTCTGCTCTTTCTCACTCTTTGCAAGACATGCACCTCCAATTATCATTGCTTTTAAAGGCTTAGGATCACTCTTTCCAGTAGTATAGAATTTTTTTTTTAACAAAGTGACAGTATAAATATTTCTGCAAAGTTGAACTGGAATTTCATGTAGGTTTAGCCATGTAGCTCATTATACAGCTTCCCTGTGCCACAGGGGACCGATCCATAGGATGCAACACTGTCTCACTCCATATCCTGGAGTTGAGGAAGAACTCAGAAAGGGGACAATGAAAAACCTGTTTTGCCTGTAGAAATTCCTGTTTCTGGCAGTTTGGAAGACAGATCTCTGCTGGGAAGGGATGAACCAGAGGTGCACTGGGGCAAAGGGACAGACAGGACCAGCTGGCTATGATGCCTCTTGCAGCCTCCCAGGTGTGTGACCAGCTCCCCATGTCCCTAAACACCAGCTGCTCCCCCCTGCCCACACATCCAGCCCCCAACACCTCCTGGTCTGCAGAAAAGTGAGCTGGAGTTAACCACCAAGCATGCACAAAATGGTCCTATTTTCTCAGCAGGATCGTCCACCAGCTCCTGGCTGGGATCTAACACCAGAGCTGCTGCTGTGCCATTCGACCAGCAGGACAGCTGCTATTGATTTTCATTTCATGCCCATTGATAGAGATGGTGCAGGTGGGAAACTCTGAAAGGTGACATAAATTATAAACTAAGAAAAGCTGTAGTGGTGGAGTGAATGAAAAGCAGTCTGGCATTTACTGGAAAACAGAGTTTAGCGGGTAATTTTTCAACACAAAGACAGTTTTGCTACAGAAAATGTCGGGCCTGCTTTTGCTGTTAGTTGTGCAAGTGGAATCTGGAAACAGTCCTGGGCCAGTGGAGAAAGTGGGGTCAGAGTCAGCCCTGCTGCTTTTCTTGTGCCTTTTCTCATGCCACGGTGACAGTGCATGTCAGGCAGGAATGGTCTGCTGTCACTGCCAAATACCCAGGTTAATGATGGCTCTGCTGATCAATTAGCAACCCTAATCAACTGCTTAGAAATTAGGTTTTTTTAAATCAATTTTTTTTTCTTTTGTGAAATGAACTAAATTCTCTTTCTTGCTCACTGTTCAGGTAGATTTACTGAGTGTGGAACAGTCTGAAGGGGAGGGAGGCCCAAGTGAGGGTTTGTTTAACACAATATGAGTTCATAATATAAGGTGAAAAACTTGCCAACTGTCCTGGACCAAAATGATATGCTCCTTCTCTCCTGTACAGCACCTTTTATTCAGGAGATACCACACAAGGTGCTGTATCGCAGCACAAGGATATTAAACGTGCAAGAACAAAGTCATGTGCCAGGGGATGGGCAGGAAAAAGGGGCATGTCATTTCTGAGATGGGTGAATCCCGCATATCCCTCTGTGCACAGTCTGAGTCTTGCTGCTGGTGTTCACCAGAGCTGCAGGTCCTGGTCCTGGTCCTGGGCCCCACCAGAAAAGTCACAAGCTGTTGGTGAGACCTGTGGTTTCCACAAGAGGATCCATTTGGGATCAAGACAGAGTTCCCCACATGTGCTCACAGCTGCAGCATGCTGGGAACAACACACCGTCTGCTTCCATAGTTATCCATTGATAACCTTCCCTTTGGTGGAGAACAAAAAGGAAGAGTTATGTCTAGAACTAAGCAGGCTGTGGAGAGAGTGAGGAAAGGACCTGAAAACTGTGTGGGGAAGAGTGCCAGAAAACATGGAGTGAACTGGAGAGAGAACTGGAACCAGGAAACCCAGAGCCTCTCCCACTGGTGTGGTGGGCTTTGGACCAGATTGTGTTTACACATTGAGTTTCACCCAGCGCCCTGTGCAGATCCAGTGGTCTCTCCCCACCTGCACAGACGATGCAGCTCAGGGAGAGGCTGCCCAGACCTCCTGCCCTCGCAAAGCTGCCTGCGGCACCAGGAATCTTCTGTCCCTCCTGGTTCGCTTTCCTTCCAAGGAGCATTTATCACTCAGTTTGCCCATGGTGCAGATGTCTGTCTGGAACTGTAATGACATTTACCAAAAGGGACTAGAAATTGTCACTCAGGGACTGCAAATAATGAAGCCAATGCCTTTTATTGACACACGTGGAAGCTGTTTAATTTGGGATGTTGGCTGTCAGAAAATAAAGCTCTTTTGTGGCAGTTTTCTCAGTCAAGCAATATTGTGCTTAATTTCAAGGTTCATGCTCACATTTAAAAGTGAGCTATTTTCAGCTTTTAGGTTTGGAGTTTCTTCCTAGCAGTATCCTATCAATTCAACACGTATCTAAGGGTCTGATCTGTCTCTGCTTGCAAAATGCGATGATTTGTGCCAAAGATTTCTTGCTAAGAAAGAACACAAGCTATTTTCATTTTTTCCCCTTCCAAATGCAGCTGTAAGCCAAGCGCTCAAGCCTGGACCCTTGGGTGCCTTTCAAACCCCAACTTCTAATTTAGGCATTCTGCTTCACATTTAGGATATGAAACTTGGTCTTCTTAGGATTTCTTACGTGCTTAAAAGGAGGTATGCTTTTTGCCACTTTGTTGTGCAGTCAGCCAAGAGGACCAAGATCCCTCAGAGAGGGTTATACCTAAAGTTGAGTATCGCGTGTTTAAAGACCAGGAAAACAGCTCCTGTTAGGAGAGGATGCAGGTGCAGACCTCCTTCTATCGGTAAGCTGTGCTGAATGTGTTTAACCCACACAAGAGTGTAGGGAGTCCCCAGAACTCCAAAAACTGGGTGATGAAACTGGATGGTGCAGCAGGAGAGGCTTGCACAGGTCAGTTTTGCTCCTGACTCTGGCTCCCACCAGGGCTGAGAGGTTCCACTTTGCATCCACATCTTCCCATTAGGAACTGGAAAAAAATGGTTATTTTTGCATGTGTAGCATGGTGAGGAGGGAGAATAGGAGGGTATTGATTTTTTTGGAAGGGCCATCTTGTCAAAACATCTCTGCTGCCTGGCAAAGCAGCCTGCCCAGGCTGGCCCAGCAGCAGCTCTGCACAGCGGGGCTGCTCATGGCCCCAGCAGAGCCACCTTTGGGATTAAAGCCCTCGCAAGAGGCTTTAACAGCAATCTCCTCTCCCAAAGATATGTATGCATTAGGGCTTATCTCACTGCTTCATTAAGGAATAGGACCAGGGGCAACCTCAGGGGTCACCAAATCCCGTCTCCTGCCATTGCAGGTAGACGTGCTGTCTAATCCCTTTATTATTGTATAAGGGCAGAGGTGAACATCGGCAGGGACCTGAGCTCGTGCAGCCTGTCAGCCCTGGAAATGTTGCTGAGAAAGGCCCACGGTCCTTTTACTTGACATCTGCCAGGGTTACATCCACCTAAGGGCATGTCTGCTGGGATGGTGCAGCCCAGGAGGAGGCAGCCTGGCTTATTAATTTTAAATGTGCTTGAGATGCTGTAGTATGAAAAGCTATCATCATGAAAGCGCTCAGCAGCATGTAATCAGTGCTTGGCCTTACAAAGAGACCTCTGTTGTGCTCAGGCTTCTCCAAAGGCCAGTTACAATCTACATTATTTATGTGGAAAAGTGTTATTAGCCGAGTTTCCTTTATTTTCATTTTTTTTTCGTGGAAGGATTTTAAGGGAGTTCTTTGTAAGGAGTGCTCAGAGACTCTGGGACTTTCTCTCTCTCTGTTTCCTGGTGGGACCAGATTTTTTATTTATTTACTTTTTTTTAAACTGAATATTTCAAATACCAGGAAGCGATATAATGTTAAAGCCAAGCCAGTCAATGCGTAATTGTGGCACCAGTCTAGCCGGTGTGAAGAACGATATTTTCTGTGTTATTATGAGAGCCTGGGAACTTTAAAAGTTTACCTTTTAACAGCCTCCATAAGAACATGGGCACACATTAATGCTCGGAATAGGCAATTAAAAGCAAAAAATGGCTCACACCTTGGATGGCACAGGATGGGGTTTGTAATGAATTAGACCTAGAAATGGATACCAGCAAAAAGCACCTCCGTAATTATTTTTAAAAAAAGAACAGCTTGCGGCTGGATCGTGCATTGCAGAAATCATTGTGGGTTTTCTCAACCACTGCGGTAGCTGTGCCTGTGCTTTGGGTTTTGTGGAGAGATTTCAGTGAGTTTCCCCTGCTCGTGCCAGGCTGGGCATGAGTCCTCCTGCCTGGCGGCTGATTGTCCTGGCAGCAAGTTGTTGCAGACAAAAGATGGAGAATGGGCCAACTGGCCAGTTTTGGGGAAATCTGGAGCAGGTCCAGGGCTGATCTGCTCAGACTCAGCATAAAGCATGTTTTTGCACTGACACTGAATTACCTGCAAACAGTGTTTTATGGAAATGGGGCCTTGTGGAACCACGGGTGCTCCCACAGAAGCCATGACAGAAAGAAAGTACCTGCTTAGGGTCTGCTCTGGACACCACTGGACTTAATGTGTAAGTGCATTAACTCATTAGTGCCTTGAATCATCAGGCATTTGGGATAAATGATGGTAAGAACTGGGCATCAGAATTACCAGGGAACTAATGCAGCCTTGTCACCGCAGGATGGTGGTGCTTTTGCATCTCGAGGTGCAGCCCAGCATCCTGCTGAACCGGACTCTGCACCAGGTCCAAGCTGGCTCCTGCCCGGTGTGTCTCTGGGCCATTCTCTCCAACCCTGGCATACAGCAGGACTTTTTTCAGCTGTGATTTTTACATCTCATTTTCTTCAAATATTTACAGCATTAATTCCAAATTAGTCTTTCTGTCTTTTGTAATGCACAGAAAGAGCTGCTCATTGAATATTCAGAATTTTAAGCAAAAAGCCGTGTCCAGTATTTGCTGTAAATATGTATAAATGCTTATTGGATCTTTCCCAGTAGCAGCTATTTCTTCTGATGAGGCCTATGATATGGAAGAAAAATGCAAACAGGAGCCTTCTAAATGAAATGGCAAATTTAGCCCATGTAACGTACAGAATACTAATGAGCAATCTGACGGAGCCGCTGCGCGTTCATGCATTACTGGCACTGAACAATGACCTTGCTCAAATGTGCGAGAGAAGGGAGTCCTTGCACTTGAGAACAAATAGATGACTCTGATTAAACTACAGCCACCTCACCTCTCTGGGGACCTTCATAGCCAAGCACCAGAAGATTAAAGAGATTACGCTTCCAGCAAGCACCTGAATTCAGCTCACGCTCTGCAGTAGTTTTGCAGCAAGCCCTCCCTTTCCCTGCAACCCGCTTCGATCCCCACCGTTGTCTTCATTGTCACAGTACGCTGGGTGAGCTCTCTTATTAATAAAAATACCAGATTGGCACTCTGTTCCCTTGTGGAGCCTCAAGCTGGTCAATTATTCTGCTTTAATTACCCCCTTAAACATGCTTTTTATAGGCGTGGGCCTTTGCTGTGTTTATGGCTAATAAAGTAATGAAGTGATGCAGTGATAAATTACTCTTCTGTTTAAGGTGGGGATGGGACATGACAAGTGCAGGTGGGGATTCAGAGAAGTTTAGTGCATTGCTGTGCTTCAGAGAAACCTTTTTTTCCCCCTGGAATGTCTTTGTCTCTCCTTTGGTTTTGCAGCAATTTTGATGTTTTAGCATAAGTTTGTCTTTTATTATGCGACTGAAAATGAAAATGCTGGAAGTGTCTTTGTTCAGCAGGTTAATTTTCTTGCTGATGATTAAAAGGAGACAATCATTTAAGACAGCAGAATAAAAATCGCACTTGGGAATTTCACTAGACCAAGAAATAGAGTGGAGGGTTTTTAATAAGGGGCTGTCTCATTTGGATTTCTTTCTTTTTAACTAGAACATGGAGACTGCTTTCCGTTATGTAAGATCAATAATACCATTTTTTAAATCTCATTTTCATATTTAATCATTTGATTAATATTGGTGCTGGATCTTTCTACAATTCCAGCATGATCCCAAAATCCAATGCAGGGATATTTTCTGCAGTGGCCTCCTATGGAAAAACAGCAATTATATCTTCCAGCAATGATCGCTGTTGTTCTGTATTGGGGAGAACAAAAAGATGAAGAGCAGAGGAGACGCTGGCATGACAGAAGGTGGTGCATACAATGGGGTCTGAGTCGTATGTGGACTTTGAGCATCTGCAAAGTGACAGGTACCTCTAGGCCAGGGAGGGGATTTCTTTCCACATGTCATCAGCAATCCCCTCTGTGCAATGTCCACAGGCTGGGGGTCACTGCTAGAGCTGGCACAGCTCAAGGGACTTCTGCTCTTACCCTGAGGTCCCTCCACCTTGTTGCTGGTCACCTTTTAATTCAAGCCAATATTCAGGCTGGCAGCCTTGCTGCATATAAACGATAACTCCCCAAGCTTGGTTTGTTGGAGCCAAATGGTCAAAAGCTTAGTGTAATATATAACAGAAGGGTTTTTTTATTTCTGGTCTCCTTCTCTAGACTCTTGGGTGCATGCGCTCCTGCCCATGATCATGAACATTCGTAAGACCTGGCATAAAACAGGTAGGGAGCCTCTTGAGTGGTCTGATGGGGCAGACTGAGGAAATTCAGGGGCAGGGCTCTGTGGAGGTTCTTTCCCCCTGGGTCTCCAGGTGCTGTTGTGGTATCGCAGCTGGCACTTTGCTGGATGATGTCCTCAGCTCCTGGTGGCATCCTGGAGCCCTCTGGCCCTGACCAGTCCCCAGTGTCCCACGGCTGGGGCTTGTCATGCTTTACTGGGTTTTGTATGGGATGGATGGATGGATGGGTGGGTGGGTGGATGGATGGATGGACGGACGGATGGACGGATGGACGGACGTCTTCAGTGCTGGCAGCATGTGCCAGCCATTAGACACTATCTCCTTGCAGCCACGCTCAGCAGCTCCCTCCATGCACAGCTGGAAACCCTCTTAGAAAACTTGTTAAAAGTAAGTGAAAGCCAGGCTACCCCTGGAGCAAAGAGAGCTCCCTCAGAAACAACATTTGCAACCCCTCCCTCCCCCGAGCACTTCTCAAAGCAGCCCTGTGTTATAGGTAAGGATGTGGCTGAGCAGCTATTGAAAATATGTAAAGCTGTAGAAAATAAATGGGCTAGATCTGCAATAACTCTCAGTGCTGCTGCTGGCCTCTTGAAACAGCCATTTCATCACCGCGCACCGCTGCGTGTCTCCTTACATTTACATACGCAGTACGCAGCTTTTCATGGCGCGTGGGGAGTGGTTAGGGTGAAAAAGAAGCCCTGGGCAGCCAGGATGTGAAATACAGATGGCTTGCAGTGAAGGTGAAGTACGTGAAATGGGGGGTAAAAATAATTTCTCAAACAAACCTCGCCTCGCAAGCGTGGGCAGGGTGTTTAAGCAGGTTATGGCAGCAGGGAGAGCTAGTCCCATGCCCACCGCAGCCCCGTCCCCTCTCATGTGGGGCTCTGTGGCATTCCCCTGCACACGGCTGTGTGTGATGCATAAGAGCATCCCTATACTTTGATGAGTTTGTGCTCGCTTGGCTTACCGGTCTTGCCAGACAGATGGACAAAGAACTGGGCAACAAGAAGGAAAAGGGAAAGATGCATCTTCACCATGCTTGGACAGGTACCTGTGCCCACCTCTGCACCGTGTCTCTGCAGTCCTACCCAAACTGGCTGAAACGAATCTCTCTCAGCACTGTCGCCCTGGTGCCATTGACTGATGCTCCAGGAGAGCAGCTTTGAGGCTGACCAGCCTCTGTATGTGCCCAGGAGCTGCCTCTTCATGAGAAGACCATTAGAAGGAGCCTTCAAGAAAGGGGAAATGTCTTTAATTAACACACTTTTGCTTTCTCTCTTCCAGGCTTTTTATACTGTGGGGTGGGTTTGGGGTGGGGTTTTTTTTCCTCTTACAGGTAGCCCACTTCATAGAATCATAGAATCATAGTATATCTCAAGTTGGAAGGGACCCATAAGTACCACCAAGTCCAACTCCCTGCTCCTTGCAGGACTACTTAAAACTAAACCATATGACTAAGAGCATTGTCCAGATGCTCCCTGAACTCTAACAGGCTTGGTGATGTGACCACTTCCCTGGGGAGCCTGTTCCAGTGGTTGACCATCCTCTCAGTGAAGAAACTTTTCCTAATGTCCAATCTGCCCATTTGTCCCCTTCCCTCTGCACTGGCTTTGG
Source organism: Strix aluco (assembly GCF_031877795.1). Lineage (NCBI taxonomy): Eukaryota > Metazoa > Chordata > Aves > Strigiformes > Strigidae > Strix > Strix aluco. Next base: position 125,897,088 of record NC_133934.1, on the reverse strand, counting down.
TAGGTGGTGTTTTCTCTCCTTCTAGCTCTATGCAGTTTGAGCCCTGGCAGCTTTTCTCTACCTGGCCCCACAACAGCACCTCAGACCTCTTGCTTTTCCCATTAGGAGTTAGGAAATTCTGGTTTTTTTTCCTGCCTGCTTCCCTCCTTACCTCCCTTTTGCACTCTGCAGGGTTTCCATATGTTCATCTCCAGGGTCTTAGCTCAGCTTGGCCCATAAGCACAAAAGCTGCAGATATGTGTGGTGACCTTCAAACAAAGATGTAATGACTCCTCCAGCCTGTGTCCTCTCTACTCGGGAGGCTTTGTAGGGGGCAGACACTGAACAGGCACTGGACTGCCAGCCAGCCTGCACTTGACCAAGTTAAGCATTGCGAGGCAAATGTCATGATGGATCACGACTCTGGCTGTGGGAAGGCGCCACTTTTCCCAGAAAAATAATGTCTCCTGCTGGATAGCACAAAATAATCTTGTCTGACAGTTTATGTTGCCCTGGGTCCACCCCATGATTTTGTCCCATGGTGGCTATTGATCCTACAGAGCAAGGGCAATCAGGAGGGAGGAAATAGAGCTGGAGATTCATTGCCTGGAAAACTGGAGAAGAGCACGTAGTGGGACATGAGTAGGGAACTGGGGAATAGCCATTTGCCTCTGCTCTTCCCCAGACTCCCAAGCAATGTCCTAAATTCTTGGAGGACAGGCAGAGGCAGGAGTATGAGGAGGGCAGATTGGCCTTTCTGGCCCTGTCTCGTTCAGGACACAAGGTCCAGGTCTAGAGGCACCTCAATACCCTTTCCTTGGAGGAGGAATTCTCTTACCCAAGGCCACACATAACTGATCATGACTTCGTAAAGATTTTTAGCATCTCCTGAAATCGCAATACAAAGCCCATTGCCTGTCCCTGCTATTGTACCCTGTCATGCACATCACTGTCTCGCTCCAAGAGTCCCTCTCCTCTCAGTGACATGCACCACCAGCCTTATCTGCATGTATCTGCATCAATTCAAACACTCATGTCAGTCATGCCTAAATCCTCTGAGATCTCTCCTGCCTTTCTCAGACATGACAAATGTGCAAGTGGCAAAACCATCTCCAGCTTTCTGTGCCACGTCCCTGCAGAAAATCCCTGCTCAGGCAAGAAGGCAAACCTGCACAGTAAAGCTCTATCCAGTTAATTCATGATCTTCTGCAGGACAGGAAAAACTTTTCCGTCAGCTGAAGAAGCAAAAGCTATTGAGCACAGTGGGTGCAGAAACAGTCGCTTATCTGGGGAGGAACGGACCCCAGTTGCAGGCATGTGTAGCAGCTGAATTGGGTTGGGTGAAAAGCACATAGAGCTGTAAAAAAAGCACACCTTGATTTACCTTCAACCATAGCAAGCAGCACATGCCTGGGGAAAAGTAGCAGGACAAAACTTGCATAGAGTGATAACTCTTCGATAGACTCTCTACTGCAGTGCAGAGAGTTCACAGGTCAAAGTTGGTATCTTTGTCTTTAACAGACCTTGAGGGGCTTTTCTCCTATGAATATGGCTCAGACATTGCTTAAGCAAAGGAAACTTCCAGCCATTGCTGTGCCCTGTGCTGAGGAGCACCACAGTTAAACCCATAATGCATGATGACGCAACTCTTTTTTGTTGTTGTGGTGCCTATTTTTTGCTGCTGGTTTTTATCTCCCACAGATAATTTAATGGGCTGACCCTCAGCTTTTGCAATATGTGGGATAGTGAGTAAAACCTACCCATTCACCTCCCTTGGGTCATTCATGAGCTTTGATTTCTTCCTTTTCTGGGATTAACAGGGCTGTGTCTCTGTCTCCTGTTACTTGAGCAGCTTCTGTACTGCCGAACCTGTTGGTCAACCTCCTCTGCACCATATGTGTTTCACTGCCATCTTGCTGAGATGCTGAAAGGCAAACAAATACAATATTCAAGGTGGAGGCCTGTCATAGTCTTATGTAGCTGTCTAGCGAGGATTTCTGGCTTATTCTCTATTCCTGATCAAACATTTCTCGTCTCTCCTTGCCAGGGGTTTTCTGACAGCTACCAACCTCGATGCTGATGTTTCCGTCACGCTGCCTGCTGTAGTTGCTTGTTTCCCTTTGCAGTGTCTCCTACACATTACTTTAACGCTTTATCTTTGCAGCAGACATTTTCCCCACAGTCAGTTCCCTGAGATCAGCTTCTGAGTGGTAGCTCTTAGCTCTAGTAGGAAACTGGATCAGTTTAGGTGATGTGCCCATCTCCAAACATCATTGGCAAAGAGTCTAGAAGATGCATGGACAAAGTCTCGGTAGTGTCAGTGTGAAGTCCCTAGAGCCCTGGGTTAACTGCGTACGTCGTCCAAAGGCTTTACATAAAATCAGCTGAAGATGCAGACAAATGGACAGTACCATAACTAATAGGAGGTTATGTTGGCTCCTGAAGAACTAACTGAAAATGTTGCCAGCTGGATACAAGAAAGGAAAAGTAATACTGAATAATTTATTTTTAAATAAAACACACATATGTTGCAAAGTGACTGGATTAAAGCTTTTGGGACTTGGGGAGTTTTGTGGAATGCGTGTGAAATTCAAAATGTGTAGTGTGCTGAGTTGAAGATTAGGCTGTTTCCAACTTTGATATTTCCTAGCTCTCCCTCACCTGCCTTCCAATGGCCCTGGGCAGTTTAAGTTGTGTTATCAGATGTGCACTGGACATGTCTGATGAATGCCAAGATCTCACAGTTTGAGCAGACAGCTACTGCTCTGATCTGAATTTGCTGCAGACTTTGAACAGGCTGTGTTTAAGCTGAAAGTGGGTGGTCTGAGTTGTCTGCAGACAGTCTAACTTGAGAGGGATCTTATTCCTGGAGCATATCTAAAGCCATATATCAAAAGTTACTTTGATTCTTATCAATATTCTGGAGGCAAAACTTCAAAATATGCCATTAAAACAAAGAGACATGACTGATCTTTGTAAGAACTCTTGGGAATTTATTGTTGTCCTAAAGTCAAACAACCTAGGAACAGAAAATATATTTTCTGAGCAGATATCTAGGTTAAAGCAACTTCCTCTGCAAAAAAAACCCTTCGGAAAGTCTATTTCTTCAGACCTTCCTGACATTGCTCTAGTTGCACTAAGCAGTCTCCTTAAAGCAGATCTCACAGTGCAGTTAAAAATGACCTCCAGCAAGAGACATTTTCTTCAGTAAACAGCCAACAAACACCCTATTAAAAAAGTATCCTCATTCCTTAAATGACATGCAAGCTAAAATAATGGGCTTGTGCCGTCTTTGTTTCTTCGTGATGTACGTTCTGAGCCCAAGGGGATTTTCCAGAAAGAGGGGAGGGTATGGATGGTCGGAGGGTGGATATGTAGCTATGTAAATCCATAAAGATTTCTGTTATTTTATGCTCATTTATATTAGCTGAAGATAATATAACTTCCTTCCCCACCTACATCACAGATTCATGTTGTGTTTGTAGTACTCTATGTGTCTGTAAAAAAGCGTAGTTTTATTACACAAGAAAGGGCAAGGAAAGGGAAAACTTTGCTGGGAGTTCTGTGCTCTCTTAACTTTTGCTTCTTTCACTCAGGTCAAATTAATACATTATTTAAAGTTGGAAATCTCTTGATGAAAATTCAAGAGCCAGTAGGTTAAAGACACTGTTATCTAAACTTTTTGATGTTTGTTTTGTTGGAAGGAGAGGTGTAATTGATGGAGGTAGAGAAAATCCCTACAACCCCTTCCAGAACTCACCACTTGTGTTTCAAAAACCCGGGGCACAGACTGGACATCCACATCCTTTTCTGTATCAATATTGGTGAGCCAGAGTCTCCATAAGTGCTTTGGAAAGCAAGAAACAGGTCCTTTATTTCAGCTGTATCATTTGGTATTTACATGTGTGTGGCAGAGGGAAAAATGTGATTTGGTTCACTTTTCAACCCTGTGTATGCTTTTAAGATATAATGCTTAAATGATTTTAAGCAGTCTTGTGTTGGAGACAGGCTTCTTAAAAGAAATGACTCTCCTTGTGTAATTACTCATAACAAAGCATAATGCGACTTTGCAAACAGCAAGCACTTTGGTTTTTTTCCAATTTCATATTAATTTTATTGGCCCCAAATTTATGGTTGTGTTTTTGTATTTGGGCTTTTACCAGAGTAGAATATCTCCTGCAAAAATGTTGTTAACTTGCTGGCATTATAAGTGTTTCCTCCTCCATAGTTTTGCTCTGAAAGAGCTGGTAGGTTTATATAAGCTGAATACACTTTCCTAGTGATATGGTTTTTCTGGTGATAGTTATTTCCTAGAGGGTGCAGGCTTGTCTCTTTGGTTTATACTGTTTTCTGCCAGTGGGGAAAAGCATATACATCTGTGTCGGTCGACTTATACAAAGAACAGCTGTTTTAGCCCCTGTAGAGATATTTTCCACTTGAAGAGGATTGTTTGGTCTTGTCTTTACTGCTAAATTTTTTAAATCTTTCTTTTCAACCCCAGGGGAATCAGTGCTCATCCAATATCCTGAGGTAAGGACACAAACAAGACAGTAAAACTAAAGCACCCTGTGAGATAAATTTGCAGAGGTCAACTTCAAGCAGGAGCAGCATTGACCTTGGTGTTTACCCACAGTAAAACTCAAGTCCTTCGTCCTGGCTGTGCTGTTTACCTCAAGAGAGCTGCTGGACATTAGTTACCTTCCAGTAAAAAGAAATATAACTGTTTTTCAGTAATGAAGACAAGTCTTTGGAGATTTGACAAAACTTGAGTTTAGATGTATTGTCAGAATTCAAAATAAAGTGGAGATTCTGCTCCTTTAACTCCTGAGAGCAGCTGCAGCCCAAGTGTATTTGGGAGAGCATGTGCTGGCTGAGCAAGCCCTCCCTGGCCAAATCTGCTGCTTCCCTGCCCCATTTCACTACACTGCCTTGGGCAAGTTCACAGGTGGACCTGGACCTGGAGGGCTTTAAGTCCAGTGCCAAACTATTGAACCTTCATGCATCCAGAAAGATGTATCTGATAAGCATACCAAAATGAGTCAGGTAGTATGGTGAGAGTTATAGAGGAGATAGGATATGACATTTTGAAACTCAAAAGTGATGGTCCTTTGGGCTTGGAAAAAGAGCTGCAAGACTTAGCCAGGATTCACCTGGGTCAGACTTAGATTGGTTCTTCTGCAAACAAAGTGGAGAACAGCCGCATTCATTTTTTTCTCCTGGCCTTGAAGTTGGTAAAAGTGGCACTGCCAGTGGTTTTACATTATTCTGAGTGGCTTCATTTTAAAACATGCCTGCATGGCGTTTTGCTGCTTTCCTTTGAATTCAGTGGGACGGGCACTGAGTCGCTGACGGGGCTGTTAGCACATCTGCGAGTGCTGGCTGCAGTGCTGGGAAGGAGGATGGAAAGCAAGTGCCGATGGAGATTTCTTTAAACAAAAAAGCAGAGTGGAGACAGGCCAGAAACCACACTGCAAAGGTCTTTGGGGAGCCGTAATAATTCCTCTTACTGGCCAAAGGCTACTTCCTGCTGGTCTGTGCAAACAACCCCGCTGCATTAACAGGGTCCTCAGGCATCTGAGGAGAAGTGGGATTTGGCACTGGTCATGCTGTGCTTATGAGCAGGTCTAGAAAGGAGACCCGTCCTCTGCAAATGGGGGTTTACACAAGCCCCGGCTGCTCTTTTTGCAAATCCCCCAGTGGGGTTGTAGCTCTCAGCACCACACCCAGGAATTAGAAACTGGGCTGAACCCCAAGGTATTTATCTCTGACATTAAGCATGATAGGAAGACGGGCTCTTAGCCACGGAAGAGCTCTCTCCTTCCTGGCCGGTCGCCCCGCCAGTGTAAAAATCTAGAAGTGCTCAGCTGTTGTGGTTTGCAATGTTAATATTTCAAGCCTGAGGAAGCATTTGTTCCTGAAAAAAAATGAACTTTTCAGAAATGAACTTTTGAAAGAATGAACTTTTTCAAATTATATCAGTTGCTTCCTATAAACCTCGCCTGGAAAGAGTAACTGTTCCCCAAGGGAGCTGAATATTTGAGACAGTCCTGACCTCTCCCCATGTGTAATGTGCATGTAAGGAGGGTTTTCACCAGGTGCTGTTTGTTTAAATAGATTTCTTGTGACGGCACGGTTACGTATGACCTTTGGGGACAGGGTTGATAAGGAAGGAGCAATTAAAACAAAACCCTGAAAGCAGATATGGAGACCTATCAGGAAACTAGGGATGTAGATGAAAGAACATTGGCCCCACAGTTCTGAAAAAACGTAGGGGAGACAGTCCTGTGGGCTGCAGGATGGCTGGAAGAGGCTAGTACTTCTGGGCAAAGAGATGTGTGAGTCAGCCCTGGGATAAAAACTGCATGTTTTTTTGTAAATGTACAATTGTATCAATATACCTACCTGTATTGCCAGTTTTGTTGTCTTAACAGAAACAACCAAAAAACCTCAAATAGAATCAGATCAGAAAGAGCTGTAGTGATTTATTGATAGTTTTGAGGTAGGGAGTTTCGATAGTTGAAGTTGACAGAGGAAAGGCAACATGCACAAGGTCACCTAGAAAATCTGTGGCAGAGGCTGCTCATGGATGTCTTAAAGTCCAAGTGAATGCCCTAATTGCTACAGCATACAACATCTTTTTGCTCTGACAAGAGGTCTTGAGTCCCCGTTCCTTCTGTACTAGGGCTGCTGCAGAAGCCAAACAGTTCAGCTTCATCCATTCCTTATTACATTTCATTTATTTATTTTTCATTGTTTGCTATCTCATTATGGGGTGAACCATCCTTGAGCTCTCTCTAAGTGCTGTCCCCTGGGGTTTTGATTCAGACCTTTCCCCCTCTCAGGCACCATTCTTCACCTAGTCACAAGTTCAGGATACTAACACCCTTGTGTTACCCCTGCTGTAAATTTCGTGGGTTTTGAGCTTGTGAAAAGGTTTTGCGTTGAAGCCTAGGGCATCAACTGATAAAAAGTGACTCAGAAACCACTATGGCTCATAATTCTCATACCCTCCCTGTCCTGTCTGCACGGGAGATAAGGACAAGCTGATCTGCCAGCCAGCCAGTGGCTAACGGGAACAGATAGAGATATTCCTCCTCTCTTTCCCTCTTCAGAAGTGCTTGGTTAGGTTTCTCTTCTTTTTGTGCAGGTGATGAGTTTCTCTTTGTCTGTTCAGTGAGAAACAAATCAGCAGGAGCATTGTCTTGGAGGCATCTACCCCTCTTTTGAATGTCGTTAAAATTGGCAAGCTTGTTCAAAAGTTTGAGGGTGGAGAGGAACCAACAGGCTGTATCCTCATATAAACCTTGCTTCCTGAAATAAAAATGGGTCCTACACCTTCTGCACAAACTTAACCAGCTCTTGCTGTGTATCAGGCAGCTAATTGCTTGCAGCAAGTAACGAACTCATCTGTTCATGATCTGTCCTGACTATGTCGAAAGGAATTCTCCTTCACTCTCCATCTCTTTTTGCACCACCCACCACCTTCACCACCGCCCACCCAAACCTGCTCTGCCTTCCAGGGTCTTGGAGGCTTGAGGTCTCCTTTTATCCAAGGCTTAGCTCTGTGAAGAATAACTTGCTCCACTTGGGATGTGTCCAGCCACTGTTAATCTTCATGCCTTTGAAGTTGCCTATCTGCAGCGCACTTCTCTGTACCATTGTTTTTACTCCTCCAAGTCCTTTTAACATCCCCTTCACAGCTGCCTTTGCCTCCACCCCAGGCATTTGGCAGTGCAAAACCAAACAGGAAAGTGGAGTCGCCCATAATCTTAATAAGATATTCCCTCCCCATTCCATGGGCTGGAGACAGTGGCTCTTGGAGGAGGACTTGCTGGCTGTGATGAGGGCTGTTTTCATTTACCCAGTGTCCCACCGGCTCTTTCCCACAAGGCAAATTGCAGCAGTCTGCCATGACCCCAGGGCTGAGCAGCACGGTGGTACAAAACCAGTACAGCTATCATGCTGATTGGAAATGAGCCCAGGTGAAAATCCCTGCTTTAAATACCTCTGAGCTTTGGAGACAGGTTTTAACTCCAGACCAAGAACTGATTAGTAAGAGTGTTTTGGGTTTTTTTTCCTAAATGCATTTATCCTCTGTTCATCGCCAGGGTACCTGGACTTCTAGCAGTGAGAGAAAAAGCAATACCTGCAAAATCTTGAGGTATTCAGAAGCTGATCAGGATGATGTGAATGTTGAACCTGAGTATTTCATTATGCACTGAACAACAGTACCAGGATGGTCTTTGCAGGAGGACAATCATTATAGAGGATTACAGTTCATTTTGAGGGCAAGGTGAAGTCTCAAAGTGCATGATGTTTAGCTGGGAATAAGTAAATTAATTCTCCATTCAATTTGGCCTTTGCTCAGGACAAGTGGTTGAGTTCCCCCTCCTCGACCTCACTTATTGAAAACGTATCTTTGTTTAAAGCCATAGGGAGTTCATTAGAGTTGTCTGTCTCAGGGCAACTAAAGATTAAGGTGTGCATACATTAGCCAAAGCAAAATACATCATGCCAAGGAGAGAAAATAAAACAGGCTGTATTCACTACAGCTGAGTACAATCGTGTGCTGCCACACACCAGTGAATATGGCCCTGGATCTCTCACATCTGATTCTGCACAGAAATAATTCAGGAATGAATATGGGATCTATTTGTATGTCAGCCTGCAGGACTCTAAGCGTGACTCCCGGCAGAGGTTACTTGGAACGGAGCCCACGAAGCCCCACTGAGATTCCCATTGAGATACATATAGACCATTGTGTATTGCACATTAATGCAGAGTAATTATGTTGTACTGGAAACCTTTCAAGTCAGCATTCATCATTCAGAAATCGTCTTAAACCAGTTTGTGCTGCTCTTGTGCTTGAAAGTGAATTGTGTGAAATTGGCAGCCATAACCACCACTGCAACAGAGCGTATAAAAGCCCTTTCATTGTGGAGTTAGTGGTTTTACTGTAACTTTCCTGTCTCATCAATGAGCACCATAATTCACTGCAAAAACCTATAAATCCTGGAACATCCTGAGCCTTTGGCTTGCTGAGCGTGACTCCAGTCTGAGCTGTGGTGGGATCATTGCTCCACGTCCCGAGCGTACCATTAGCAGGCAGACAGCAAACCTGGAGTCCCATGAAAATTGGTCCAGATTGCACTTTCCAGGTGGTACGGCTGCGCTTGCTGGGTGGGAGTAGGGCGGTAGGAGGAACGGTCATCCTCAGCAGCAGTTCTCTGGTTGAGCTAATACAGAGGCGAGCAGGCATTTGCAAATATCATGCTGGGCAAATTCTCCAAGGCCTCTGTCACAGCTGCAACATGAGAGAGATGATAATGAATATCTTGTCTGTTCTGTGGCCTTTTGGGCTGTTCCTGAGTTTGTGGCAGGATTACTGTATGCAAAGAGCAAGCCTCCAGCCTCATACACCAAATTAGGTGGTAAAAATAATTGTGAAGCAATTTGTGGCTCAGTTTCATTATGTTGTGTTTTCTTTCTTTAGGAGCTGCGGTGTGCTGCAGACACATGAGAATATCCTCAAGACTCCTTTGGAAAAAGGGTATAAATAAAGAACTTTGAAGATTTTGGTTGGTGAAGATCTTCCAGCTCAATCAGGTTTGAAATCCAGTTCTGCATCATTTCAGTGTCAGGCATACCAATGAAGAAATAGCCATCCAGGTTGCTAGTGGTGGGAAGGAGTGAAACGAAGGTAAAACCCTTTGAAACTTACAGATAAAACACTGTCCCCACTAAGTTCAGTGCAAACCTTCACAGATCTCGTTACAGCCAGATCTTCACCAGGCTCCGATTTCAGCGGAGCTGCTCACATGCTTACGGCAAGCGTCTTAATAAGCTTTTGCAAACTTGGAGCCTTAACTCATGGTCCCAGCTGCTGGAGGTGGGAAAGATATATTAGTCCAGCTTTTTGCCATGTGGAAGACTGCACTCTACACGACATTAATTGCTCTCTGCCTAGCTTAATAAGAGTCTGCTTTCAGCAGCCGAATATAACCATGTAATCGGAAGAATTTCTGTTTATTGTTAAAATGTTTTCATGCCTAGAAAATGAGGACTTCTGGAATGTGTCTGATGGCAACACGGAATGGGAGTTAGGAGCAAGCACAAACGTCTGGAGTGCTGAGCTGTGATTTGCTCCGCAGCCACCCCATGCCCTGCTCTGCAATCAACTGCAGCCGATGCAGAATTTAATTTCACATTAAGGAGCCTAAGGCAGCAAGGACTTTTCATTATAAGTGAGGAAATAGCGTGCCAGTTATGCTGCCTGCTTGCATGTGTTTTGTGTGTGTGAGCACACAAGCATAACTGGTGATTCACCGTGATCGGAAATGATGAGCAGCTGGGATGTGTCCTGAGCACATGCACGACTCCTGGAGTGAGGGTGAGCTGTCAGATGTGTTACTGCTTTCCCACAGCAGGGATTGCACGGAAACAGCGTCGATAACACCCTTCTTTCCAGGATAATCCCATGCCAGCTGTCCACACCACTCCCACAGCTATGCCACGGCATGCCATGAAAAGAAGGAGAGGACAGTCCAGCCTTTGGGGTGCCAGCTTGCACTTTAGGATGTTGTCACCTTTGGCCATGACTTTGGCAATCATCATCCCCTCTGGTCCTCTCCACTCCAGGAGGTTGTCCCATGTGTTTTGCATGGGAAGAGGGCTTCAGGGCAGAGGGATTTCCTTCTAGAGAGGGACTTTCTCCAGGAACCATCTCCCAGGTGCCCTCATCAGCAGCAGGAGCTGCACTGGAGAAAGCTGGGCTCAACAAAAGACACTCTACGTCCAAAAAAAAGTCTCAAACTACTGCTGACGGCTTTTAATTGGGCAGCACCTTCTTAGATAAATTAACTGGTCCTTGGCTGGTTCATCCTGCCTGAACACTCCCCCACCCCAAACCTCAGACTAGTATCCACCAGGTCTCAGCTGGATCTAATTAGCGCTGGAAGAAAATGAAGAAAATACATTTGAGAAGCTGTGTCAGAAACAGGCATTTTTCAAAGGCTCTTTTGCCTCTGGGTGTTTAACGAAGAAAGCCACCATGCTGGAGAGCAGGCTGTGTGTCAGGGGACACATCTGCAGCATGTCCCCTCTCTAAGCATCGCGGAGAGTGGTTCCTATAGCACTCAGCGGCTGAGCTGCGGCAGCGGCAGGGACATGCATGCCGCAGGCATCCCGTGCGCCAACCAGCCTTGGCTTTACCTATTTATTTTTCAGTAAGTGCATCTGAGCCAGGAAAGTTACTGTTTTGGCTGCTTCTCCCTTCATCCGTGAGTGTTTTTTTCATCTCCAGGCAGCCACCTGCATGTGGGGCACAAGGGACTCAGTAAGAAGTGAAAAGCACTGAGTTTTTTTTCCATTGCATCCTGCACGTTTCCAAGGGGAGACCTCTCCCCTCTTCCAAGGTTCAATGCAGCTCTTATGCACTAGATCCACAAAAAAGCAGTAAATACAGCACAGAAGCATGCTTTGTGTGCTCTCCTGCCCGAGAAAAGTGTTGTAGAGCAACTAGAGTTTCAAAGCTTCCTCCGATAGGACGTTTCATTCCCCGCGGGATTTTGGGCACCGTGAAGCCTAGCTAACTCAGCAAATGTGTTTACTTTTGTGAACCGGAGAGCCACAAGGCAGGAATTCACAGCAACCCCAACTTCTTAGCACAGAACCAATAACATTATGAGCACCTCAGGGCAGCTGTGAACAAGGGCTTCTTTTATAGGCGGGAAAGTGTAATACAAAGTGATTCTCGGCCACAGGAAAAGGGAAAATCGCCCAGGTAAATGTGCAGTGGGAACTGCAAACTGGATTCTTTCTGAAAAGTTTAATAATTCTGTGTTATTCTGTAAAAGCTTTCCAGTATTATGAGTACTAACCCCCTCCCCCATCCCTACATGTTAAAGTAATTAGATTGCAAAATGCAATGACTGTAGAATGTATCTATGGCTTTTGTTATTTAGCAGGGGGTTTTTTTTGGTTTGTTTCTCTACCCCCATGATGAGCTAATTGAAATCCAAATGAAATCAGAGTATAAAGTAAATGGTGACAAGCTGGGTGCTTCCTCTGGGTCTGTGGCCCCACTGACACGCACATTTTGTTCAAAACCGTCTAGAAAACATAAAGCCAAATTAGAAAAGTCTTAATATGCCTAGATGCTGCAGGAGATGTTTGGCTGTTCCTCAGGAACTGGTTCTCCAGATCAGTTCTTTAAGTGTGAAGATTTTCCTTTCCAGCCAGCCTAGCACAGTGGTGTTGCTAAATGAAATTACACAGGGATCACCAGCACAAGGAAAAGAAAAAGAAAATCTACCATTCCCCAGATAAAGGGTTCTAGTGTATTGTCTCGTCAGACTGGAAGGAAATTCCAGTTTATCAGGGAAATAGCAATGTTAGGCTATTTTCTGAAGATTAAGCAACACCAGTGCTACCTTGAATTGAATAAAAGACTCATGTAATTGCTTTATATTTTTTTCCAGCTGTTTGACCAGAGAGGAGTTTGGATGCAGAGTCAGGTGCTTCCTAGAGAGCTGAGAGACACCAGCAAAAAGTTCTGGCACTGCTTCCATCCCCACAGAGAGAGGAAAAGCAGAGGTCACGTCCTGAAGGCCCGGTGCTGAGCTATCAGGAGGGGGAGCTCTGACCACGCAACCCAGCTGTGAGCCTTTTCCCCCTTGCTCCCAGATTCCTGCCCACATCTTCAGTTCTCCCTGGTCTGTACTGGCATGTGCATTAACATCCATCCCCATCTCACTCTGCTCTATACACCTGCAGCAAAGGTCTCTGCATCACTACTGTCTGCTCGGGGAAATGAGATCCCCCCCTGTAGCACTTTTGGGGTTCCCCAGGAGACAGCACAGAGAGTCAGCTTGGTGCCTGGTAGGGGGTCTCTTTCCCTGTCACAACACAAACCATTAGTCCCCATGGCCCTCTCTGTTTATAGTGTACTGGGGAAGATTTTCATAAGCAGTTGTTCTTGATGGAAGTTTTTAACACTTGCATCTGTAAAATGTGTCTTGCAGAATGCTTTTGACTAGATCAATGAAATCCAGTTATTTCAATGAATTTAAAAACACTGCAATGCATGTAAGAGTATTTTTTAAATGCACATCATAAAGGGATACTACAGAAAAAGCAGATACTGAGGACTATCTATCAGCTGCTGGGATCCTGCTGATAGGTATCAATCCTCATGATTGACCAGAACAGGGCAGAAAATGATGAATAGAAATTTACACCACCATACTAATTCCTGTAGTACCTGGTGGCTTCCCAGTCCCCTAATAAATTTAGCCTCATGACCTCCTGAGGTGCCAGGTGCTCTGAAGGGGACTGAAGGCACAGCCCAACATGCCACTTTGGCTTTAGGCTTGAAACTTCTTCCTTGGCTTAGATCCCTTTAAATCTGACCCCCAGGGTTTGAGGAGGACACTGTAGCCCCAAGACATTGTTTGTCTCTGCATCTGTGTTAGAGGAAAGTGAGGGACTCTGGGGATTTTGTTGACATTCATTTGCAGCAGGAGATTTGAGAAAGCTTAACAGCCCAACATGTGTAGGTGACTGTGTTTCATTTCTTCTGCCAGTGCTTCTTGTGTTCAGGGCCCTGCTGGTTTAGCACCTTCTTGATGAAAAAAACATACCAAAATCTGCCCCAGCCTGAAACCCTTCCCAAAGAGGGCTCCTCTAGGACTTGTCCGTGCTGCCATACAAATACCTGCCTGAGAAAACTGGTATAAAGGAACTGTGCCAGGATAAGTTTGAGCCCATCCTCCTTAAGAACATATATACATATCTCAGAATGTCTGTTGTAAAGAGAGATGTCACAAAGTTCAAACCTTCAATGGCTGGGTTGCAGGGAGGGTGCCAAGGGAGGATGGATCCAGCCCTGTCCTGGACCATCCCAGTCCTATCCAAGACCACCATGCCCAGATGTGCTGCATGCCTTCTGCAAGCTGATGTGCGAATTAAATGGAGAGGGATGAAATGGATGCATATCATAAAACTGCTGGGCTCTGAAATGAAGCCCAGCAGGTGAAGTGATTGTGAAAAGGAGTTTAAAATATGTTGCCTGTCCCTGATCGAAAATACACTTTCAGTTGCAAAGTGCTCAGCTTCCTCAACCCCTTTCCAGGCCACAACCTGGCTCATGTTTCCCTGTGCTGGGCTTTTCCTTTCCAAGTGATTCAGTCATTGTTTCCACTCCAGAAGTTTCTCTGATGGGGAGAACTTTCCCTTTCTGAAGCATTTCTGCTCTCTGTGGATTAAGCTCAGTCCCAGCCCCTTGTAAATTAGAGGTCTGCGTGTTGAACAATGAACACTCCTAACCAAGATTTAATAAAAACTAAAAGACGTCACAGTGGAAGAAAAGCAGCTGGAACCAGAAGGCTTCCCTGCATCTCTAAATGCTCTCTTAATGCTGAGGAGTGTTGCAAAAGGCGACACTCTTTTTTGGAGTGGCATTTCTCCACTTCTGGTTGCTGTCAAGAGTATCCCCATAAGCACAGGAGTGAGGCCAGTCCCAGACCTTAGTTGCTGCTGGAAGTGCTGGGCTGGGTGTAAGAGCCTGTGACCAGTGCTGGGCTTACCTGGCCATCCAGTAGCAGTGATGGCTGTTCACAGAGTTGCAACTTCCCCCTAGAAGCTTTTAAAAATCCAGCGTAAAATATTGTCAAAATACAAAGCAAAGAGACTTATTTGTCATGGAGCATCAATTTCTCTCTCCACAGCTGGTAGTCTGAAATATTACTTGTAATATTATGAGATCCAAAGTGATCTTCATATTGATGACGTCCCTTTAAAATGACTTTCAAAAATCCTTTTAAAGTAGATGGCAGAATTTTAATACCGCCCGGAGGGTTCAGCATGTATCAGTGTCACTGTTCCCACACAGCTGTAAAAAACTCTCTCCATCTGGACTTTAAAAGATTTGACTGAAAGAAAGCAAAACAGCAAACCCCTGATCATTAACCAGGAACCATTTGCAATAGAGATCTATGAAATTAAAGAGTGCTCATGTTAAATTACTTCCATCCGATATGTACAACACATTAGATTTGTTACAGTTTGGGAAATTGTGATATTACTTCTGCTATTACTAGGCAGAAATATAAAAATTGCTAATAAAAGAACACACACATATGAAAAATCAGATTCTTGTGGCATTTCTCTTTGAAGTTGCTCTGGCTCTGTGCCAGTGGGTGGTCACAGACCGATCTGCAGCCGCCGTACATGCTCGCTGTGTTACTGGATCCCGCCTGCTAACAGAGACAGCTGGACTCGATGCCAAAATTTGAATCGGTGTCCTCTCTCTCATGCTACTATGATCCCTATGGCACTTTGCAGGCCCAAAGGATTTTTATTTTATTTTTTTTTAAATTCTATTTCTTGCTTTTCAGAAAATGCGAACTGTTGCTGTCTTAAGTGCAACAGGTGACTGCACTGAGAGAGGTGCAGTTCAGCACCAAGGGATATTGTCTGTCTGTGAGGGGAAAGTCACCTTCTAGCATCTTCTCCAGCAGCAGTCCTACCTCTCGTCCTCAGAACTTGCTCTCTCTAGCTAAGAGTTTGTCCTGGCTTTGATAGCCATCCACCTCTTGTTTTGTGCAGGTTATCCAAGGATATGAAGCAGGAGGACTTATCCTAAGTGCTGGTAGCATCAAAGACGCATGGGTTTTCTGAGGCGTGAGTTGTGAGTATGAGAAACAGTTGATTGAAATCAGACGTGCAAAACTGTTGAGCAATGTGGTAAGCCCCTGTGAAGTCTTGCATCCTCCTTGTCCTCCCACATCCCGGCACGTGTGGGCCTTGCCTCAGTTAGAAAATTGTACAAATAGCCAGGAACCCCACTGGTGTGAGGGAGGGTAGAGGGTGAGTCTTCAAGAACATGAAGAAGAAAATGAGGAAGAGTTGATTTTTATTGACATCTTCCACAGGCTGACCTTTGTCGTCACCTTCTATGGAGAGATGATCGTATTTGTCAGGTCCTTGCAAATCCTTGTGAGATGTGCACAGAGAGGATGCCTAAGACTCCGGTGGATGGAGGCGGGGAGGGATGGATGGGTGGGTGGATGGATGGATGGATGGATGGATGGATGGATGGATGGATGGATGGATGGACACAAGTAGACACACAACATATCCTCTCCTCTCTATTCTCCCTGCTTCTTCAATTTTTCTATACAAATATGCATGCCCCGTCATTTATCACTTCCTTCAATCCTGACAGCTGATGAGAAAGTGTTGTTTAGGACTCAAGGTCTTTATTTAGTTTTCTAATCAAATAATTTAAATGTATGAGTTGACACAATAGACGAAGAACTGCAAGTCCCACTGCTTTCTATTATGTGTGATTCTCCTTTGAGCAAATATATAATCACAGCCCTAAGTTATAATAATTATGTAATATTTCTTGATAGGAGCAATTGGAATCTATTGTGTAGGGAAGTAATTACAGCCTGCTTTAGTTCCTTTGTTTCTGAGTGGGTGGCATTTATGGGCAAAAAATTATGCATGCTCAAAAATCTTTATAAAATGTTGGGTTCTCAGAAAGTCTTGGACCTCCTCAGATGTATGGGGTTTTTAAGGGATAATAACTTCTCTTTATTTTCTTCAGTGCAAAATGTTTATTCAATTAACCAAGAAACATTTAGTTCTAAGGATGGTAGAACATCAAGACAAATGTTTTCCTTACAAGAAAAGGAGAGTTTATAAATTTACACATTCAAATAGGCTTGATGGGTGTGTGCACATTCCCCCTCACACACACAGAAGATATGAGCTGCTTTTAATCTGACACCTTAAACATTGATTTCTATCCTGTAGCAATTTCATGTTGGAGGGTTCTTTTTTGTAATTAAATTGTTGAGAAAACCTTCACAGTAGTGACAGTGCAAAAATTGGCTCAAAGGAATAAATTAACAGTAAAAGAAGGAATGTTAAGCAGACTTCTACAACACTGTCAAATTTGCTTTTCCGATCGCATCAGCCAAGGTCTGGAAATAACCAAATGCATTAACGTTTATCTAGAAATGAAAGTTACTGTCCTGTCAGATATTCAGTTGGTTTATTAATTACCAGCAGAAACATGAGATGGGATGTGTGTTGGTTCAACTACTTAACTGCTCACCGGAGAATGTTTTTAAAGGGATTTCCTGTAGAGGAATAAGAGATGTTTGGGAAATATTTTTGAAGCTTGAAAACAAAAATGTTAAGTTTCAGTTCCTGCCATGATCTTTAAAAGTCTTTCATCGAGTGTTTAGGGGACTAGTAAAGGATGCAGGAAGTGGGCTGAAGAGGAGAAAAGATCATAAAAACACAAATATTTATCCTGGAGGCATGGGGTGGCTTTTTATACATAGCAAGCTAAGGGGCTCCTCTTATAGCACGGTGTACTCAATCAATCCTGCACCCGTTATGGTCATGCTGGGTGCCAAAATTAGTGTTGACGAAGCTGAAACTGGTGTTTTCTGTGTCAGAGGTAGCACTTGCATCATCTTCAGCCCTGGCAATGTCTTTTCTCACTGAAACATAGTGTTGACTCTGGAGATTAGATGAGACATCTCCCAGACCCAGGCATATCTGGTGACAGAAATTTCTTCAGATCTGTGCTTTCTGCTTGAATTTAATTTGCTCAAATAAAACAGGTCATCTTTGGTGTTTTCCTAAATATTACCTTGCATCTTTTTCTGTGATGCTACCCTTCTAAAGGATGCTTTTCCCCAGATCTGCCCCAGCATACCTTTCTGAAGTAAACTGCATTTCTTGGGGTTTGGGGAATACAAGAAAACATATTTGAGGTACCACCATGGCAGCTCCTCCATCTCTGTGCCCATTCTTGAAGTCAGAGAGAGAAGGGGCTGGTGGAACACTAGTGGTCAGTGTCTCATGTCCCTCCCTCTGTCATCATGTGGTCTGAAGCAAGGGCAGTCTTGCTGAAAACATTTTCCAGGGGTTTGTGGGGACATCACCTCAGAAAAGGGATTATTTGGTGCTAACCTTCAATTCCTAGTCTCAATTTCAGTGACAGTAAAGCACAAGAACCCAGATGGGAGTCTCTGTTATCCCTAATATTTAGTCACCAGCACCAGCTGAGAAACTGGTCCATGGCTTCATTTTCTCCTTACTGACACAGAGGTTTAAAAACATCAGCTGCAAAGACACCTTCAGAGCCATCACTTGGCTGATAGCACTAAGTATTCCTTCTGCTTAGATCTGCATATTTCATCTACCTGCTTCCCATGGAAAGCTTTGTAAGTGGCTTCCTAAGATGAAAAAAAACCCTGCTATTTTCCTCCCATTACATGTAGACCCAGATACTTTTGTTCCTTTTGACCTGATTCCCTGCTTCCTGATCAATAGGCCAACATTTTAGCTAGTGACCCTTTCCAAAATGTTCTCCCAGCCACTAGAGATTCTCTAATTTACTCTTAACAATTTTTCTGGTAAGAGCAGAAATATGCAGTGTGGCCCCAGCCCTGTGCCGTGCAGGTGCACAGGCTGTAAGGCTTACATCTGGGTAAAGCTTTGTTGGGTGTAGACCTACGTGCACACCCCCAAAGTGGAAACCTTTTCTCTGTGGCTGAGTTGCACTTAAGACTTTTTCATGTGTAAATTTTATTCTAGATGCCTGCTGCTTAAAAAAGTGATGTCAGGATAACAAAGCCCACCCTCTTCCACATATTTTGACTAACTGCCTCAAAACATCCTGTGTTAGATTCAGGCTGTGTTTTACACCCATAGCATCACCATTTTCTTGTACATTTTATTTCACTGGCTTTCTGAAGCAAGTCTGTGAGCTGCCAAACTCCTCGGACATAAATTAGAGGTCAGAGTCTGCATTGCTGCTCCCGAGTGGCATGGACAAGGAGAAAGCCCCAACTCTTCCCCGTCCTACGGGACAGCTCCTGTGTAGCTGTGAAAAACTTAATTTGCAAAGAGGATAAAGAAACTTCATACTGCATTTGATGGGAAACATAATTGATCGGTGTGGGAGGTGGTTGAAAATCCCCCCCGAAGCTCTTTGTACAAGGTTTGGAGAGGCAGACCGCTGTTGGGTGCTGTTCCACACATCCCTGGCCATGGAGCCTGTCTTTTCTCCAGACCTGAGTCTCACCTGAAAGGAGACTTTCAGGAACAGACACTTCAGGGATGTGCCAACTACATAGCTGCTGCTTACCTTATTGATGCTTCGTATTGAGATTCAAATTCTTTTTGAAAGATTGCAATTTAAGCATCAGTTTTATTGTATCTGTGGAGATTCCTTAATAACTTCCTGTCAAGTACAAAATGCAAGTTAATTTCTGATCCTAAAGAAGTGCTGTGACAAAGGCAGTTTTAATGACAATGTTTGGTACAGCCAAGCCCCAAGCCAGTCTGCTCCTGCAGGTCAGTATGTACAGCTCATGCTCCCATAACTGCTGCCCTGATGTCCTTCACCCCCTAAAAGTAACACTGGAATTCCCACTTGATTGGAAAAAGTCAGGCCAAGTTAAGAAAGAATTTGTTTTCACCTAAATCTTAGAGGGATAGATTTGGCCTGTTGGTTTCAGAAACTGCAAATGTGATACCGTCCCAGGTGAGAGCTTTTAGGAATATGCCTGATAGCTCCATAGCGTGACTCGCTTCAGCAGCCCACGTTTCTCCACGTGCACACTTGTCTCTGCCTGATGTGGTATTAATAAACAACACCTTCGTTTTCACAGCGTGTACGCTGAGACGGCAAGACATTGTCCCAGAAGCCAAACATCTCTTATGATTCATAAAAATGTTAACAGGCAATCCTGCACCTCACAGGGAGACCTTTGCTACACATTTTTAATGGCCTGGACTCTTGGTAGGTGAAAGGAAAGTTCCAAGCAATAATTCAGGTTTAAAATACTGTCTCAGTGCCAAGTAATCAAACTAGTTTTAAGTGAAGCAATTAGCAAGCATTAGAAAGGCAGCTATTTCCTGCTTGAAGGTGGTAAACTCTGTGTCTCTTATTATGATTTCTCTGGGGATGTGAGTAATGGGCTGTGGGCTTTTTTTGGGGGGGGGGGGGGGGGGGTTTGCATGTGTGGAAATACTGGCAATGTCCTAACTCCTTGCCAATTTACTAGATACAAATGACGATGAGGGTGGAACAAAGTCCTTACTCATTTCTGGTGGCTTGAGCAATATGTGTGTCAAAGTCAAAGAGGTGGTTTTCCCATTAGTTGCTTAAATCCAGGTTTTTCATTGTCGGTTCAGGCTCACTGCCTCACCAGATCACCATCTTTGGGACCAGGTTAGCGCTTGGTGCCTGGAATGAGCAGAGTGGGCAAAAGCTGGTCACTTTGCTGCATTTGCTAGATTTTGTTGTGGGTTTGATGAAACGCAGACAGGGACCACGACTCCCTGAAGGAGAGGTTTCTCTTTGACACCAGGTTGGTTTTCTGCCCAGGGGAGCTCTCTGCCTGCATTTCCAAGATCTGCAGCAGTGGGGTGGCTCCTGGTGGGTGCAGCTGCTTCAGCAGTCTGTTTTAAAATAAGTGGGTGCTTTTGGAGCCAATCTGCCACTTGTCCTAATTTCCTGCACTTTGCTTTGTACAGGTGAGCTGCCCTGGAGAGCCAGCCCAGGTGTCTCCCCTATGCCCTTAGTGCCTCTCCCCTCCACCACAGCTTTATAAACTGCCATCCACATCTAAGGCTCCTCAGATTAATAAGAAATTCCCCTGTTGGCTCTGCTGGGCTTTGAAAAAGGCCCCAGGGTCTCCAACTGAATGGATGTGCAGCCAAATCAAGGTGAGAAGCAAGTCTGACACCTTGCAAAAATGCCTGAGGTGCAGGAACGTGTCCCTGGAGGCTCAGCATTGCATGGGGGCAAACTGATGTCCCAAAGGGAAACCTCTGTGGGAAACAGACACTCTGTGACTGTTTTGTTGCAATTTATTTTTCTTGTTTTGACTCTGGGGGGAAAAAAACGCCTTTTCTAAGTGAAAAGTGTGAATCTCAGGGAATATTAAAGCTAGTTTGCTTTCTATGGCTTATGTTCTTTCCCCATCAAATTCAGGTAGGATGGCAACAGGCTGGAAAGCCTGAAAACCAAATTCTTCAGTAGCATTTCATATTTGTGCAAGCATGTGCCCTTATCTAGTACTGAGCCTGACGAGACTAGTTTTATTTTAACAAACCTGTATCATAAATTTGATCAGATGGCGGTTTGTAGTAGTACCAGCTGAAACCTGTACTGGTAGAATTATTGCTGAGTATAAGCAAAATAGGAAAGCACACACAGAAAGCTGGAATCTTACCTCAGCTTGAAGAAACAATGGGAAGTTTGGCAAAAAATGTGGAACTATGTCCTTTTTTAAAAGTTGGGGATTTTTGGGACCATAGGAAGAAGAGGGGGAAGGTCCCCCTCCTATACCCTGG
This sequence comes from Strix aluco, assembly GCF_031877795.1. NCBI lineage: Eukaryota > Metazoa > Chordata > Aves > Strigiformes > Strigidae > Strix > Strix aluco. The sequence goes on along the minus strand of NC_133934.1, from coordinate 125,875,719 downwards.
ATTTTCAATCAGTTTGTTCTTAATTCTTTCTCTGAACATATAGGACAACTTGGGCTTTTCTGGCAGGGTGCCTAGGTACTGAAGATAACCACAACTGTGCTTAAACTAATGGATTTTCTGTCTGAGCACTGGGATAAAGAGCAGAGGAAGAAACAGTATCCCCAACATGCAGGACCTCAACCCAGATAGGTATTGGCAAAAGAAACTCCTGTTTCAAAAAAGAGGGAAGCTAACTATCTCCTTTCCAGCTGACAACTCAGCTGATGAGTCTATCGGCTCATCGAAAAGCCTCTTGCCTGCTCTTTATTTATGATTATCATGGCATCTGTGCAAAATTTGGTGTTTTTCACAGCTTTGATTTTCACACTTGAGTTTTCCTCGTGGGGGCATGAATGCCTTTACAATCTAAGCACCTTCCTAGGAGACTTGAATTCACAGAGAAACAGGCCAGAGATTGAAAACTATTAAGACTGCAGCTGATAGTTAGATGTGATACTTTCCATCAGAAGACCCAGCATTCTTTTTTTTAGAGCTTTTCCAGTCCAGCCTGCTTCAGATGGGAATTTTGCTCTGTGTCTTTGGTCAGGTCAGACTTCTCGGAGATGGGCACTAATTATGTGTTGCTGGTCTCTTCAGCCCCCAGCTTGTGACCCCCTTCTGCCAGACACAAGGGTGAGGCTCTCATGATTGCAGATGCAGTCAAAGGGGACCTGTACTATGACCAAGTGCTATGGAAATAAGTACTCTGAAAAAATCAAGCCTTCAGCTTTCTCAAATTAGCAGATGCTTTTAACAATGTTGACCTTCCTATCTCTGCAATCCTCTTCCCCGTGTCTGAAAATGGTCATAATAGTATCATTTTGTGGCACAGGACTCTGCTGAAGATACACCCATTAGTGCTGATGAGGTTTTTAATCTCAAAGAGAGAGCACTTCACAGGGAAGCTCAGTCCAGGATTTGAAAGATATGCAAGTGAATGAAGACAAATTCTCTCCCTGTGTGATGAACAGGGACAGAAATACGCAACAACTGTCTTGTCTGGGGATGTGGATCATTATGTACAGAGCAAAGCAGGGTCTGGTGGAGGGTGGAGAAACAGGTCTGTGATCATGTCTTTCTAGACCACATAGTAACATATGCAGAGGAGACTGAATCAAAGTGTATGGCACTGTGTAAGTGTGTGTGCACGCAGCACACATACAGGATCCAATCTTAAATTAACTGCTAGGGTGAGGCAGTGATTTCTAATGGTGAGATTCACGGGAGTGTGAAGTTGAGGATGACTGTGAAATGTATATTTATAGAAAAATAAATAAAATAAAATAAGGGATTTTTCTAATACTGCTATGGAAAGATCCTCTGATGCCATGAGAGTTATCAGAAAAGCAGAAAAGTAACCCATGGTAGCAACAAACTCTTAGGGCATCACATTGTGGCGCAGGCAGGCTCCCAGGTATTTCTGAATGGCAATAACCAGGGCTGCTGAGGCAGGCCTCAAAGGGACTTTACCAGGCACCAAGATCCTTCCAGGGTGTCCACCTGCTTGTCTGAACCAGGAGACCCTCCTGTGCTGGCTGTGCACTGCTATCTGCCTGTGTCTGGGGTCTCCACCACTCCTTACTTGCATCTGCCCCTGGCTGCCCTTTAGCCAGGATCTGCTCAGTGTTAAGGTGGTATTTGTTGTTTCTGCAGCCAGATCTCTTCAGGGATGGGATTTGGAAGGCAGAGAAATGTCTGTGTTGTGAAGCTGGTGGGGTGGCAACATCTGGCTGGCTGCCTGGGGCAGCTGGGGCTGAGAGAGGGTTATAAACCTTTGATACCTAATTCCTTCTGGGGTGGAACAGCATGATTTGCTTCTCACAGCTTATGTCTTGCTAGCAACACTCTCTAAACTCTCTTCAACCCTGCCCACAGTCAAATAAATACAAGTGTCTCTTTATACATATTTTGTATCCAGCCTGAGCATCCAAACTTTATCCTGCTCATGTTTACTCATTTGAAGATTGAATCCTCTATTTACTCCATTTTCTTTCAGACAGGCCTGATCGCTGCTTGAAATATTCCCATTACATCCAACTGATCAAGATTTTTCACAGTGGAGCACAGTGCATTCACCTGGAGTGTATCCACCTGATTTCAGCAGTGCTGCGTTACTTGCTTGGGAAGCTATGACCTTGAAGGCTTTATATTTAATTTATTTCAACATTCCAGTCATAGAGATGTTTGCTCTGATTAGACCCAGTAAATTACCCTCTACAGATGAATTATCAGGGGATTTTCTTCTATTTTTTTTCCGCCCATTCTCAAACTACTCAGAATGAGCCCAGGTATGTAGCTGTGTGTGTCTGGATGGCTTAAATGACTCCTTTTCCATAGCACAGGTCTCTAAACAGTTTACAGTGAGTTTTCCTGAATGACTCATGGCTCATCATGTATGTGCCATTTATGGTGTCACCCAGTGGCTAATCTGATCATCAAAACTTTTCAATAATTAAATAAATCACAAATTATTTGCAGTTTTGGCCAATGATTAGCAAACAGGTAGCAGATCCATGGGGATATTCAGATCTACGCCCCAAATAAGACATAAGCAGCCCTTCTCTTAGCAATACTGGGAAGGAGAGGATCTTTCTTATCAGTTTAGGAAAGCAGACATACAAATAATGAAAGAACAACAGAAGGTCTGAATGAAAGTCCACAGATGCTGGCTTTCTAGAGTTAAGTGTCTTGATCTATATAGTCTGCTATTGCAGTGCCCATGGCTTCTCTAGATGAATAATATTGCTTGCAGAAATGTTTGGTATTCTGGTAATAGAAAAATGGGATTTTGGTCTTGGTGCATGAACCTCAGACACACTGACCAGCCAGGAGGAGGGCTGAACCAAATCTTTAACTTTTTTCTGATTCCATATGAGCAAGAGGTGTGCTTTTTCTGCAACATTTTTCCACCAGAGATATAGCAAGTACTTGCAAGCAATGAGTTACAGAAGCTTAATTCTTTATCACTTTTGCCCCAGCAAGAAGCCTTGTGCGACTCTGAGCCAAATGCAAATGTAAAGTAAAGCATATTAGCTCTAGTCACCCTGCAGGGACATTTTGTTTTGCATTTGCAGGAAGCTAAAAGTCTGCTCATGGGTAGCCACTGTAGCTGACTTTGTTAGCAGTAACTTTTGCTGAGCTTCCCTAATTTGGTCACCTGCAGCTACATGAATATATCCTTAGGGAAGAGATGGTTATATTAGCATTTAGAAAAGGGCTTTTTCCAGAATGACTCAAAGACTAAAAATAAGGATAGATGCACCCTTCTGAAGGTGTGTTCTTCTCCTTGGGGGACATCTTTTCTTTAAGCAGGAGCTGTAGCATGTGCAGAGGCCAGGTTTATGCCAGTGTGCTCAGATTCCCATCAGAGCAGTCAAAAAGCCTGTTAGGACAAGCGTTCACCCTGCAAGATCCAGGGCTGTGCTACCTTACCTATGACCTGCCGAGCTTCCTGCAGGCTCCTCAGCTTCACCTCACATCTGGAACAGTGATGAATATTGCCTGCTCTGCTGCACCCCTGTCCTGGCATGCTTCCAGCACTGGGCTTGGGGACTCCATCCAGAGCTTATTGCATTCTCGGAACAAGCTATCTTTACAAAAAGCATTATTTGCTAATATCCCTGCAGCTCCATGAGAAGGTATTTCCCCCACAAACTCATTTTCTAGTTTCGATGAGCTTGGAAATGATGGGAGCTGGTGGCTCCAGGTACCCTGACATTTGTTTCCTTGCAGTGATTTGGATAATGCTTCCCAACTCTGGGGGAAGGAGGGCTGGATTTTTTTGTTTTTATACCGAGGACTGGAAATTGTGATTTAATCCTTGAACTGTGTAAATAAAATCCTAAATGCAGAGTTACTGGAAAAGGCACAGGGGCTACTTCAGCCAGGAAATAGCCTCATCAAATGTTTTTTGGATCAAAACTGCTCAAAGTGTATTTTACACTTTTAATATCCAAAAAAAAAAAAAAAAAAGTGTTGCAATAAATGAGGATACATAGTTATTTGAACTCTAGCATAAAATGCTAACATAACATTCTCTTGCACCATTAGCTCTGTTTCTTTGGGGTATGTATAGCTACAGGCAATTCAGAGCTTTGGCAGGTCAGGGTAACATTTGCTTAAAACATGTTTAAGCCTGGGCTCCAGTGACCTCACTAACCAAATAGATGAAGCTAAAAATAAATGTGAGATGTTGTAGACACACAGGAGCCCCTGTTCCCCCAACTGTTTGCAAAAGGAAGAGACTGATTCTCCTGGTTTCAGTTTGTCATTGGAGATAAGAGCTCACATCAGACAGTTTGGGTGGGGGGTCCTTTGGTCTCATTTTCTCAGACAGCAAATACTGCATAGAGATCCTCCAGAAATCCCTCCTGCTCTCTGCATTCCCATTCCCCAAATACTTCAGGCCCTTACATTTTTATGGCTAGATAATGAGGCCAGGCCAAATCTGTCATCTGATCTCTTTGCTAATGTAGCAGACACAGTTTTCCAATCCTAGTTTAAGCCGATTTTACTTAACTGTGACCTCTGCAGCTGATGAGAACTGAAACAAAACTTCTTCAGTTCAGGTCCTAGGTTTTGGACAATGTCTGACTGCTACTCTCTACAGGTCCATTTGAAAATCCATAGAAGTAGCGAGCCAAGATGGTGAGTTTAGAGCAACAAATTATCTTAAGCAAATAATTAGGCTCAATTGCAGAAGTGGAACTTCATATTCACAAACAATTTGAGAATCAAATGGAGCTGGTACAGAAAGATTACAATAGACAACAGACAGTTGTCAGTTTTCCCATGTAACATGGACACAGAATGGCTTCAACAAAGGTTTGGATGTGCTGTGCTATGGGACATGAAGATGGTCTTCCACAGGTCTGGATGAATCTGATTCTTTTGAAGCTACAGGAAGCAGAAGCGGGTGATGGTAACTGATCATGTTTACTTTGTGTTGACACGGCTCTGATTGCCAGAGTTGACTCCTTTTGTCTTCACCCCAAGATGAGACTGAGGCACGTTTCTGTCAGCTAGTGGAGCGTTAAGAGACTTTGCAGTGGCTCGTGCAGGCAGACACAGGGCACCTGCAGCACCAAAGGTGTAACTGGGACACCTAAACAGTCTGAAAGTCTCATATGCAACCAGCCACACCATGACAGTTAACATTGGCATGGGTGTCCACAGACGGGGCGATCTCTGCAATGTGACATGTACCCGTTGTTCCTTCCCCTCTTAATTAGACGTGGCTTTTTAATAGTGAGGCTGTCAGATCCAGAGGGATCTGGGTCCAGTGGGCTGGGCAGGGAGATTGGCCATCCCCACTGCACCGCTGTTCCCCAGATTGAGGCGATTTCCTGCTTTTTGTATTTGGAAGGGAGTTGGGATGGGGGGAGTCAGGGTTCTTTAGGGGATATTTTAAATTGTTTTTCCTGCTGGCAGAAAAGCTTCCAGAATGAGACCTGACCTTTTGCGTGCCGTGGCACCAGCTCCCAGAGAGGCCCGTTGAATTCCTCCCTAATGAGGAAGAACTTTGTTTTTGCACCGTGGCCGAGTTCACCGAGAATAGCCCCGTTTTCCTGCTGATCAGCTGGAAAACTTCCTCTCTCGGGGCTCACATGGGCTCCTCTGGCCGACAGCTCATCCCGTCCACCTCATGCACGGGAAGCCCACTGCATGCCAGCCTATGGGACTTTCTGCCCAGGAACGGCTTGGTCTCTTCAGCATTTCTTCCCCAGGTGACCCCAAGGTCCTCCGCAGCTGCCAGTCAACTCGGAGAGGTCCAGGAGCTCTGACTAAACCCCAAAGCCCTTGGGTAAATCTGATCTGCCTCTAATATTTCTTAAAAGAGCCTCACAGCCCCAGCTAGTCCCAGTGGAGGGAGAGTTTGGGGTGTGCAGACAGCTCTTTTCCTCCAGGAAAGGCAGAGATGTCTCCTCTACTGCTTGTTCCCTGCCCTGTGCCCCAGTCCCCACTTTATACAGTCAATTCCCTTTGCTCTCTACTGTAGCCACCCCCCTCATCTCTCCATCCCTCTTTACTTGCCCTGGAGCTGGTAGCTGTTGAGGAAGATGAAGGAAAACTGCATGTTGCAGCGAAAGGGATAAAAACGGTTTTCCTTCTTTGCTCCATGCTGAAATGCAACTGTGCTCATTTTCACCCTCTGCTCTCCTATGATCATCTCCAATGAAGTTTGCAGGCTAACTCCAGTGTCAGCTCAGCTCTGTGCAAATTTGTAATACATGTATATAAACAAAACCCCAAAACTTGTCCCTTTTTGTGAAAAAAAAAAAAAAAATACTAGTAGGAATGTGTCAGCTGTAACAGCTGCAATAAGGGGAAGGGGAAGCAGTTGGAGCTGGGGTGTGAAGGATGAAAACTTTCCACCAGGGATACCCTGAGATGCAGGCAAGGTGAAAAGGGAGAGAAAAGAGCTGAGGACATGTGACAAACGGGAGATGGGAAAGGAGGTTCAGTCTCCCATTTGCTCCCTGCTGGTGGGGCTCAGCAAGGACAGGCTGGAGTTTGAGATTTACACTTAAAAAACTTTGCTTCCTTGGCCTTGAGCGCCATTTCTGCTTTTGGCCAAATCACTGAGCCTGGCTGCATCTTGTCTGCAAGAGGGTATTCACTGCATGGACTGTACACAAATAGCTGCATTCACAGCCCCGAAGGGCTTGAGCACAGCAGCACCAGGGACTGTATGCACAGCCGAGATCCACCATGCACCCTTTTCTTTGCCCTGTTCACGAATCACAAGGGTGAACCGTGTTTGTTATGTCGCAGCACCTCTGAGGGGGCTGACACGTTTCACCAAGCAGGTACAAATAATTGCTTTACGCTGCACAAAGGCAGCCGAGGGCTGTTAAAATGTTTGCAGTGACACTGTGCCAGGCTCTGTGATGGGAATTCACCTTCATGTAATTAATTCTGAGGCTCTGTCACTGAATCTAGTTGTCCTCAGATAAAGCCGGTGTTAAATAGGCTCAAAAACTTGCCGTGTCAGTTCGCTTTGTGCTTGAGAGGAGACATGTACCTCGGGGTAGGGGGAAGGGAGGGAAGGCAAATATGCTGATGACTGAGACACACTAAGATATGCTGGTAATGGGGCCAGCCAAGAGCCAGAGAGGGAATAAATAAACATAATTTGCTAGTGACAGTCTGTCTGGCATTGTACTGCGTTCTGCTAAGATTTCTTTTTTTAAAGGATGCAGTAATATAGTGAAAGCAATACGGTGAAAGGGCTCTGGTGTTATCGATTATCTTTGATCCATAAATTGCTGCTGAGCTCCTTGAAAATGCATGAGATAAGGACAGCCATGCAGGATAGACTGGGGCCAGATCCGGACTGATGCACGGGTCTTGATGGTACTAGCACCACAAAATGTGATCTTATAGTCAACTTGAGTGGCAATGAAGAGGATTTTACTACTCTGTGGTGGGTCTTGGCTGGGTGTAAAGCTAATGAAACCAGCCCTTCTCAAGCCCTTCAGGTCCTCCTATGGTTTAGGGAGACTGTGCTGGGCTGCAGTGACAGGGAAGCCTGTTTGAAGGTGTCTCAGGATGCATGTGAAGTAAGCCCTGTGGAGATGACGTGCTGAGCTGGGAGCTGGAGGTGAAGTAGAGACAACCCAAACTGGCTAGCAGAGCATAATGCAACATGTCCCATCATGAACCATCATGAGTGCTGGGCACCTCCAGTCTCCTAATGCACCCTTTCTGTCACACATTTGCTCTTGGTTTTAGGTGAGCTACCACAACCATAAGTGGGTTGCAAGCCCTTGGGCTATGGAAAATATGTGAGTTGAAACCTTATCCCTTGTGATTCCTCCTCTATGGGAGGTTTCTTTGCAATCTCAGGTTGGACAGTGTTATCAGAAATGCTTATTCCCACAGACAGATTTGAGCATCTGAGCCCTGTTTGGAGGAAATCTGACCAGATCATTTTCTGAGCAGTGAAACAGCTACATTTCATAGGGCCCTAACCCCTAAGTGATGTAAAATATTTGTCTCATCTGTGCAGTGCTTGCAGGCCTGACATCTCAAAACATTGTTATGTCTCAGCATTGCAAGCACTATTGCATGTCTCTGAACGCTCAGCTTAGATCCCTCAGACACAAATTTCCTATAGCTGTTATGTCACTGGCACCATGAGCAGGGCTGGTAGCAAAGAGCAGACTCATGCAAGGGTCTTTTTGTGTAGGGTCAGGCATCCACAGAGCCTGGAACTGGTAAATGCATTGCAAGTTGCCAGCAAGTCTTTCCTGCCTTTGCCTGATGAACTTCCAGACAAGCACATTCTCAGCCTCTGGTGATTCAAGAGTGGTATTTTATTGCATTAGGGATCAGTTGTGGTCAGATTTGGCAAAGCCAATGACATCTTGCCAGCTGTCAGATGTTTAGTCTTCAAAGAGGTGCGTAAGGAACAGAGTATCTCCTTCTTATTGTTTGATTGTAGAAGGGAAGCAGCTTATTTTAAGCATCTTGTCTTGCTATGATCTCCAGAGTGCTCCAAGTCTGATCAGGGAAGTCATGGGCTTTTCTTTGGACCATCACTGCTTCCTCATGGGTCTTTATGGGTAGCACATTTGCTAAGCTCTTTCTCACAGCACCAGCTCCTTTTGCAGTTGGTACTGGAGCTCTCCTGACTTATCCTCCCACTGAAGTCTGTATCCACCTGGCTCCAAGTCAGTGACATGTTGTCCATCCAAACTGCCACTGTTTCTTCAGGATCAAGCCATACGTGCTGGTCTTCAAGGGCTTGGATACAAACACTAGAAGTGTCCGTGGAGAAATTCCTGTTTGTTTCAGCTTTGGACCTGGTGCCAAGTTCTCAGCACTGTACTGAGTATGAGCCAGGATCCTGCTGGAGGCAATATCTGATGCAGCACCATGTCACCACTTTGGATTCCCTGTCTTCAGCTTTTAAAACCCAGAATAAGTATTTCAGTCATCTCCCTATGGTTATTCAAGAACACAAGATGGGAAGACCCTTCCTTGAAACATCAAGGCTAATTCCCTGCTCCCTCTGGCAACCATGTCACTCATATCCTTTCATAAACCTCAGTTTTGGTGGTAATTAAACTGTTTGACCCTTTAAACCATGGATAGTCTCTCATGCATGTTGCATTCTTTTTCTGCCCAATATGCAAGTGTGTTGTAGAGTCTTTTCTAGCAGAGCTTGGCTGCTGTCATTATCAGCTCACACCTTCTACTCCCACCCCATCTGTGCCTGGCTCTATTTTCATGCATAATACATCGATCATCTGCAGCCTGGTGGGGGGGGAAATCATCACTTCAAGTCACTTGTCTGAATTCAAGCCACATCTGAGCTGTATCCTTTGCTGAATCCCGTATCTATAGTCTGATTGGGGGGGGGGGGGAGGCGAAGCCAGCCAGAAGATCTCAGGCTCCTCCTGTCTGCAAGGACTCCAAAGAAAATATTGCTTACAGTTATAGGCCTTTGAGAGCCTTATGGGTCACAGTCAAAGCTGGTGGAATTCCATGCAAGTCTGATGCACCCTTGCGGCAATGCCAGCTGACACTAGGTAAGGGATAAGGGCTGCGTGTGTTTGCATATCTTGGTTTTTCTGCAACGCAAAGGATCAGGCTCTCCTCTGTTGCAGGTTGCCTGTGACCCCATGAATGTTTACCAATTTTCAACCATGCTACTCTTGATTTATACCAGCATTGCTGGGAAGAGCATTGGTGTTTCATTCTGGAAGACAGATCTTCAAAGAGTAATGTACACTTAACAAACTTGATTTTGAAGTCTCTCAGGAAGGCTTTGAAAACAAATGCTCAAATTCCAGAGTAAGTAGAAAGTCCTTGGTTCCTAGTGGTGAAAGCTTCCTACCAGAATTATTCCCAGAGGAAGTATAGACTTTGCATTTTGCCTCATCTAAATGCATTAGGAGGAGTATTAAATTTCACATGTGCTGCATGTTGATGTAATTCTCCTGACATGTCTGTTTGCACCATTATGAAATAAGGGATTTCCTTTCCCTTTCTTTCCACATTTGCCCTGCTCTCTAGGGATCTCAAGGATATGATCCATTGGCATACAAGGATTATGCGTTTTACACAGAGGACTTAAAAAAAGCTTCGTCATTGTGCTAACAGAGGTCTGGAACAACATCCCGCACTAGCAGTGTTTGACTTCACTGACAACCTATGGCTGGAAGAGATACATTAATCTTCTGTGACACGATCCCTCCAGTCACCCCTGGCCCTGCTCAGACTTTGCTATGTGCAGCTCTGATCTTAGGATGAACACTTTGGAGCAGGAGGATCTTGAGGGTCTTTTCATGTAAAAAAAAACCAAACACTGCTATGGCCCTGTGGCCTACAAGAGTTGGGGAATCTGGAATCTCCTTCATTAATTTTTTTTTGGATCTGGTGTTAGAGGGAGTATGTGTTTAAATAAACAGCTCCTGAATCTCCCCCCAGTTATCTGCAGGTGCAAGGTTAGGATGGAGGTTGCTCTCTGATACCCTGCACAGCCCTCCACAGCCTGTGAAAGGGTGATCAACAGTCTCTGTTGGGTCTCACACCTCTGCTGCCCCAGAGCTTGGCATCAGGGGCCATGCTGCTGTACTTGTGACTTTATTCTGCATCACAGCTCCACCCTGTGTCAGAAACAATGTAAATGCCTGCTTTGAGCAGAATTTGGGGCCTTTTCCTTCCCGATAAATTTTGAATGCATTTAAATCTGGTGGGCTGTAAGGAGAGAGGAGAGTTAAGGGGAAGAAGAAACAGAGATGGGATTTTTTTAAGATTTTTTTTTTCTAATAGGCAAATTTACATTGCTGAAAGAGTGGCATAAAATGAACTTAACAGGCTGAGGGGAACAGAGACAACCAATTTCTTGACCAGTTAATGTCAACCTTACTACATAGAGTTGAAGGCATGATGCCTTACTCCACTGGGGGACCCAACCTGTGCTTATGTTCTCAGATCCTTTATCCAGGGCAGATTGCTTTGTTTCTCAGCTCATCACTTGCATGGCACACAGGAATGTGTACTGGAAGAGATGAATATGCATAAGGTTAGAAAAGATACTGGAGGACATGCCTTGCTTTTACCTTCACGCAAAGTTGCCAGCAAAGACGCTGTTATTCTTAAGACCAAAAGTTATATATATATATATATGATGAGGTAGATATATATATATAGGTGATGAACACCTACACACACAGAAGCCCACATGTGGTCTACATCAGTATAAAGTGCCTATAAAATGCTTCTGTGCACAGCTACAAACTACATCCCTTGGTTTTGTCTGTGAACTGAGAACTTGTTTCAGGTGAATTGGAAACTGCCGTCTGTCTCTTTGTTCCAGGTAGGAGAGCAGGGACTGCAGGAGAGTGTTTCTGGAAGTCAAATCCTGCAAGTGGGGTTTTTCTGCACTTGCTTGGATTGCTGCTGACATCTGGAGGCTATGTCGCGGCAGTGCTTATGCACAGTTATTTCTACATGGCTTTTTGCTCATCTTCATAGTTGCACTTTGTAAGAAGCACCTTTTGGCTATCCTGCTATGCCAGGGTGATTTGACGCTGGGTCATGCCTAATTTTCTGGACATATTTGCTGAAATCCTGTTGCTGATTTGGGTAGCATTTAGCAGGTTTGCTCTGGTTCCCTCTGTTAGCGGCATCTGCTCATGATGTGGTCAGTAGACATGAGCCCAAACTTGAATAAGGCAGTTCTGGATACCAGACCAGCAATGATCTGACCAAGTGTAAAAGTCAGGGAAAACTGAATTAGGCTTTCAGATGATGGAAAATGGACTTATTGTCTCAGCTGATGTACATCTAGAGCATCGCTGATGTTCATAAGGGGGGTTCACCTATAATGCCAGCTATCTTACACTACTGACCCCAAAAATGAGCTGCTATCCATAATCCCATAGGGAAGAGTTGTCTGCCTGTCCTCCTTCTCTGTGCCACCTCTCCTCGCCATGCTGTCACCACGTATGACAGTGACAATGTTTCTGTAACCCACTTCTCTGCTTTTGGGCATCTGTGAGGTAAGAGCGAGCTTTGGGGTTTTTAGCATGAGGTTGCCATTCTCTGCTTTTACCCATGAACCATTTTAACTGAGAAAACTCTGTGCCAAAGCAAGGCTCTTTATATGGAAATTTCCAGTCATTCTTTTAACTTCCTAGAAGTGTAGCTGAAAGGCACCCTGGCTGCTACACCAAAGCCCTACCCACTTTGGTATGGATTATTACTTTTTGTTACTACAAATACCAGTATGCAAATTGTCACGAATCAGAAATCGTCCTTCTTCCTTAACATTTGCATCCTAAGAGGATGTTTTCCACCTTCACTGGTCGGTTTGCCAAAGCAGGCTGAGTCCCCACAGAGGGCTGCAGGATGATGACTGGGAAGTGTCATTACCAAATCCCAGCCCTACGAATGAGCCACATTTGAGCAAAGACCCAGAGCAACTTGTATTCAGGCTTTTGCTTGGAGACTTACTGCACGAAAGGAATAGACTTTTACAACCACTGCTGGGAATTCCTCTTTTTGGTTTCCTCCTGGCAATTTTTGGCTATTTGGTATCACCAAATTGTGCTACCACTGCTGCTATTACACTCAACTTTTAAGCACTTTGTAGACCTTGCTGCTGGGCCGTGTTTCTCTAGGAGCTGCCTAAGCATTTCTGGGACTGCAGTGAGCTCTGCTACATCCATTCTTCATCCCATCACCAACTTGAGAGCTGTAAGAAAGAAAGAAATAAGGAAGAAAAGGAAGAAAGGGGAAAAAAATCTATTAAAAAAACATTTCTGTATTGGAATTTTATACTGGCACTTGGGAAACTGGCCAAAGTTCCGCAGAGATGGGCATTTAATCACTAATTGATTTACATCTACTTTTGGGCAATATACATGTCCTGATGCCAGCATTTCTGTTACACCAGACTTGCACAATAGAGATGCTGAATAGCCCCTGCATGTTTTGTGGAGAGGCAGACTGCTTGAATAGGGAGAACTGGTGTCTAGCAATTGGAAGGTGCCTATGCTGGGCTTCTTGTGTCTTTCTCATTCTGAGCCAGTGTGTATTATATTTTGTGATGAATGCCTGCACTTTTTAAGTTTAGACTAGACAGATGTCTGCTCAGGTTTCATCCTTGGTTTCTAGTAAATGTCTAAAGCCATTTTAAATTTAAGACCTTAACCTTGTTTGAAAAGCACTCAATGAGTCATTTAAATGAACAGAACTGTGAATTCTGGCGGATTTTCAGCAAAAATTTTGACATATTCTTTTCTAGTCTTGATGCATGATTTTCTCCATGCCTTGCTATGATGAATCATCTTTGACTTTGAGAAGCTTGATTCACCTTAAGTCACATTTGTTTTTTAAGAATATCAGCATCTTTCTGGCTAATCCCTCTCAGGGAAGCCATTAACTTAAATTGTATGTTGTACCTCCCTTCATTTTTCAATGATGCATGCTTGTTATTATTATTGTTCTGCTTATCAGTATATCTCTCTTTCTGGCGATATATTATTTCATGCTTAGGCATCTCACCACAGAAGTACAGCTATGGTTTCCAACCACATATGTGAGAGTAATTGAAAGAGAATTTTGGAAAGTCTTTATTCAGGAGACATGTCTCCTAAATCATGTTGAACCAGTAATTAAATGGATTCAATAATTACCCTAACTTTAACTCAGCAAAATGAGCCTTTCCAAACCTCTTGTAGAGAATTACCCTAATCAAGTCCAGAGCCCCTTGTGATAGAAAATGTTGAATTTTCTAAGCATATTTGGAGCTGTTTGAGTTCATGTCCTGAGGTGGAGGTGAGGCCAGCTGCGGGGACAAAAAAGCATGGACAAGGTTCTCTGGAGGGCAGCATTTCTGCTTCCCCTAACTTCTTACTCCCAGAATAGCTAACTATTGACTTTGCTAGCATGGAACCAGCAATGTTGCCCCAGACTGGTCCTCAGACACACATGCCAAGGATCCCAGGGATCTCCTTTCCTTACAGTGTGAGAGCTGGTATAAAATCTCATAGGAAATCTTCAAGACCACTTTGAATCCTGATGGAATGGTACAAGGGGACTTGGCGGATACCAGAATCTGATCTTTTTGTTTCTTTGTGTACAATCGTGAGGGATGGAGAACAGGAGAGTGATTAGTTATGTCTGTTATACCAGTTCTGAGCTGGATCCAGTGCCTTTTGGTCACAAGTCAGGCGAGAAACCACATGTCCAAGTGTGACAGAGTAGAAAATAGCATGTGTGTGGCCCACGTTTAGTAATTTCTGTAAAAAAATTATCCCACTGGCTATATGATGTTACATTAACCAAGCTATTCCACTGCTTTGAGTACTTTCTCTGCTTCCAGAAAAAACTTAATCTCTCCAAATGAACTGGCTATTAATTGAAGGAGACCTCAAAAGATCCCTAAACAATCCCATATACTAATTAAAGTCAGATCAAAGTGTAGTTTTTCCTAGTCTCTCTGGAGGCAATTGAATTTCTGAGGGACTTCTTTCTGAGGGAAAGAGGATTCCTCATGGCATTTCCTTGGTTTCAAGTGCAGAAATGCACATTGTTTGCTAGCTGGCAACAAAGACGTGGGTGATGTATGAGGAGCAGCCCAGACTGAATGCAGGAACATGCTGCTGCCATTTAATCCAAGATAATATATTTCATGATCATACTCCTGGAGTTTTTCAGCAACTGGTTTAATGTGTGGGAATGTATTTGGCCTGCCTTGGAAATGTTTCCCATTTGAAAACAAGCTGCAGTGGGAGAGCTGGCGGTTGCACAGGAGGCTGCTCCATGAAAACTGAATTTCCCTGAGTGGCGCAGTGGTGCTGGGTCACAGCGAGGGCTTTTGAACAGCTCCCGGGAAAGGCTCCAGGCTGTGCAGATCTGCCGATGGAGAACTCCTCTGCCTGGTCTCTGGAGGATTGCTGCCGCCTCGCCGCTTGGCAGAACAGGGAATTTGGGATGGATTTTATTCCTGTTTTCTTGGTCAAGGGGAACATGCAGAAGAAGAGCCAGACCCTAGCTTACACTCATGATTTAAAAGTCTTGGGACCATTTTAAATCTCCAGCTGTGGAGGAGAAGTTCTGTTCTAACTTTGCTCTCTATTCAAGATTGTTTTTCTTCACCTCAGCAACTACAGAAATACTAGCTGGGTCTAATTTATTAGAAAGCATTACCAGGACACCTGGTCCTGGTTGAGAGAGCACCAGACCAGGTGTTTGCCAAAGGTTTTATGCATGAGCTCAGGTGATACACTTAATTTTCTCCAGGGGCCCTTACTATCTGCACAGAAAGCAACAGCTCCCCCTTTCAGGGGTAATGCGAGGACAAAATATGCTGCGGTTGTGCAGTGCTCAGAGGATGATAATGCTGGAAGAGGCTGCTTGCTCCAGCCCTGGAGAGATTTGTTGCTGTGCCTAAGCCCTTCTGAAGACAGCTTTATTGTTGAGCATAAGCATGAGGAACAATATCACATCCAAAAAAGTTCCTCTCCCACCCTGGCTCGCAGCTTTCCTGGGCTTTTCCCTTGCCTTTCCCAGTGGAGAGGACCACACACCCTTTGATGCTGGTTCTTTCTTCCATATATGTGCAGCTTCTATCTCCACCCCCCTTTTGCTGCATGAAGCACTGCCTGCCCTCGAGGCTGCCACAGAGCTCATCCTGGCCCCAAAGCCTGCAGCCAAACCTGCCATTTTGCAGTTTTTTTCTGGACCAACCCCTTTCCCCGTGGGACAGAGGGTGCAACCGTGTGCCTCAGTCCTGCAACAGATGTTACACAGGGGATGCTCATGGGGCACGTGATACGAGCGTACCCCATCATCAGCACCGTGCGTGCTGCCAGTGAGGGTCCTTCGCATGATGGTTTGCTGACAGAAAGCTGTTGCATCCGCAGCTGACCTCCACAAAGCTGTTTTAGTGTGGGTACAAGGCAGGACCTCTGGCTGGATGAGTTCAGGGTGCCTATCCCCATCTTTTTCCTGAGAATGAGGCATGTTTTAGTCCTTAGTGAGCTCATATGCACTGCATAAAAACACGGGATGGCTTCCTCTGGTTCACAGTGACAAAACTGCTGCCCTGGGATTTGCGCTGGCCACGGCTGTACCAGCTACATCAGCTGAACTGCACAGTAGGAAGCAGAGTAAAACTGCCTGAACTTGGCAGAAATTCAGAGGGAGGGGGTCTGCAGCACACAGCTATGAGAGGGCACACGAAGCAAAGCTGAGACCCTTCAAAAGGCCTCCCTGTGGGTATGAGGATTTATGAAAGGCTGATTTTCTTTCTTAGGGCAGTTACCTGAATTTCTCCTGAGAGCTTTTATGGGTTTTATACTTGTGGATGTGTTTTCTCTGTTCCCAGGCTGGCATCTACAGCTGAAGGGACAGTTCAGTTCTTGGTGCCTGAAGGAGGACAGCCCCATGACAGCCATTCCCGACTCACGTTTCCTGCATCCCCTGGCCCTGGATGAGTTGTTCAGTCCCTCTGTGCCTTGTCTGGAGGGGCACATCCTTACCTGGGGAGTGTGGCAAGAGGGAATGGGTTAAAAGGTGAATTGCCTGCACCTTATGGCAGTAGCTGCACAGGGCAGACTGACTTTTGGAAATGGAAAGTGATTGATTTTCAAGGCTCATTGTTAAACACCCACCAGTGTGAAGGACAGAGAATTTGTCCTATTCTGCTCAAAGAACCACTGCCTGGCTCTGTGTTTGCTGTTCACAGTCAGAGTCCATGGGCCATGTCTCTTGCCCTTCCTGAAATGTCTAAACAAGCATCCTTGATTGCTCTGTGTTGTAATGGGACATTACCAGCTTGTTTCAGGGCCAGGTGTGTTATTTGTCATGACAGGGAGCAAGCTGGGACAGAGGGAACCAGTTGTAGAAAACCCATCAGAGGTGTGTTGACTTCAAGATGTTCCTTGGAGTCTTTTCTTTCTCCCCAGCAATAGAGACAGCAAATCGACATGCGTGTTGTGCTGGCCCAGAGGCCCTGCCTGACACCTTTGGGGCAGCATCAAACACCAGGAACTGACCTGGAAGGAACTATGAGAGGCTGTGCAAACTGGCCATCACATCCTAAGACAGGACCACCTCTCCCTAAACTAGCCCTGACAGTACCTCTGTTAGGTTGAGGATGGTGTTAATGCTCCTTGTAGGAAGGGCGGGGAAAAAACAGAAGAGAAAAAAAGATGCCTGGAAAATAATAACGTGAGTCAATGCTTGATGAGAGGGGAACACAGAGAGGTGATAGAGATCCCTCTCCAGGAGTATCCAGCTGCTTTCTCTGCCTGGCTATGGTGTTGCCTTGTGATAGCAACAGGGCCACGGCTTGCACAAGGACCACTGTGTCCTATGATACCCCTGCCACCTCGCCCCAATTTTGGTCATTTCTTGTTCCTGCTGCCTCAGAAAGGTTTACTGAGGGTGAGACATATTAGACAAGAAGTCAGCCTTGAGGGCAACACTGGAAAATAATTTGGGGAGGGAAAGAAAGTACATATTTGGTCAGGTCTACATGCCAGGTCTTGAACCAGCAGAGCTGTTTTGGCAAGAAGCGTGGTTTTGTTTGACTGAAACAGTTATGAGTTCAAGGCTGATTGCATCTTTATGGCCTAAAATTACTTTATAGTTGTAATTTATTCTTCCTTTTATACAGGAATAGCTCTGGCAAGGGCTGGTCTTGCTGTAGCTAACACATGGAGGGTGAGCCGAGAACAATTATTCACTGTCTGACAAAATAGGAACTTGAGGTTATCACAAAAACCTGTCAAGCACCATCAAAGGGAGGCAGTTTGTGTACTGAACCTATGGTCTGCCTTGGGTGGGTCCTGTGGGTGCTGATATGAGTTCAGCATTTGGGCAAGTTCATGGATTTTGAAGTACAGAGACCTTACCTCTTGTTTGGGCAGCCTTTGAAGCACCAGCTACTGGAAGAGGGAGTGTGGGAGCATGGCAGAGCTGCCTCATTCTTACGCTGTTTGGAGGCATATGCTAGTAGGCATGGTCAGAGACAGGGTAGTGGACTAGACTAACTTCTAGTATAACCATATAAACCCATGGGACTTTTCACCTCTATGACTGTGTCTACCACAGCTGCTTTGCCAGCACTTCAGGGTAGAGTTTTCATGTACTCTTGACACACACAAAGCACCTGATGCAGAGATCGAGCCTTTAAAGGCCAGGGTCTTCACTCAGGGATGGTCTGCAAGCCAGGAGGAACATCTGAAACACTGTGCCCAGATTTGACATCTTTTTTTTACCTGATTGATGGTAAGGCTGCACTGTTTATACAACACTCACAATTGGAAAGCTACCTTAGCACAGCACAATAGAATAATTTTTAAATGTCTTTATAGCTCCTATGGAATACAAACATAGCAGCAAGGCTCTCATGCAGTGAGGACTCCCATTCAAACCAGTCTCTGTTCTTATAAAATGCTTATAGGATAAAATTATTATAAAATTTCAATTAAAGACATGGGTTTATATGTATGTTCTTTTTAAATACCATCAGAAAGGTTTTTCAAAGCCACAGGGATAAAAGGTGAAATTGCCTTTATTCATCTTACTATAAAACAAGAAGAGGTAGAATTAATAATTTCTAACATGCTAACCTTTTTCTAACCTTGTCCATTAGATGCTTCTAGTGTCTCTGAACTGAGCCCAGGTCTTGTCCTTTAAACATGTCTTTCAGATCATAATAGCTTATCCAATATGATGGCTCAAGTCAGGCATCTGATCTGATATACCCTTATTTCTTCTTCCAAAGGTGCTATGCAATGCCTCAGAAAAGCTTGTGCATGTCAGTTCCTGGAAGAGACACAATTTCTTGCAAGCAGCAAAATCCAAGTAGAATCAGCAAGCTCTGCCATGCCCCTCCTCTGCATTTTTGTGGAAGCACCTTAAAAAAACCTTGCAGAAGAAGTGCACTTCTCAGGTTGTTAGCACAACCTAGCTGCAAATTGAGGAGCAAATGTCTTACCATTCATATTCAGCTTTGTGTAACTGCAAGTCTTAAGTTCTGAAAGGTCATATCTTAGCAAAAGGTAGGAGAAATTTTACTTCCATGGGAATTTCTTTAGAATAATTCACTAGCAACTCTCCAATGAGGAATTCAATTCTCATATGTTGTGGCAATAGTTTTGCTATTAAAAAAATAATTTTTTTCATTTTTTGTGTGTTCAGAATCTGCTGTTAATGACTCCATTTCCTGTGTATCCCCTCCAGCACATGGCGGTAGTAGTTCTTCTTCTGGAATAAATTGAGCAGGCCAGCATCTTCTTTGTTGGCTTGCTTCACTGTCCTTACTCACCTTTCCAATTTGATGGAGATCTTTGACAATTATTTTTTCAGTATCTTCTAGTACAGTTGTCAATAAATTAAACAGGAGAGCAATCCATGCAAGGCCAAAAAGAATCCAAATGGCCACCAGTGTTCGGTAGTAGGAAAAGTAATTCCTGCCAGGTTGTTTACCTGCAGATAAGGGGAGAGAAAGTAGAAAAAAATTAAGGAGTTAAAATTGCTTTGCTTGTGTAAAGTGGGCCAGCCTAATGGATTCAGCAATGTATTTTGAGTACTTTAAAGGGACTTTTTCATTGTAGTGGAGTCTCTCACCTCCCCAGCGTTAGGTTAAGGCTGGGAAAGTCTCTTGTTGTTGCACTAAACTGATATATGCTAGTACAAACATACTGGCCTGTCAAAAAGACATATTGGGATTGTGGTGAATTAGCAGCACAGAAGGATATTTTTTTCCCCTTATAGCATACCAATCCCAGTTCAACCTCTGCATCTACAGGTAAATGCAATGATGTGGGAAGTAGTGTAAAATTGTGCTGTATTATCTTGAAAATATAGCCAAACTCCCTAAACACAAAAAATAGAGCACAGTGGGCCACTATAACCACACGACTTTTACTACTTAGGTTATGGTAATTCTGTATATTTCTATAAAGAGTGATTATAACCTAATAAATATTTGCTTTAAATTACAGGTACCCTTGATCATACAAAGAGAGTAGTTGCAACTCCTACTTTACTTTTGAACAGCTTCAGGATCTTCCTCCATTAAAAAACTAGGTGACTGATGAGAACTTACTGACATGTGCCAAGAACACAACTTTCTGTGTTGGAAATCAGTGGACCAAAGCTTATTTCATGCAGTCCAAACCTCTTAACATCATCCAGTATTGCACACCAACTTTTCTACATGGGTCATTTTGTTTGTTTCTTCAGACATCAGCAATCTACCACCAACATGCAGAGAGGATTTTCTCCTACTGTACTCAGTCCCACAAGGTTGTCATCATGGTACAGCTGATATGGCCCTGGCATCTGCAGGAAAACTTGGTGATATCGCTTATTGAGTGCTCTAAGTCACAGTCAAGGATGGCTACATAGTGGATAACACAGCAATGTGCATGGACAGGGAGATCACCAAAACCCACGTGGATCGTTTCCCATTGTGAAGCCATCCAGAAGGAGCCAGGATGCTGGCAACTCTTTTCAAGTCCTACAGTGCTCTGAACTGCATAGATCAATGTGCAGGATTTTTGTACCTCATCATGCAAGATCTTTGGAAATGGGGCAGGATGTCATCATGGATAGATATCCAACAGCAGTTTCTTTTTCTTCTGCAGGGGTTGAGTTGACAGAGGGGATGCCAGCCTTGCTACAAAGCATCTCCTTTTGTGCTCTTATCTGAAGTTCATGACATGGGGTTAACAAAGCAATTAGTAGTATCTTACCAATGTTAACTCAAAACTGGACTTCAACAGGGCATAAATTCAGTTTACAGCCCAAGGGGACTTTTACCCTAAAAGTACCACCTATGTGTACATGTACTACAAACAGTTAAATCCAGACTCTGTCATCTTCCTAGGATGTCTCCCTACCCAAAACAGGCTTTATCTCATGCTTGAAGTACAACAGTTACAAACCAGTTTTGAATTACTAAAATGCAAATAAACTCAAACCTGTTCTGTTTCACTTGGCCAGAGCAAATCCATTTGTCATCTGTAATCAGTTCTAAATGCATAATACTTAGAGCAGTCATTG
This sequence comes from Strix aluco, assembly GCF_031877795.1. Taxonomy (NCBI): domain Eukaryota; kingdom Metazoa; phylum Chordata; class Aves; order Strigiformes; family Strigidae; genus Strix; species Strix aluco. Next base: position 125,854,641 of record NC_133934.1, on the reverse strand, counting down.
ATTCTTCTTGTTTCATTGTGAAGGTGTGAGACATTAAACTTCTCATCATTTTATCACCATTGTTTAAGGCTAATTGAAATAAATACTGCAGGGAAAAATTTTCCAGCTCCAGTTAAGTCATCCTAAAGAAGATGAAATCACAGAGCCAGGAGGCCTCTCTAATTGTTAATTTTTAACTGTATTTGTAAAATAATATGGTTGCAGAGGAGGAAAGTGCTATGGAGGTAGTGGTTTCAAGGCTGTAACTTTCTGTCACAAGTGTAAACACACTTGTAATTTGGACAAGGGAACAGAATGCACCAGTTTGATGTTCACATTTTCTCCTGCACGGCACCATCCACTCTTAACCTTCCAGTATTCCACGTCACTGAAGTTCAAGGTGCTCTGTATCACACAGGCCATGGTTATCAGTCCTACAGATGGTTAGGAAAGAAATGTCTGTGCCCTATTGTCCTCCACTGCAGTGACAAAGATTGGCTCCAGCAGAAGAAAACAATGAGCAAAGAGGCCACTGTTGTGTGATACAGATTCCTTGCTGACGCCCAAGTTCTGTATCGTGTTCATGGCAGAACTGCTTAACCACCGTTGGAGACAAAGAATCTTTCTCTGGATTATGTGAAAAGGGGAATTTCAAAGCACTGGCATCCTGTGCTTTGTAGCAAGAGGGAGCAGTTAGCTGGCAGAAATGTGTCCTAATCAACTCATTGCCATTGCATGAATTATAACCATCAGTTAGGCTGCAAGATCATTATGATCACTAAATTCATGCAAACAAGCAAGATGTCAACTGGATCATCAAAGCCCTACCCAGCCTCTTTAGCAGACTCAGAGAAATTAAGGTCGGCAGGGAACAGCAGACAGTATCTGGAAAAGCTTGTGGGCTCCCTCTGCCAAAGTTGTCAGCCTGATGGTAAGAAACATTTCAAACACACAGCAAGGCTGGCAGCCAGCCTCCAAGGTCCCCTGCCAGTCTTCAAGGCCCCTCTTGCATGTCCGCAAGTCTTGAGAGCCTAGGGTTTGTTGTGTGGTGGATGTCTGTCCACCAGAAAGGGATGTGAGGCTTCCAGATTCTCTGTAGGGACATCACTGGTGCTCAAGTATCAGCTTCAGAGCTTCCTTCGCATATCCCCACTGAAGAGAAGTTCAGGCTGGCAAGATGCTGGCAGGACAGGTTGTTGTAGAGAAATCTTTGATTCTCCATAGAGTTCAGGTATTTGATTGCTTCTTCTGTGGACACTGATTTGGCTCCTGGTGATCATTTTGGTGTTCCTCCAGAAGGTGATTCCACGGAGAGTACATTTTGGTCAGCAGATCCACAGAAGTGTTTCGAGAAGCACTCCAGCACACTGGAGTGCAGCTTAAACAGTTCATCTTCAGGGGAAATCCTAAGCTTTGGCTTGTGAAGATGGAGAGCCTCCAGTGATCGTTGGAGACTTAAGAAGGCCAGTTTTGCATTGATATGTATTTTTAAACTCCACTTCTCACAGAGTGAGTAGATTTCCCCGCTTTCCTATGGCTGGGATTTCCACCTCTCAGTCTGTTGTGTAAAATCCTGTCTTCTGAAACATGACCACTTATTTCTTTACTCTACACTTTGAAACATAAATCTTAGACAGCAAAAGCAGGGATACATGCCTTATTATGTATGACTGTTGCAAACGGTTACCTTTTAGTATATGAAAATTCCTAGGCTTCTTGAATTCTCCCCCTATACTTCCCCTTCCGTCCCCAAAATACTTGGCTTCTTTGCACCCCAAAGCACAACATTCCATTATATTTAGACAATTTGGTGCTTTTGTCAGCACATGCAATCCCAGAGAAATGAGTACTTCCCCCAGAACTGCACAAGGCAAAGACTAGTCAAAGACTGAGACAGAAGATTTGTCTCTACAGTACACTGATGGCCTGTGCAGTCAACCCATGGTAATCACAGTCATAACCCTGGGGCTTTGCTGTGTCTCCTCTCTGAAATCAACCTTACCTACTACATAATCTCCAAAGCCAATGGTGCTGAGGGTGATAAATGCAAAGTAAATTCCTTCACTGTAGGACCAGCCCTCTGTTATCTGGAAGAAGAGTGATGGCAAGCACAGGAAAACTAGGATCCCCGTTGCCAGGAAGAACAAAAGGGTCAGAAATTTGATCTTCTTCTGAAAAAGAAAGAAACCAATTCAATTGTGATCATGATCTGACACACAAGCAGGCCATAGATAATGGTGGCTATTCAAAATGGGTGGCTATTTAGGAATACCTACTAGGGCCTCTTCCTCTAAAGGTACCCTGCCCTTGCTGTGAAGCGTGGGGAAGCCATGTATTATGGGTGTTGCATGTCCACAGTAGCCCTGGGAGATGTACTCTTTTATTGGATTGTATCAGCCTCCAATGACTATGACTGTAGGAGGAATTCCTATCCAATGACTTTACTGGGGTCAGACTATTTCTACTTTTCACCAGACAACTTCACTTTTAGGTTTTAGGTATTCAGGTGTGGCACCTAAAGAATATTCAAATTTGCCTGGGAAAATAGACTTTTTTAAAAAATATTTACACCATTTCTGACAGTACTATCTCCAGGAGTCTTGATTGTTGACTCTGTTTCTTATTGCATCAGTGCCACAAATTGGTTCCTATCCAGTGGATACCTTACTACAAGAAGACCTTTAACAAAGGAGCTGATGAAGCACCTGGACAGTGACTTTTGAACTATCCTACTTCCCAGCAGTCCTGAAGAAGCCTTGTCTGGAGAAAAAGACTTGTTATATATTAAGATTTATCAGTCAGACACACATACAGTTTATGTATAGAATTTTGTAAGTCCAGACTGTCTGAAAATTAATGGCAACTCCTGGATAATTTTTCATGCATTCGTGCATCGTGCATGTGCTTGAGTTTACATCTCATTGTGTTGGTCTGGTGTGTGGCGGTGGGTTTGGTAGCAGGGTAGGGGGCTACAGTGGTGGCTCCTGTGAGAAGCTTCTTGAAAATCTCCCCTGGCTCCAAGTCGGACCCGTCTCTGACCAAGGCCAAGCCAATTAGCGATAGTGGCTGTGCCTCTGCAATAACATATTTAAGAAGGGGAACCTAGGATGAGGAGTTGGAGCTGTGAGGAGCAGTTGTGAGGGAGACACCTATGCGAACATCGAGGTCAGTGGAAGAAAGGAGGAGGAGGAGGAGGAGAAGTGGAGGGGGAGGTGTTTTTTCAAGATGTGGTTATACTTCTCACTGTCCTACTCTGTTTGATTGTTAAATTAAGTGCTGTTGTTGTTTGAATTAAAGTGATATTCTTTTTCTTCCCCTAACGAATCTGTCTTTTGCCTGTCACCATAAGAGGTGAGTCATCCCTCATCCTGTCTTTGCCTTGATTCCTGAGCCTTTTGTCTTATTTTCTTCTTCCCATTCCTGAGGGGGAAAAGGAGTGAGTGAGCAGCTGCGTGGTACGTAGTTGCCCTCTGGGCTCAAACTATGACACTCATAGAATCATAGAATGGTTTAGGTTGGATGGGACCTTAAAGATGATCTAGTTCCAATCCCCCCACCATGGGCAGGGACACCTTCCACTAGATCAGGTTGTTCAAAGCCCCGTCCAACTCTGGGCAACCTGTTCCAGTATCTTGCCACCCTCACAATAAAGAACTTCTTCCTTATATCTAATCTAAATCTACCCTTTGTTTGTTTAAAACCATTACCCCTCATCCTATCACTACACTCCCTTGTAAAAAGTCCCTCCCCAGCCCCCTTTAAATACTGGAAGGCTCCTATAAGGTGTCCCCAGAGCCTTCTCTTCTCTAGGCTATATCTGATCAAGCCTTATGTTCTATTTTAGCTCACCAGACACAGTGAGAAATTTAACAATTTGAAGAGGGTTGTCTGTAGCGTTCATACCTTGTCCTGAAAGAGAATTACAGTAGGAGACACAGAAAAGCTATTTTCATTTCCTCAGTAGTGGTGAAAGAAGGGGAGGAACTGGGGCCATAACCAGGCAAGACATATCCTGTCTCTAGCCCTTTACGGGTGCCTCCTCACCTCTCAGCAACTGGGCTCAAATGGACAACTTCAGTCTGAGGTTTCCTTTCTGTCAAAGTCAAGGGAGGAGAGGGATTAAAGGCCTGCATCACGAATAAAGAGGGGTGACACACTAGGCGTTGGGTCAATGTCCACTGAAGCCCTTACAGCTCACCTATTTTTACAGCTTTTTACAGCTCACCTGCTTTCTGCTGCCTCAAGAGGAGATGTTTAATCATCTCTCTCTTTACTAGTTATAAAGGGAAACCGGTACTTCCCTAGAGTGTTACCTCCTGAGATAAGTGTCTAGAGAAGTGGGATGAGGTGCCCACTCTCTCCATTGATTGCTGAAGGGGGCTGGATGTCTGCCACTTCGATGGGTAGACAAAATGCATCTTCTCTGAGTATCTCCTCTATGGCTGCGTTGTCTGTTCAGCTCTGCAAGTGAATGTCTTTCCCTCTCCTAGTACAATGTCTAACACAGCATGAGAGAAAGGAGCATACAACTATGCCTGAGTAAGTAAAACTAATTACCTTTCTCATTCCTTTCTCGTACAGGAATTTCCCCAGCTTTTTGCACAGCAGTGACAGCATCTTACCGACACGGTGCAGAAAAACAATATTCAGAGGGATTCCAAACAGGGCAAAAAAGACACAGAAGATCTGGCCCCCAGCAGTTTTAGGACGTAGTGTGCCATAGCCTATGAAAAAAGATGGTTCAGAGGAGATATTCCAGACAACTGGAGCAGTCTACATTCACACCTACCCCAACCTGGTCTGCCTTTGACCCCAAAAGATGTGGCTAGCATTTCTCAGTCCACATGCACTCTTTTTTCTCTGAAAAAAGGCAGTCAGCAGATGAAGCGATTCATCCTGCACGTTATGGGGGATGCAGAGAGCACTGTGTGCTCCCAACCCAGCCTTAGTGGGAACGAAAGCACAATCTAGTAGCAGTTATGGAAAACATGCTCTGTTCTGTGACAAATACATGGAAAGATAGAAACCAGAAGCCGGGGGACCTGGAAGACATCAAGGCTGGAGTCCCAGGCTGTTTGCTGTGCTGGAATCTCTAGCTTCTAGTCCATCTGCCTGTGTGTAAGTGACCTCCCTGGCTAAATGCCAGTTAGTTGGTATGCCCAGATGCTGGCTCCAGTCCTGGAGTCAGGGAAGTGTGCTTTAGAATAGAGGGTGCTAATTAGTCCAGACCTTACTGGTGTCTGATTTATTCATGACAGAGAGATATTTGTCTTAAAATCCTAAAAGAGGATATATCTCAGGAGTGGAACAACAGCTGCAGAACTCCAGACATGTCCTTTAATGGACTGGAGACCATTCCTCTTAGACCCCATGAGGTACATTCCTGAGTGCAAGAGTCCTGTACTTTGTGTATGTCCTTACTCTACCAGTGGCCCCAAGAAAAGGCACTTTTCTGAGCACAGTTCATCTCACGGCATCCATTACTTGGAAAATGAAATGTTTTCTTTGGGTGAAAAGACCAATAAAACAACTGACTTATTGGCTATTAGGCCCCCAAATGCTTAAGCTGTCTTGTGCTCCCTGTTGCAAAAATATTTCATTTTCATCACAAATCTTGGTGAAGATGAGTGGAAGTACCTAATGTACTTTCACAACAGACCTCTGTGGTGAGGGTGCAGAGAAATGGGCACAGTTGCACTTTTCCTGGGACAGCCCATCTGCCTCATTAGGGAAACACATTCGATGGGCAATGACTGATTTGTTTGGCAGAGAAGTGCTGCAATGAAAAAGCAGAATAATACAGGTGGTGGCAAGGAATGGATTGGCTAGTAGCAGGGTGCTGACAGACTAGGGAAGCTTTATCTATAGGTGAATGTTGTTGTAACTGATGTGATGGGTGAGAAGCCTTTCTTTCTTCTACAGTAGGAGGTCTCCACATGGGTTCATGCAACACCTACACACCTGCCATAATACTGGGACACCACTGGGGCTCTTGTGACATGTCACACTCACGGATCAGTGGAGCAGCTGTGCCTAAGGTGTTGGGGGAGTGAGGCCTCAGCTTCACTCTGCAAAAACATAGATTTGACTTTCACTGCATGAGAGTGTGAAGCAGGAGCCAAGAGTGTGGATTTTGTGCTAAATTTGGCAGGCCTGCGCTTTTTGAGGTGTATATTTGAGAGAAAGGCAGAGGCAGGCAGGGGCCGGCAGCCCCTGAAAAGGTCAGAACAGCTTGAAGCAGCAGTGTAAAAATTCTCAGCATTTGCCCTGCCCCCTTGCCCTTTTCTCTCTCCTGGCATATTACTAATTCAATATGTGCACTAACAGCTCAGCACAGGTTATTAAGACAGTGTCCATGCCCCAGCAGAGTGCACTTCTTTCCTACCATTCTTCTATGCTTTACAGCACTCTTGGATTTAAAACCTATTTGACCCTAGAATAAAGATTGGTGAAGCTCATCTCCCACCCACAACTGGCAGCAGAGTGAGCATTTTAACAGATGGGTCGAAAAGAAGAAACAAGTGGGAAAGAATATGAAAGGCCACTGGTATTTCACAAGCCAAAACAATGCACCAAGAGCTGTGCAGTAGTGAGGCCTCAGGACCATGTCCATTGCTGTTTACCATCCATGACAATGAAAGACAGGGGTTTTATCCTTGAACATATTATCCATTCAGGTCCTAATAACCAGACATAATAAGCATCACACACACAAACACACAAACATGGAAAGCATTAGACCTACCTATTGTGGACACAACCGTGCCTGCAAAGAAGAAGGAGTTACTGAAATCCCAGTTGCTGTCTTCAATCTGTGATTCATTTCCAACAGGGTATACTCCATTCTGAATGGCTTCTGTCAGGTTCTGCGGGGGAAAGCAGAGTTTGGTATCGACGTGGCTGCTTTTCTCAAGTGCTTGCTGCAGGAATACTACTGGTTTAGCCAACTACTGCTCCTTTCCTGTGAATACCACTCACCTGTCCTCAGCCATACTCTGACACCTTTACCTCCAAGGTTGGGTAGCAGCCAGCCAGTGGTTTGGAGTGTTAAACTTTTGCCCTGTTTATGCTGATTGCTCTAGTGGGTGTTAGAACTTGTTTCTTTTAGTGTGATCAAGGACCTCCATTCTTTTAGGCTAAGTACTTTGGAAAAAAATGGTCCTATAGATGACTAGGATGTGGCAGAGCAAGACAGCCCACTGGCTTAGGTGATGGAGTGGCTGCTTGCTGGTTTTGAGTTTGCCCTTAAGATGGCAGCAGTGGATCCTGGATCTAATCACCCACCTGTATGCAGGTACACCAAGCAGTGACTTTGATCCCTCTCAGGGGGGCATCAGTGACTTATAGCAGGGTACACATGGCACACACAGAGAATTTCATTTTAAGGGTGTATTCTGATCAGTGTCATAGATTTGAAGTCAAAGAAAGTCCACTGATTTGCAAAGCACTACTCTTGTGCGACCACAAACAGAATTCAGTCTGACATACACACTCTCCTCCAAACTGCATGCATGAACACACATGCACGTATTTACAATGTGGCCTTTGAGATGAGGCAAGATGAACATCCCTCAGAGATGGTTTGGGCTGAGTTGAGACTTCCCTGTCACAGAGGTTTGACTAGATGTTTCTCCCAAGCCCCTCCAGCCCTATCATCTATCATGTCATGCATTTTCAGACTCTTCCTTTCTTCCTTGTTTTTAATTCTAAGTGCTGTCATATTTTTTAAGTTAAAAAAATAAATTAAAATACCCAAGCAGTAGCCATCTGTCCGTGCCTTTAGCCAACAGAGAACATTGGACCGGATGTCTGGAAGGCAGGCTGGTTTGTACAGAAGCAGCCTAGATAAATTCCAGGGCTGAGCATTTCCACATTCCCATGTGGAAATGCTTACAGCAAGGTTATTTGCACTCCCCATTTTCTTCTGCATTGTAACAGATAGAGCTAGGAAATAGTGAAGATGAAGAGACAGCCGTACTCATTCTCAGCTTCCTGTGCTGTGATCAGAAACGCCTTTCCCTTGGCTAGGCTACCTGTTTCACAGCATCTTCTAAAAGTAAACCCTGACTATGACACTCTCCTTGCAGGGATGTGGGCTTTTTTTTTTTTTTCCCCAACAGATTATTTCAGACCTTGCTGTATCGTTTCTTTTCGTTATCTGTGACACTGTTGTGAGCGGCGACCACACCCCTTCATTTCAGACAGCCTCATTTTTCCTGCCGTGCCACCCACTGTTGGTGAGCACAGCCCCACCGAAACCCGAATCAAGAGCAGGCAAGACCCCAAAGAATTGGGACATAGTGGGATGGGGACCATTAATAGCTAACACACAAGGTCTTGTCAGCTACACAAGTTGTATTTAGCATCAGTGTGACCTGACTGCTCAGACGGGAGAGTGGGCTTGGGGTTTGCTAAAATCATCCGAATGACCATATCAGTAGGAACACAGTGAAAGTTATCTGTGTGGCAAGGCTGAGTAGGAAACATCATCTGACAGGGAAACAGGAGGGAGAAAGGGCTTCTGCAGGGCTAGAACTTACCTTCATAAACTGCTCCATCTCTGCCACCGTGAGGTGGGTGAAGTTCTGCAGAAAATTTTCCTTCATCTGGGCAGCTGCTATTTTCTCCTGCTTCTCAGCAGTCCTCTCCAGTGCCTGGAACACAGCTGCACCCACCAGCAAATAGACAAAGTAGCCAGCCACCAGCAGCCCCGTCTGCAGCTTGCCACTGCACATGGCCTTTGGTAAAACAGGGCAAGGGATGGGGAGTGAAAGGTGGCAATTGGTAAATCCCTCACACTCTTGGGAAGTCTCCTCCAGGCAGGAAGAGCCCTCCCAGCTCCAGTTTCCTCTGGGACCCTGTGCAGACAGGGACAGCGAGCTGTCGAATGCATCCATCAGGAAGTTGGGAAAAAAAAAAACAACCAACAAAAAACAAACCCAACCCCCCCCCCCAAAAACTTTCCACTCTCTGGGCTGCATGCGCTTTAGGGATTTCCTCTTGTCTGTGAAACTCTGCCTTGCTGAGTTCTCAGGAAAAGTGGGTCAGGATGTAAGGAGCTGGCAGGTGGCCATCTCCTGCTCAAGAGACTCTGGGGACAGGTGAGGACAGCTTGCAAAGGGCCCACAGGGGAGTTTGCTTGGAAAAACATTCTTTTCCCTCCTCTGCCTCCTGCTGACTCAGAGAACTGGACTCCAGGGCAAGCCCCAATGACCTCAGAAGCTGCGTCTTGCCCTGTGTTCAGGGGCAGCTTCGGGGAAATGGAGCTGGGCTGCTCTGCTGGGCTTCACTTGTCCACTTGCAGCACAGGGCAGGGCCATGCAGCCCTGCACGGCCACAACAGCTTGCAGCAAAACCTTGGACATAGAGGCAAAGGGCTGCAAGTTGCATATGTGCCAGGCCTGGACAGGTTCTTCTGCCAGCATTTCTTACTCAGTGTATCCAAGAGAGGACATTACAGTGTCACTGGGTGCACAACTGTATAAAAAAAAGATTATGCTATCAGATTCATAGAATTATAGGATCACAGAATCATTAAATTGTTTAGGTTGGAAAAGACCCTTAAGATCATAGAGGCCAACTGCAAACCTAACACTGCCAAGCCCACCAGTAAACCATGTCCCCGAGCACCACATCTACATATCTTTTAAATACCTCCAGGGATGGTCACTCAACTGCTTCCCTGGGCAGCCTGTTCCAATGCTTGACAACCCTTTTGGTGAAGAAATTTTTCCTAATATCCAATCTAAATGTTCCCTGGTGCAACTTGAGGCCATTTTGCGGAGGTGGGGGTTGGGGTGGGGGGCACAGAGTGACGAACAGAGAAAGTCCTGATGCTGTGCAAACACTGTTCAGCAAAAGCTAGAATATTAATGGGTTATCAGCACTGCTTTTGTTTTGGTCAGAAATCTAAAACACAGCAGTGTATAAGCTGCTAAGAAGAAAATTAACTCTATCCTAGCCAGGCCCAATACATGTGACAACACTGTGACAACCTCTTGGTATGCCTTAAACATGTGAAAAGAACCTCAAAACCTACAGGTTTGATCCTAAAGGGTGTACAGGATGACATACGTCTAACATTCATGGGGATTTTGCCTGCATTGGATCTCTGGGCCCCAGCAAACAAAGCATCTGTGTACTGATTCCAATGGACTTCTAAAGTCTTCCATGACATCACAGGATAACTCATGTGGGAAGAGAACTCAGAAGGTCTCTAGTCCAACCTCCTGCTCAAAGCAACATCCGCTCTGAGGTCAGAGCAGGTTGCTCAGGGTTTCATCCAGCTGGGTGTTAGAAAATCTCCAAGGATGGAGATTGTGCAACCTGTCGGATCCTCAGGTTCTTTGCCCCAGAGCTGATCCCCAGTTAGTCCATCCTCAGCCTATATCCTTGCAAGGCATTCTACTTTCCCAGGGGCATGACTTTGCATTGGGCCCTGTTGAATTTCATAAAGTTCCTTTTGGCCGATTCCTTCAGCCTTAGTAGGTGGCAGCCCTGCCTGCAAACACATCGCCTGGTCCTCTCAATTTGCTGTTACCTGCAAACTTGATGAGAGTTCATTCTGTCACCTCCTCCAGGTCACTGATAAAGATGTTTAACGGGAGAGAACTCAGGACAGACCCCTGTGGTACTTCACTACACTAGAAAAAGTACAACCCGTTAACCGTTAACCTCAGAATATCTTTAATATTTTTATTAATGATCTGGATGGGGGGATTGAGTGCACCCTCAGTATATTTGCAGACAACATCAAGTTGGGTGGGAGTGTTGATCTGCTTGAGGGTAGGAAGGCTCTACAGAGGGATCTGGATAGGCTGGATTAATCGGCCAAGGCCAACTGTACAAGGTTCAACAGGGCTCAGTGCCAGGTCTTGCACTTGTGTCACAACAACCCCATGCAATGCTACAGGCTTGGGGCAGAGTGGCTGGAAATCTGCCTGGCAGAAAAGGACCTGGGGGTGTTGGTTGACAGCCGGCTGAATATGAGCCAGCAGTGTGCCCAGGTGGCCAAGAAGGCCAAGAGCATCCTGGCTTGTATCAGAAATAGTGTGGCCAGCAGGACTAGGGAAGTGCTTGTCCCCCAGTACTCAGCACTGGTGAGGCTGCACCTCGATTACTGTGTTCAGTTTTGGGACCCTCACTCCAAGAAAGACATTGAGGTGCTGGAGCATGTCCAGAGAAGGGCAGCGAAGCTGGTGCAGGGTCTAGAGCACAAATCTTGTGAGGAGCGGCTGAGGGAACTGGGGTTGTTTAGCCTGGAGAAAAGGAGGTTCAGGGGAGATGTTATCGCTCTCTACAACTACCTGAAAGGAGGTTGTAGTGGGCTGGGTGCTGGTCTCTTTTCCCTGGTAACAAGCAATAGGACAAGAGGAAACAGCCTCAAGATGTGCCAGGGGAGTTTTAGATTAGATATTAGGAAAAATTTCCTCACCAAAAGGGTTGGAACAGGCTGCCCAGGGAAGTGGTTGAGTCACCATGCCTGGAGGTATTTAAAAGATGTGTAGATGTGGTGCTTAGGGACATGGTTTAGTGGTGGGCTTGGCAAGCTTTGCATCTTAAGGGCCTTTTCCAACATAAATGATTCTATGATTCTGTGTTAGCTACACTAATGTAGCCTCTACTGAGTTCAGAAGGATGGTTCCCATGTATTGGGAAATCACTTATGTAAGTGTAAGAGCTTGTTCCCATCAGCTCCAATGGGAATCTGGCTGTCACTGAGAAGAATTTGTAGGATGGGAGAGCAAAGTCCTTGACTGAAGATACTGACTTTGGAACAGATACCAGACAGATCTTCTTGGCTGTACCATGGACATTCTTAACACTCAGATTAACTTGCTTGACCCTAGATTTTCCAGCATTTTCATTTGCTCTGTGCACAATTTCTTTGCTATTTCAGCAGATATGCTACTTTAATCATGAGGAAACACTGAAGCAAATAAGCCTTTGAAGAAGCATTTAAAATGTGTCACTTATTCCGCTCTTCAAACCTTTGTGTTTTTATTGAGTTTGAAAATTCAAGAGAAGGCAGAGACTCTGGTATTAGCTTCGCAGAACTGGTGTAAACAAGAAGTGGCAGATGGCTTCACTCTGTCAAGTGCAGGTTGTCCTTTCACACATAAATCTGTTTTACCTCCAAGGAAAACAGGAAAACTAGGAATGAAGGTAAGTGGCTTTGCAAACCCTTAAAAGTATAAAGATTTTCTTCAGAGTTACTGGAAAAGGGTTTGTAAAAGCAGGATGTTTCATGTTTCCTTCCACTTCTTTTGAAACTGCAAGGTGTCAAAGGTATGTGTCCTTCTCAGATTTAAACTATTTCTATATAAATAATGGCACCTATGGCTTCACCCTTTTGCGTGTCTCAGACTCCCAGCCCTGTGAGACGAGAGAAATCCCTTTACATGTACAGATGCAGCATTTCCTTGTCTGCACAGCAGGCATGAATACAGGTGGAGTCTTTTCTCAGTACATCTGAGGGGAAAATGGATCTAAAAACCATGAAACTCATGGAAGATGGTGAGAATTTTGATACTAACTTCAGTCGCAGTAGTTTGATCAGGGTAGGTAAGGTGTCAGGAAACCTCACCTTTCTTGTACTGTCTGGTCTAAGCTGCATTTCTCCTTAACCCTATCTCCAAGATAGCAGGTTTGCTATTTGTGCACGCATCTTCAGAGGCCCTTGACTGCAAGGAAGCATTCAGAAGATTGGTGATGCTTGTTTTCCTCTAGCTCTGGAACAGAGAATACACACCATCTTTTCTCAATCTGTTTCTTCTCAATCTGTCTGCGAATCGTTAATAGCCACTGCAGATGGTTCTGACATGAGAGGAGGGTCCCATCACACAGCATCTTGTTCATACGTGGGTTGACACTTGCAGAGGAAAAGGGAGAGAAAGTGCAGTATCTGTTCACTACTGGGATCTTCACAAATAAGTTGGTTTGGGGAAGAAAGGAAGGGGGAACCCATGTTCACTCAGTGGAGTGCTCCACTTGAAGCCATTCCTCATACAGGTAAGAATAATTTCCCTTAGCTGTGACTATGCTCCTCTCCTTATTTTGCCTAAAAGCTGCAGAACACGCTCTTGGTGGAGGTTGCTGGAGCTGTGCCATTTGTTGTAGCTACTGAGTGCAAGTCACTGAGAGAAGGGGGATCTGGGCTGAGCCAAAGCACCATCACTGACTCCTTCCCACCCCAGGTGTCTGGACACTGAGCTAGCCTGACACCACTCACCCCAGTCATGCAAATTGAGCACTTCCTAAGTGCTGGGAGCTGCTGTAGGTACAACATGTTCATCCAAGGGCTGATGCTGGCACCTCACACCTGCCTCATAACCAGGGTGATAACCTGTCTAGATAGCTGGGAAGGTAAATGGGGATAGTCTATATGATGAACCAGCGACCATTATCGCTGTGTGCTGGGAGATCATGAATATAACCTGCCTAGATGCAAGTTAATACAACCCTCCTAGAATCTAGTTAATCACAACAAATCACTGGTGAGGGCAGCTCTTCTCTCATGTTCCCCAAGACTTTGGGCCAGCTGGACTGACAGATCTATTCAATGCCAGTCATTCCTCAAGGAGGAGCAGAAGAAGCAGACATAAGGCCTCATCACTGTAGTTTTCAGTGGTGGGAAACCAACAGATCCAGCTATCAAGCAGTAACACTTCTCCACAACTCATAAATTGACAGGGGGACTGCTGTTGGCCCAGTTCAACCTTCCCTTGGGACTGCCTCGCTGCCACCTCATCTGTAGCTTGCAGTTACAGCAACAACAGGATCTATTAGGGTGCAGGAGGCTGTGGGTGGTTTGGGGTGTAGTTTCCTGGCAAGGACTTGCAGCAGAATCTAGGTATTGTGGCACTGAGGATGCTTGTGCCAGCGTGCAGCGAGGGCCAGCAGCTCCTTCAGGGCCCAGGAGTTGGGAGCTGAGTGTGCTGACACCAAGGCCTTTCCCACCGCCCCCATCCAGGGAGCAGGGCAGGCCTGGAGACCCTCGGCAGGTTCAATCACGCCTGAAGATCATCAAGCAATACTTTTTGTTCCTAAGCCAGGAGAGACCAGTGATGCAGTTATGGGACCAGGGCAAGAGAAGTGATGCAGACTTCTTGCACCTGCATTAGTTACACAGTCCATTGCAGGGAAACCCACGTAGTGAGATCCAGTGGTAATGGAGGGCAGGGAGCATCTCCTGCCTGTGACACAACACACTGGGACAGGGTTTTCTTACACCAAGTCCATCATACCCACAGTTCAGGGGTTTCCTTTTTGTGCTTATGGCATTAGCTATCTTGCTGCATCCTTATGTGTTCTGTGTCCTTAGGCAGATGATAGCCTGAAATTAATTCCAGCTTAATGGAAAATGTTATCAGTTGCCATGGAAATGCCTTACCATGTGATTGTGGTTGTACTTCCTGTTGTGCTTAGGGCTAAAACCATTAGATGACCCTCATTTTTACGCTTTCTTACGGTTCTCCTATAAATATCTGTTACTCATAACTGTGGTCAGAACATTCAGTCTTCTAACGTGGGTCATTTTAGTTTTTATGCTGTGATCTTATGCCAGGCTATTAAGCACTTATGCTAAAGTTTTCTTCAACACAGATCCTCAGACTTCCTGGGTTGTTCTTTAAGATCTGCAAAGCCAAATTCCTGCAGATAACTATCAGCTGTCAAGGAAATGGGCTGATTTCCATGAGTGAAGAAAATACGGAAGTTGGTCACTCACCTTTGCTAGCTGGCTGATACTGAGATAAGAGCTCCAGTATGCAGGAGGTAAGGGCTGCTGTGCCAGGCAGCCCAGTATGGAAAACGCCCCAAGTGCTGGGTGACTCCTGGCCACAGTGTTAGCCACTGTAAACAGCACCTCCTTTTGCTCAGCAATATATCTGCCATCACTAACAGCTCATTTGGGGATCTGTGCTGGCTCTTTCTTTGTTCATCATATACATTAGGGATTCAAGTAACGCAGCTTTGTACAAGCTCATCTCTGCTGTTGCCATCATTGAAGAAAAGAATCCCCCCACCATCAGCAGTGCCCCCTCCAACAATCTTTGGACAACGCTTTTATTGCTGGGAGCTCCACCTGAAGGCCTCCAGAGCAAGGGAAACATCTGCACTATAAGGTCTTTCACCCCCACAACAAGATCACCAAGGCATTTGATCCTCACTGTCACAATCAGAGTAACATAGAGAATTTGGGTTGGGAGAGACCTCTGGAGGTCTTTAGTCTAGCTCCCTACTCAAAGCAGGGCTAACACCAAAGTTAGGGCATGTGTCACCTCCCTCTCAGATGAGGGAAGCAAGCGACTCAGATTCGCAAATCCCCAATGGAGTGGACAACGGTGAGACAAGTCTCAAAGTCCAAACAGTTATTAACTTCCCACAGTGTACTAATTGGATATACGATAACTGCCTAAGTATATAACGAGTTGTGGCAGGTGTTGCATTTCTTAATGGTAGTGAAGGAAAAAGGGGAAAAAGGAAAGGAGAGAGGTAGAGGGAATAGAGGAATAGAGATCACCGGTCTGGGTTTCTACATCAATCCCGCCAGTGAGGGTTCCAGGAGGCATCTGCCTTCTTCGCTTCACTGCACTCTCCAGGCCCCCCTGCTCTTTCCTCCCCCTCGATTTATACACACTTTCCTTGGGTCTGTCCCCTAGGTCGACCCACATACCTACATATCCCATGTATGGGGAGGGGTAAGGTGTTTCATGGGATGATGTAATTAGCATGATCTTGTTAGTCTTCGTTAGCATATTCAGGGTGTTAACTTTAATAGGCATTTCATGGATAATGAAGCAAAGGTCGTTCACTGGCCAGATGGCCCTTGAAACCACCAGGTGCCCCAGAGCAGAGCTGTCCTGTCTCCACAGGGCTCCCTCCTCCAGCTGCATCCTGTGTTATTCAGGCAGCCTTATCAGCTTCAACCTCCCCACCATCCACTCCGTGACTATAGTTTCATTATTTGCGAGTGAGGGCCTCAACTTTTATCTCTTTCTCCAGCTGATTTTCTCAGTCTCGCAGGCCTGTTTTTTCCTCTCTCACAACATGTCGCTCAGGGTCTTGTCCAGATGAACTTTCAATGTTGCCAGAGGAGATTCCTCACCCCCTCTGACTCCCTCTTCCAGGGCTTGTCTGCTCTCATGGCATACTATCCTTAGCACAATGGGTGATCATTGACAGAGTTGTGGCATCAGCCTGTCACCAAGCCAGGGCACACACCTCTTGAAAATAAACCACCCCCAAGAGCCGCTTATGCACACAGATAGGGACAGTATAACCTGTGGGATCCTCTCTAGATTTCGCTCTGTCCTTAACCACCCCTGCACACCTCTTGGCATGCTTACTCAGGGCCACTGGCATGGCCTGCAGGCTCACATGCAACTGTGACCTGGCTATTACTCAGTGAATAGTGCCACTCATGGACGAATCTATGTACTGTCTGAAGCACTTCTTTCATCAAGAGCTTTTCTTACAATTGTAAGCTTGCAACATGAGCATCCCTTGTGCCTACAGACTCTTGGCATTTAAAGGGCCTCACAGATGCACAGAAAACCAGACAAGCATCTTCTTTCTTATGCAGCCTGCTCCTGGGAACCCTCCTTCCTTGGCATCTTGGGGCTCCCAGGAACTAGCCCCAGGTTGTACTAATTCCCTTCTTGACAGGAATCCTGTCCCTGCAGCATGACAGCCAAGGGACTCAGGGAAAGGAGACAACTGGCAGCAAGCTGCCAATGCTGCCAGGCAGGTCCTTCAGCATGCTCTTGGGCAAGAGGCAGCTGCTGGCTGGGGCACTGCTGGGACCCAGGGGCTGTACAGTGGGTGTTTAGTTGTGCCTGAGTGCAACTGGGACGGAGATCCCGCAGCAACTGCCTATCTGTGCCAGCTGTACTGTGGGAGTCAGAAAACAGCCTGGTCAAGAAAAGTTTTGAATAACACTGCTGTGATCAGCATTGTCAGTGGCTCAGGATTTTTACAGAATATGAAAAGGAGAAAATTCAATCCAGGATACCCCTCTCCAAGAAGAGACTGCAGAAGGGTAAGCAACTCTGAGGAAGTGACAGGAAATTGCCGAAAACCTGGAAAACCTGGGGCCTCTTGGAATGGGAACCAGTTAACGTGACGAATGTGCTTTGGCCTGGGTCACTGCCAAGCCTGGCTTTGTGCTAACAACCTGTTGGGAAGCACAGGGCTAAGCAATTCTACATAAATGGCAGATCCAAAGGTCCACGAGAGGAAAAAAGAAAACTATTACTGCAAAATCAATTAGATCAATTTCCAGGATTTAAAACAATCCAGAACACTTAATCCCTCACTGTTTTTAAAGGGAGGGCTCTCAACCTCAAGGCGTTTCCTTGGGCAGTGTCCTGACCCAAGGGGAGAGTCCTTGACTGCAGCGTACTGCTCCAGGGGGGACTGGCTCAAAGTGGCCTCCCCAAGGGGCTCCATTTATACCCGAGCCGAATCTGACCTGTGGTCAAGACCAGCTTCCACTGGCTGAGGCCCCCAGGTACTGTAAAGGCCTGAGAACAAGGGTGCAAAAAAGGAATCAGCAGCCACTATGTCTCAACAGCCAGGAAGCCCCATCTTTGTCAGGGTGGGTGCACCTGCCATGATGGGGAATGAGTCTCATGCTCTTGGGATACCCCAAGAGCTGCCGGGAGGACAGATGCTGCTGCTTGTGCCCAGCAGCCTGGGTGCGGAGAGACCCTGATGCTGAAATTCAGGATTTTCGACAAGTCCTGGGAGCTCCTGCACAGTGGGAGATGGCTGCTGTGGTGGGCTGGGTGCTTCTCCACAGTGCTGCAGAAATGCACAACGGCCCCAAATTTCCTCCTTTCCTTCCTTATTGTCTATGATAACAATTACGCCACGAGGCTTTAGAAATTTACTTTATCTGCTATTTGCCCCATATTCTCTGTCAAAATTATGTCTCACGTACTGTATAAAGAACGGGTGATTTAAAAATTTAAAAAAGAAACTATCGGGCTTGTCTAAGTCCCTGCTTGCATGCATGCATATTTTAAACATATATTGAGCTGTAATAACATTGCAAAAGCAGGGATAGAGTAGTTTTTGTCACTACGTTGTCATTTACATTACACTTTTGTCCCTATGTGAACATTTTCTTCTTGTCTTTCCTATGGCTTGAAACACCGTCTAAGCCTTGGCTAAGCCTTGAAACACTTTTTGAGCCTTGAAACGTCTTGAAGCGCGGCAGAGTGAGAGTAGAAGGAAGCAGTTTGTCTTTCACTGATGACCCACGAGCATCCTCTAGTGTATATTCAAGGTAATACTTACACGTCCCCTGACTGGTTGCCTTACGAAAAATGATATTGTTACAGCAAAGGAGCAAAAAAAACCTCCATGAAGTTCCTGGTAAAAGGCAGCACAAGATGCTAGCTGAGGCAGTAAATGCAAACAGAAGCAGTAAGTGTTTCCTCCCATTCAAGGCTGGCTTCAGGAGGAGTCAAGAGCACTGAAAACCCCACGGGGCCGAGCCTGTCTATGGGGTAGTTGGGTAGCTATCATCTACAAAACTCCGAGCGAAATTGAGAGCCAACCATTTCATCATGTTAGGTGTATTGATGTGTCCAGGTATATTAAAAATGGAAGACTTGATGCAGACAAGCACCTTAAAACGAATTAAAATGCATACGATGCTCTTATAGATAACAGTGATGTCTGTAGGGGGAATGTTTTGACTGTAAATGTATTTTGCTAATTAGAAAAGGTAAGTGAAACCACCTTTGAGGTTGTGTGGTGTAAACTTACTTTATATTTTTGGTAACAGTAACCAATTTTCCCGCACTGGGACATTTTGATTTTTACTAAACTGTGAAAAATGGTTCATAATGAAGGGTGCAGCTAAAGATTTAAAAATAGCCATTACATGGCTATTACGTGTATTTATGCTATTAGGGTATTATATGACACAATTGTAGTCCCCCTGTTCCTTATTTTTTGTCCTGTAAAATGGAGAAAAGGCTAATTTTCCCTGCCTTAGAAGGGAATAAACATTATCTTGTGTGCTCAGCTAAAAGGTGATGGGGAGCTGTATAAATGTTACAGGTGGGTGACATGTGGCCAATGACAACATACCATGTTCCAGTGTCTGGACAGGAGAAATGATGTCATGCTTTCCTTCCCTGCCTCACTGCGTTGCAGCATTTTGGCTTTCCTCAACTAGCAAACCACCCATATCCAATAAAGTCACGGCACTGACAGCGTTTCCTCGTGCCACCTGCTCACTCACTCCCCCCAGGCAGGATGGGGAGACAATCAGAAGGGTAAAAGTGAGAAAACCCACGGGTTGAGGTAAAGACAATTTAATAAGTAAAGCAAAAACTGAACACGCAAGCAAAGCAAAACAAGGAATTCATTCACCACTTCCCATGGCCAGGCCCAGCCATCTCCAGGAAAGCAGGGCTCCATCGCATGTAACGGTTACTTGGGAAGACAAACACCATCACTCTGAATGCCGCCTCTTCCTTCTTCTTCCTCCAGCTTTATACGCTGAGCATGACGTCATACGGTCTGGGACATCCCTTTGCTCAGTTGGGGTCAGCTGTCCTGGCTGTGTCCCCTCCCAGCTTCTTGTGCACCCCCAGGCTACTTGCTGGTGGGGTGGGGTGAGAAGTGGAAAAGGCCTTGACTCTGTGTAAGTGCTGCTCAGCAAGAACGAAAACATCCCTGTGTTATCAACACTGTTCCCAGCACAAATCCAAAACACAGCCCCATACTAGCTACTATGAAGAAAATTAACTCTCTCCCAGTCAAAACCAGCACACACCTCCTTTTGAAGAAAGTCTACTGCAAGCCTGACTCTGTGCACGCACGTGTGAATGTTCGTAGAATAGATCATAGATCATAGAATGGTTTGGGTTGGAAATGCCTTTGAAGATCATCTAGTTCCAACCCCCCTGCCATGGGCACCTTCCACTAGACCAGGTTGCTCAAAGCCCCGTCCAACCTGGCCTTGAACACTGCCAGGGAGGGGGCAGCCACAGCTTCTCTAGGTGACATGTTCCAGTGCCTCACCACCCTCACAGCAAAGAATTTTTTCCTAATATCTAATTTAAATCTACCCTCTTTGAGTTTAAAACCGTTACCCCTTGTCCTGTCACTACACTCCCTGATAAAGAGTCCCTCCCCATCTTTCCTGTAGGCCCCCTTTAAGTACCAAAACTATCTTGTTATCAGGGTGGCTGGTTTTTTTAGTTGTTGCTGTTGTCTGCTAAAAGCCTGTGGCAAAACACTGCTGAAAAATTCTGCAGGAAAGGAAAGAAGCACATAGCTCTAATCTGGACAAGTGCAGATATTAGGACAAGTAACATACTCTATATGTGTGCAAACTTGAAACGAGTAGAGAGGAAGGGTAAGATCAGGACAGCCACATGTTAGATTAATCTCACCTCGGTGGGATGAAAGGCTTTGAGAGAAACCTTGAAGAGATGAGCATTTACCAACATGGAAGCAAATAGAAAAAGAGATAACATCCAACAGAGCTTACCCAAAGACAACCATGCCAGCCTAACCTGTTAGCTTTCTTTGATAAGAGAACTGATCTTTCAGATAAGATCTACTGCATCCATACATTATCTGCCTTGTCTGCCAGAGCAGTTGCTAAAGTGCCATTCAGGAAATTATGCATTAAGATGGGAATTAGTAGGAGTGTTCTGGTGGGGTAAGGAACTGGCCAGGGCAATGTGAGTAGTAGAAAAGGCCTTGGGGGAAGCTGCTGGAGCAGTTCCTCAAGGAGACTGGAAAACCATTGCCAGTACAGGGGAGCTGGTGTGTCCCAGTGGGGCACAGATGGAAGGACTAGGAGAAGGGGATGAAATTCAGTTGCTGTGAGCATGAGCTCATGGAGTAACAACAGAGTTTCTGCCATGAAACAGGTGCTCAGCGCTTGGGAATGACTAGGAAGGAGAACACCTCAGTGCTTCCTCTGAGAGCAAGAGGACTGAGATCCACCACCATGCCATGGCCCTGACAGTGGTGTGTTCGCTCCTAGGATGTAAGGGGTGGGGATGTATTTCCAGTAGATACAAGATGGGATAAAGGCCATGGTACGGAGGTTGGTGAGACTTCACCTGGGATACTCTGCTCAGTCTGGTCCTCTGTGTGAAAGGAAAATGAATGTTGGAGGAGGCAATGGGACAGGAGCACTTGAAGGTGGTGTGGTGACCAAAGGGAGCAGTCCTGCCACTGAAGAACTGTCCTGCACTAAACCAATGTGTTTTCTTCTTTTTTTCTTTTTTTCCCCTCTTTGTTTATGTGCCCAATGTGAATTTTACACTAACACAAGCAAGGAGTACCTGGGTGGGAAGCAGCAGCCCTGGTGAGGAAAAGGAGGGACAACTATTTCCAGGATGGTTCCATTGTGCAGCACGGAACACACTCTTCCACCATCACCTCTCATTCAAAAGATACTGGAGATGACCAGTGGGGCCCAGTCAAACAAACTGGAGCTGAAGAGGCCATGGCCACATCTCTGGCCACACTGCTGTGGTGCAGTGTGTTGCGGGAACCATGCGCTGGGGAGGGTGAAGGGACTGGCTTCTGGCTTCAATGCTGGCACCAGGATCAGCAAATCCAGGTTGCCCCATGAGTAGTTTTGGTTGGGAATGAGCCAGCTTCTAACTCTTGGGGCTGGAAGAGTGTCCTTGTAGGGATGAGTATCAGGAAGAGAAGCCCGGAGTGATTGTCAAGGTAGAGCTTCATCTGTTTATATGCAGGGTGTTGTGATGTAATTGCCTGAGGCTACGAGAGGACCAGGCTCAACCTGTGACATAGCTTAGCTTTATAATACACCTAAGGAAATCTGTGCTAAAAAAGAAACAGGGAAGGGAAAAGGACCTGAAATTTTAGAGCATTTGTTTTTTTGAGGAAGGACATGAAATACTGAGAAGTAAGAAAATCAAATAAGGCAATTTTGAGTGAGCGCTCTGAAGGGAAGTGTGGCCATCACAGGAGGGCTCATTTTAAGGCATTCCTTACTCCTGTTTCACCTCTGTATCGCATCCTAGATGCAATCATTTGGGTGCAGAAGCAATTTCCATTTCTGTTTCTACCTCTTTAACTACACTGGCATCACCATGACAGACAATTCCTCACCCATCTCCCTCCTTCATGTGGGCACAGTTTTCAGTATAAAAGGGATTGTGACAATTCTTTTATTTATTTTTGGAAGGGAAGATGGTTAGACAGGTATAAGCCAGCCTTACACTGGTAGTCTGCATTACAATAAGTTTATTTAGCTTTCAAAAAATAGAGTTCACATTCTCAAAGATTCTTGAAGGTTGGTGGTTTTTTTTAATTAAGCACACACTAGTGTATACAAATATTTATATATTTGTATTTAAAGCCAATCATTGCGGTATTCATGTGCTGCCTTGTATGGAATCAGTGTTGAAACAACTGAAGGAATTGCAGCAAAAGCAGGAACTTAGAAAGTCCATTATGCACAAAGGAATCTTATAATCCCTTATTTCATTTAGACACTCTCAAAATTATTTTCTAAATATGAATATCTCTTGATGTGATCAGATATATGAAGCAACAAGTTCACAGCCTATTACAAATCTTGGAGAGGACTGAAACCACAAAATGTTGAGTTCAGTTAACATAATACATTGTATAGGTGAGGCTGGCAGTGCTACTTCTAACTTCCTCTCATAAACCCGTTTTCACTCAGTTATATTCGGTTTAAGGTTCAGTCATTTGGGTCAAACCCCTCCATCCTCTCTTTGCCTCAGGCCCAGAACTGAAGTCAAATTTCTTTTTAGTTATTTCTAAGAAAGACTAGAAGGGAACAGAAATGCTGGCAATCCACTCTCTTTAGAAACTCCAGCAGTGTGCTGTGTTTCAACAAGATGGTGAGATCTGGCAGGAGGTTGGCCTTCACGCTTGTTTCTGTTCTACACCTGACTCATCTTCCTCACTCAGACACACAGACATATCACCAAATGGAGATGTCCAAGTTGCCACCTATGCCCCTTCACCTGCCATTTCCCATTGCCTGAGTCTTCAGAGCAGACCTGATGATCTTAGGGGTCTTTTCCAACCTAAATAATTATATGTTTCTATGATTATGAAGGAGCAAAACAGCACCTGGATGAACCCAGAGGATCTGAATATGGCCCAGTCCTTATACCTCAGGCTTCCTGTCCCCATTTACTTTTAGATCATTTCAACCCATGACAAAGCAGGATTTCCAGAAAGCCACCTTCACTGGCCCCAAGGAACTTCAGTAAATCCTAAGACACATGCTTGGGATGTCAAATTTTAAATTAAATGCTTCTTGTGATAAAACTACAAGTAACTGAGTAAAGCCAGATCTACTGGGAGGTACTGGGCATATCTACTAGGCAAGGCAGGTGGCTCTGGGAAGAACATGCATAGCTTTTTATAGGCAAATATTGCAGTTGGACTAGATGATCGTTGTAGATCCCTTCCAACTGAAACTATTCTATTCTGTTCCAACACCTTGAAGAGAACTGCTGGGCATACACCATAATTTTGAGCTTAGTTCTTTTGCTGACTTGTGATTTAATCAGGTCATGGAGCTAAACACAAGATAAACAGGTTCAAGCAACACAGATCTTGAAAATCAAAGCAGAAATGTTCATGTCAGCAAGGCCACTCTGGACTTTGCCTGTTCAAGACGTTAACTGAATCACAGATTGCTGAGTTTTGTGGACTGACGTCCTCCTATCTGCAGCTGGGGTGGTTCTATGCATTGGGAGCATAAGTGTGTGTGAATATTTGCCCATGGTCTTGCAGGGCTGATTGCTCATCTCCTGCCCTGCCTTGATCTTGTACCCTCTGGGTAACATACTGCAATCCCATCTTGAGAGCATGCAGACAGCATTCAGTTTATATTATCAGTGGTTCCAGTAGGACAGTACGGATAATGGAAGCATTGCAACAAATGTCTATCATGAATAGACACAGGTGGGACCAAATGATACGTCATTTGGTCAATAGAAAGCCTCTCAATAATACTTGATCTAGATTGTAGAGCTGCTGCATAACAGTGGTGAGGAGAGGTGTTGCTGGAGTTATTAATCCAACCTTATGCAAAATCTTGCAACTCCCTGCCACGTCCTGTCACTCCCTGCTGAAAAGAGCAGCGGCTTAGCTGCCGATCAAAATGGGCACTGGATCAGGTGCTGGTGAACACTGTACTTTCTTCCACTTTCTGTTTTAACTGGTAATGGCACTTTCAGCAGTGACTGCCAGTTTTCTCCCTAGATATTGCATGATGCTGCCTCTGCTGCCTTCTTGGTAACTCCCTGCCTTTTGTCTTTCTAACCAGGTTTTTACCCATCCACTCAGCCTGTGCTATTTGCCCTTGCCTGCTGCAGGAGGGTGGGCTCTGGAGTCACTTCTGTGTTGCTCTTTGGCTCCTTAGCTTCTGGCATTTTTGTGGAAATACATCTTACCTTGGCAGCATCCAGCCCCGTCCCCCAAACCCAGCCTTCTAGCTATGCTTCCTCCCTTCAAGTCTTGGATATCCAGAAGCTGCTTTTCTCAGGCAAAGAAGCTAAGCTTGATTTATAAAGTCTATGGTTGTGGTTAGTGCAGGTGACTGCTGAACTTCTTTTAAGCCTTTCCTTTTCCCTAGAAGGCTTAGCCCTTGCAAGATCCTTTGTATTCACCTCATGGACTTGCTGAGCACAGTGATTGCGATGGGAAGCCTTCCAGAGTCACATCGCCTTGTGCATGACTCAACTCAGGTGAATCATTAGCACTCAGTGCCAAGAAATCACAATAATTGCATAAAGGCCTGAAGGAAAACTCAGTGCAAGCTGATCTATAACAGCCTTCAAATGCAGTGAGCCCTCTGAATACAGGTGTCCTAAATCCCCCCTGCCTCCACCAGTACTGGGGAACCCACCGTACCCTGGTGAGGGAAGGCAAAACGTGGCCCCATGTGCCTTATATCTCTTTGGTGTGATATTACATTGCAAATGATAAAAATTCTCCTGAGTTCAAGGAGAGGTTGGGCAACTTTGCAAAAGACTGTTTAGCAGAGGGAAACCACGCAGACCTCAGGAAGCCCCTGAGCTGCATATGGCTGGCAGCCAGGCGATACCCAGGGCAAGTAGGTATTTTTGCATTTTTCTCAAGGAATTCACTTTGGCTGTGGCCAAAGAGGCACTGCTGCTAGGTGGCCCCTTGCCTGATGTGTATGGCCATTCCCAGGAGAGCCATTGCTTCCCAGAGCATGTGTGAGCCCTTGGTTCTCCTGCTCATCACACACTGGCTCTGCCTGCTCTGCCTGCACGTGGCTGCCCTCGGTGGGAGCAGGTCCGCGGGGCATGGGGAGCCTTTGTCGTCTGGACCTTCCTGCCTCACGTCAAGAGCAAAGCAAAAAAGCAAAAGCTGTTGTGCTTCCTGAAATGCAGCTGGTAGTGCTAACTTTAGGTCAAGAGCTTTAAGTTTCCCTTCAAATAGCGAAGGCTGCAGTTTAAACCTTCCCTGAGCATGGGGCGACGTCTGTCCCTGACCGACAAGTGTGCAGTGTGTGAAAACTTGCCTCACTGAAGTCAACAGGTGTTCACCCCTTCATTTGAATGAGGGGCTTTTCTGGCCATCACCTACCTTTCCATTGTGAGGGAGCAGAGACATGCAGTCCCACACAACAGTCTGCAGTCAGCAAATCCTCCCGTCGAGAGCAGCAAATCTATGAATTTTCATGGTATCCATTAGTAGTAAGCAGAAGTTGCCTTGAGACAGACTTTTTGTTAATTAACCTTGTGAACACACACTTTTGTTTCTAACTGGTGAATGAATTTGGTGTTCAAAGTCTTTCCCACATGCCCCTGCTTTTTTCTTTTTCTCTTCCAGGTTAATGGTTTTGTAATCCTTCATGGATAGTAAAATAATTACCAGGAGGCAAGAGCGGTAATTACACAGAGCAGAATAAATGCGTGTGGTTGGACCCTCAGCTAATGTAAATAGATTTTGAGGGATCTATTCCTACTAGATGAGGGTGTTCAAAGCCTCTCTTCTTCTGTTCAAAGCCCTTCTTCTTCCCTCAGAAGAGGAATTCAGAGTGTAAGTTCTCAGGGATGTGAAATCTCGCTGTGTAAGGATGTTAGCATCTCCATGTTTACTTCTCGGCTTTTTATTCTTACACTGTCTAGCAAAAGCAGTCAGAGCACAGATGAAGCGCTCAGCTGTGCTAAATGCTCTCAGCATGACTGCTTTGGTGACCAAAAACCAGAATCCCAAGTGCTGAGCCTCTTGTGCTCCCATGAGTCTCTGAAGCTGGATGGCAGCACACAGGGCTGGGAGGTTTCCAGGAGCGATGCACAAGAGGACACGGCCCATCTCCAGCCAGCGGGTGATCTCCTGATCTGAGAGGGCTGGAGTGGGATCTGGGGGTTCTGCACAGGTGCCAAAGCAGAATGGTTCAGATTGACTTGCTTCTGCATCTGACCAGCACTTTTCCCTTATGCCACGGCTGGGAGAGAGGCCCCAGGGCTGAGCTCCTGCCCCACACATGCTCTGGATTTCGTATTCCCAGAGGGACCAGCTGCAGCCCAGTTATAGGATGATATTTTTTCATAGCCAGTTGCAGAGGAGGCAGTGGTACAAAACTGACTTCATCTGGCACTCCTACAAAACATGACATCCCCATTTTTTTAATTTGGGTCAGTTTTACACAAACTGCACAAACCACTCCCCTTAGAAAAAGCATCAGGGTGATGTTGGATGCAGTATCAGGACCTGGTTACACTTCTGTTTCTCACTGAGTCTCTACCAAAGTCTATATTTTACTTAAGACTTGCCAGTTTGTCAGTTAATTCACTTACCTGGTACTTGAATGTTATTAGTTATTGTATATAGTAAATTATGAGACCACTGCAAATGATAAAGCAATTTACAAAAGGCAAATATCTTACATCTATTTAGTAGCTGTTATCAACCAAACCAATAAGTTAAGGAAAAAAGAAAATCAAGTTTCTTTCACAAGACTTTTTCCCTGTAAATTATGTTGATCCCTATTATTTCCACTGACATTCTTTTTTTGCTGACTTTTGTACTAGTATTTCATTACTTTGCCCAGAATTGCTAAGCTGACTGGCTTAGAATTAATTAAATTGCACTAGTGATTTTTCTTTTAATGATTTACCCAAAATACAGCATTTCTCCAGTCCTCTAAAACATTTGCAGTCCTCCAAGATTAGTGGGAGTGGGTCAGAGATCCCTTGAGCCAATTAATTTCATTTGTGAGGGTGACAGTTGTCTGAACCTGTTAAGGTAATAATGTTTATCTCTAGTAATGCTGTTTAATAGCCTCCTTGGTTACTAATGGGATGCAAAGTGCATTGTCCTCATGACATCAGTGCATGATTCTTCTTGTTTCCAAATTCAGAACAAAAATATTTATTGAACACCTGAGTCCTTTTCACATCATCATCAACAATTTTACCATTTCCATCTAGTGATGCAAGTGCCTTTGAAGCAAGCATCATCTTAATGTGAACTAGAGCCAAATGCCAGCTTATTGCCCTGTTCTATTTAATGTACTTGTGACTGATTTAGGACCTGATTGTTCAAGACTGCTGTGATATGAAAATCCTAAAGGACCTTCAGGGGTGAACTCAACCTCATGGGATGTTGATATAGAATCATAGAAATGTTTGGGTTGGAAGGGACCTTAAAGATCATCTAGTTCCAACCCCCCTGCCCTGGGCAGGGACACCTTCCACTAGCCCAGGTTGCTCAAAGCCCCGTCCAACCTGGCCTTGAACACTGCCAGGGAGGGGGCAGCCACAGCTTCTCTAGGATATTTGCTACTGTCTGCTAAAATTACTTCAGAGATTGAAATGGGCAATGACTGACGCAGCACATGGTCTTACCGATTTTGTTACAGCTAAAAATGGCTGCAATTCAAGTTTTAAATTAGTCAGAAAGGCCGCACAGTACTTTCCTTAAGACAATAGCATTCTTACATTTATTTTACAACAGTGGACATCTTTCATACAATGTTTTTAGAAGCTGGTTTCTTTGCACCATCTGCTCTAAGTGCTTCTCATGTAAAAAATTAACCAGCTGAGATGGAGGAAATAATGTCTTAACTCTGATAGCACAGCACAGAAATGGCACAGAGCTACAAAAGTGCACCATGAGGAAGTGCCCGATGGCCAATGACATCATCGCTGCCACTGTTAACATCTACGGGCTATGACCTGACCTTGTGATTAAGTCTCTGAAGGTACCGACATCACTTCACGTGGGTTATGTTATATCAGGTAGACTTCTCTCTTTCTGGACACTCTTGGTCTCAAGCTTCATGCTGCTGTGAGCTGGGCAGTGATGAGGGGGCTGTGTTCCTGCTGCTCAGGGGGTTCTTGTGGTGAGAGCACCCCAGTCCCACCAACACAGTGCCTCTCCTCCTCACTGTGTGTGGGGCTCTGCAGCACACTAGGAATTATACAGTCGCTCTCATTCTCCAACTCCATTCCCCTTTTCTTTAAGGAAGAACAAAAAGCATATTTTAAAAGATAGCTGTTTTGGGTGGGTGGGGTTTTTTGCTTTAAAGCAGGAAATGACATCTCTTTGAAAGCTATTGTGCCCATTTCTGTTTGCAAAGGCACATGTGTAGGGACAAGGAAACCTAAGCCATACTTCTGCGTGAGTTTTTATCCTGCAGGGTGGAAAAAACCAACCTAGCAAATAATCGGCCAATGCACTAGTCAGACTTCAAAATGCTTTCAAGTATTAACTGGAAATTTCAAAAGTCCAGGACAGTATTTTATTGCCTTTTTAATTCCCTTCAGATGCTTGCAAAAGACATTTGCATAAAGTTTGCTGAATTCACTGTGAAAGCACATAGCGAGCTCTCTGCAGAGTGCAGTCAACATCAGCTCCTCTCCTTGTCCAGACGTGTCCCGAACAATCAGCTTATGGCTGAAAAACAAATCATAGGACGAGTTGAACTACATGCTCTAGAATTTCCTATTCATCTTCTCCTTATGTTAATAAGATGACTTGTTATAAATGTGATCATTTGAGTAAAAGGCGTTGCTCAGTTCCTTTTTTTCTGCTCAGCTATTACCAGTCTATCAAAAGAATTATAGACCACGTCACCAACCTTAACTATACCACCATCCCTCTTCCCTCCTCAGTGTAATGGTTTAGCCCCTGCCGGGGTCTGAGACCACGCGGCCGCTGCCCCTCCCCCACAAAGGGAGTGAAATACAAAGCCCCAAGACTGAAATAAGGAAAGGTTTAATACAACAGTGCAATAGCAACACAACCAACAACAACAATAACAATAATAGTGATAGCAATGAACAGAGCAAAATAGCTACCAATATAGCAGTGAGAGGAGCAGATGTACAAAACCACGCGCGCCGCGCTCCCGCGCAAGGAAAATGTGACACGTCAGGATGTGACGTCCGCATGGTATCTGAATAACCTGGCTAGAGCTCCCCCCGCCACTGCTGGGGAAACTTAACCCTATCCTGGTTAAACCAGGACATAACCCACTCCTTTATTCTATACCATGTGCGTCACATCCAGCTGCCACTTAGCAATTAGCACTGACAAGGAAAAATTAACAAAAGCACAGTATAACTCACGGTGTGTTTTCACCCACAATCAAGTCCCCTTGTGGTACGCATTGGACCTCTCCATCCTTTTGCATCACCCACCAGGTGCACCCAGGTCCTTGAGCAAAAACAATCCCGTGGATGGGTTTGCCTTTGCCCGGCGCAGGACTAACCCAGACCATTTTTCCCAGCAGATCCCTCATGCGCACCACAGGGACTCTATCCCCGTCCACAACACGTGGAAGTTTTGACTGAGCCGGGCCAGCTCGATTGGCAGATCCTCTTGTGTTCGCTAACCAAGTGGCCTTTGTCAGATGTGTGTCCCAGTGTTTGAAGGTTCCACCCTCCATTGCTCTCAATGTAGTTTTAACAGCCCGTTGTAGCGCTTGATCTTCCCAGAGGCTGGTGCGTGGTAGGGGATGTGGTAGACCCACTCGATGCCGTGTTCCTCTGCCCAGGCATCTATGAGGTTATTTCGGAAGTGAGTCCCATTGTCCGACTCTTGGGTGGGGAAGCGCCTGCTTCTAATAGCTGAGACATCGGCCCGTGCAGGTGGAACATAGGACATGTCCTGTTCCATTTTCTGGAGCCTCTGAGACAGTTCCTCTACGGCTGAAACCAAAGCATGTTGGGAGGAAGGGAGACTCCCCTCATAGTGCCAGAGCTGCATAGTCACTTCATCCACTGTCCGAGTGTCTCGCCACCAGGATGCTGCTGCTAATGCTTTGGAATGTCCCTCTGGTCCACTTTGCAGGAACTTCCGCCACATCAGCTGTGTACAAGGGACCTGATCTGGATCCATTGGTGACCGCTCATCATTCAGATCACCATAGATGATGTCAAACACAGCCATTTCCCTGAGGTTTTGGATGCCTTTCTCCATGTCGGTCCACTTGCCTAACCGACATAGAGCATCATCCTTGCAGGGGTACCTCTCCCTCACAGCGAGCAGGAGTCGCTTCCAAAGGCTGAGGGTTTGAGCCTGTTTCCCTATTGCCTTGTCAATACCAGCCCGCTTGGCTAAAGGTCCCACCTGCTTGGCCTGTCTCCCCTCCAATTCCAAACCAGCAGCTCCAGTATCCCAGCACCGGAGCAGCCAGGTGCAAATTTGCTCGCCTGCAATGCGGCTGTAATCCTTCCATATACCTCGCAACTCACTGAGGGATAGAGGTCGGATGGTTACCTCCGGCTCTTCCTCCTGCTCTCGTGATGGGCCTGGTTCATTATCACCCTGTGCACTGCGAGGGGATTTTTTGGTATATTTGGTTTTCCGTATCAGGGCACCTGATATTGGTACTGCTTGTCCCTCCGGCTCAGCTGCTGTACCAGCAGGCTCACTTTCAGACCCTGCAGCTCTTTCGCCCCCTTGAGGGCAGTGATCAGTGTTAAGGGCAATGCGGTAAGCATGGGCAAGCCCCCAGCACATCGCAAGGATTTGTGTCTCCCAGGATTTGTCAGATTGGCAACACACCTTTTCCAAACACTCCACCAGTTTATCAGGACTCTGCACTTGTTCGGGAGTGAGATCCCAAAGCATTGGGGGTGACCACTGACTCAGGTACTTGCCCATCTTTTCCCACGCACCTTGCCATTTATAACTATCTGCCCCCGGGGCAGGTTTCCGGGTGGTGCTATTGTTGGAGAAGTACCGCATGGCCCAAAACAAGATCTGGCAGACATTTAGAAAGCTCAGAGCCGTGAGCACACTGGCCTGGATGCTCCAGGGATAGCTGAAACTCTCAAAACCCGAGAGAATCTCTTCCTCTGGCTCATCCACAGAGGGGGTGAGACCCTTAACAAAATCCCAGGCAGCAAACAGGTAGCAGTTCACCCCCACAAGCAGCGAAACGAGCCCATTATACGCAGACAGTAACCAGTAGAGCAAAATACAGCCCTTGACACATTTTCCACCAACAATAAATGCCACTACTAGGAGCACAGAGTGGACACGAGGATTAATCCAGCCCCACCACGCAAGCAAATTGCCCAGCACTGCAAACATTTCTTATCAAACAATACAAGTAAAAACAGAAAAAATTACACTTAACAGATTGCTCTAACACACCTTCCCCTTCTGTCCTTATTTCAGTCTTCTCCAGCCTCACGTTGGGCGCCAAAGTTGTGGTGGTTTAGCCCCTGCCGAGGTCTGAGACCACGCGGCCGCTGCCCCTCCCCCACAAAGGGAGTGAAATACAAAGCCCCAAGACTGAAATAAGGAAAAGTTTAATACAACAATGCAATAGCAACACAACAAGCAACAGCAATAACAATAACAGTAATAGTGATAGCAATGAACAGAGCAAAATAGCTACCAAATACAGCAGTGGGAAGCACGATGTACAAAACCACAGGCGCCGCGCTCCCGCGCAAGGAAAATGTGACCTGCCAGGATGTGACGTCCGCATGGTATCTGAATAACCCGGCTAGAGCTCCCCCCCTCTGCTGGGGAAACTTAACCCTATCCTGGTTAAACCAGGACACTCAGTTTATTGTCTTCATAGTTAAATTCTAATAATAAGCTATCTCCAGTATACCTAGGGTCTCAGAGGGATCTGATTTTCAACCTTGTCAGGTATACATTAGCTTCTGTTGAATGATTACTTGTATTTCAGGAGTGCTGAGAAGTAGAGTACAAAGTATAAGAGACAGTCCCTGACTCAAAATGCTTGCAGTCTTCCTGGGTACCAGACAACAGGGGGGAAAATAGCTGTAAAGTGAGACAACTCTCATGTCCCACCTGTTCTCAGTCTTGTACAACACCTGGGTCTTCAGCCTTTTTTCTTGCTCTCCTTGCATTTTCTTTCATGTTTGCTTTTTCCTGACCATCCAGGCTCAATGCACACACTTGGAGGACCTCTTCACAGCATCTCTCTGCTGCGTTGGCTCCTCCATTCTCCACTATGTATTTGAGCTGATGCATATGCAAGATCAGGCACTGAGAAATGTCTGATGTACAGCAGGGAAAATAACCCTTGAGAATGAATGAGAAATTAAGATAAAAAACAGTGCTAATGAATGTCTCTGTATTTAAATTCAACTCACAGCGAGTGGGCAGAAAGCTCTAGAATGTTTCTTCAAGATCACAAAAGAAGAAATTTGACCTGTAGCAGCTAGTGGCAAAGACAAAATGAAGCTAGACATGACTGAGATGGTGATGTGCTGTGGAGAAGGCTCTGCCCTGTGATGTGATGCAGAACCTATTCTGCATGTCCCTGTGCAAAAAAGAATGGGTACAGACCCTCAGTGAGATTTAGTAGCATAATCCATTCTCATACCTAAATACTCAGCTGTTGGGCAGGTGTGACCAGCATTAATTGGTGTTACAGTCACTGTTTTTTCCTAGAAGCACCATGTGCTGGTGTCATCTGCTTCCTCTCCTCTCTGGAACTGGTGCTCAACTCAGTGAAAAAGAGAAAACCTTCATAAATCTGCTGTGCCCCAGGGAAAGGGGAGGCATCAGCCAAAGCTGATGACTGGATCCTCCTCTGAAAGCTCCTACACCCTCTGATATTAGATCTGGCCAGTGAGCTACAACATGGTCCTTCTGCATGGAGTGGCCAGATGTGATCAGTTCAGAGTTGTTTCTGCTAAAGCTTTTCCTGCAGAAAATGCAATTCATCTGCAAACACTGAAGCTGATATTAACAATGGCAGTTGGATGGTGCCATTATCTCCCAGCAGGCATTCATCTTGTAGTTATAGGTATTGAAAAGGCCCAGAATTTTATTAATCTCAAAAATACTTCAAGAATATGAAACTCAGTCGAGGTGAGAGGTATTCTGAGTCTCTTCTGGACAATTTAAACAAAGCATGCTGTACATGTAGGAAGTACACAGTTGCTCAGCAAATAACCAACACTGTGGTACCTCTGGTTCTTCTTCAGGTGTCACTTCGTCTTCTTCAATCAGTTACCTCACCTAGCCACACCCATTTTTGAGAGTTAATTTCACCAGCATGGAAATACCCTGGAACTTGAGCCTTGCCAGGAGTGTTGAAATGATACAGTGATCTGTGCCCAGCTAACCTGAGAGCGTGTGTCAGTAGGGATCACTCTGTTTACCTGAAATGGATGGAGCTTACTTATAAAATCTGTTGTGAGAAGGACAGCCCCAAGCACGTGTGCAGTTAGCTGACATGCATATGTTGCAGGGTTTTAAGGTGATTTAACTCATGTGGAACACATGGGAGTTCATGCACCTGCTGACCAAATAAGATTATCGCAAAGTATCCTGAAGCTTTTAAGAATCCGTATGTAATGAGATTCCACTACTACTACATCTCAAAAATACTGCTCTGCTGGTCTCCTTCTGGTGGCTTTTATTCTTCTATGGTGCTGCTAATCCAACTTTTTTCCCCAAAGAAATAAATATTGCTTTGATGAGTTTTTATAAAATGTCTAGCATATAAATCTCCAACTGATTACTTGTATTCTATAAATTACTAAAGCTGCCCCTATAGTTGACCCCATCGAAGCAGGCTGGCTCATCCTGACACTGCTGACCTTTTAATCCATATTCATAACCTTCTTCTCCACCATTCTCAAGTGAAGGAAGAGCATTGCAGAAGATCAACACAGTGGAATATGGTTTTTAACTTCACAGGGTGGAAAATAGGTGAATCTCCAAGTGATTTAGTAAATTATTCCCTTCAGGCCAGCAAATTATGAACCTTCTCTTCCTGTAAGGCCTTTGCCGCTACACTGGATATTACTGTGACTATATCGTTCAATTTAAAGGGAACTATGATTTTTTAAAAATGTATCTGTTAAATATTTCATCAAAGCTTTTCATCTTGCAGGCAAAAATTATAATGCAATAGAATGCAAGAAACCAACGAGCAGAACTGACATTTTCATTAAATCGGAATGGTATGATCTAGTATTGGTCAGCAGAGTAAACACTTGGCTACAGAGACAATAGTAATGATTCTTCTAGAGATGCAACTGTCTACTGTAAGCTAAAATCTCCTTTCTTTATTTGCCTTATCTGTAAGTCTCCTTACCTTTACCCCTCCAATTTTCTCTCCCACCCCCTGGCTGGTGTTTGGCTGCCGTCCAGGTTTAAACCACAACAATAAGGCCAGCAAAGAAAGTTCAGCAGTCTTGGATTTCCAGTAAAACATATTAATTTGACCAAAACATATAGAAATGGCTTCTTTTTTATGAGTTCTCATTCACCTGTTTCTGAGTCTCTAAGTCTTGTCTCAGTCTCTCAGGCAAGGAGCAACTTTGTGCAGTTCATAAATCAGTGAGCTCCTGTTGAACGACAATCTTGGTTTTCTTTAGTGTAAACTGATGTTTAAATTTGAACTAGGGTTTTCATCCTCTTCATGAATATCAATCAAATGGCCCCAGTGAACCAAATATCGAGAGGATTTTCCCAGAAAGGCATGAAACTGGTCCAACAGAGAAGTTCTATAAAGCGTCTTCTGAACAAGCAGACTCTTGGAACAGGGTAGCTGAGGATCAGCTGCGTGGAACAGAGTCTGTAGAGAATGTACTCCCAAAATAAACCTTGGGTGGGGTCTGAAAATGTGGAAGTGCATGAGCAGAGTACTAGGGGAAAGGAAGGAAAAGAGAAAGAGGCAATTACTGCAGCAAAACTGCTTAAGGAAATCTTGTATCTCTGGTATTCAACAAAATATTCATGCCTTAGCATTGTAATAGCAACCACAGAGAAACAGAAGGAGTTTGCTCATGGTTGAGGGCAAAGTACAGTCCTCTGGCCATGCATGTTGCATTGCATTCTCCAGGCCATGTGAAATCATTTTTCTGTTTAAGTAGGCCTGCAACCTTTATCATAAGAAACAATCACATAAATGAAAATCAATTGAAAGAATAAGAGTAACAAAACTGAAACACAGACAATCTCAAGCTGCCCATTGTTCCCATTCTCCCACACAGGAGTCCTCAAAACCCTGCTGCTTCTCTTATGAAACCAATCAACTTTCCCTGAGAAGCTATTTCTTTAAATGTGATATCAAAATGGCTCCCACTTGCCATAAGGTGATTCCTATTTAAGATGCCACACCATACAACCATGTATCATCTGACCTAATCTCATCAGACAGCATGACATCACCATTGCTGAGCTTTTACTAATTAAAAATGCCAAAAAATAGATCACTTAAGTGTATATTTTTAATTCTTTCAGCAAAGTTTTATGCCACACAAATCCTAGATGAGACATTCTGACAATGTTCACACTACACCAGCTCCACTCTTTTATTGCATTGAAGTTTCTTCCTGCCCCCCCCCCCCCTTGCCCCGAGTTATGAGGGTCATAAATTAAAAATAGCTGTATGATTTTGCCTACATAATCAAAAGAAAATAATTTTTGTGGCATAGCAGGGGAATAGAAGAGGATGACTGGAAAAGGCCATACTGCACATTCCAAAAAGGAGTGTTAACGCGTATAGGGTTTTATATTAGTAAATTCCATAGAAGTAAATGTTATGTTGGTACATAGGACTATGTTGTGGGTGAAAATACAGGAAAAATTCTCCAGCTGGTATAAAACAAGGATGCCAAACTGAAGCCATTTTGCACAGTGTTACCACACTCCAGCTAAGAATCTGTCCCTATAGCTGGTTAATTAATGGGTTAAAAATACTACTATTGTAAAAAGCCATCTTGTAGAACCATCTAAATGACAGAGGCCTGTCCCAGTCAGACTGTATCTATGCAAACATTTATGCCAGTGAATAACCATGCACATGAATGGACTTATTGTTTTCCGGTTGACTAGGCAGGATTGGGGCCTGTTCCCGGCTGTACAGGAGAGGGGAATGTTGGCAACCGGCATAACGGAGATATTGGGCAGAGCGAAAGATTGATGCTTAGGCAGAGAGGAAGGGTGGATTGCTTTTGCTGGTCCAGACTCAGTTCAGCAGCTTTGTTACAGCAGTCTAACTAAAATTAATATAAACATTCATACTCTTGACAAATACCTAGTCATTTAAAAATCAATCAACGAGAAACAAAAAAAATCAAGGGAAAGATTTTCAAAATGGCACTTAAAAAGCACATATTCAGGAGGGGGATTATTTGCATATTATGATGATCCAGCTCATGCTGATACCCAGAACCAGTGATGAAAAGCTTTGGTCTCAGGCTCTATAGGAAAGAGCTCAATCCTGCACTTTCTGTTGGCAAGCCACAGCACGAAGGACACAGGTTCAGACCTGCAGTGTCGTCTTGCAAAAGTCCACAGATCCTTCCTGCTTGCATCAAAAATCAAGGCAGAAATCCTGATCCGAAGTGGGATTGCTGCAGGTACACACCGGGAGTGCGCGGCTCCCTGCAGCGGGGCCCGAAGAACTGACCTGGCTGCAATATTGACTTTCTGGAAAAGATTCATCAGTGGGGAGCAGAATCCATCTGCGTGAAGAAGGGGGTTAAGAAACCCTGCGTGACCTACTTGTGAACCTCTTCTGATGCAACTCGAAGTTAGCAAAGAGCAAATGAAATAATCTTGGGGAACGGTGCCTGACGACTATTTCTGCAGTCCCTTTGATGCAAAGCAGACAGAAATTAATGAATTGTATACGTGCCTGTGAATATATATGCATGCAGCTGTGTACACCGGATTTCAGCCAGCCTGTGATGGCTTAATCGGGCAGAGTTCACCTAGCAGTCCTGCATACCTTTACTTAGAAGTTACCCATCATGTCAATATCTAAGCAATAACCAAAATTACTTATTTTCCTTAGCTCATACACCAGGAAAAGTGCCCTTCAGGGGGAAGCCAAATGGGGTATCTGGATCAGGCTATGAACAGTCTGGAGCAGAAGCCTCCTCTGCAGCAAGATGCAGCAAGATGGTTCATGTTTGGGAACTCTGTCAAAAATCTCCCTTACATCAGAGCCTGGCAGAAAGAGCTTGATTCAGTTCAGGTCCTCTGGGAATGGTGGGATCTTTGTTTTGAAGAAGGGATCTGAAGTGGTTCTATTCCAAGTCGTGATAGCTGTGGTTTCAGGCTGTCAGTAGAGCAGACAACCTAATTCAACAGCTCTGGATACAGAAATCTGGCTTTCCTATAGCCCTGTGACCTGCTGTTATTCTTCTGCCTGAACATTTTATTTCACCTTCAATCTTCTTGTTTGCTGTGAATATTTGTGCTTTGGGACAGGGACTGGTCCTTACTCTGCATCTGCACAGTACACTGAACCTCCTGCCACCTGGGTTGTGCAGGCTGATACAGCCGTGGGCATGTCCCTTGTCATTGAAGGTGACAGTGCTGTAGATGAACATGGAGAGATTTGCATGATAAGATCCTTCTGTTGCAAACTTAGTGTGAGCCACATTGTGCTGCTGCTGCTGCACTCGACTTCTTGAGGTCTTTCTCAGGCCTTCCCTCCTCCCTGCAGGAAGAGATAGTTTTAGGACACTTCTACAGTATCGTATTTTCAAAGGCAGTTGTGTGTTTGGTCAGCCTGTGTGTTTGAGCAGCCCAAAGGTTGCAGTGGCTGCCAACAGGGCTTGTTCTGATAATGAAAAAAATGCAAAAATCAAAGTACAGCAGTGCAACAGCTTCTCTTCCCCAAAGACACACTCTCTACCTGGGAGTTAAAGATGACAGTGTAGCACCAGGCAATTCTGCAGCCCGCAGTGCTCACACACTGCTTTGGGAGGGGTGAAGGGAAAGGAGAAGGAAGGACTCTACTTACTAGGTTTTTTTATTCCCTTTAGATCACTGGAATAAAATAAATAGGCTGTAATGCAGCTTTCAGCCGGGCCCAGTGTACTGGCCTCAACTGCATCTTCAATTGGGTCAGAAGACACGTGGTGTGAACAGGAACTATTTTTCTTCTCTATAAATAGTGAAGTACTGACTGCTCAGATAAATACACATGTATAAATGAACAGTAAAACTGGGCTTAAAGAGAGACTAAAGCAAACACTAACCTTTTTATAGTAACTTAAAACAAAGATTTGCCTAGATGGCAGGCTTGTATAAAGAAGTAAATTATCCTGCTTCCTTACAGCAGCATAGAGATACTCTACAGATCAGCTCATAAAGCAGACTCTCCAGTAAATAGATGTGGTTCAGAGAGAAGTGAATAATATTTGTAAAAACTTAAGCTACAGGTCAGTTAATAATAAAACATCATTCAACAACAGGCCAAACTGGCAAATATGGTGAAAGTCCATTTTTATTTATAAACGTTTTCTATCACTTTATGGCAGCACTCAATGCAAAAGCCTTTAAAGTGCCCCAGAAGTGGCGGCTGCTCACTCCCTCCTCCTGCCTGGCGTCCAAGGGACACTGTGTGCTGCAAGGGCGTGGTGCCTTGCTCCGAGGAGATAGCAAAAGCACTCCAATAAAACGTAGATGCTGCAGCCTCAGCCGGCTTCAAAGACTTTAAAGATAATCATACCTACAAATCACCGTGGGGCATGATGTATTTGCCAGGGAAGAAGTCAAAGGTTGATTAAAGAAGGCAATAATGCTGTTAATTAAATAATAATGAAGTCGTACAGCTCTTCAGAAAGAGGAAAAAGAAGAAATGCTGTTTTCCTTCCCTCCTCACATTCCTGCTGCAGCTCACTTTGCCTTCCCTGGCTCCTCAGCCTTGCAGTAAGGCTGTAGGCCAGGAGTAAGCCCACGGAGTGATGCTGCTGTAGGACTGCTCCCAGCGAGTGGTGCACCGGACCTATGGTTCCCATGCCACCAGACTTTATTAAGGTTACATTCTGAGCCAAAATTCTAAATGACAGCACTGAAGACACCAAGGGAAGCTCCTGCAGGTGACTGAGAAGCGATACTCAAAACCAAACATAGTGTATAAATGCAAAGACGCCTTTCCAGCTGGAATACGAGTCTGGGGAAACATTGTTATGAACTTGCTGTCTTCCTATGGTCTTTCCTTAGCAGCCCGTGCCAGCTGGAGCCAGTGCAAAGCTGCTGCCATTCGCAACTCCACCGAGTTCTGCAGGAGCTGGGGGCTCTCTTGAAACAGCTCTTGCATCAGCAAATAATTGGATCCATTACCGTGATACTCAGTCTTCCTCCCGATGGGAATAAACGTGGTCATTGTGTTAGCCAAAAAGCGGATTCGTGCCCGGCGTGCAATAACCCAATCTTAACATGCTCAGGAGAGATATTGTGTTTATTCAGGCCTGGGTGCTCGGTGGACTTTTCCACAAACCAAGCACACCAACAGCAGGTTTTCATGCTCCTTTTATACACAAAAATCAGAAGTTAGTACTTTTCCGTAACACGCCTATTAGATACTGATTGGTTAGTGATTATCACACAATTATAATGCGGGTTACCTAATGCTTGTAATACTACGCATGCTTGGGGGAAGGGTCTTAGCCTGACTCTATCAATTGCTCTCTGCTCTTACGGCTGTTCAGGAATTTTCTAGTCACCTACAACTGAAAAGAACCCATAAAATGGTGCGTCCTTTCACAGCACCCATTTTGGGCTCTTATTCCGCGGTCAGATCCTCGGGATTAACTCAGTCCTGGCCACTGCCTTGAGGTACTGCCCTGCGAGGGGACCTGAGGGTGCTTGTGGAGGTGGATGCCAACCTGCTCCCCCAAGCCCCGTGGAGAGGGAGGGAGAAGAGGCTGGTGCTGGGACTTGGGGTGGGAGAAGAGGCTGGTGCTGGGGCTGCCTCCGGTGGCTGGCGGAGGCAGCATCTCCTGTCTCACGCCCTCGAGTTTGCCTGTCGGGCCTCCACGGTCAGGGACCGCTGCATCCCGGTCAGAGAGGTGTTCTGAGGCCCCGCTGGCGTCAGGCGAGCCCGAAACGAGGGACGCTGAGCCAGGCCATGGCTGTTACGGCGCTGAGGAGCCGTGACCCAGAAGCCCCGTCAGCCGCTGTCACCCCGCCGCTCAGGTGCCGGGCCCCGGGAAGGGCCAGTACCGGCCGCAGCCCCGGCTCCAGCCCCAGGCCGGAGCCGGGGGCCAGCGCGAAGGGCCCGGGCAGGGCGGCGGGGGGGGTCGGGCAGCGGCCGGGCCCGGCGGCTGGAGCCGCCTCCTGACGTCGGGAACCTGCCGCGCGCGGGGGCGGGGCGGGGCGGGCGCCGGGAGCGGCCCGCGGGGCAGGCAGAGCCGGCTGGCGGGGCGCGGCGCCCGGCCTGCCACCGCGCCGAGGGCCGCAGCAGGTAAGGGCGGCGGGCCGGGCGCGGCGGGGGGAGCCGGGCGCAGGCAGACAAAGGGCCGGGTCCGCCCGGCCTGGTGGGGGGGAGGCGGAACCCCGCGCCGCACCTGGCCCGCCGCGGCCCCTCCGGCCGGCGCTGCCCGCCCTCCCCTCAGCAAGCGAGCGCGGCCCGGCCGAGGCCCCGGGGAAGCGGCCGGCCCTGGGGGCCGCTCCGCAGCGCGGCCCGGCTCGGGGCGGTACGAGGCGGCCCCGGGGGCTCAGCCGGCGGCGCCCGGGTCCCCTCCCCGGGCGCTTTGTCGGGGAGGCGGCGTTGGGCGGCAGGGCCGGGCGGCGGGCGCGGCGTGTGGCGGGGCCGCTCGCGTGTCGCGACACGGGCACGGCAGCCCGTACCGCCGGCTCCCAGAGCGGGTTTGCGCGTCCGCAGCGGCAGAGAGGGAGGCGGGGGATGCGGGCTCGCTCCGTGTGTGTGTCCCCGCCAGGCCTGCGCCTGGCCGGGGGAGCTCATTCATCCTCCCCGTGGGTGTCAGACCACCGGGGCCGGGGCGGCGGGGGAGGCCGGCGATCCGGCCGGGGAGCGCAGCGCAGCCCAGCTAAAATGGAGATCTCGTTCCCTCGGTACATTTAGGAATGCAGCTTCGATTCCGGGAGGTGGGTGAGGGGAAGGCGAGAGCCT
Organism: Strix aluco; assembly: GCF_031877795.1. Lineage (NCBI taxonomy): Eukaryota > Metazoa > Chordata > Aves > Strigiformes > Strigidae > Strix > Strix aluco. The sequence continues at coordinate 125,813,303 of NC_133934.1, read as the reverse complement.
GATGTGTGTCACTTTATTTTCCTTTAGCCAGGGAGAGGAAGATGCGATATTGTGGGAGAGGGAGGAGGAGAGGCCGCAGGAGCTGGCTGCCTGCAGCCGGGCTGTAGCAGCGACAACAAGCCGGTGCGTCTGGGAGAGTTGCCGGTGAGTGCTGCACGCCGCCGCTGCCCTCGCAGGTGGCAGCTGCCTGCTCCTCTGCCTGCTGCGGCGGGAAGAGGGGCGGTGTACACCACAGCCCTCCGGTGGGAACGGCAGCCTGTGTTTCCTGTCCCGGAGTAGCAGTGCGGTTTGGTTTTTGGACCAGCTCATGCTGTGAGGGAGGAAGGAAGGATCTGTGGGCTCCCAACTGATGTCAGTGTGGAAGTAGGATGAGCCATAGGGAGGCTCTTCCCCTCCCCAGCACCTGTGTAACCGCTCCTGGGAGTGTGCTGTGAAAGGTTGGAGGAGCCAGGTTATGTCACCCTACTGATACGCTGGACCAGATCTTTGATGACGAGGGAAGCTCAGGCTGTGATTCCTGCACAGTGCTAGCAACAAGGAAATGTTCTGGAAAAGAGGTCTCTTTTTTTTTTTTTTTTTTTTTCCCCACCACATTTCATCATTTCATTGATTGGATTCAGCTGCGTGCTTGCTTCATTTTTTAAACAATCCTTTCTTTAGACCTCTAGTCTTACTTTGCTGTGGGAGTATTTCCAGGACTGCAGAGCTCCTACACATAGCACTTGGGCAGCAGATCCTGGCACACACTTCACAACTGCTTGTTGCCATGAGAAATTTAAGACATGAACACAAAGTGCAAGAGGCAGCGCTGGGTTCCATGGCGCAGGGAAATTTGTAAACTGCAGCTATGTGCTGGTGTACTTCCACGCTTCATTATTAGCTGACCGTGTCTCATGTTTTTTGTATTTAGGATGTATAAAGATTAAGTGCCAAGCGCCAAAATGAGCGTGACTTCGTGGTTTTTGGTGAGCAGCACTGGCATTCGCCATCGGCTCCCTCGGGAGATGATATTTGTTGGCAGAGATGACTGTGAACTGATGCTCCAGGTAACATGGCTTTTTTTCGGTTATTTCTTCTGAAGATGCAGTAGATGTGAATCTAACACTGGGGATCTGTAGAGATGTTTCACGCTTTCTTCAAATGACATCTTCTAAAAGGAACTTCCTTTTTTATGTGGTCTGTGGTTCCCACAAAGACTTTATATGTTTGTGAAAGTGCAAGTGAGGTTTCTTTCAAACTGCTATGTCATCAGATGGATGGGAGCTGTAGTGGTGGGAGATGAATCAAATAGATTAACTATCTTGATACTACTAGAAGTAGTAAGCAAAGACATACCATTCTGTCCCGATCTGCAGTTATGATGGTGTTTTTTGTAGCTTTTAATACATGCACTGTTTACTACTACATGTGATTTGAATGGGGGCAGGGCTTTTTGTTTGCCTATGTTTCCCTGTAAGTTTGATTAAATTGTCCGTGCTTGTATTTCTCACTTAGGTTTTTTTTATTATTACTATGGTAGGTGATACTGATGTTTAGCAGAGAAACTAGATGTTTTGGTGGTATAAGGTGGTGACCCCTCCCTAAAGTAATTGTGTTAATAAGGCAAACTTACAGCTTCTGTTAGTGCTTCCCATACCGGTATGTGTCTCTGCTGGGCCTAATCCAGAGTGTTTGAAGCGTTGACTGTGGTCTCATGTTTGATATCATAATGTAATGGATGTCACTCCAAACAAATGGAGCTGGAGTCTCGCAAAGAGCTTTTGACAGGGTCAGTTTGGCTCGGGAATTTGTAGAAGCTCAGAATTAAATCAGTGTTTCTGTTAGACCCATGCCATGAGTACTTAAATGCAAAAAAAATGTTTGACCACACCTGCCTGTCCCCCTTTTGCTTCTTTACAAAAGTGCCTGTTGGTGGCAAAATTAGGAAGCTGCCTGCACAGTGGGGACTCCCTCTTCATAATTTACACTGCTAAACTGGTCACAGGTATGTCCTGATGATCTACCAAGCAGGCACTGTTTGTAGTTACTGCAGGGGTTTTGTGTGATGTGTTAGCAGGAGGTCTGTTCAGGGGCGTAGAAGTTCTTGTACGAGGTGTACTTGGAAGGAAAAGTGTTGTCTAGCTGTAATAAAATGTTAGTGTCCACAAAAGGAGAGCTTGCAGTGTCTGTACTGCTCTCCTAGCTGATAGTGAATGGCATGGCTGTGTGTTTTGCTGATCGAGGATGCCAATTAAACTCAGACACCAGAGTGAAAAGAGTAGGCTTATTTTGCTGTTAACAATTAAAGGATATAACCAAGTAATACAGAAAATAAGCAATAAGAAAAATATGGAATACTACACTTTATTATTACTACATACAGTTAATTATAGAAAATAAGAATAAGCAAGGCAATGCACCTAATCATCACTACATGATGGGAAGAATAGTGGTTAAGAAAGATCCATCACCACTTGCATACGTTACCAACATCCAGATCTGCAGTCGCTGGGCAGCCCCGGTTGCAGCAAGGATTTGGAGAACCTTTCCCTGCAAGTGGGAAGTCCTACGCGATGCGTCCACCCGTAGGTGAGGCATCCAAAGTTGCTGTGAGCGGGTCCAGCCTTACATACCAAAAATGAGCAAGCCAGAATGACCTGCACCTTTCTTTGAGAGGAAACATTTGGTTTCATCCTCCTGCTGAATTCCACCCAAAGCCTGGCCAGGGCTCGGGGGAGAGAATCAAGGGAGTTTCTAACAAGGCCAAACACTTGAATTCTCAGCCTTGAACAAGGCTAAACAAGGAAAGTTGGATACATTCTCACAACATTTCATCCTCATTACTGACTATATTTTGTCTAAACTACATCTTTCACTAATGAGCATACATATTTCGTTAATGATCAGACACTAATAATAAACGCTAATGGTAATACAGATTTTACTAATTAGCATATACTAATAATGGATAAAGTTTGGTTCTGAGGTTCATCTAGAGGTCAACTTTGTTTCAGGGCCTGTTATTCAGGCCCTAGCACTACATTGTGCTTCAGTGGTAGAGTCTGAAGCATACTCCTGTTCACAGCAGATCGTTTGGATTTTCCCATGAATCACACTATTTTTTATTTCATGTTTCTACGTGTCTGACTGGTGAGGCTTGTAAAGGTGAGACATTAAAAATGTCCTGATATTTTCTGTAAGTCTGCATTTCACTGCTCAGAAACCTGATTGCTGTGTTCTCTTGTGACTTGAAGGGAGAAAACATACACAGTGGCCTTCGTTTCCAAAAACGGCCTGAGTTTTAGGGTGCCCATCTTAATACCTTTTGAAGGTACTTGATTTTTTTTTTTTATTACTGTCAGGCTTCAGTACTGTGAGAGTCATGTGTCTCAAGCTGTGCACCCTGAAATAAAAGTACCCAAATATCAGTCATGCTTAAAATGTATTGCTTGTTTCTCTGGATATTTATGGGCTTGACTGGACAGTGTGGGTTGTGGGCCACTCCATACCACAACTACACCACAACGGAGTATTTCATGTTTCTTTGCAAGTCTGAGCTGGCTTGTCAGTGCTGTATGTGGACTAGCAACCTTATGATGCTCTACATTTGCCATGCTCTTTTCTGCAAGGTAGATGAACTGAGATTCTTGGAGGAGCCAGCAGTATCTGTGAGAGTGAAGTGGTTGTATTTGGGGGCTCATAGGTGGTGGTATTAAAGGAGGTTTTCATTATTTCACCAGAATGAAGCCTCTGCATTGTCTGTAAAAGCCAGCTGCTTATTTTCATGGGGTGAGTTACATGTGACCCTTTATAAATATATTAGTTTACTACTATATCCAGAGATAAAGCTTTTTCATGGATCACATGTAAGGCCTTATTTTGAACAGCACAGCACATTATTTTCCTAGCCATTTGCTTATAAAGATATTTTCCAGAGCTACCTTGGGCTCCAGATGAGATGACCGTAGTAAGACTCAGTGTGGACTGTGAACAGAGATTTGATACCCAAGCAAAATTGTGTGTGAGCAGATGGAGGATGAGATCTAAAAATAGACTTTTTTCCTACTGTGACTGCCCATGTCACAAAATCGTTGTGCAGACTGGCACAATCATTTGTCTTGGGGAAAGCTTAAGAAGCAGGGCAGTTATCAGAGCAGATGGACAGAGCTCTTGTGACAGTGTTTGCACCTGTAGTGTTTCTGTGGTACTGCCCCTGAAACTGTATATTCACTGCACGGTTATTTTGCTTATGTATTTCAAGATACTGGCGTTTAATCCCTTGAAGTGCACAACTGGGAGCAGACTGGCAGTGTCTGGGGAACAGACTGGATCACCTGATCGGTGTTTTCTTGTCTATAAGACTATTACTGCTTAGTGATTTCGTCATGATACAGTTTGTGGTTCCCTGTTGAGTCCATGTGTATTAGATGGGATGCAAACATACGACACAGATAACCTTTGTCCTGGAGACCTTGCAGTCTTACCTGCCTCACTTTATTGTTTTAGGAGTAGTCATATCTTTTGACATTTTCTTAGAACATGTTGTCTCAAGGTATCGGATCCATAAACAGCAAAAAATCATGTCTTTGTCACCAAACGATCGAACTCGAGTTTCGCGTGTGTTTACTTGTTTCATACAGGTCCTAGATTTGCTTTCTGGTTAACAAAGTGGTGAAGAAAACCAGTCTTTAAGGTTAAAATTACGTAGGTTTGATGGTGGGGAAACATAATCTACCTTGAAATCTTCTATGCCTACTAAGAGGATTAGAAATATTTTAAATGTTTTTGCAGCACTGTAAAGCTTCTAATACAAGTAAATGTGAGATTTACATTGGGTTTGAATGTCAATGCATGAGGAAAAATGCCGTGTAGCATAGCTTGGCATGCACAGTGTTGTTACCAGAGTCGAGGGCTCAGTTCTGCCCTTTTGCTGAAGAACAGTGCTTGATTTCTTCAACAGTCTCACTGGCTCCCTTCAGGTAACAGTCAACAAACAGCAGGAGTGTGGAAGTCTAGACCTTTGCTAACTTGCACTGGTGTGGGTTTTTTCTGTGAAGCTTGATGGTGGTAGGAAGTAATTCTCTGAAAAGGTTTACTATTTTTTTTAAATCAAAAATTAAGAGGGTTTTTGGACCATCTAGAACAAACTAATCCCCCCCCCCCATCGCCCCCATCCTTGGGAAATATAGTTGCCATTTTTATCAGCTTTGATAATTTGCTTAATGTGATTGGTATTTACTCAGGCATAAACATTTTGCAAACTCAAAATTTTCACTTAACTGTTAAAACCTTCCCCTCTGCCCCTAAAGAAAACATCTTTTGCATTTTTGCTAGATGTAAATATTTAACAGAAGGGAAGGCAGGGTCATGATTTCCCTGTTTTTGTTTGAGAGAGAGATGTTTACTGGAAAATTTGGGAAAGCAAAATGTTTAACCAGTGCTCCCTTGAGTACTTCCATCTCTTTAGAGTGGTGGTTTGGGCATGCTATTGTCATATACTGGGTGAGTTTGTTCATGTGAGTGTGAGTTACAGCAGGAGTAGGTGCAGATGGCATGATGCTTTCTGTTTTATGCCTTTGTCCTCTAAGCCTTTTAAGACAGCTCAGTTGCTTGTAACTCTGCTAAACTTTGTAGCTGTTTGGGCTAAGAGTTTATTTTCCAGGCATCTGTTTTAGGCAGTGTGTTCTGGACGTGATCAGCTCCCTTCTTTCGTCTTTGCTGTGAGCAACTCAGAGAAAAATGCCATTTTCTTCATGTAAACTATTTAATAGTATGTTTAACCTGTTCTTTGAAGTTCTGACATTGTAGAGCTGGGGGGGTGACACTTTTCAAGAGTGAATGCCTAGGTCAGAGGTGATCTCCCTTCCCCTACCACCAATCAATAGTAATTGGTGTTTGACCAAATTCCAAACCTTTGAAAAAGAGTTGGAGTTTGCATATGGTCAACAGGGACTTGATTGATACTGTTGTATAAAGTCATATTTTATCTGGGAGTGAGGTTGGTGAGAGGGCAGATTGGAGGACAGAACTGTCACAGGTTGGGCAAGGAGGAACTAGGTGTAGGTGTGCACAAGGCTGGGCTTTAGATGTAAGAACAGCTGCGTTAGATTAGATCAAGGTGCACCTACCCCAGTGTCCTGACTCAGACAGTGGTCAAAGCAGCTGTCGAGGAAAGCCAAGAGTATAATGATACTACCAGAGTACTTCTCAACCTCTTGACCTGTGTTTCAGGAAGCCAGAGGCCAGATCTTTGCATCTAGTCATTGGATTTCTACCCTATAAAGCCTCACCAGGAGATAAGGATTTGGCTGAGCAGGGAGGCACAACAAGGAGTCTGTCCTTTGTGCAGAGTGAGAGGAGGGCAGGATTTGGAAAAGTGGAGGGTGGTGCACAAGGGGCAGAAGCTGTTCAGCGTGGGGAAAGCGGGCATTGCAGGACGGGACTGCTGAGCAGCATCTCCCTTAGGCCTGTGGTGGGTTAAGACTCGCTTTTATTCTGGTGTCAGCAAATAGCTGTGAACACTACTAGCCAAGCATCTGTCACTGCCCCATATGGGACATCGCATGCTGCTTATGGTATCAATTAGTCAGTTCAAGTGGTAGGGGCTTGTGAGCTGAACGTACAAGTTTGTTCTGCTGGTGAATTGGATAAATGGTAATGATGCTGCTTGAATAGACATTTTCCTCTTTTTAGCTTGCTTTGGTAAAAAGCTGTGGAATTACAAGCGTTCTAGGCACTGAAGGAACATTCTTATGACTGCTAAGCCAAGTGTTTATAACTGCAGAGCAGTTACAACATACCAGTGTGAAGGTTGCCTGTGTAATCCCGCTTCTGCCCCTGTGTACATAGGCATGAAGATGCAATCTGTTACTGTGTCGTTACTGGATATTTTTTCCCTGCAGGATCTGTTCTGTGTTTGGTATGCAGGGTGCACGGTGCACTCTGCAAATAATACAGTGTGGTGGTGAACTCTGCCTGGATGTGACATCTGGTCAAATTGAGGTTTCATTGACCTGCCGTCTCCTATCTTCCCTAGGCTGTACTTGGTAATACAATGTCTCTCCTATGTAGTTGAGTAACTGTATACATAAACAAGTGCGAATAGGTGTGGTGTAGTTTGTCTACAGCATTATGCTGGGAGGAAGCAGATGGTGTGAACTTGGTAGATTACCTTTTTCCTGGTACTTCTGGGTGAGTTCACTGCTGTGCAGAAGTCTATCCCTCCATCACTCAGGTATTTCCTGCACTGGGAGCTCCCAGTAGAAGCCACGGGGAATCTCTGATGCCTGTTGTGTCCCGATCTCCTTCCGCATGGAGTTGTGGGGCTGGAGTGGGAAGCTGTAGTTGGGACAGGGCGGTGCCCCACTCGTGCAGTTTTAGTGCAGTTATCCAGAGGGTGTAAACCAGCACCTGAGTTAGTCCCAGGGCATTGGGAATTGCCAAGAGTCATTCATTAGGTGTCACAAGGGAAGTAGGTGTCTTACAGGCAGAAGGGAAAGGATCTAGCCTTGGGAAGGCTCTGCTTTTTGACAGATAGTGTTTCTAGGTGCCTGGGCAGCAGCTGCAGGAGGAAGGAGGCACATCCTGTATTTCCTGGCCTAGAGTTGTCTTTTTGCCTCTCCCATTGTTTTCTGTTAACTTGCAGTTGATGGGAGGATTACAATGTCTGATGAAATGTGGGTTGAGGAGGCTGGAGACATGGCAGGATGGGCAAACCTGGGAGGGAGATTTATTGCTGGAAATAGGGTAGGGAGAGAGGTGATGGTGGCAGTGCAGGCAGGTGGTTGTTAGGGGTGAGAGGACTACATGTGCCTGGCGAGGCGGTGAAAGCCTGGCCTGCAGAGGGAGGGTTTGTCCCTCTCAGGAGTGGGCCGGGGAAAAAGGGGACCGCTGCCATGTCTGAGATCCTGATCCAGGTGCTAGCATGCAGCTTGGCTGTGCTACAGAAATTCAGGCTTCTGTCCCACTTAAGATAATGCTTTTCCATGCCTCCTGGGTGGCCATGTAAAACCAAGGGAAAGCCAGTGCTTCTGTGGGCAGCATGTTCCCTGACTGCGGTCAGGATCTGACCCTGGGTCACTTAACCTATGCTGCACTTTGGGAAAGGGGAACCGGCAAGCAAAAATCCATTCCACCCCAAAAAGAACGGGTTAAGTTGTTATGGGAACTATGCCAGCCTCCAAATCCCTTTGCCAAGCTGTGGGGATTACTGTTTCATTTTCCTGGGGGATTTCTTTCTTTTGTTCGGTGCCTTATTTTTTGCATGAATACACAGGCCCTGGTCCTGCCACAGATCCATGATCTTGATGGCAGCAAAGCTGAAGGCAGAAGCCTGTGCAGCTTGGAAGCTGTAAAGTGAGTCCAACCCCAGGATGAGGTGGCTACTCTTGCTGAAGAGACATTTGTCTGCTTAGGCAGAGTCATTTAGAAACAGGCAGCACGTGCCCCTGGGAGGGATCAGGCTGCCTCTTGTGGGGGTGTCACACTTACAACCAGCCTGGGGCGGGATGGACCGTTCGCTGATATTCTGGAAAAGTACTGAAGTGGCCAATATACACCCCTCTGTGAAATGCATCGTGGTGAAAGAGGGAGACTCAGCATTCCTATCTGTCATTAAATGCTGTCTGGGGTTTTACTTCTGAGGAGCAAAAATTATATTTCAGGCCAGAATGCAAGGCGTTTTTGTCTGTTTGGGTTTTTTTTGTTTAAATTTGGCTTTGTCTGTCTCCCTTCTAAAGTGGGACACTGGGAGAGGTTTGTATTTCCTTACTGGGGCACTTGTGCAGAGCACAGTACTGGCAGAAATGTAACCTGTTCACTATGGAAAGTATTTGAGCAAGTGTTTATTGCGTGCTGCCACCAGAATGCTGCAGTTATCTTGTGCCAGACTGCACAGCAGACTGCACTGAGGAATAGGGAAACTGCTCTCGTTTGTTTATTTTATCCAGTACCACGATGCCTCGTGGCACTGGCAGGGCAGAGGTCCAAATCTCAACTCCGAGCAGTAGGCTTTTGCCCATGGTAATTCTCCTGGGGAAAAAGCAGCATCTGTATTGACGTAGACAGCTGAGCTGCGTCTGCTCCCCGGCCCTGTGGGGAAACGCAGGCTGGCTGACTGTATCTCCTCCTGCCTTCCTAAGCAGGTTTTGTTTCCTTGTGGGTTTTGGTTGGCATCTCTGCAGCTCGTGCTTTCGTCCCGAGTGCTCTGTTCTACGTACCAGACCCTTCACCAAACACAAAGCTGAAGGGTATCTGCAGCACGCGTAGCCAGCGTGATACGTACCTCTGTGGAGATTCCTGCGTGTTTCTGAAGCTGCTTTTGCTGCTCCCATGCTAAGCAGGGCCTTTTGCTGATTTGATACCGCCAGTTTTGAGAATCACGAGCGAGCTGACTGATTGCATGATTGGAGATTGATGACCCAACATGTATAGGAGTGGCAGACCCAGAGGTGCTTAGTATGATCTTGGAAGAAAGAAGAGCTATAAAATACCACTGTCTTCAGATATGTGCTGCATGTGCATTTTGTCTGCTAGGTATTTAAAACATGATGCATTGTAGATAGTATGATGGAGAAGCAGGACAACCTTGTATTAAGAAGTGATTTAAATGTCTGGAAATGCAAGCCCTGGATGAGCTTAGTGTAGTAACAAATCAGTGTCCATGTTTTCCCTTCAGAGAGGCGTAAATGTTGTTAATCAGAAAAGCACACATTGTGTTTTCCCAAGAGTTATTTTCATTTGATAACAGGTCCAGTGTTGGGAGACGGTGAGAATGCTGTGTTCTTCCTTCATTCCCAGACTCTCAGAGTGTAGCCTTACTTCTTGCTTACAGATCACTAGTTCTTAGCAGGACACCTCCCTTCCTTGCCTCCTTTTTCCCTTCTTCATCTCATCTGAGGTGCTCCAGCTCTGGTTTTGTTCGGATCCAAGCAGAAACTCAGTGATCCTTGCCATAGCTCAAGAGTGCTGCTTACCCCATTGCAAGTGCTTTTCTGGTGAAAAAACGGATTATCTGCTAGGGTGTACTGGTGGTTTTCTGTTTTTGACATCTGGATACTTCAGGTTTTTTTAACACTTTATTGGAAATTCATATTTTTTTTTTTCCACTTGGACCTGTCTGTCCCCTCCCAACATCAGTCTTGCCTTTGGTTGTGGAGGTTGTGATTGATCATAAGCAAGGCTCAGTATGTGGTGCAAGTGTGCATTTAAGCTAGGGAGTCTTCTTATATTTGTGATTCAGTCAATTTAATTGCAGCTTTGAAATTTATAGATGCCTCAAATCTTTCCAGTGGAGATGCAGACCTTTGGGAGCTCTGCACCTGTGGGCTGCTCTGTAACATGTGTGGACTCAAGCTTCTTAAACCACTTTCTGTGATTCAGAAACCACTGGCTTGCTGGGCTGAAGGTGACTTCTGCAGGACTGTTCTCGGGCTCTTGGCTGTTACCAGTCTAGAAACTTTTGAAGTAGGATTGAGGCTGTTGGCTCCTCTCTGAGAACAAAAGCACGATCAGCCACTGGGTTGCTGCTGTCACTGCAGACAGGAGTGGTTTATGTTAAATGTGACTGATGTTGAAATAAACCACACCTCAGTTCTCAGTAAGAGTGACCTTTAGCAAGTCTGCATCAAAATAAGTAAGGTGTGATTTTTAGTTATTTTAAGTTGAGTGTCCTTGGAGACAGGCCCATAGGGACTCTTTTCTGCCAGTTTCTGTGATGTTTGCTGATTTATCGTAAACAAAACTAAGAAAATTCCTCTCTTCTCCACACAAACATGAAATTTCATAGAAGTGCAATCTATGTAACAGTTTGTCATGTTCCTGATGTGCTCTTTAAAGAAATGCTGAGAGGTAGTATCAGGATTACAGATCAAATTTTGCATATCATTTTGACTCTGTCTTGAACACAGCTGAAGCTTCCTTGGAAGATGGGAACTTTTGGCATAAATTGGTTTCTTTGGTGACCTCTTCCTGCTTTTATGTAGGGGACTATCATGCTGCTGGAATACATCTCTGCTCTCCTATGATGACCCTTGTCTGGTTTGAGACCCCTGAGTAGCTGTGGTCAGCTGTTGTAAAATACAGCAGCCCAAAGGCTGTGCTGACTTACATCAGGGTCAGATCCAGGGAGACAGCTGGTTCCCAGAAATAAACCCTTTTTTAAATGACTTGTGAGTAGGTACCAGATAACAGTACCCTAATTTTTTGTCTGGATTAGTTTTTGGGGGTGGAAGCCTTTCTGCCGTTGGAAGGGGGCTAGAGGGATTTTTCTGTCTTTAAATTCTGTTGATCTTTAAATGAGCATCCGTGACATGCTGTAAAAAGCCAAAGCAAACACTGTTGCACCAGTTTAATCAACATTCCCTCGCACCCTGTTGGGGACAGTGGTGTCCACAATTTTGGGTAGCCCAGGGACCAGGGCAGACCTTGCATCTGCGCTGTGCAGGCGGGACCCCTGTGCATCGTTGTCTTTGAGTCCAGCAGGATGAAATGTGGTTATATAAGTGCCCATGGATGGGGAAAGGGGACTTCTACCCGATGGTTGTGGGAATGGACTCTGGGCAGGCAGGGTGGTGGGAGGAAACCCTCTCACATCCTTCCAAAGGGTGTGAGGGACCGCGTGGCAGGTCAGGTACAACCCCCACTTGTGAAGCATCAGCTGCTGCGATACATGCAGGTTCTGGGCAGCATCCCTCAGTCGTCTTTACCTGGGCCATCCTCACCTTACGCTGCACAGCTGCTTGGGCGATTGCAAATCGGACTGAGGGGCTGTATCTGACATGAACAGTAACAGAAAGAAGCAGCAGCTTTGCACTGCAAATGCTTACTACCTGCCCTACCTTCGGCTCAGGGTCAGACACCAAGCGTGGGGATTGCATGGGGGTGAGAGGTCTGCGTGTGCCCCTCCTGGGAGGGTGTTGCTGTACGTCACTTCCCGCATTTAGGGTTCAGCGTAGCAGGAGATAAAAGTGGGGTGTCCCTGACTGCATTGTCTCTGCCTGTCCCACTTGCTCTGAGTGGCACTAGTTGGGCAGCAAAGCATCGAGTACTGCCTTGTTTTTTCATCTGGGACTCATGTGAGCTGACACCTGGTAAATTCAGCAGTGTATGGATAACCGTATTACTGAGGCAGCTGGAGGCTTGGAGTCACCTGCCCCTCTCCTCACTGCCTCTGCTTGCAGTAGCATGTTGTGAATGATGTGAGCAAGGTGGAAGGGCAGCCTTCTGCTCAAGTATGTGCTTGCTTCATATTGGTACTTCAGGGTCATTCTGGAGGACAGGTCTCCTGGGCTCACATGCTCTTCAGGGGAGGTGCCATTTAGCAGCTGTTGGGTTATTACCAATGTGCTTGACATTGGCAGGGGCAGAAGAAATTCCTGCAAATGGTAGTAGTTTGTCTGGAAAAAGTCTCTGTGTTTTCACCAAGGAGTTCCCCTGAAACAATCTTTGCCTCTGCATGCTTGCAAGGAAGTAGATAATGGCTTGCTGAGAGCAGTGCTGTGGAACCAGTGTGTTTATACTTGGGAACAGAGAGGGACTTTTCACCAAGAACTCGTTGGTCGATGCCCAGGAAGAAGAGGATTAGCTCACTTAGAGCCTGGCTCATCTCCCTGCTCTGGTAGCATGTCCTACCCTCCCCTGGCCTGAGATACCAGGGGGGTCTCGGTGTCTGTTGCATGTGTGTGCTGGTGGAGCGACCGGTTCCAGTGACTGCTTGAGGTCAACTGCAGCAAGAATTCAAGTTACGAGAGGTCTAAATACAAACAGTCCGGTGTCTTTATAGGTGCAACACTTAGGCCATATTTCAAAATTATGTAGAGATTTTGTTCTAACACTTCTTACTTGGAAGTCTGACGCTATTTCTGCTTAAGTGTCAAACTCAGTTTTGAAGATAAGGTGCATTTGGTACTTGTGTATTGTGGCAAAGCCGGTGGTGCCAAATCACTGTCCAGTTCAGTGTTTTAAAACATAGCTTTAAATTTGAATTTTCCTAGAGTTGCTTTCTTTCTCATCCCAAGTTTACTAACCTCCCTCCAACTTGGAAAACATCATAGAATTTAAATCAACTCCAGTATACATTGTAGTGAATAAGTTTGGTTTGTAACTTAAGAAAATGATTTTTTTTTTCTTTGAAAAACAGGAAGAAATCATCCCAAATAGGAACATCCCTAGTGATGAAGCCACTGGCTTCAGCTGGTGAAAAATGAAGCTCTTCTAGTTTGCACTAGCTGAGATCCTGCCCCCCAGGCTTTCAGTTTGACTGGTTTTGTTTTCAGTGTGTATTGATATAATTTATTGAAATTATGGCGTAGTCTTGACAGCCTTCAGTGATGATTTCTTTTTTTTTTTTCCTCTCCATGCAAATAGTGTATTGTCTTCAGTGAACTGTTCAAACAGCCATGGAAGCATTTACTGTTTATCCTTTGATTATTTATAGTAGTAAATAATATTTAATCCTTTCTGCTTTTCTCTCCCTGTACCCCATATCAAGTTAGTTTAACGTCTGACTGTTGCTTTGATTAACAGTGTCTCTTATGCCTGACTGGTCTCACATTCATTGTACTTTCATTGCCAGTCCCGCAGTGTCGATAAGCAGCACGCTGTAATCAACTATGACAAGGAGAAAGATGAGCACTGGGTGAAGGATCTCGGGAGCTTAAACGGCGTAAGTAGCAAACCTCCTGGCTGATGGAGACGGAACACGCGGCGTGCTGAGTCTGCAAGTGCTTGTGCGCTTACTTAATTCTACTGTTAGACCCTTTTGGGTCACTGCAACTGTTGGCATGAATTAAGCTAAACATACATAATTATTTGCAAGGCCTGAGGTGGAGTTCACGTAGCATCTCATCTTGAAAGAGGAAAGCTTTGGTGAATGTTTTATTTCTTTTTCCCTTTCTTCTGGTGTCCTTGCAGAATGCTTCAGGGCTCACAAAATCATAGAGCCTCTTGCAAAAGAGGAGGAAATAAATTCAGTCTCATTTCGGGGATGTTAGCATTAAACTGGTGAAGATTCTGGAGCAGCTGTTCAGTATGAGCAGGGTGACCTTTTGGCAATTCAGTTGTCAGTGCATGGAGTGATATATGGGATGATGAGACATTTAATTTCTTTGGGGAGAAACTATTTAAAACCACCCCTTTTTTTATAATAAAAATTGCTCTTTTGCCTGCCTTGAGCCTGGTTTGTGTGAAGACGGAGGGATAATGTGAGCCCAGAACAGGGAGCTGAGCCTGCCTGAATCTTAACCCTTGCTCTGGTCCTGACTCATGCTGTGGTGTTAGGCAGCTCGGTGAGGACTTTGTTTGCCCACCTGAATCCTGTGATTTTTAAATACACCATCGTAGTTAAAACTGTCCTGATGTCGTAGCATGGCTCTTTTTTGACTGTTTCTTCATACCAGCAGAGCTATTCCTCAGCTGGAGCAGGTCTAAGCTAGATTCACATAATAGTCTTCCCAGTAGGGGTTTTACTGCAGTCATTGTTTTGGGCTTAGAAGCAGAAGCCCTCCACCATCACAACCACAAAAGCACAAGAGGAACCCAGAAATTTGTACAAAAACAGTGGCTAAAGCAGACCTCAACTGTTCTGCCTCTTCTGGCATCTGGAAACAGCATGAGTGTTAACAGGCTTCTTAGCCTAATAGCTGAAGGCCTAGAGTCCTGCTGAAATGGGAATATTTCCAGTTACTGGTCTGGGCTCTGGCTGGATCCCTGGTTCAAAACCTGTGGTATTTACCTCATGGTGGCAAAATAGCAGTTGAAAATTCGCTTGAAAGAGAGGGAAGTCTTGAACCGCTAATTCTCTTCTACCTTCACATGCTAAAGCATATGAATTTGCAACATTTTAATAATAGACCTGTGCTCAGAGGGGCAGTGGAGTGAAAGGAGTTATAGCAGTGCCTGTCTTCTGCAGCTGGTCAACCACACTTCAGTTGAAAAAGACTGTTGTGGCCAAACTGAATTTATTTTGTGTGAAAGAAGCATAGGTCCTTATTTGAAAATTTTCATGAAAACTTGTTTTCCCTACTGAAACTGAAGAAACCACTTTTGAGGACCTTGATTTTAATTTCATTTTCAGAATTTGCTTTTATTTTGTATTTACTTTATGGCTTGTCAACAATGATTTATATGGCTTTACTGCATAATCTGGTTTATATTAATTGTTGAAATGTTTTGTATTGGTTTTATTATAATATTCAGCTGATTCTACAGCCTCTACTAAGAGTCTTCTGGGTTTGAAGGTAGCGTTTCTATCTGCAATAAGCAGTTTCCTTGGGTTATTTTATTTGAAGTAACCATGGATGAATAGGTAACAACATCAAATGGGTTTTCTTGCAGACTTTTGTTTTGCAGAAAATCCAGCAAATAATTATTCCTCTTCCAGATCTGACTGTTGTGGGATTTTTAAATATTAAAAAAATTCATGCAAATAGGAATTCCATGCCTTTTAACCAGCTTCACTGCTTTTATTCTGAAATTACAGGCCTGTTCCCCAGCTCTTCTGTAAATTGCCAGGAAGCTGGGGGCTGTTGTCTGCTGAGGTTCTGTTTTCCTGCTTTAGCATTTATTTTTCCCCTGTGGTTAATACTTGGTCTTATCATGCATGTTTGGCTTGGCTGAGGTGAGAGGGCAGAAGGAAAAGACTGTGCCTCAGTTGTGAAAGCATGTAAATTCATTTTCTAGCATAATTTTAATTCATCAGAGCATAGGAAAAATGAGTATGTGAATCTTTTGCACTAAGGGCCTGTTGTATTGGTCTATGGTGTCTGGGACAACGTGGCCTCAGACATGGTGGTGATGCCACTGCAAATGCTTGTTTTCCTGTGCATTTTCATTTCCCCCTTCCTCTGTGATAGGCTTTGCTTGTTAACTTATCAGGCCTTGGGGCTGACACCAGTCTTGTTTGACATGCAGCAGAAAGCTGATTCCCAGCTCAGTAATTAGTGTATGAGTTGCACCATTTGCTGCTCTTGCTGGTTGTGAAGGGTGGAGGAGAACGGAGAGCATCTGAAGTTCCTAACTTCAGGCATCTCATTTATGTGTTCAAGTCGGAGACTAAAACTTCATTTGTAGTTGGTGGAAAGGTAAATCACCCTAGAGGTCCCGTCAGAGCATCTTGCTTTGAAGCATAATTGGGATGCTCTAACTTGCCCATGGGAGCTACTTGCTGGTGTTGATTTTTCTAGGGAACTTAGCTCCTCGCCTGGCTGACTGTGTGCTAGTGCACCCTGAATGTATGCAGTGCTGTTGGCAGATGGGCATGGGTGCCCTCCAGGAGCCCCATCCATCTGAGATGCATCACCTTGATACCCTCAGTCAAAAATCATTCCTGTGCTTCTTTCCTACAGACGTTCGTCAATGACGTGAGGATTCCTGACCAGAAATACATCACCCTAAAACTGAATGATGTCATTCGCTTCGGTTATGATATCCTTCTTGTCTGAAGAGGGAGTGGGATGCAGTCTTTGGGTTTTGTGCTGTTTGCTGCATGGAGAGTTAACAGTACTAATTGTGACTAATGAGGAAGGGTGGTATTTTTGCCTCCTGGAGCCTTTGGATGGCTCATAAGCTTTTGTTTCTCCACCGTGGACCTGATTCAGAGCATATTAATCATGATGCCTGCTACCTTCATCGGAGTTTGAATCAGGCCCTGCACTGGTAGTAGTGACTGTGGAGGTGCCTCATCAGTCTCTTTCTAAGGAGGGGTTGCGTTTTTTCTTTTTATTTGGGTGTTTTTGTCTGGGTGGCAACTGTAGCTGGTACCAGCTGGGGAGCAAACATATTTCATATGCTTTTGTATGAACTAACATCCTCCTATTTTTTTTTTTCATCCAACTTGTGTGGTTTTGTTAATCATTTCACCCAAATGGTTGCTTTCAGACAATCTGCAGGTCTTCAGCCTTAAACATTTAGCTTTGGGGCTTGTGGTCACTCCCTTAACTCTGTATCGATTGAAGTTTGCCTGTGCAAATTGCTTCTGCCACAAAATGCAAGCGTAAATCTCTCTTTAGCAACAGCAAATTTCACCTCTATTGAGGGAGGCTAGGCTACAGTTACTGCTTTGTTTGTCACAAATCCTGCTAGTGTCTGCAAAAACACCTTTGCCTTCATCCCTTTTTTTTTCCTGATGTGACTGTATTACTGGCTATAAGCGTAGATATTGGAATGCCTTTCTGAGCCAGCAGAGCAACAGTGGTAAGTAGAGGCTCCTACTGCAGCATGTAATCCCTTTTTTTCACTTTTTTTTTCAGTTGCTTCTGTCTGCCAAACTTTACCTACTCAGGCTGAATTTAGAAGTAGCAAGTGTCTTCTCCAGGTTTCTTTTTTCTTTTGTGGGGAAATTTTAGTTAAAACAGTCCAGGCATTTCTGAGAATACAGGCAGAGACTAAGTCTTACCATTGCGGGGGGAGGAAGTGTTTGGCTGGAAAACTCTTGTTCATTCTTGACCCCAAGGCCACATTCTTGTGCCTTTTGTTGTCCCCATGATAGTCAGTTTGTGCTTGGCCATGCTGTAGACCTTGAAATACTCCAAACCTTGCTGGAGCCTAGGAAGCTGAAGCAGCAAGGAGAGGCTGAGCCTCGCTGGTCTTTCAGGGATCTGGTCCCTCAGCTCCAAGCAGTGACAGTGCAGGAGCACTCACTGTTGTAACAGGGATGCTTAAACTGATGTGTGTGCAGTCCTGGATCTGCTGGAATGGAGGATTTTCTAGGCCTTGTGTAAGATCATACTTTTGGTCTTGGTCTCACTCTGTCTCTTTCCATTTTAGAAATAACAGATCCTTGCTTCACAGTGGTATTTCTGGGTGGGTTTTTTGGGTGTGTTTTTTTTTTTTTTTTTTTAAAGGGAGGTAGTTGTTGAATCTTTTTAAAAAAAGAAAAAGGAGACAGTTTGTTTGCGTTCAGATCAGTATTTGAAGAGGGTGCAGTTGATGAGGGTTTGGGCATACATGGGAGAAAAAATACTGAGTGGGCCCTTACTGAGTGCTGCCCAGTAAAAGAGCACTGTTATCTGGGGCCAGGTCATTAAAGGTTTTGTCTCAGTGCATATGTGATGAAGCCTGTTACAGTCCCATAGGCAACCTCAGTTCTAGCTGGCTTTGACTGTGTAACTTTGCAAATGTTTTTTTGATGTAACTGGTCATGTGTCTTCTGGTCTCTAGATGTGTGGGGAAACTTGTAGAAGATATGCTGTGAACTCCAGTCTGGTGAAGGCATAAGCCAGTGCCTAGAGTGTGGGTATGTTTTAATGGCTGCGATACAGGTTTAAACTTTTTATAGAAAGCAATTCTGCGTACTAAGCAGCTGAGTTGAAGTGTTTAGTTCTGCAGCCCTTACATGGATATTCATGTAGAATGAATGATTGCATTTATGAATTGTAGAATTTATTACCCTCAACAGGAAAACTTTAAACAATGTAGGTTTTAGAGTCATCTTTACTTCAGTGTAGTTGTTACGGCAGTTACAATCTCTTCTTTGCTGCTTCAGTGCCACCCTCTTTAGCAGTGCTTTCTGTGCATACCACATTCAGCTCAGTGTGGATGGCAGCATCTCCTGAGGTCTTGGAGTCAGCTGTGTGCTGTTGCATAAGAGCATTTGTCTCTTTTCCATTTACAGTTTCACTTACCGACAGTGCGGAGTTTCCCTGCTATGCCAGTATCACTTGGTTTATTTTTAGTCTAACATTTTCCATCTTTCCTTTTTCCTCCCCTTTGCTCTGTGCTGTCCTGATTGGGTTGTTCATGATGACATTGCCAGACGCTTCCTTTTTTTTCACGCAGTGTTACTAAGGATTATTGCTTAGGCTCAACCATGTTGAACGCCTCCCTTCCTAAGAGGTCACGGCAGCTCAAGACCTGATTTACTTTTCATCCAGGAAACTGCAGTGGCTGAAGGGCCTTGTGAGGGCAAGAGAGCACCATAGCCCCAGGCATCCTTGCAGGGATCAGGGACCTGAACTCTACTATTCCTTTGTCCTGAGCGCACGCAAGATTGCCCCATCTTGGCCAGGATACCACTGGGAGAGAGTGGTCTGCCTGGAGCTGCCAGCTGGGTGGAGAGGAGTGGGGTGTGAGTTGAGTCAGGGCTCTGGTTGCTCCCCTGGGTCCTGGACAGAGCTGCTAGTGCTCCCCCAAGCTTTTCCTGCCCTGCTGCCCTTCAGCTGGCAGGGGTCTGGCCAGCAGATGTGATTGCACACTCTCTTGCAAATCATGCATGACAAAGACCATGGTGGGATCAAGCGCAGGCAACTTTTAGTACCCTGCATATTTTAAGGTTCTCTGGTTTTATGATCTTGCTTTCTTTCTGTGACTAAATGCTAGATTTCTTTGTCCATCCAATTCCTTTGTCATTTCCTTAACAAGTTCTGTACATTCAAACATGTATGTCCTGGAACAAATTCAACACAAAGTCCCAGAAGAAGCATTAAAGGTAAGGGTGTCTGGATGCAGGTGCATTTAAAAAAAAATTAAGTGCTCTAGTAATGGTCAAGCAGACTAAAATATTAAAATACTCTTGATGGCAGTAAAATGTTCCACAATGTGAGGCTCTCCTTGGATTGGAACTTAATAAAACCTTCCTTTGAGGAAAGATACGTTTCCCAGTTATCTCAGCTCTGATCTCTCTTATCCCTGTGCTAACATGTAGATGAAGTTATTTATGATTTCATGACTGCCAGTAAAAAAAGTTACTAAAGCTGTAACGTATTAAAGAACAATCAGCACATTAGCTTGTGGGTGAAGCACAGCAGAACTTGTTCCCTCCAAGAAGTGAAGTGCAAATGCCTTTTTCTGAGTTCAGTGACTTAGGCCAGCTCCATCACACTTCCTCCAGCAGGCTAAAGATTGCTTAATTTGTTCCTGTATATCAACTAATTTTTGCCTTCAAGCTCCCAATTTTTACTTACTGAGCAGTCCTCTTGTGAGTGAGATGTTTTTTAAACAAAGAGTTCAGTAACAGGTATGAAATATTTAAGCATCCTCTTATCTAAAGCAGAAAAGCAACTCCCTCTAGGCAAGAAAGTTGTCATGTTCAGCTGAGGGATGGGACTATCAGTGGCAAGCATCACCTCTTGGCTAGCAGATACTGTCTTAGCCCTGGTTCCATGTTTAGGACCTGGAGAGAACGGGAAATGTAACAGCTAGAATTGGGCGAATGATTCATTGAATTTACTCAGGGGTAATCTGGATGGGTACACCCTTTTATTAATTTACTTGTAATAAACCCACTTTTGAATAGCTCATTTACCATGTTAATGTGGAGCCTGTTTTAAGGCAGAATCACTTTCCTGGCTGGAGAGAGGGTTTGGAGAGAAATAATTAAAATATATTTTAATTGCCTTTGCTGAAAAACTGAGATAATGCAGATGAGCGCCCTGAAAGAATTTATAATGTTGCTTTAAGAACAAAGGGGATTTCAGGATTTGAATCCTGAATGGAAGATGGCCTAAATTCTGATTCTTCTCAGTTTATTCTTTAAAGGGATTCCTAATTAGCTGTTTTGCAGAGCTAAGTCGCAGTGACCTTCTTGTGGACTAGAATTATCACTTAATGTCTTCTAAATGGGGTATTTGAAAGCCTCTCTGGCTGGCATTTCTGCTGTTCTGTAGCCTTTACTCAGGTGTGCTTTCTTTTTGTTGCAGAACATAGCTGTGGTATTTGCCTTTGCCTGATCTGTTTGTGGGGAAGGGTGGTTTATCTTTTCCATGGGCTAGCCCACAGATTGCACGGGCACCCTGCAACTGTTGCTTGTGTCTCTCCAGCATGAGAAGTACACCAGCCAACTTCAGATGAATTACAAAGGCACGGCATTGAAGAGGGCGGAGCAGCCCATGGAGCATGGCGTCTATACTGAGTCCCCACAAGCAAAGCTGGAGAAAGGAGAGAGGAAAGCAATTACAGGTACTTGCTCAGGAACCAGTTAATCAAGATTCAGAACAAAGTGCAGCTTAAGCCCTGCACTGGGTCATGATTCTGACAGTGCAGCGTTGTGGGTTGCATCTAGGAGCAGTTCCAGAAGGGTCATCTTCATAAACCTCTGCGTATTCCAGACTCTTAGTTTTTGGAGATACAGCCTCCAAAAAAAAAAATCATCTGGCGTGATGGCTCACACATGCCTTGTTGCTGTGTGTGTGCTGGAGAACCGGTGAGCTGAGCAGGTTTGGTAAGTTCTTTGGCACCTGTCTGGTCTATTTTTAATTTCCTAATCGTGAGCTGGTGTTTGAACAGGGACGATGACTCAGAGTAGGAAATGTATGGCTGCTGTGGTGTGGTGCTGGCAGGCAGGCAAAGAAGCAACAAGCCATTTCTTTCAGAAAAGCCCTGTATGGTCTTAAATGACTGTATTTCCTAGTGTGCCAAGATATGGGATTGAAACTGACTGCCAACCCGGGAGACGTTTGCTTCAGGTTCACTCTTCCCCAGCTGCAAACCTTCTCCCATTTGAAAAATTCCTTCTGTTCTCCATTGCTTTACCCACTGCTGCCTTCGTTTAAAGACCCTTTGTCAAACTTGCTTCCTCCCTGTTCCCCATCATGGTGGGCCGAGACCTCCCCAGCAGTCTTGTCTCGCCCATCTCGCCCAACTTCCCCTCTCCTGTACATACCACCCTGGCAGGTCTCTCCCCAGTTCAGCTCAGATATCAGCTGGTCTTCTTGAGTTGGCCTTCTCAAGCTTTGTGATGCATGGGAGGAACAAATATGGTTTTAAAGCATCCCAATGATGGATGGTGGTGGTCTTGTGGCACCAGCATGACAGAGCAACTGGAAGGAAAGCTTTAGGTTTAGCAGAGAGACTGCCTGCTGGGTCTGTTGGAGGAAGAAGCAGGGAGGTGAATGTAGGGAAGAGGATGGGCAAGTGAAAGAGTGAGACAGCATCTTGGGTGAGATGACTTAGAGACAGATACAGCAGCTTTCTAGAAAAGTGTGCAACTTTGGGTAAATCCATTAAGGCTTCATGATAACTGATTGGAGTGGGTTGGCTGACCTTAATCTCCCATGTATGTTTATGGAAAATCCCTCTAAACTGACACAGAGTACTAAAACAGTGTAATTTTTCTCCCTGGTCTCATTGTTGCCTCCAGCTGTACATGGAAGCACATGCACCCATGTGTCCAACTCCCATTTTTCACACTGCAAAACCTTTCTTTGTGTTGCTTTAGCTGTGTCTGTATGTTGCCCTCCCCCATGGATGTGGCGTTTGTGACTTAGCCTCACAAGTGTGCAGTTAAAGGGATGAAGTTGGTGATGATTAACCATGAGAATTAACATGAGAAGTGGTGAACCTCACTGGGGGGAGAGCTTTCCAGCTGCCTTTCAAGGGACATGGGGCTCTTGAAAAGCATTGCCAGTAGCTGGGCCACTTTGCCAGTAACTGGAACTAGTTTGCGTTTGCTGCTGTCTGATTGGATGAACATTCTCATTTTTATTCTTGCCACCTTCTAAAATACACACTGGTTGGTTTTAACCTACATAGCATAAGCAGATGATATTTGGAACACCTTCAGAGTCAGGACGTTGAGTGACTCTTCAGCAAGCTGACCCATTTCTCTAGCGTGTGGTTTGCAGACCTGCATTAGTTTGTCGTCGTTAGTGGGCACGGACCATAGATCTAAGGCAAAAAGGGCCTTAGATCTTAGATCATCTGCAACACGAGTACTTAATTGGGGGCTAATGCTGAAGTATGTCACGTGCAGTGGGACTGATGGACAGATATAAAAAAAAAATAATCTTGAAGTGCTGCTAACCCCACTGAAAGGTAGAGGAATTCAGGACTTTTTGTTGGAAGTATTTTGCTGGATTGGACTGAAAGAGGGGGAGTATGAGCATTAAATCAGCCCCTCACTCTCCAAAAAGCATCTCTGTCATGTGAGCAGGATGATCAGTGGGTCCCTTTTTCATCTGCGATGTGACTAATTCGCCCTGTTTTCAGCTGCGCACATGCACAGTTTCTCCTTGGTTGCTTGGAGGAGTGGCAGCAATTTAAAATGGTTAGTGGAAAGAAGAATGTAGTATTCTTATGGGGAGTGGGCTTGTGGCAGCAGAAAGAGGCTTTGGGGAAAGAGCTGTTTCGCTAAGCCTGTAGGTATTTAGGAATTTGCATTGACTAATTAAAGCAAGGTCTGGGGTGACACAAGCCTTTAGAAGGATTGCTTCCCAGGGCCTGGGTGGAAAAGAGGGAATGCAAGCTTTCAGGAAAGAGGTTTAACAAAACAATGTGAACAATTAGAGCTGCTTAGAAATGGGAGGAGGTGAGGGGCTGAGGATAAAGAGATCCAGAGGAGTGAATGGGAAACAGCCATTTAGTCTTTATGCTTGTTGAACTTGCAGCTTTTGGGTGTATGTTGCCTGTAAGCAGAAAATCATCAGGCTTTGTGAAATGTTTGAGGCAAGGAGCTTGGTAAGCCCTATGGGTTGGATATGGATATGAGTAAGAAAAGTGCCTACAGTTCAGCTAGTGAATGCTAAAAATAGCTAGTCATCAGCTCTCATGTTTAAAGCCTTAAGCCATCCGGTGGCCAGGTACAGCCTTGAACTGAGCAGATTTTACGACTGTCACAATCTCCATCTATTGCTACCTGAGTTGAGGTACTGGATGAGATAAACTACTTTGTCGTCTGTTCTCGCTGATCTTAATTTTTATTTTTTTTTAAGTCCTCACAGGCTTATGGGACTAGAGAATGCTGAATCTGATGACTATCCTCTGAATAACTGCTGCAGGCCTGAGTTTCCAGGGGTGGAGGTGGCCCACAGCATCCAGCTGAAATGGGCATCACCAACTGCAGGAGCAGGACTTGAGCTTCTCCCGGGATCTGTGAAATAGGCTTGCTTGCCCTGTCAGTGTCTGTGTCATTAGGGAGTCCTCTCAACAGAGTGGCCAACTTGAAAGTCTTGCTGGTGTGTAGGGCTGAGGTCAGTAGGCAGCGTGGACAGAGGCAGTGGGAGTTGTGCCCAGTTGTGAAGTGGTTTCCATGGTCTTTGGCTGCTTTCCCCATGAGATCATAGTAATAACTATTTAGATGCACAGCTCTACCCTAGCCTTTAATTTAGGGGAGTGGTGGTGGTGGTGTATCTGCTTTTCGTCTGAGCTAGGGGTGGTGTTACCTGCAACATGTTAAAGGTTTAACCATGTAATTGATACATATATATTTGTGATTATCAGCCTGATTTGAAAGCCTCTGGGATCTGTGTATGTTCGCAGCAGGTACAAAAGACCAGATCTTAGGTTTGCCATATACATGTGGAATAAATACTGCAGCAAAGAGTCAGAGAGTTGCTTTATGGTTATTCCTACTAGATATGTTAAAAAGCAGAGATGTAAGGAATTAATTTTAAAACGTTATAGCTAGATCATCTTTTTTTTGCCTCTACTGTAAGAAGCCTACTCAGCATCTTCTGAAGATGAACGTTACTGTTATTAATAATGAATCAAAATCAGTTTGACTTCAAGCTGGATTTCTCATGCTTTTGTTATGACTTGCTATAGACAGCTTCAAAGCTGCATGTGCTTCTGTCAGCAAAGACATTTACTGTTGCTGTCTGTCTGTCTCTTGTGATGGTTTGAAGCTTTATGAGGACCTGGATGAAGTGCAGCCCTCAGTCCTGTCCTGACCACAGGGGACACCTTCAAGGGAAATCAGGCCCCTCTGGAGTGGGACCTGTGTGCTTGTCATGAGAGCTCTTTTGCCCACTCGCTGATAGAAAGCAGCATTAACACAGGCTTTCTCCTTTTCCTTTCATCCCATGGACTGTATTTTTGGTGCTGTCTTTGTGCTGTTCTGTGTGATTCACTTGTCCATAAATACATCCTTTGTATTGACACATCTAATTCTCTCTTGTTGTGGTGCCTCTCCTTCAGGTGATCAATAGGTCTGTATTAATTTAACAGGCCACATTCTTGTCAGGCTTGTTAAACAAATGGACCTCCCTTGTTCTGTGCTAAAACAGCCTTCATTTTTCCTTTTGAGTGACTGCCTCAAAGACTGAAATCCAGGAGCAGAACATGTGTATGTCAGTGGTCTTCCCTGTATTACACCGTCACTTGTAGCTCAGTATTTATCTGGCTGAATGCTTGTGCTGACCTCAATTCAGTTATCTAAAAGGATGGTTTTCAGGCTGTCTGCCTGAATTGATGAGCCAAGAAATATGTCTAAATGAATTGGCACCATCTGGGCAGCCTGGCACAGAGTGGAGAGAGGTGGTAATGAGCTGCCATCAATTGGAGGAAGTCTCATGTCATTAAAATGACTGAGCAGTTAGTTTTCATTGGTGTCCTTGCTTCACTGCTAACTCAGGCAAGCCCAGAGTCTCTCTGCTCTTGCAAGAGCTTCCATCTTACCCTAAAATATAACAGACAGGCAGTGGCTTCAGGGTGGTATGCATGTCTCGGGACACAGGCAGACGCGCTGCTCTGGATGCTGCAGGTCCAGGTTGAGGTCACTACCCAAAATGCGTCCCAGCTGATGAAGAGCAAAGCCTCCCTGGCACAACTACCTATGTAGCTGCTCCCTGGTCCACTTTTGTCCCAGCCATCTGTTTTAGCTGCCTTCCTATTGTGCTTTTTTCTCCCCCCACCTCCCCTATTTATACAATATTGTTTTGTTAGAGCTGGACTGGGGAGAGGTGTCAGGTCGGTTGTGCTGGCAAATTAGAAGGGACAGAAGTGTCTGACATGAGCAGGGCAGCAAATTCCTGTAGCTCTTCTGAAGTCAGGGAAATTTTACTCTGGCTCAGGATCTGGCCACTTTCGGCAGTAGCTGAGAATGAGGGTGTCTGTGTCACTTCATAATGTTACTCAAAATGCAAATTAATATGAAGGCTAAGTGGAAACATTAATTGCTCTTAAAATATTGAAACTGTCCCCGAATAGCAAGATAATGACTCCTCAGCTTTCCATTTGTGCTTTTTGCAGTCTTTAAAATGAAATTCCAGTTTATTGTGGAGGCTGGGAGAGGGAAGGAATGGAAAAAAAACCCCACAAAAGCGAGCAGATGTATTACACCTGCTGTAACAGAGCATTGCTGGTGGGGTGACGTGAGCTCTGTGTCGTGGGGCAGGAGGGACCTTCTGCTGCCATGCAGTGAGTGCAGCGGAGTGGCTCCCACCCTGGTGGCCCCAGGTCTGCGCACTCTGGGCAACCTGATCTGCTCTCTGTAGGTGCTTCTTGACATGCCCTGAGGTTTTGGCTTTGTGCTAGCTTTTGTCAGAGAAGGAATTTGGGGAATTTCCGAGCACCTATTAGGGTTCTTTAGGGTAGAGGGGGAAATATGAGAAGGCAGAGGAGCTGGCTTATTATTCTTCACAAATCCTCTTTTTTGCCTTGCAATCACAAAGTTCCCCATCAACAGAAAAGGTTTGACCAAGGTTGACTTGCTCCCCTAGCTGTCTTTCCCCTGTAGTAGGAAAGCTCCTGTTCAGTACACACGTGGGACACAGACCTTGGGACTGGAGCAGCTTCTGGGTAGAAGTCTGTCCTGCAGGATGCGCATGAGGTCTCTTAGCTCACTTCTTCCCCTTTGGAAACAAAATTTTCTCTGAACAGTAACTAGAATTTTCTAGACTAGGGGGCCTTTGGGATCCTGTGAGGGGCTGGTATAAGCTGGAGAGATGAAGCTGTAACAAGGCAAGGTAACAGTACCCATGCTTGGAAAACATGCTGCTTGTGCAAGATGGTCTTGCATTAAATCTGTAGGGTAGTATGCTCAGGATTTGTTCCACCAGCAACTTAAAATAAACCACTGATGCACTTTCATAATTGATCATATTAATCTGAGACAAGTATCCAAAGTCTCACGTGTTTCTTCAGGGTTGAGCCCTTCACTGTGCATATTGACCTTTAGGCATGAGTTACCCCAGACACAGCTGGCTGTTGTTAATGGATTTGTCCATTGCCCCAAAGTGTTGTTATCCTTCTCCTGGCCCTGACTGCCTTTTGGCCATCAACCCTAAGATAATACTGTAATTCAGAGGATGATAATCCATTGCAGTGTGTGCCCAGAAAAGTGCCTAGCATTGGTAGAGCAGATCCTACGTGGCTGGGAACGGGGGTTTAGTGAGCAAGTCATGCCATGAAGAGAGAGTGGTAGGTTTTTGCTAGGCAGTGTGACAGAAGGTTTCAGCCTAGCAGAGACCAAACCCTGTGTTTGGGTGCCTCTGTTTATTGACAAGCTTGTGAATAGTTTCATGTTGTGGGGTTTTTTTTGTCCCCTCTCCTTTGAGTGATTTACCCATCCTCAGTTATGAAACATACTGCTTGGCAATTCCAATTTATTCATGGTGAGAATGCTTCCTCCTTTGAACTTTCAAAGGCCGCCTACATAATGGGAATACAGTTTATCTTCCACGCACTCTAGGCAGAAAGGAGAGTATTACTTTCAGCCTCTTTTGATCCTCAGTGTGAAGGGAGGCAGCGTGGTTAATTTTGAAACGCGAAGAAGATCTCTTGAAAGGGGCCTGTGGGCTGCATCTCTAAAGCAAAATTATTGCTTGTGGACTGTCAGTGTATGAGCTTATGTATCTCTGGAACTATTCTAGAAAAAAACCCATCTGAAGTAGTGGCCGTTGGGTCTGTGTGGCTTTAGAAACAGCAGCATAAAATCAGGCTTATTTTTTTTTCTTTGACTTAATTCCCCTTCCTCTCCTGACTTCCCTTATGCTAACAAATACTTTGTCATGTCCCTATTAAAGTAGGGAATGCAAAATTGCAGGGCTGTTTGAGGGCTGCTTCACACAGAGCAGTGTGTGGTTTTGAAACCACAAGCCGAGCAGCAGCTGGCGGTAGAAGCCCAGCTATGGCTCTGTAGCTGGAGCCAGGGTTTAAGACGTCGCCAGTGAAGCGTGTGCTGATGGCTGTTATGGGTAGAGGCAGAAGCAGCTAACAAAGCTGGAGCTTAACCTCAGCCCCTGACCTATCCTTGTGTTTCTGTCACCTCCAGATGAAAGAACAAAAGCTACTTTATTTGCTTCTCTTAAACTATTATAAAAACATAATAATAATAACTATACCACAGGTAAATTGAGGTGTATTCTTTTTACTTGTTGCATAAACAGCAGCAGCCCAAGGCACTGCCAAAACACAATCTTGTTTTGTGGGAGACAAAACAAGCAGCAGTGGATCAGCTCCTTCAGGTACCAGTTGTTGCAGCGAAGCCCTGATCTTCCAGTGAGTGCTCATTGAGCAGAGAAGGTGATAAAAGCCTGGCTCTTCTAGGGGAAGCTTCTCCCTGAGAAAAACCTCTGTCCTGAAATGACTCTCGAATCCATTTGGTTTACTTTAAACTTTAGAAAACAAGAGTTTACTACTTCTTTATGTATGTGTAAGGAGATGGCTTTACCATTTTCCCTAAATCTGTAATGCTTCAAGAATTTCCTGTTGTGGAATGTGTGTCACTTAGAGTGGGAGTGGTGAACAGTTGGAAAAAAATTTCTGGCCTCACAACATCCAAGGGCATGGTGGGGCAAGAAAGGGCAGAGCTGAAGTATTCCTAATTAAGATCAGGGAAAAAAAGTCTGATTTTCACCTGAATTGCAGGTGAGTTGCAGACAATTTTGTGGTTAGTGTTGTGTAGTCTGTCCTGCCAAAAATCTTCCACTTCCTGTGAATAATGAGGCTAGAAGGGGAGAAAAGCCAGTATTTGGGAAACACGGCTATGAGAGACAGTAAAGGGATGTGAAGTCAGCATCTTGCAGCAGAATGTAAAGAGAAAAAAAAGGGGGGGAAAAAAGAAAAGCCTGAAAATACTCATTGTTATGTATAATTTGCTGCTGTTATAACTGCAATGTAACAGGTATATGATCTCATCTGACCCTGCTGTTTTTCCCTTTTTGTCATGTGGTCGACTTCTGTGAACCTGGTAAATTGGTATTTTCTGTGTTAAAGTATTTGCTTATCCTCTTCCTAGAAACCAATACCTACCGCACCCCTCTTTATGGGCAGCCCTCCTGGTGGGGGGAAGATGATGCAAATAACAAGGAAGACAGAAGGCAAGAGGAACATTACTCAGGTAATGGAGGTGATTTGGGGTGGGAGAAGATGGGGGGACAAAATTTCTGTGCACTTTTGATCTTTACTCTGTGAAGCCATCCTGCTTCGAGGCTTTAATTACCACTTTTTTTGTGCTTATTTGCACATTCCTATGTGTAGATTGCTGCTGATGAAACCAGAATAAGGGAAAATTAAAATGTTTCCCCTAAAATATTTGAATGTTAGAAACAGCAGTTGTGGAATAATTTGGTATGGATGAGAAAGGCCTCGCTAAGGTTGTCAGAGACCTAGTTACACAGCAGTGCTGTATGTGTGGTTGTATGCAGCCCACCTGAATAAACCATCCACTGTGTCTCCCTGGAGTTTCCTATCCGAGAGGCACTTTTAAGAGCTGATGCATTGACTGGTTTTGATTAATATGGATGCAATCTGTTTCTCACCTCGTCATCCTTGGAAGCCATTTAGTCTTGCCATTCTTGTTGTGAATCTATATGCATGGAAGATGCTTCTTTTTTCACTTGTGCAGCAAACCTGATGTTTCTATCAAGCATATGTTTTACTGCCCAAAGAAGCGTTTTATTTCAGTGCACATGTAGGGTATCTGTTCTCTAGCAGAGAGGGTTGTGCTTAGCAGCCCTCCCAAGAGGTTGAAATAAGGAAGTGTGACCCTCTAGCCAAGAAGTTTGGGTACTACTGGAAGAACGTGGTTTTATTCTTGGTGATGTTACAGAATTAGGTGTTCATCCAGCAAAACCGTGCCTGTGATTAGCTTTGCACGCTCAGGCTTTTCCTTTGAACTGTGGAAAGTTGAGTAGGTGTGCATGTAAGTGAATTGAGCAAAGTGAAACAGGATCTTCCTTCCACGTCAGCCCAGGCATACAGAAACCTTGAAATGCCACCAACCACATAGGTTCTGTCAAAACATAAAACTGTGTGCGTGTGTGTGCGCGTGCGTGCGCTCAGCTCTCTCTTTGGGGAGTGGTGGAAGAAAGGACAAAGTGAATATAACAAATGTTGGTCAGACTACAGCAGTGCAGTAAGCACTGGTTTCAGTGATGAGGCCAGAGTACAAAGCTGTCTAAAACAGAACTTTTATTTTTTTCTTTAATCCATTTCAGCTAATGTTTGTGAATTTAAGGTTTTCTTGCCTTTTTTTTTTTCCCTTTTATAGAAAGATCAAAAGAGATAACCCAACATGAAGAGGAATTGAATGGTAATATTTCTGCTTATAGAGATGCCCAAGAACAGTCTGTGTTTGCCTTCCGGAGAGAGCCAAGTTACTTTGAGATTCCAACTAAAGAATTTCAGCAGCCATCAAAATCTTCAGAAACACAGGTCCATGAGATCCCAACAAAGGATGTTGATGCTGTAGTAGCCCCCGTTGTACAGAGTCATGCCTCTTTCACCATTGAATTTGATGATGGTACCCCTGGTAAAATAAAGATAAAAGACCATGTAACTAAATTTTCGCTCAGACAGAGAAGACCATATAGTAAGGAACCAGCTCATACAGAAGTGATGTCAGCGGAGAGCAAAGTGGCTGACTGGCTTGTCCAGAATGACCCAAGCTTGATGAGACGGCAGTCTCCAGGAGATGATGTCTACAGTACAAAGAGTGACCTGCCAGTTCATGTGAGGACGCTTAAAGGTGAGTGAATGTCTTGTCATGTGGACATAGTTCTCTACTGGCTGTGCAAATGCAGCACAATAAAGGGGGAAAACCCTTCTCCTGTCAAGGAGAACTGGACTTAATTATCACTGCTCCAAAATTGCAAGATGAAGAATATTTCTTTAATGACTGTTAATCATTCTGAATCTAGCTAGCAGGCTCTTCACCTGGCCCTGAAGTCATGTATGATGATGGTCTGGGACACTCTAGTCTGGTTCCTCTACATCTATAAGGCCAGCTTAGCAGTAACAGTGATTGAAAAAAGGATTTTGATTTTTAAAAGTCTAAAATAATTTCCATGTGGTCAGGCAGGCTGTTAAACAAGTATTTCAGTGTATTTTCTTCTCTTGGCTTCTCCTAACTGAAGGAATGACTTTTTAGCTGTAGTCCAGAGGAGGCTAAGTGTGAGCATCCTGGTGGCTATAATGACCAGAGCCACTTGATTGGGATGACCGAAGGTCCTGACACAGAGACTGGTGATAGAGTTGAGATATACATGATCACTAATGGTGAGAAGTGGATAGAAGGTTTCTTCTCTTAAACTAAAGCTTCTATGAAATCATGCTCTGTTCAAAGAAAACTTCGGGTTTCGTGGACCTGTGTCCTGTTGTGTCACTGGAAGGAGTTCTTTGGGGATTTTCAAAGGTCTGAAGTGTAGTTTGGAGCTCAGTTCTTGGTGCAGCTGGTGGGTCTCACATGATTCTCATGTGACTTTAAATATATTTTGCAGGATTTGGGCTTACTTGGATGTCTCTTTTGGGCTGTGCACTGAACAGCTAGGAGGAGACCACTGATTGCTGCATTCTCACTGCCTTGCAGGCCTCTGGAAAAGCTATTGTTTTGAACTGCAACTTTGACTGATGAAGTCATACTGAAGGTTACTAGACCTGCGTGTGCTTGAGATCCTTCCTAAATGAGAGCAATACCTTGTTTTCCCTTAAAGGAGTATTTGCTCGGTCCTTGTTGAAAAAAAACTCATTGTAATATGAAGAGTTTTACCTATTACACCTCCAACTTGCTGTTTTGTGTACAGCTTTCTGAGAAGCTCCTATGGTCAAAAAGGTCTCACAGATCCAGCCCTGGGCTTTGGCATGTGTTGTCATTGTTTCTAGTTATTCCCAATAAGGGACAGTGTTGATGTGCTCTGCCTGGTTATTTAGGGTCTTAGTTTCAGTCTGCTGTGCCTGTGTGATAGAGGGTTTTGGGGTTGAGGTGTTTTTGTTATTGTGATACTGGATTTTGTTGACTCGCTGGAGAACATTGTCAGGGATAGAAATGTGCTTCAGTAGTTTTGCTCTTTCCTCTTGGAGAAAACTAGAGAGTTTGGCAGCTGTTGCTGATCATAGGATTTTCCTGAGCGATGCACAGGAATGCTAGACTGACTGCACTTGCCTCTTTACAGTCCATAAGGCATGGAAAGAAGCTGAGGTAATTTAACGCATAATTTGCATATTAAGAAATCAACTCTTTGGACATTTGATTAAAACATACAGTGTTGGTGGCCTGAGGAGTTTATCCACCTCTGCTTTGGCGGAGGACAGGGTGTCATTTATCTGCGATAGCTGTGTAACATGTTCTTCTGGCAGGGCTAATTCTGAAGATGTCTTGGAGGCTACCACTGGCTGCCTACCAGGTTTGGGTCTCCAGGATCAGAGACGCCCACCGTTGAGGTTCATTAGTAACACTTACTCACTTTCAGGAACAATGTGGTGAATGCAAAAGCTGGTATCAAGACTAGAGTTCAGGTCTTAGCAGCTTGAGGGGATGTGCATGGTGTTCTGCTGGGGCATCCATGGGCACAGTGGGTGTTTTTCCTTGTGTCCTCACCGTTTTGCATTCATCAGAGTTTGTAGCCAAGACCCTTTAATTTAAGAACTTTCCCTTCCAAGGACGAAGCTTATCAGCCCTCAGGGCACAATGCAAAGTTTGCTGGCTTCCTTCATGAGGGTGTTAGGAAACTCTTCAGAGGACTGACTCCTGGGTTGAATGGATCTTGTATTAAATTCTAATCTTTCACAGCTAACTCGAGGTAATAAATGGTCTTCACCTGTGTGTCTGGAGAACTTGCAAAGTAGGTTTGAGCAGTTTTCCTTTCAAACACGTGGTATTTTAGCCAGTATATCTTGCTGCATATTACAGTCTAGAGAGCAGAGACCTCTTTCCCCATTCTCCCGATGACAGGTTCCTGGTCGTTGACTGAATCGTGTTGTGTGCCTTCACACCTGTTTCCTTCTCCAAAAAAAGGTTTGTTTTTTGTTTTACTTTTAATTTTTTGTTTACTTTAACTTACTTTCTGAAAGTCCTGAACTAAGGTGCTGAGGGGCAGGTATTACTGATACACAGAGAAGGTTTTAAAGATGATCGTTGCTAACATAATTGAAAATAATTATAAACTTACTTTATGTTTAGTGAACTCTTAAGTAATGTTTTAACCTTTACTTGGCTGCTGATAGGATGGTGTAACTCGTGGGGGTGTCATTCTTAAATCTTCAGGAGAAGTGAAGAATCCTGCAAATTCACTTTTCTTTTAGTCTCTGGTTTATTTCCTTCTTGTAGAGGGGGGTAATGTGGGTGCACAGAGGTGCATGCACTCGTAACACAGTGATCTGGTTGGTCTGCACAGGGGGATTTGGTTTCGTGGGATGCAGTGTGTGGGGTTTATTTACTGATCCTGCAGTGACATTTCTGCTCTGTAACAGAGAGAACCTAGTGAGGTAATCTTGGATTACAGTAATTTGGCAGAATGGCAAAATAATGCCATCATTTTTATTTAAATGGAGAAAAAAGAAACAAAGCGTTAGGTATCTAAAATAATCAGTGTTATAAAATCAGAAACCCTTGGGGTTTGAAAGTATTTCTTGAATTGTTTTTTACTAACTTGATAGCCAACCAGTTGTGAAAAGTGGAGTCAGGAGACAGCTGCCTCTCTTTTATTTCCTCCGATGGGATGCAATCCCTGTACCGCAGCAAATGTCTTTGGAGCTGTTTAATCCTATAGGATTTTTTTCTTTTAACTGAAATGATAAATTTCAAGTGGAATGTAATGACAGGGCCACAGCAACTGAGAATAGGAAAGTCAAATCTACATACCTTGTTTCCAGGCAATAGGCACGAGGACGGGACTCAGAGCGACTCTGAAGACCCCGTGGCGCCCAAGGCAGAGAAGGAGACGACAACAGGCAGCGAACGTGCGACAGAGCAAACCAGGCTGCAGCGCCAGATGAGGCGTGACCCCCATGAGATGCTGCACAACAAGCAGGCCTTCGTCATCGAGTTCTTTGAGGACACACCGCGGAAGAAGCGGTCCCAGTCTTTCACACACAGCGCTCACTCCTCCCAGAGCGACACCGATCCAGGGCTGAAGACCAAGGTTGAGAAGCGCAAGAACGCATCGCCAGCCGACAAGTTGGGAAATGCGGTACCACCATCCCACCTTGGGGCTCAGGCAGGCAAACCCAGTAACAGCTCCTCTGGGACCCAAAGAACTAGCTCCTTCAAGAGGGAGAAGACGGAGGATCGGATCAGCTCTTCGTCCTCCTCTGCTTCTAGAACATCGGCCAAAACTTACGGAAGTGTTGGAAGGAAGTCTAAAATGGCTCAGGATTTTATGGCTGAGTACTTGCGGGAGACTGCTCAGTCTGGGAAGCCAAGTGCTGAGAAACCGGCACCTCTGCCCATGCCGGTAGCTCCACGCATGGTTATATCGTCAGAACCAGAGTCTGCCTCTGCTCCACCTCCGGAGGTAAAGTCAGCCCAGGGCAGGAGGAATGATGAGGAAGACAGTGTAAGCGAGACGGGCACATACACCATTGAGACGGAGTCTCAGGATAAAGAGGTGGAGGAAGCGCGAAAAATGATAGATCAGGTAAATGCTGCTTTTCTGTGCCTGGCCACTGAGCTGAGGGCTGAAGGCTTGAGCTTCTGCACCTTGTGCTGGAGGGCCTAATTTCATTAGCTGTTGCTGTGCAGGACTGCTCCCTTCTGAACTAGGTGCAGGGGGGATTTATGGTTAGGGGTGGATAA
The DNA here is from genome assembly GCF_031877795.1 of Strix aluco. Taxonomy (NCBI): domain Eukaryota; kingdom Metazoa; phylum Chordata; class Aves; order Strigiformes; family Strigidae; genus Strix; species Strix aluco. Next base: position 125,778,661 of record NC_133934.1, on the reverse strand, counting down.
TCATCCTGGGTGACTTGTGTTAATGATAGGCCCCAATAGATGGTGAGGCTGGTCTTTAAAAAAAGCTCCAACAAAACAACAAAATTACAAACACAAAAAAACCACAGAGTGTAAGAAGGCAAGGTAAGCCTGCAGCAAGGAGTGCCTTGCTTCCAAAATGGGATTTGGATGCAAAAGTGCAAGAGTGGGCTTGCCATCTCTTTAGGGGAAAGGCAGCAGCAGAATAAAGATCACGCTGATCCTGCTGAGAGCTGTGGCTGGAAGCAGCTCTGTTTTCTAGAACTGCTCCCAAGCCTCTGCCTTGGTGTTGCATCCCCTCCTGCCCGCTGTTAAGAAGACAGGAGCTGCAGCCCATCACTGATGCAGCATCCCATGGTAGGCCAAAGGAGATGCAGGCCAAGGGCTGGTGCTCTTGGTCCTTCACAAGCCTTAATGGTAGGTGGTTCTGTATACAGCTGTGCTTGGTTAGAAAGGGAGTGCTTCTTGGCAGGGCAAGTGGCAGCTGGTTGAGATAGCGAAGGGTGTGGTCTAGGGCAGAGGCAATCCTAGAAGGATCTATACTTGTTTGGATTTTGCAAAGTGAATGATAGCCTAAAAACAAAACCCCAGAGATGAGGGAGAGGCTTAAAAAAACCCACCCAACTAAGTAACCACAGGGCAAACCAAAGTTTGTCTCATTTTCAGGTTTAACTTTCATCTGCGGTCTGTTATGAAAACAAAACTGGCAAGCTGCTCTGAAGATTTAGTGAAGTGTAGGCAGGAAGATAGTGAGATTTAAAGGAAGCCTTAACTGAACTTGGCTTTAGAGCTTTGTATAGGATGTTCTGTGAGCCTGGATCTAGCTTCCCTCTTTTGTTTATTACATTTGTTCCTTATGTGTTCTTTGAAATGTGATTAGAAGCTTTCAGGGCAGGGTGTTTAAGCCACAGCAAGGCCCTAGTCCTGACATTAGATGGTTAATTGTTCTCGTGGGGAAATATGAGGAAAAATGCCACAAATACAATTATTTCTGGGGAGTGGTCTTGGCAGCCATGTGACTTGTGCAGGCAAGCTGGCCAAGTTCTGCTCCTGACTCTGTCATAAACTTGGTGCCGTGCAGACCTGACACTTAAGAAACAAATAATAACTGGACCTCAGTGTTTCTGTCCAGGAAGAAAGGTGATATGAATTCTGGACTTGCTGAGGTTTTGAGGTGACTGTGCTTTTTATTGCCCCACTATTGCACACACACATGTTTTTTTAATACAAGTGAGAGTGGAGAACTTTATGGCTATCTCTGCCCAGACTAGGCACCCTCCATGGTGGCATCTTCCTCTGAATTACTTATAATCAGGGAAGAGAAACAAGCTCTTCTGAGGTATGAATCTTGGTCACCCCCCTGGAAGGCCTGTTTATCTCCAGAGGAAATCTGGCCAACTAGCTCAAACACTCACCCATCTCAGAGGTGCATCCTTTCCCAGGTCCTCACATGGCAGTGCAAGGCTGCTTTGTTCAGCCCACTCTCTGCTACAGTCTATGAAGGACTCTGGAGATGGAGCTTTCCCGTTTTTTTTCTAGTTCTTCATGAATGAGCTTTCCTGACACTCATCCTAAATTTCTCAGGGCTGAAAAGGGACTCCTTTTCAGTGAAAGTCACTACTGTTAGATGCAAAACACTGAAATAATGAGGGAGAGAGGAAAGGTGGGTGTGAGTGGGATTCTATGAATAAGTGTATTTAAAGCTGCTACTGTGAAGTATGTGGATTTACTAGTTTGTATGGAAACATTCGTAAGTGTTTCTTGACCTTTGAGATCATAGTTTGTGTGTGACTAATGCTTCGGGGATTTGGATTTGGGGCTAATGTTTTTCTATTTTCTTGGCTTTTAATCTTTCCCATCCAAACACCTTTTCAGGTTTTTGGTGTTCTTGAGTCGCCTGAATTTTCCAGAATCTCTTCAGCCTTTAGACCAATAATTAAAGGTGAAAAAGATGACTCTGGTTCTCATCAGCATCTAATCAGTGAAAATGGCACTAGCCAGAAGTCACCCTTGCTCCAGGCATTTGCCTCAAAAGCTGTGAGTGGGTCTCAGGCTGATGTGCAGGTATGGGCAGTCCAGGTGGATTTGCTGGGATGGTGGAGGAATAGATGGGTTTTCTGTCTGGATAGAAATGTGATGCATAGATTGATTTCCATTTTGGGAGACTGAGTGATGTGTGTATGAGAGGAGAGATTTTGTGTCTACGATTTGGTTTACAAACCCTCTTTCTGACACCACCTTCCCCACCTTGTTGTAGATGTCTGCAGCTTCTCAAGGGAGTCAGAAGTGGGTGTCTAGGTGGGCAAGCCTTGCGGACAGTTACTCTGACTCTGGATCTGTCTCTGGGCAGGGTGATGGAGGTACAGGTAAGTCTCATCTTGACATTACTATTTGAAGGTGGCTGGATCTAAGACAGGATGTGAAAAGCAGAAATTAAGGGCTTCTGTGCATCTGGCTGCGGTTTATTTTCTGTTTTGGCTAATGTATTTGGGGATGGGAAGGACAGAGTGAATCATTCCCAGTGTAGTAAAGATGGAGAGAGCCTCTGGTTTGCATTTCAGAGTCATCCAAGTTCTTAAATGTTTGACATGACTGAAGGGCACCTGGGAAGGAGAAAGATCGTAAGGGCCTTTGGTGTTAACTAGCCCCGAGTAGTGATTCTTTAGACTGCCTTATGATACCAGATGAAAGCCCTTTGCAAGTTGCCTTGGACTTAATTGCTGACTTGTGCTTTTTTGGTGTGCTTCTCCTGTGGCTGACTGTGCTGAGAATTTTAGGCTGTTCTGGGGCTTGCTGTCAGGTAGCAGGTTTGAAGTGTGGACATCAGCGTAGAAAACTGGGTGCGGAGGGGAGAAGGGGAGCAGGAGCAGATGGGGGTCCTGCTGTAACTGGGAAGACAGCTTAGAGACCCCGTGGTCCTGTTGGTATGTGAGAAAGGGAGAAGAGTGCTTGTTGGCTTTTGTAAACAATTTCAACTTTTTTGGTTGGAAATATTTGACATTACCTTCTTGCCATCAACAGCTATAGATACATTCAGTAAAGATTAGAAGAAGCTTTTGTTTCAGAAGTCATTGCCGCTGTTTTCACACTGTATGAGAACCTGACTCCTGAATTGTTTGAAATATTACCATAGTCAAAAAACCAGTTATCCTGGTATTTAAAGACAGTATCAGATACGAAGTCCTGGCCAGTGGCATGGGAGAAATAAGTGCTCTTTCTGTGAAGTGTGTTCATACTGAGAAGCCCACTCATGCTGGGGTGGTGATCTCTAATTCAGAGCCTCTTAATTGTTGTACAGTCTTTCTCCTGAGACTTTGCTGTGGGATATGATTGTATGAGAATGTGTACTGTGAAAAACACCTTCTATTTAGTCATATGGGCTCTGCTGTGTAGAATGGCACTTAAAACACTGCATCACTGCAGTGGTTTGTCTGATGGCTCTTCATCTCATTCCTGTGGCCTGATTTATGGTAGATAGATGCCAGCACCGCCATTAGCATCTAAAGTATGTGCTTGTACTGAGAGGTATATTATGGGAGAATGAGTGTGAAATCCCACCTTGAGAGAGGGGAAGTGTTGAGCACTGTGATCTAGCAAAGGAATTAAGTCTAGTGTCCGTATTGATAAACATGATGGAGTGAGCATCAGCCAGGTCCTGTTGATGTTCATATTACATAAAAGCTCAGTTCTAAGCATGTGTCTTGTGAGTGCTTTTGTGGACTTGCACTATGCAGGATCAAGCTCTTCCTAAATAAATAAATAAGTGGTATAGTTGTACAACATCTGAGTCTTGTCCACTTAACTCTCTTCAGAAAGTGGTGTAGCCCCAAAACCAGGGGAACCAGAAAACGCTGTGCCCTTGAGAACAAGGCGCCTTCTTCCCCAACTCCCACCAAGCGAGAAATCGGACAGCCCCACACCCACGGTTCTGGTTTGCCAGGAGTCCTATTCTGAGGTTACCAAGAGAACCATCGTGAAGGACCACTGCATGGAAGCCTATGGTGATCCCAGCAGCCACCTCTTCATCCAAGAAGACTTGGATCCAGATAGCCTCAGTGATGCCAGCAGATCTGATGATGGCTTCGGCACGGAAAAAGGCAAGAAATATAAAGAGAACAATAAAATGCTAGAGCAGATGGGGGAAGACACAAGATCAGAGAGCCGGCAGCCAGGAGCCTCCCGGGTCTCAAACGTGAGAGCTGTAAGTGAGCCAGTTTCTACTTCGTTCTACATTGGTGATGACAGCAACGACGCGGGGATTCCCTCCAAGCTCTCTCTGAGCGTGTCTCATGCTCGAGCAGACAAAGACAGCAAGGATCAGGAGTTTTCCTTCAAGTCTGCTGGCACAGCAGTTCCTGGAAAGCCACCAGTCAAAGATGTTAGCGCTTACATAAATGCAGCTGGAAAAGTGGTTATTTCCCTTCATCAGAGTCTTCCTCAAGATCAAGAAAACATGGCAGGAAAGGAAACATCATCTTTTGTTAGACAGGAAAGTTTTACCAAAGATAAATCAAGCAGTGGTGTTCCTCAGAATAAGCTCCCACATATTTCAAGTCACCCTCTGCTTAAAGATTTAGAGGCTGTTCGGTCAACTCGTATGGACTTTGGTCAGGAGACTCATCTTCTCCTTAAGGACACTGAAACTGCTTTGGCAGCACTGGAAGCCAAATTACTTGGTCAAAGCCAACAGTTGGAGCCCTCGGAAACTGCTGGTCAGCTGGAGGACTCCTTGTCAGGGGACTCAGACGTGGACACTGCCAGCACGGTCAGCTTGGTGAGCGGCAAAAACGTCCCGACGAGTGCCCCGAAACGTAAAGTGGTCGCGAGTTTGCAGAAGGAGAAATCTTCCTCCACACCATCCATCCAGGACCAGTGTGGGCAGCCCAGTGCTCGGGACAGGCTGACAGAGAAGCGGAAAACACAAGCACCAGAAGCATCAAACCGTGTGGAGGCCGCCAAACGCTTCCAGATGAAGCGGAGTGCTGGGACTCGAGGGTCGCTTGACTTCACGGATGATGAGAGAAGCTCGAGTTTGCCCTACTTACCAGTTCCCGACGCAGTCGTGTCTGACCATGAACACTCGGTAACCCGGCCGGTTCCTAGAAGGAAACCTTTTACTCAGGCCACCAAGGAGGACCACAGCAAAACAACCTCGAATGTGCAGAAAATCCAGCAAGTTCTCACCCGCTCCAACAGTTTATCCACCCCGCGGCCCACAAGGGCCTCAAAGCTACGTCGTGCCCGGCTGGGAGATGCTTCAGACAACGAATGTGTTGATACTGAGAAAACACCTGCCAACCCTGAAGCCTCCGCTCCGGGCCCCAAACAGTCCGCAGAGACAAAGAAGCTCTCCCGGCTAGACATCCTCGCCATGCCGAGGAAACGGGCAGGTTCGTTTACAGTGCCCAGCGACTCCGAGACGGCGCAGTCGAGGACGGGGTTTTCAGGCCGGAGTGTGGAGTCCTATCGGAAGACGGGTGTTTCGGAGGTTAGAGCCGCGGCGAGGAAAATGGCCGCCGCTGCCTCTGCAAAGCAGCCTTTTAGCAGGACCCGTTCAAGCAGTGTCAAGTATTCCTCCTCGTCCAGTAAGTGCTCGTGCTTTATGTTTCTCCCCTGTTCCCCTCTTTCTGATTCATAGGCTGCGCGTGGTTGCCAAGGATTGGTAGCTCAGTAATACGAGTGCTGCATCGGTGAGTACAAAAGTCTGCGTTAACAAGTGGTACAGAGGTTGGGATTTCCTGTGGTTTGGAGACAGCAAAGCATATCTCATATCCAGTGAGATATTATCGTGGTGTTGTCTGTGAGGATATTCCAAATAGCTATTTTTCTTTCTTTTTTTTCCCAGTGACTTTGTTTTTTGAACAACCAGTTGTCATTTGACAGGAGAATGTTGGCCATTTTTCTGTTAAAAAGGTAGAATTTAATGCCTTTTCAGTGCTACAAGGAATTACGTTCTGTTTTCCTTTGACTTCTAAGATTCAAAGTTTGCTCCTAGAGAGTTTATAATGATGTTGATGACAACTGATGTCCAAGGAGGCAGGTTTGAAGGCATCTGAAACAGGAGAACAAGAAATAAATGTCCCTGTGTTGTGAAGGCTGTTCCCTTGTTCTTTCTGTAAAAACAAATGTGGAGCTGGACACTACATGTTGATTTCCCCAAGAGATTACCACTACTATGTGTTTTTATTCACTTTTGCCATAGGTAAAGCAGATGCACAGTTGTGCTTCCCAGGAGGCGGATGTTTGAGGGCTATCTTGCCCTGTAGCTGTGCACTCAACAGACCCTTGCAGTATCAACATTTGTCATGTTGAAATCAGCCTTTAATTAAGAGGTGGGGACAATGCAGATGACAACTCTGAGATGATAATTGGTAATCAGAGATTGTCCCTGACACCTTTGGTCTAAATCCTGGTCTATGCCTGTAGTCCTTGATTTACCATGGGTGTGGCAAAGCAGATTTGTTTGTTTAGGTTTTTGGGAATGACAGGGCCAGAGGGACAGGAAGAACCCCTTTGCCAGGGTTTCTCAGGCCTGTTGAGAGGGATGCTATTTTCAGCAGATCTGTGTTTTTGTAAGGGGTCGTAGAGTTCTGGATGTGTCCTTTTTGTGTATTTTCATACAGTTGAATTAATTATCCTTTTTGCAGTATTCATTTTTATTGCATGCTAAAAATGTTATTTGCTGCTTGCTTTGATTTGGATTGTTTTAGTGCATCCAGCTTCCCTTTTATTTTAATGATTTCTTTCTTACACATTTGTATATGCGTGTAAATCAGAATGTGAATAAGCTAGAAGAGTATGTACAGTCTCTTCTCTTGCCTTTTTTGAGATGATGCAGTTATTGACTTCTTGTTAAACAATAACAAATTTAAAGCAAAATAATGTGGTCGGAGTTTTCCAAACAGCAGGCACTCTACACTCCGTCTGCCTTTGGACCACAGACTTCAAATCATTTGGAGAAAAATGATAAGTGTTGGCCAGTTCTTGGTTTAAATGAATTGGTTTTTGATTTCCAGAGCTCTGTAGAAGCATGCTAACAGTTTTCCTTGTGCATAGTTGCAGCAGATGATGCTAATCCTTTCTCTAAATTAGTTGCTCTTAAAATACTAACCTCCTAATTCCTTGATAGGATTGTGGACCTTGTACAAGCTCTAAGAATACTAGTGTACTTCATGCTTCGTTGTGCTGTGCCAAGTGTGTGATGCATGTTCCTATACTAATGCTATTATAGCTAGAGTGAATCAACACCTAGCACCCTGCTCCTGGAACAAAAATGAGATGCTAGTAAGATGAACTATTGCACTGTGCCATCAAGACATTTTTTAGCATGATACGATAATCCTTGAAAGCACTGGGTGTCAAACTTTGGGAGTAAGGAGGCAGATGTGCCTGATTTATTCAAGGATGTCTTAAAGTGTTTAGCTAACCACAATAGTTTCCAACTCTCCCACTGCGAGAAAGTTAATCTTGCTAATGGAGGAACAGAATGAACTATCCAGTCATGAGACAAGAAACGCTGGTAAATTGTCAGGCCATCTAAAGTAGCTTTATGTGAAACGCACAGGTAACATCAGAATAATCCAAGTTACCAATTCTAAAAAGCTAAGGGCCTGTCTCCCCTGCTCCTCTGTACATGATTTGTTTACTCTCTAATTTGAATGGTACTGAGGGAGTTGATTCTTATTTCCCTTGGTGTACAGGGATGGAGAATCAGGCTCTTCATTTTAAAATTGCTATTCAATGACAGGGTGGCTTCTTGATTCTAAACCTGTGTTTAAAAAAACCCCCAAAACTCTACTGATAGAATATGAATGAATTCTTATTTTATTTCTGTGCATATATATATATTTTAACCCTAAGCCAAAACATTTATTTAGCTGTAGCTGAGATAGCAATGTCTAGGAATACTTTTTTCACTGTACGGTAATTATCTCTAGTTTCTACCTGCATCTTATATGCCAAATTTGTTATTTTTGTTTGTATGATCTATGATGCTGGTTTAATTCACTTGCAGTGTTTCAGTGTTATGATAATCTTGGTAACACAGTGAAGCTTTTAGATGTTGTAATTTAAATAACTTGGCTGGTTCTGTGTTTGGTGGGCCTTCATTCTCCAGGGAAAGTCGGAAGGGAATGCAGCGGTATCCATAGAGAGTGTAGTAAGGCAGCGAACACCAGGAGCCCAGTTTTCAAATAAGGACATCTCAGTGCTTCCCATGCAAGGAGGACGTGGGTGTCTACAGATCTGCAGAACCGGTTGGGACAAGTGGGCAGCTTCCACTTGGCTCCAGGGGTTGGAGCTGGTCCCGACTGTGTGAACACTCTTTCTTGTAGAGTGTCATTAATGGTGAATTGCGAGGCAGGAGGTGAATGTGGGGGTGTGGACTCTTGCAAGTAACACCAAGGACCATGGTCTGTTCTTCACTCAAAAAACCCTTCTTTTGCTTGTACTTGCAGCTAACTGGAAAGGTGTCTGCAGGCTTGAAAATTGGGCTCTTTTTAGAAAAGGACTTCTATGGGACTATAAGGAGTCTGAAATGTGTGCTGCTTATACACAGAGCTTCTGTGCATGGAAAGCCAAGTCTGTGGTAATAATTTACTACATTGGAGTTGTTAACACAGTCATTTTGCTTTTCCACTGGAATTTCCCAATCCAAATTTGTATAGTGAATGGGAGCCATAGAAGTGCTCAACTTTTGAAATAAGCCTGAGAACGTGGTGTTAAATTTAAAATCTGCACAGAAACTCTCCTCTCCTTATGCTCTTGGGCTAGTTTTGTGTTACCTTTTTGCCCTTTTGTAGTTATTCTTTACTACTTTCCTCAGTCTGAAACCAATTCATTTTTTATAAGCATCAAGGCGGAGACCACAGGGTTCAGATTACACTTCTACTTCGGAGGAGGAATATGGCTCAAATCACAGCTCCCCTAAACACAAACGCTCCCATACTTCAACAGCCACACAAACGCCGAGGATACGTGGCTCTGGGCTGAGCAAGCAGAAGCACAACGGCAGAGAAACGGATGACGATGAAGATTTTGATGACCACCCTGACCCCTACAACTTCATGGCGCAAACAGCAGAGATAGCAGAAATAGCCAGGTGAGGTGGGGCTTTCTGTATTGACCCAGATGTTCAAAATGGGTTGAGTTTTCCTTGGTGTTAAAATCACACCCAGATGAAGAGGTAGAAGGAGATGCACACTCTCCTGTTGTTTTTGTGCCTCCCATCTTCTTCATATCTGAACATCAACTTGTTCAGACTTGGAAAGTTTTCATGAAGCTTTACAGCTAAGATGTGCTGGTTTTACCTTCTCTCTAGAAAATGCCAAGGCGCAGGGCATTGTTTTCTTGGTTTGTTTCTTGTTCAAGCTGTGGACAGGTCTCCTCTTGTAGCTTGACGTCTGTCAAAATATGTAACTGTCTATACCTGCTTATCGCTGCTTTCTGCTGGAAGTTACCTGCACACATGGATTGGCTGGTGTGAGCTGTCCCAATTCTCTGCAGGGGAAGTCAAATGGATTAGCAAAGACTGAATATGTAAACTATTGAAGCTGCTTTGCCTGAAGCTGCCGAGGGAGCAGTAAGCAGTTGCTGTGGGGCAGAAACCTCTTTGCTTGGCACAATTGAATCCAGACCTGTCTAGGCCCTATGTATAAACGAGTCGTTGCTTAGCTTGATGACCCTGGATACAGGACCTGTTGTATACTGGTGGTCTGATGGTTGCCTGGAGGACCTCGGCGGTAAAGCAAACAGATTCTTTTTTTAAACTGTGGCATTTGAGGTTTGACATCTCTAATATGCAACCGTGTTATGCCAACTTTCCAGAAATACTGGTCTTCAGTTGTACTGGCCATACTTGAAATACTTTTGACTGAGGAAGCCATCTTCTGTCTGCTTTTGGTCAGCATTTCCACGGCACCCATATCACTTGCCGCACTGATCTCAAAAGGGCTTTTCTTGCCTGAACATTGCTGTCAGGCTGCTATCTGTGTGTCAGCCTTCAAACCAGGCTGCGTTACCTGTGCCGCACGCAGTGTGCGTGTGGGAGACGCTGGCTTCCCTCCATTCCTAGCCCAGGAGAGCGCTTCGGGTTGCAGCAGCTATAAATAAATGGTTGCGTCAGACTTGTCTGGCGCTGCACATTGCTGGGCTCGGTCACAGAGTCTGCGTCGTAATTGCAGTTCTGATTTCCGTTGCTGCTCCCAAATTAACTGGGAGGGGTTTAGAGGAGTCAGAGAGAGTTAAAAGGGAAAATGCCACTTGTTTACAGTAAGTGAATCACATAATGGATGTGTTTGGTGACAGCTCTATCCAAACCAGCACGGATAGGGGGTACCTTAGGCAGGCAGATCAAACGACTTTTTACTAGTTCAATTATGCATTTTCTTGCCGAGGAAATGTTTTGATGAACTGACAGTTTTATTACAGTGCTTGGTTTTTCGAATTAAAGAGGAAAGTGTCTTTTAGATGAAACTAGCTAGCTGGAAGATTATTTTTTTCTCTTAGAAGCTTTTTGTTAAAATTACCACAACAGCTATGGTTGGTCTGAAGGTGGTGTGTTTGGTGGTTTTTTTTTTTTTTTTTTAAAGCTCTGCTAGCAACAGTCCAGAGACTTAGAAATTGTTTTTGAGGTCTAGAGCAAGTAGAGCAGAGTGCTGCAGTCACTGAGTGTTAACTGGATACCTGTCAGGGGGCTTGAAGTTTCAAGATTTGGTTTCTGAAAACCAGACCCCTCTAAGGTATGCTGTGCTTACCCTGGTAATCCCTCAGCCCTTCTGGAGACTGTGGAGGCATACTTTGATTTACAGTCTATAAACCACAAAGGAGAAGGAAAGAGATGTGAAATTTTGTTATTTAAGTAATGAAGAAAAAAGCTTTTCCTTGTATGGGCTTTTTAAGGGAGAAGAAAGAAGTCTCAAGAAGAAAAAGCGGCTGTGTTCTATTTAAAAAAAAAAAAAAAAAAAAGTAAGTAGAATGGATGGGGGGAGCATTAACATGATGATTCTTTATGGGTTGTCTCCAACACTTTCTGGTAGTGTGTGTAGTCACTAGAATTTGCTTTATATCAAATGTCTACTTTAAAGCGGGTTCAGGAGGGGTGTGGATTTATTTTGTTCCTCTTGTATGCAGCCAGAGTATTCCTCATCACCCTGCCAAGGCACCCCCCAAAAAACCTGCTTTCCCTAGCCTCCGCAGCGGTTATAATTCATACAAACTTTTGGTGGCTGCTTCTTTTATATTTTATGAGTACAAGGCTTGTTGTATCATGTGTCCTAATGGCTCTGCTGCATGCCCTGTGCTTCAGACTCAGCCAGACCTTGGTGAAGGATGTGGCTATCCTTGCTCGAGAGATTCACGATGTTGCTGGCGATGGGGACTCACAGAGTTCATCAGGGACGGGACAAAGCACCTCCCTCAGCTCTGTGCCCAACACTCCTGCTTCCACCATATCAGCGAGAGAAGAGGTAAGATCCCAAACGACAGAAATCTCCACCTCTGAATGTGAGCAAGTATGTGGGGTATGGTTGTGGTGGGAGACCAGAGCAGTATCCCCAGTTGCTGCAACATTAGAAGAACCTCACCCCTTGCCCCCCTGAAAAAACACCAGCAGAAGGATTGACTGCAGTCTGTTTAGGGTGCTCTTTATTTTGCCCTCCGCTGTGCCGCAGCCAGCCTTGCAAGAGGTGGGAGCAGGCTGAATGGGTCAAGAGCTATACTGGATCTAGGCAGGTTTGGCTTTTGTTGGGGGCATCCTTACTGTGCCACCAGGAAGTAGGAGAGCCCTAGTGTCAAAATGTTAGATTCCTCATATTATTTCCTTTAGGATCTCATGACGTATAGTCAGACTTTAGTCTCTGAAGTTTGCATCTGAGGAACAGGATGGGATGGGGGCATGCTGCGCTGCCATACCAGGGAGCCTGAGTCTCTCTTCTTCTTCCAGACAAGGCACTGACGGTGTGCTCTGGCTGCACACTCTGTATCAGCTCTGTATTTTGTACCTCTGCTGTGTCCTTTCTGTCAGGGCCATTGAAACGCTGTGCAGCTGTTTCTTGAATCTCCTCCCTCCATCTGTGTATTGATGGGCAAGGGCAGGGACTCTGCTCTCCAGTCAGCAAGGTGGGCAAGGAGGAAGGCAGTTAGCCTGGGAAGTGCTGTCCTCCAGCCTTCACTGAGCCTGTGGCTTCCTCCCAAACTGTGTATCACAGTTTGTCTGCACTGGAGTGGGGAGGAGAGAGGCCATTTCTTAATTTGGCTCACCAGTGCTGCAGCGCAAGGACTCAGCTCAGCTCAAACTTGGCTGCAAGGTCACCAGGAGGCTCCAGCTGCAAAGCAAAATAGCTGTTGCTGATGTTTAAATCCATATTCCCTCCTGTCTAACACCAGCTTGGGCTTAAAAAACCACACAGGGCTCTTTATCTGCTGTTCAGATGGGCCTCTTGGGCCCCCTGTTGTCTTTGACTGTTGTGAGAATTGCAGTTTGAACCTAAGCAGGGCTCAAAGCTGAGGACCAAACTTCTTGCCTTGTCAAGAGACTACTTGGAGGCCCTGTCACCCTGCAGTGATCATCACAGCAGTGAAGGTGCAAAGCAGAAGTTTAGGGAGATACCCAGAATATCAGGCAAGTGTGGCTGTGCTTGTTAAGCCAAGATCAGCTGCAGCCTGCTTAGGGAGCTTTTTTTTCCTGGGGCTGGTGGAGCCGCAGTGCACAAATATTTTTGCAATAACTTCAGGCTCTGAGATAGTGTTTTACTGCTTCTGTTGCCATGCAAGTGCCACACCTACAAAACTGCCTTTTGTATTATTCTTTTTGAGCAGTTAAGGTGACAAATCTACATTACTTCTGACTTGCAAATGAAACGTTTGCTTTGGGTTGGTAATGACCAGTGCTCAGCACCAATTTCCTTCCAGAAAGGCAGCGCACCTACTGCTTTGTCAAGTGCCACTGAACGGTGCAGCTGTGTCAGGATATACAGAGGAATGTTCCCTGCTGCTAGAGGAGGAAGGACACCTGCAAAAAGCTTGTGTTTCTACTCTGTGCAAAATGATGGCTTCCAAAGTTCGAGGTAGTGATCCTGAATGGCTTGCCAGGATTGCTCAGACCCAGGCGAACTGAGGGTTTCTCTGTGACGTGGCTTTGCAGCGCTGCTGTGTGCTGTGTGGGATGTGCCAGTCAGCCCCCTCGCAATGGTCTGGAGAGCCAGTGTAAGGCTGGAGGTAATGCTCCAGGCTGTACCCACTGCTAGAGCCACTTTTTAGGTCTTACACTGGTGTAAATGAAGAAGCGGTGGTAGGAGTCTGTGAAGACAGGTCAGGAGCCATAACCTTTGGTATGTTCAGCCAGTGGTGGCTGAAACCACCATAAAGGCTTTTAACTAGATTTGCTCCAAATAGGGTTGAATAAGACTGTGATTTCAGTAGGGCCAGCGGCTGGGAGGCCATTTTAGTTACACCCAAAATGCTGATATGCATCAGTGGAGCTGCCCTTATGTTAGCGATGGCCACGAACGGGTTAAATTGGCAGGAATTTCTACTCCCGATGCTGGAATGTAGAGCTGAATGCTGAATAGCTTGGGATCCTCAACTGTGCATCTTGGGGTTCATGTTATGAATGGGAGTAATATAAACTGATGTGGGTTTAATAAACACAAATTATGCCTTTGGAACTGAACTAGAATCAGTGGACACACTTCCCTCAGTCTGGGTGCTGCTGAATCTGTGATAAAATAACTATTTTGGCTTAATGCAGGGAAGTCGCTAGGAAATAGCGGAAAATGAATGTGTGTGATGCTAAACACTGAATTTTGTGAGTGTTTATAAAGCAACTTTATATTAAGTATTCTAGGAAAGGACACAGGGATGAGAAATAGCTAATATAGTAACGTATTGAAGCATCTGATAAAATATGTGAATATAAAATGTTTTCTGAGTGTGACTGTTTCTTATACTGCTCTGGCTCTCGCAGTGTTGTATGCCATTCTGCTAGCTCTTGATTTTCTACTAGTAAATATTTATACCTCTGCTGATAAAGTGGGGGAAAATGCAGGAAAAGTAAGTGCTGATGCTGGAATCACTTCTGAGGATTTAACATCATACCAGCAGCTTCACTTTGGACCAGTGTGTGGCACAGCAATTTCTCAGCCTCAAATGAACTGCTTTTTAAATTACTTTTATTATGAAGCTTGGTTAAAGGTTAAAATAGTGAGCATTCTCTTAAAAGTTAAGATGAAGCATTAGATTTAAACCTTATTCTTCATGTTCTGTCCTTTCAGGTCCAGTGTTGGCTTGGATGTTTTCCAGGGAGGTTTTCAGTTCCATAGTGGATGTTTGGGGTATTTTTGTTTGGTTTTGTTGCTCTCGGCTGTATAGTATAATAGCCTAGATTCCTGACATACTGAGCTGAGTTCTACCACAAATCAAGCAAAAAAACCCCAAACAAACCAAAGAAAGGGTCCAGCAAGGGTGAAACCTTCCTGCTTCCTGTTTACCAAAGCCATGGTTTGTTTGGGATGCCTTGTTGTGGGTGTGTAGTTTTTACAGGACCCAGCTTTCTGCAGAGCTGAGCAGTCAAACTGAAAGCTCAGCTGCTGCAAATGTCAAGTGGGTCATCCCAAATCACTGGCCGCTTCTGCAAATTTTAGCCCTGTGTGAAATTATTTTGCTTGGTCTTTTCTTAAAGTTGATAATGATATAGCAAAAACCTAAGAGCCCAATTATGTTTGTTAAGTTGTTTAATGTACTTAGTATGAATGTTGGTATGGCAAGAGGAAATGCTTACGGGTGTGACAGAATGGAAAGCATGAAGAGAGATCAGGTCACATATGAAAACCTCCTGGTGCTGGGGAGCAGGTGCCATCCTTACCGTGTTTTCAACTGGTGGTGCTGAGAACTGCTGGACTGTAGGAATATCTCGTTCCCTTCTGATGCTGTTTCACTGCTGCAAGCAGCCTGACTTACTTTTTCTGCACTTCATGAAAGGATGCTTAAAAGAAAGAGAAGCTTATTAGCTAAACATTTTGTCTGTTGTGCCCCTGTACCATAATACCTCATACCTTCTGCCTGTGTATAACCCAAGTGCTATTGCATGGAGTGTGGGGAGCCTGGACCTTGGATGGCACAGGGTTTCCTCACAAGAGCTGTGTGCTTTGCCAACCAGAAAACCTCCTGGGCTGTATATTTAGCCTGTTCTCTGTGCTCGGAGGGCTGCTGAATTTCATTCAGCACAGTCTGTTTCAAAGTAACTGGAGAGCTGCCCAAGACTGCCTCTGGTTGGTGACCAGGACCCCCATGGGCTTCAGTGCATGTGGGAGGTGGGCATCGAGTGCTGATCCTCAGGAATGTGCCTTTGGGAATGTCGACCCAAAATAACCCCAAACCATGTGTTCTCTTGTGATACTTGCTGTCACAGTCATTCACTAGCATTGATCTCTTTGTTTCTGTTTTAACACAGATTGCTCGTAGATCTTTTCGGCTGGCATATCCATCTCAGGTGCACTTTCCATCCCATTATTTTTGTATCTCTGTCTTGTCACTGTTATTTTCCTCCCCTTCTTTCAGAGTTTTTGTCTCTCAGTCAACCAAAGAGGAGTAGCTGTCTTGTCTTTTCTGTTCTTTCTGTTAATTATTTGCATTGTCAGTGGTTTTGTATTGCTTTTTCATCTCTTCCATGTGTTACTAAATGTTTTCTGATTAATTTTAGTGTGGCTTTAATGTTGCATTGATATACTAAAACATAAGATATGGGAAAATAGGGCCTTTTTGAGTTTTAGCTAAATTTAAAAAAGGCAAAGATGTACTTTTCAACTGCATACTCAAAATTATAAAGTGAAATAGCCCCGCTGAGTTTCACAGGATGACTCCAGTGGGTAGACGCTTGCAGGATTGGGGTCTAGTAATTTACTTAGGAACCCATACCTGTCTGAACAAGACTTAAATGAATCAGTGTTCCTCTGGGGCTTGCCTGAAAATCTGCAGTACCTGCAGTGAGTGCCTGTGTGCCTCCTTCCCTACTAATTTTTAATGACTCATTACTCATTATTTCCAAGTTGGTGCAGCACATTCCAGAAGCAAGTCTGAACTACCAGAAAGTGCCTCCGGGATCAGTGGAACTGAAGGATTTTGACCAAAATATGAACGATAATAGAGAAGATGATCCCTCAAGAAAAACGAGGACAAGAAACCGTGAGGAGGCAGGCCACCTTTTTCTTTACTTTATATATGACATTGCTTTAAGCTGCAGTATGTATACCTGCTCTTTCTAAGCTACCAAAGGAGGCTACTCAAAAAAAAAAAAAAAAAGCACTTCTCAAGAGCCTTGACTTGTAGGTATAGAAACAGCGTTTAAAAAAGCAAAAAAAGAGGAACAGAATCACCCTTCTTGCCAGTACTGACTGGAAGTTTCTTCTCTTGTGTAAAACTCCACTAAAACCTGAGGCTTGGTCACTGGTTTGGGAGGAGGCATTCAATGTCAGAGCCCACTTATTTCACTGCTGTTTTAAAGAAAACCACAAAAATCTCAGCTTTGAAATCCCGGACACAAAAATCGCAACTTTGAAATCACCTTCGTTTTCTGCAGCCAATATCCTGGTTAGAGCTGTCTGTGAAGCAGCACTGGCAGAATCTGGATCTTGCGAGGAGTTTCTGCAGCTGGGCTTGAGTGCTGTGGCACAGCTGGTTTGCTGTGTGGTGCCCTGCAGATGGCAAAGCCAAAGCCACTTGTTCTGCATTGCTCCCCCCAACATACACAATTTGCTGCAATTCTTCTGGGCTGAGAGAGCAGGGTAACCTAGAAGTCACTGGCATGGTGCTAAAGGGTGAGGAAGCCTGACCTGAAACTGGAGGCTGGGGCAGGTGTTGGGGTGAGGGGTATAGCAGGGTGATGGTGCCAGGGAGCGGAGGAGCTGATGCAACCCTCGGCTGTTGTTTCTGCTTGTTTTCAGCCTGCTGGCTCTGGTTGGGTAGGAAGAGCTGGGACAGAGGCTCCAGGGAGACAGGGCTGGCAGGAGCGGAGAGCTGGGCTCCAGCACAGGCACTCAGCTGCTCTGGAGGTGGAGTGTGGCTCAGATGGGAGGATGGGGGGGCGAGCTTAGGCTGAGCCACTGGTACCGATCCTATCCTGTCACTGATTGAAGCAATCCCTCACTCTCCTGTAGAGGGGTGCCAAGGCTGAATAAAAGATGCAGGTTCAGACTGCCCCCAGCTGATGTGGGCTTTCCTGGCAGAAGCCTGGGGGCTCTGCTGAGCCACAGGACTTGGAATAGTTGGGGTTTGATGGTTTGTTGTTGTTTTTAACAAAGCAGAATGTAACATGGTGGGATACCTGGCTGTGAAGGTGGCTTGAACTCATATAAATCACATTAGATGGTTTCACTGAGACTGCTTGTGGGACTTCTTGCATTGTGATTTGGCTTTTGATTTTTTTTTGGCGGGGGGAGGTGCCTGTGAAGCTTGGAAAGCCTTAAGCTTTTTGTTTCAGAAATGCTTAAATGGTTATGTTACTGCAGACAACTGTCTCTCTGTCTCTAGAAAAAAAAATCTGAACAAGTTAGTATTAATCTTTTTGCCAAAGTGCTGCAACAAAGCTGTACATCATCTTCATCTCCCTTGAGCTTCAAGTATCATTCACGTAGATGAAGATGTTTCAGTAGAGATCACTTACTGTAAAAAAATTTCCAGTTTTGTAATATGCCACTTTTGCTAGAAGTTCTCTCATTTGCCCTTATATTTTAGGTAATCTTTGACAATCTGATGTTGAACCCAGTGTCCCAGTTATCACATACAATCCGTGAAAATACAGAAAACCTAGCTGAAAAAATGAAGTAAGTAACTTTTTGTCCCTGGCCTGAAATGTTGACTTGCTACCGAGTTTGTTGACTTGCTGCTTATGGAAGATAATGCATTGTCGCCTCGGAAGGTCTTGTTATCAAGATGCAGGGAATCTAGATGTAGGAAACTGTGTGTGCAGTGAACGAGGGGCAATGTGATTATTTGCTATCTCTTTTCCTCATATATGAGGAAAATTTCAGCCTTTGGAATTTTAATGCTGGATTTGTAATGCCTGTTGATGCCTTAACTTTGAAATGTTGCCTGTGCAAAGATACAGCAGAATATTGGTGGATTGTCTCCTCTTTCCTTCTCTGTCCCAAGGCTCTTGGAAAGCCTGCAGGTCACCAAGCTTGTGAAATCTCTTCAGAGCTTGTTGTTTCTATAGAAGACATCAGTTAGTGAAGGACTTGGGATTGTTCCTAAATCAGCTGAAAGGCACTTTATGCAGTCACTAATCCACTAATCTCCTTTGTTGCCATATCTTGTGATAATTAAGTCTTTTAAACAATCAGCTTTTGGATGGCAATTTTAAGACCTGCTCCACTTCTTGTGCTGCAGGATTCTGTTTCAAAACTCGGAAAGGACCTGGGAGGAGATGGAGGCCAAAATGAATTCAGAAAATGAAGTGCCAATTCTGAAGACATCAAACAAGGTAAGACCACGCAAACAAGTGAAATACTGAAGGCTTTCATCCATGAAAGCTTTGTAAGAAACTAAAACAACAAGCTCTGGCCCTTTTCAAATCCATTTCTGAAGTTTCTAGTCCATTTGCATGTGTTGAACTGCTGTTTTTTGTTGCTATTTGAAATGTGACAAAGTGAGTTCCTTCAGCTGTTGTGTTTCACCAAAACCTCCCTTCTCCCTTTGTGATTCATCTTCAGAGACCAGTCCCTTAACGATGTTCAAGTTCAGGGTCATTAGGCCTCATTTAAACATCTGCTAAAGCATCACCTACCATGTGGTTGCCACAGCTTCAGTTGTAGACAGGTGTTTCTCATGAATGTTTGTTTTCTTCACCTGTAACAGTTTGATAATAGGGCAATAAAAAAGCTTCAGCCCTAGGGTGGTGTTTGTGCTCTCATGACCTCTTATTGTCATTGATAGGGACTGACAGTGGTACAATAATGGACCCAGTAAATATGTTTAATGCTAAGTGTACATACAACACTGTACAAGACCTGTGTAGCTCAGTGCTACAGCAGTATATGTGTGGTCAGTTGCTTTGTCTGGTCTAGGAGTTGAGTTTACAAATATCTCCATGTATTTGGTATTAAGGGAGATGTGAGGAGCCTTTGTACAGTTAATCTGGCTAACATGTCAAATCTAAAAACCACTGTGGCTATGAACTGGGTGGTGGTGTAGCACTTGGTGAAATGATGCAGAGCAGAGGTCCCAGTGCACTGACCAAAGGCACCTCGATGCAGATACTAGCTTTGTCTTTTCTGTTAAACAAGCAAGGTTGGAACTGACTTGAATCTTTTTGATCAGATAAGGCAGAAGGAGTAAGACTAGATTCCTGCGTCAGTTGAGTACTTTGTTGCTTAATTTTCCATTCTGATGCTTTTGTTTCTAGGAAATCAGTTCTATCCTGAAGGAGCTTAGGAGAGTTCAAAAACAGCTTGAAGGTTGGTCATTTAAAATGTTCTTTTTGTCTCTCAAATGCCAGTAAGTTATACAAAATAAAATGGCTTGATTTGCCAGTGAAAGCTGGGAAAGGATGCAGAAGTTTAGTTTGTTCGCACAGTGCTCTCTGACGAGCATATGGAATGAAGAGTAGATTTATCTTGTGCTGCCAATTTTGAAGAAAATTTTGACTTTTGAAATGTGGAAGCTGTTGCTGCAGAAATGCTTTGTTTGTGGAAATTAGCATATTCCCATAAGATGAACTGGCAAAGGTCTGTTCTGCTGAAATAATACTTAGCAGCTCTTTCAGCCGATAAGCTGTGCTACACTTTTTGGGCTTGAATTTTGCAGATAGAGCTGTGCGATAGAAAAGGCAAGACAAGCTCTTGCATCATCCAGAAGCTTAATAAAGACATATAAAAACATACAGGCATCATTTCGGCCTTCTGCTAAAAGCTTGCCATTTGGCTGCTGTAGTTTGTTTTTTCCAATTTAACCAGAAAGTTGAGTGTCCTCATAGCTTCACTTTGGGTGAGGTTTTGCTTGTTAAAGCTGCTTAGGCCTGAAGGTACCAATAATAAAAATACCATGTCTAAAATGAACGTGAGTACTACCTACCATTCTACTGCCTTCAAAATGGAGGCAGCAACCTTCTGTTTAGAAACTCTGAGTGCTGCTAATGTCTCTGTATGTCTTTTTTTCTCCCTCCCCAGTCATAAACGCTATCATTGACCCTACTGGAAACTTGGATGTAGTTGCCAGTAACAAAGCATCTTCTGCTGCTAAACAACAGACAGCCGCTAAAGTCAGGACTGCTAACACTTCTGGGTCCACACTGGAGACTTTGTCCCCAGCACAGATGAGAAACTACACACAGAAATCGAACTGTGGATCTTCTAGCTTACGAGATTCAAATTTCATTCCAGATGGGGAGAAATACGTGATCTGATACAATATTTTGTATTGCTATCATATTGTAATCTACTGTTGCATTAGTATTGTGTATGAGTGGTTTGTGGACAGTTTGTGTGGAGCAGTTGTTTAGATTGCTAACACGTTGCACAAAAAAAAAAAAAAATCTATGCTGTGAGGGTGAATGGAAAGTCTGTGTATGCCTTTTAAACAAGACTAGCACTGTGGAGCAGCACATAGTCAGCATAGAGGCAAACTGATTTTTAGAAAATTACTCACTTATTCTTCCAGTGTGCCATAAGAAAACAGGCTTTGCATACGCTCCATTCAATACTGCCGAAGCTAAAGTGTTCTTGCATTGGCCTGTTTATAATTATTCACTTGTGACGAGGCGCAATTTAAAAAAAAAAACACCACTTTTTTGGTACTATATTTGTTTTGGTTTTATTTTTTGATTTTTTTTTTTTAAGTGTACAAGTGAAGCATTACAACTCTGTTGGAATCAATGTGTAAATCCAACAAAGATCGTGCAATATCGTGGGTTTCTAGGAGAAACTCTTACTACAGTTGTGTAAGAAGTCCTTTTCAGCGGTCATAAAAAGGCAACCACTTTGAAGTTCTGCATCGTTTTTTTCAGTCCAAAATCCAAAACAAGACAGAATAAACCCTTTGTTTTTCTCTTCAGAAGGTGTAAAAGTTAATAATGGTATGAATGTAAAGACTACTAATACAGTTACTATTTTTGATGATCTTTCAGGCCCAAAGTTTGGGGTAGGTACAAAAAGTCAGATTTTACAGTTTAGCTTGCCAACTTTTCATGATTTTGGTACAAATGCTGTCTGTAAATTGGGCTTTTTTTGTTTGTTTGTTTTTGTTTTGTTTGTTAATATACAATCTTTTTACAGTGAGCTACAGGTGCTCTTGGCTGGGCCAAAGACTAAGATGTTTGCGATTAGGTAATTGCTGAGAGCTAAGAAAAACATCTGTTCCAATGGCTCATGTAATAAACTTAATTGCACGGTTGCTGTGAACTAGTGTTCACTCGACAGCACTGAAAAACTAATGGCTTAAATGTAGCTCCACCTTTACGGCTAGTTCTGTTATAAATTTTTTTTCAATGCAAAAGTGCTTGAAGACCATCATTCTGTGGTATTCTTCAGAAGCTATTAAACAGTGTCAAGCACTTGGTACATTTGGGATTTTTGTCTGGATTTTATTTTTGATCTGTTATAATCCTAGAAACACTAAGGATTATGTGCAGTTGCACTGAGCAATTTCTTGTTTAAAAAAAGTTTGAGTTTTTGTATTGTCTTTCTGTTAACCAGCAAAACATTAAGCAATTTTTGTTATTTTAAGAACAAAAGTTTTGGTTTTGAGGGGACCTCTTCCAGACGTGTTTGCTCCCAGTTTTTTCTGTCTTGTGTATCGATTCCTTTTTCATTCTTCCTGGTCAATAAACAGTAATCAGGTAAAGAAATTCTTTTGTAGCTGTGGAGGATACGTTTACTGGGAAGGGTGAGCAGATGAGTTCCACTTTGCCCTCATACAGTGTGTAGTTTAACCAGTGAAAATGGTTTCCCAAGCTTGACTGCGTCTTGTGTGCTGACTTTATATTTTGGGGTGGGTAGTGGATTCCTTAGTTAGCTTCAGTAGTTACCTGAGCTTTTCTGCTAGAATGTTGTAACAGTGGGAAGCTGTTATAATAATTTAATTAAATAGGGATGCTCACAAAGTGTTTGATCTTACTAGCTAAGACCTTGATTGCTTTCCTGGTGAAGCCAGTGGGAGCTTTCTATCAATTTCAGCAGAAACAGGATTGGTCCCAAAATGAGAGTATACCAACAGGCCATTGGTTTCTTTTGAGCATGCAAGATGCTGGCTGGTAAACAATAGGTGCAAATATCCTTCCAAGATTTCCAGTAGGTTATAAGACTCATCTGCTTGTGTGGAGATGCTCTTCCATGAAGAAATCTGATGGTTTTCACATAGATGAATGCAGAATAAAAAAAGAATTCACCCTTGATGTTCTTCTGCCTGTAATATGCGCATTATCTGAATGTGTTCATTCAGTTATTCATTCTGATGTTTTTCTTGAAATACCTGACTCTGTCCTTGATGGATATCATAAGTGGTGGTATCATTCCTGATGTATGAGACACAATTTCTCAAGCCCTTCTTGGTTAGGGTTTGAACCGACCAGGTGCTACCCCAACTCACTAAGAGTTGAAGGACCTTCACAGATAAGGTGTTGCTGTTAGTTTCAGTTTTGCTGTAGAGACAAGTGAATTACTCGGGCATCTGATTTTTATTAATATTTGTTAACCATGTTTCCACATCATCATGGCTATGCTCTAGTGGATTTTGTTTTTCTACATCATGTCCTTAATGGGACTTCTGTTTACTTGAAAATTGCTTGATTCTTCTTTCATTCATGAACACATCAGGGATGGATTTTCTTCCTTGGTTGCTCTGTTCTGAACTTCAGAGAGCGCCCGCAGACACCTTACAATTTAATCAAACCGTGAAATATGGTACCTCTTCACATGACTAATAAGGATGCAGTCGGTGTCTGTTTATAATTTGTAAATGTGTGTGTGAAGGGGTGGGAGGATGCACAGCTTAATTTATTTGTGACTCAGCCAAACTATAAAATGCTTCTGTGTCCTGACACAACATTCATCCTTGGATCTTTGCATTTAAAACAGTTTTGCTAGTTAATGATGAAATGCAACATATTTTTTTCTTGTATTCTCTGCTTCTGAAGTACACCCCATTTGCACTTGTCTGCTCCAGATAAGCCAAAGAGCTAGCCGCCTGACTATTACTCCTTCGTTGATTGTTCATTCTTACAAGCAGTACTGTATGCAGCCATGAAAACACACTGCTGTGTGACTCCAGCGTGAACCTCACAGATGTGTAGTGGCGTAGCTGGGTGGCCCAGGATCGGTGCATAAGATACCTGTTGGCTTCCATAAGCTACAGATGGACCTTGGTTTGGGCTTGGTAGGGGTGATGCTGACCTGTGGGTCACTCTCATACCATATTGCTTTCTTGTGTTTTGTATGTGACTAAAGAAATGTAACGAAGGGTGGGATTTTCAAAGTCTTGGGGAAGCAAGTGCTCAGGTCCTTCTGGGTTTCATACGCTTTGGGTGCCTGATGCCATGAGCACCTTTCAAAATCCCAGCCCTCAGCTCTTCCACTATACTTGAAAACCATGTTCTCAGTTTGACGCTTTCAAATGTAAAATCCTGTTACTCTGTTCTGATAGCGTGAATGTAAATTCCTGCGATCATGTGTGCGAGCTCTGTGAGTGAGGACCTCACTGTATCTACAGTGATGTCCTGTCACGGTCGTGCTCGTGCTCCAGGAGGGAAGAACGTCTGCATCATCTTCGAGTATTTTAGTAAAGGTACAACTAGTGGAATGTTTACATCCAACCTACTGAAAAAAAAAAAAGGAGGAAAAAAAAAAGATAAAGAAGTATAAAGTATTTAAGTGCAAGATTCTACTAGTTTTTTCTTGTTTTGCAGATCACACTAGCTATTTTTGAAGTTCCGTAAATGTGTATAACTTTTGCAAAGACCAGACAGAACTACCTGTTCACTTTCGATGTGCCCCGTGCTGAATTGTGCCTATTTCACTCTCTGCTGTTGTTATGCTGCTGATTCTGCTGTTCTGAACTGTTCACTGGATCATTCCATTTGCATGCAACACAAATGCAAGCTGAGCTGTCTGAGAGTAAAGCTGAAACACGTTTGTATAACTTGAATCAATTAATGACTTTCTCTTTTCCACACCCTCTTGAAATGCTGTGTATAATTTTGATTTGTTTCTCCTGCCCTGATTTTTTTCCTGCTTTTGTTTTTTTTGAATGGTAATTTATTTTTGTTTGGACTATAGGCAGTATCTGTACATTTTGTTTCAAGGTGATATTGTGGACATCTTTAAAAAACCAAATTGTTATTTTATATAATTTTATCATAAAGTTGCTCTAATAAATCATTCTTTGATCATGTGACAATGATTCTGGATTTTGTGTGTTAATTGGGGGGGAGTAGTATGTGTTTGGACTAAATTTTTCAACTGCCTGTTGACACTGTTGTTAAATACAGTGCAAGGAAATAATTGTCAGCAATTGAAGACTCACAGTGCAACTGGATCCATCCTGGTGACACCTATGGCTGGGGCAGATCCCTCTCCAGTAGTACAGGAGGTCTCGTTCCCTGCTGCCATACTTACAGGATTGAACTCCCCATTACGTGAGGGTGGTCTTACTTCTGAGTCTGGTATGGTGATATTTGTTTTAATTTTTAGTAGTGTTTTATTTCATTGCCATGCTTTTAACAATGGTAGTTAAAATGAGCCTGAATCATTCCCCAGCAGGTATGTGACTACAAAGAGACATTATTGGTCTCATATAAATATTGGAGTTTATGTGTCTGTGAAATTCTGATTTTTCCCTTCATTCCATCACTGTCCTCTTCCCTCCTGCAGTTCTGTCTGACCTTTGTATCCTTCCTGGCACTTTTGAAACAACGTTAATTCCTCCTTCCCCTTCGCACAGGCTCCAGGTGCCTGCAGCCTCCCCATCCTGTTTGGTGCCGTGTGGGCCTCTGCCTCCATGTCCTCTGCATTAGCACAGCTTCTATAGGAAGTAGAACATGTGTTGCTAATAAAAACGTTGCATTGTTTGCCAGCAATAACTAAAACACAAAGGGGGAAGGAAAAATAATGTTGGTACCTAACCAGGATCAGTGGGAGACTTCCCATCCCCTGGTGACCTTTGCATTAGATACTTGAATGTGAGACCTTTAGCTTAAAGTTTTAGGCAGGGATTTTATGTGTTTAAAAAAAAAAATTTGCCTCTCTTAAAAAGCTTTCTTAAGCTTAGTTTGTGTGTACTGTGTCTACAGAGAAAGCTTTCTGGTTCTCTAAAAGGCAGGGCTGTGTTACGGACTAGCTACGTTGCCTCTCCGCAGGTGTCCCCAGCAGCACTGAGCGGTGTTGGAGTTGGGATGCTGTGCAAAGTGCCCTTTTGAAGCCAATAGCTCATCCGCTTCATTAATTTTTAACAGTATGACTGCATAAACATAAGAGGTGGTGGAACTGTGGCCAAAACTATTTGCAAGGTAATGAAAGCTGCTATCTGGTAGGATTTAAAAACAAAGGATAGATGGTGAAAGTAGTGATCTCTGTGCCATCTTCCTTCTGAGAGCTCAGCTGCAATCCTGCCGGGCTCTTCAACATCCTCATCTAGAAACAGAACCTGGTTTTCCACGTGTGTGTAGAAGGGAACACCACAAAGTGTGGCTATCAGCAGGGTTTGCAGGATCCTTCCTCAGAGCAAAACTAAGTCATTGGAGCAACAGGTTCTCAGTTTTTGACTTAGTGTGAAGATCTACCAGTAGCCCCCCATCTATTGGGTCCTGCCCACGCGATGGTGTGAGAGGACCATGCCTTTTCTGACAAGGGCATTTGTGGACTGTTCAAAGCCCTGCTGGTCTCAGCTTTTTCTGGTGAGAGGGGGCAGGCGTGGGGCAGCAGTGGTTGGTTTGGCTGCGGAGCATGTTGCTTTCCTTAGGAGGGGTACGACCATCTGGATGCAGCCCCGCAGAGGCTTGGAGCACCTGCGCACAGCTGTGTGCTTGGTGCGGTTGTTTAGAAAAAGTTTTATTTTAATGGATTGGCTGCTTGGGTTTTTGAATGATGTGGGCCGAGCAAGGGAAGCCAAGAAAAATGAACATAAGAAAGTAGTACTCACTAGGACACTACCCTGCTTAAGCTTATTTTTCCTCCTCTGAACAGAAATACTGAAAATACTGTACTTGCCAGAAGAATTGGTGCCAGAAAAGGCTTTTTCAGCAGTAATGCTTCTGCCTTTGTCAACATTCAACTCACAGGAACCACAGAAAGGAGAAAAAACCCACAAACCCAAAATGTGGCATCCACCTGGCATCTGGGGACACTTTGTAGGCAAGGAAATGTCCAGAGGCACAGGGGAAATTCGATTTCAGCAAGAGGACCTGTGGCTTTAGCACAGCAGTAACCACAGATACCAGGTCACTCTTTTGAGTGGTACGTTCCTCCCAGGGAATGGATCTCCCTCCTAGCTGCTGATCACTGGGCAGGCTCAAAGAGGATGGATTATAACACAGCCCGTAACACACCTTCATCACAGGCAGTGCAACCTCTGTGTAAGCAAGGAAAATGTTCTTTATCTTCAGAAGGATGTGAGGAAAGCAGTTGCATCAGGCCTATGGCTTCTTGGGTTGCCAGATACTTTGCAAATTGAAGAGGAGTTAATTTTTGTAATACAATGCCAGATATATTCAAGGCAGACAGCACAGACTGAAGCTTTTCCTAATACTTGTAGGTCATCTTTCCTAGGTACAATGGGAGGGAGAGTGCTATGTAAAAGGAGTGACATGACTGAGACAGTAGAGGACTCTGCAATCACTTGTGTTATGCAAATCACTGATTTTTTTTTTTTTTCATTGAAATATTTTTCCAGACAAAATACAACTGACAAGCATTTAATTTTAGGTTGAACAAAAGTGATTCCAAATAAGTGATAAATACTTTGAGTTAAATGTTTCAAGTCCATGGTTAGATATTTTAGTGAATTTATTGATTTTTTTTTTTTAAGTGGAAATTGAGTAAATCTTTAAAAATATTTCCAAACAAAAGAATCACAATTTTATTTAGGCTTTGAAATTTTTCTCTAGGCTTGTAAGCTGAATCACTTCCCAATCCTTGACCTGAAATGACTTATTTTTCTTTTTTTTTTTTTTTTCCCCCAGCACGTTTGAGTATACAATCTTTCGGTACAAAGTATAAATAGAACATTTTTCTTTTCAAGTGTAAGGACCCTGGCTGCTCCTGCCTCCCATCCTTCTGTCGACTGTTGGTGTTTGCAGCCCAGCTGCCTAGTCCTTGTGAAACGGAAAGTGCAGTTTTGTAGTAATCTCTGCAGTGGTAGCGACGTTTTTGTCTATTATTAGCTCTTGGATATGAGTGTGTGTTAAACTGGCAGTTTTTTCTTAGCGAACCTCCCACATAGGCATTAAAAGATCTTTCACTGTATCTTTTAATGCACCCTTCTAACAAACTGGAGTCCAAGCATGCTTTTTAGAGAGAGTACATTAACCACAGAGTGGCATCCAACTGTACAGTGAGAGATGTATTTACTCTGTGTGTGGGATGGTGGCAAGTCAACCAGAGCAACTGGTAGAAGGAGCCTTGTCTGAGGGACAGGAAAAAGGAGGAATAAAAAAGATTGCTTGTTTTCCCTGAAACTTTGCCAGTCTTTTTCTTCTATCCTTCCGATTGCATGAATTGGTCAAATAAATCATATTCCCCCTACAAACTCACTTCCATCTTTAAAGTCTCAAAGCTGCAACGCTACTAGTAAGATCAGAAATGTGTAATTGATGTTGGGCTGGTATGTGAGATCAGATAAGCAGAAGGAAATCAGGCTTTTGCAAGCTGGAGAGGAGGAGGACGATGAAATTAATCAGTGCTGTAAGTGGTTAGAGAGCTGCCAAGGAGGAGGAGAAATACAGGTCCTTCTTCTGGAAGCTGCTCTTCTGCTTGATATAACCCAGCCTCTCCCAGTTTGAACTAAACTGGTGATATTTGAGCAATAAATGGTAAGTCCTGAACTTCATACAAATGTGCTGATGCTTGTGTGGTACGATCCTGAACTCACTGAAGTCAGTGGGAGCTTTTGTGATTTATGTTGGCATAGTTCATGCCAGGATTTCGGTCCTGCGCATAAACAGAGCAAGGCAGCTCCTTGCTAAGCTTGCTGACATGTACAGCACACGCACTGACTTGAACCCATGAGGCGCTTAGCTGAAATATTTAGTTTGGGTGCTCAGCCTCTGAAGTCAGAGGAGGGACAAGGACACTTCCCAGGGGGCGATCTGGACCTTTAGCATGGTGGCTCACTGGAGTTGCCTCTTTTCCCTGACTGCAGATGAAGCCTCGGTCAAGCAGGATCCTGCCTTCAGTTTCCCAGTAACCTGAGTCTAAAGGGATGGCTGTAGTCTTTGCCTTAGTTTTTAAACCCTGTTTTAATAGAGATGATCTGTGTGTGCACAGCAGTAAATTCAGGAGAGAGCTGGCTAGTCAGACAGGTGTCCTATCTGTTCCACCATTTTCTCTCACTTTTGTCCTTCTTTGAGTGTTTTGGTCCCAGGGGAAGCAGGCAATTCATGACACATTCAGCTTCCCAGAGAAGAGCTTCTTTCTGCTGTACCTGACCTATGTTATCCTCTGGCTCCTCTTAGCTTTTCCATCATCACAGAATCACAGAATCGTCTAGGTTGGAAAAGACCTTGAAGATCATCCAGTCCAAACATCAACCCAACATTAACAGTTCCCAACTACACCAGATCCCTCAGCGCTAAGTCGACCCTAGTCTTAAACACCTCCACATCATCAGCTTACTATGAGATATGATAAAGCCTCGTGATCCTTGTTGGCCCTCAGTTGTGTCTCCATTGTTTCCCCACTACAGCAGGCTTCCTCAGGTACTGAACTAGGGATCTGCATCCTTTGGTTCAATAGGATGGAGCGACTGCCTGGAGAATAACAGCAGCATTACCATATTGCCTTGTGTCGACAGAGGTGCAGCCTTTGGATTTTTACAGTAGACATAATTTCTTAGAAGCTGCTTCAAACTCAACATTGCATGTAACTTTCTTCCTCAGCAATGTCACTGCAAATTACAAATACCGTTTGTTTACGACAAAAGCTGTATTATTTCAAAGGAGCTAGTTTGTTCCCTATGTTTGTCCGAGGATGATTGGGCAGGAGAGTGGTTGCAGGAGGAACTGGGTAGAGAGACAGTTTTGGAGGGTTTGTTCCTTGGTTTAAAATTAAGCTTCTGGTGGGTTAAGAGTGAAGCAGTGAGTACGCTGTCATGTCTGGGATGCAAACTGCACTGAAGCTGAGTGGTCCTTTCAACCAGTGTCTTCTCGAGCTGATCTAGGCTCTGATCTTACACCACTGAAGGCAGTGAGAAACTTTGCCATTCAATAGAGTTTGAGCCAGGTCTAGCACTGCAGAAAATTATGCCAAATAGGTGGAGATCAGGACCTGGAGTCTAACAACTGAGTAGTAACTAGATGAGAACTTGGGACTCTGTCTGTGTGTTGTGAAACTCAGTGTTTAAGAGGAAGTAATCTGCAGCAGAAGGAGGAAAAAAACAGAAGAACCCAAAATAATTCTGCTGGTGAAAAGCACTGCCTCTTTTAAGTAGAGTTGGGGGTCACATCTGACTACAGTTGGACATCCACACAGGAGGAGGTCTTCCAGGATGGTAAGTACATTTGCCATCATCTTGAGAGTGTTGAGGGGTGATCGTGGAGAGATGAATGCACTTTGTTCATCTGAGGAACTTCAAATAGCTTCTGGGGAGGATTTTGTCTACTGAAAAGTCTCATCCTCATATTTGAAATCCCAAATCTGAAACAATTTGATGATGATGGAGAAAAGAAGTAACAAAAGTTATTTGTGGGCAGGGAGAAAGCGGCCTAATGTTATAAACAACAGTCTCCTGTGTGTACTCAGCAGGTTGGTATTAGCTTGTGATCCAGTGTGTGAAGCAACACTAAGCAGCACTTGTATTTATTGCTCTTGGATTAAATTTAGTCATTAAAATTGGCAGCTAGTAAAGCCCTGAAAGCTTAGAGGGAGCCGCAGTTAATTACTGACTAGCTGCAATATTCTTAGTAAGAATTCTGGTTGAGTCTGTAATGTTTTCTTTCTTGAAAATTAAATGGCATATTTTAGTGCAGTTCTCATGATTTCTATATAGCAGCTGGGAATCTAACCCATTACCAGTCAAAGATATCAGGAAGGATTTTGTCTGAACCAAGGGGTAGATGACTCTATTATGGCACATATGAGATCTGTTCACTTTCATATTTGAAGAGAAATGCCGCTTTTTGAAGCCATTTTGTAACTGTTGATGAAAAAGAGAACTGAAACAAGTTGTTTCTCATAAGCTCCACGCTTCTGAAGACATCACATGGCTGTAAGTGCACCTATAGCTGCAGTTCCTTACCAAAACACTGCTTGGGTTGACAAAGGTTTTGTGGGGAGCACTTCAGCTTTGCGGGGCAGAGGGGCAAGACAATACCCCTCAAGCTCTGGTTCTGTGACAAGCACTATGCGGGGCAGCTGGGGGGCTGTTTGTTACTGGATAGCCCAGCTGGCTGGGACAGCTACAGCCAAAGCAGTGAGCTGCGGAGTGTGACCTGCAACGTCACTGGGCTCTCCTGGCCTAGGCTGAGGGGCTGCTGCTGTTGTTTTTCAGCAGCCTTTCTCCTCCTCCTCCTTTAAAATCCCTTTGCCTCAGTTTCCTACCAAACTCCTTAGCTGCTTCTCTCTTGCTCTCTCCTCCTTTTGTTCCCACTAAGTTTTTTGGGTTGGTATTTCTCTCAAGGGGGGAATGATGTGTTGCTGTCACATAGCTTTCTGTGCATGGTGTGTTATATCTCCGCTCCGTGCTTGGGCTGTAAGCTCTTTGGGGTAAGACACCATGTCTTTGTACTGTGCTTAAAGCATGAACTGAGATTTCAAGGGCATGGGGACCTGACATTCACCAGGGAATGGCTTGTTGTCCTTCACTACCAGCAGCAGCCCAGTTTCTCTGAGGCTGGGAGAATGGGTGTTTACCTGCCAGCATTTATAACTATTTCTAGTGTAAAAGCCTGTATCTGAATCTGGGGGCAGCTGATAATAACAACAGGCAGACTCTGAAACAGAAACTTAGCTTTCATCTCTGCAGCTCTAGCATGCTTTTAAGCATGCTTGTTCATACGTTTTCTTCCCCCTCCATCTTTCTCATTCTCCCTTGCCTGCTCTTTCACCTTGGGTCCTCTCTTTTCACATCCCTCTCTGCATTCCCCAAGTCCCTGTTTCAGATCCACCTCCCTTGTCTCCCAAAACATTCTCCACCTCTTTGGTTCAGCCCCACTAATTCTTGTGAGTCGGGTCCCACAAGAAGCCTTTGGGGCTATGTCCATGCTGTGTCCAACTCCTGCCTGCGCCATGCGGTCACAGCATCCGTACAGAAAGGTGGAGTGGGCGGGAGCTGGACACAGCGTGGGACGTGTGTGGCCATGGGGTCTTACTGGTGTGGGAGGGCAGACACCGTGAGCCCATCCGGTTCAGGTGACAGTAGATGTGAACATATGGCAAGATGGATGGGACAAGCCTGGCAGGATCCTTCCTACCTAAAACCTGTTTGAGTGTGGCCACCCACAGAGCAACTGCGTATCTGATACCATTACAGCGTGTTTGTCTTCCAGGCTGCAAACACCCAGTGGCTCAGGGGTAGGAAGCAGTTGCTTGGGGACTGGACAGGTGATGGTATCATCTGGTAGCACCTTTTGGAATCTACCACACTCCAGGATGTGCTTCTTGCTTCTGAGCACGAAAAATGACAGCTGACTCCTATGGGGTAAATTCAGCTCTGCTGATGCAGGGATGATTCATGACCCATTGGGCATGTGTGGAGTTTTTGGTTTGACCTTTGGAGAAGGCAAAACAGCCGAGTGGCCAACTACCCCTGCCCTACTATCTGCTTTGAGATTCAGCATATTTTGGTATTTGCTTTTGTGGTTGCCTCTGTTGGTGATAACACAAGATTGGAGCAATACTGTCTGAGGAGGAAAAGACGTTAACTTACTTTCTACGGTCATGGTTGCAACAGAGAAGAGGAGTTTATATTTTGTCCTGGTCCCTGTCCACTTAACAGAGTCCCTTCTGGAAGAGATACTGGCATTGAAGACAACTCACAGGCATAGGAAGAGAGTGGGAGCCTAATACAGTCACACACAGCATGACATTGATGCTGTACACTATCACCCATGGCTTCAATGCTTAATTATTGCTTGTTGGCAAATAAGTTAGCTTGCAACAGGAAAAAAGTGAGCGTTGAAGTGGGGTAAGTTGAAGAGGCAGTGATGCAGTTGTTTACACATTAATTACTGCAGTGATTTTTGTGTGTAGACAGAACCAGGGAAAAAATGCAGGGACCTTTCTCTCCCTCTCATTTTGGAATCTTTTAATGTCATTCAAGACCAATAATACAGTGAGGATGTTGCACAGATCCCTACTTAAATCTCAGAGCGCTATATAAAGGAATGGCAGTAACCTGCATTTTTAGTCTGTAACTGGCTTTATACAAATGTTGTCATAAAGCTTCATTTTTCCCCTTGCATACATTTCTGTTTTTCAGATTGTGAAAAAAGCGTTAAAAACTTCCCTGATGTTTAATGAGTCCTCCAAGATGAAATTAAGCGTGAACAATCAAAAAGGCGTCAAAACGGTAATTATTGGGATACACTACATTTGCTTACAAGAGCTGAGATTACACTGACATTTCAGAAAAGAAATAGCAGATTAAGAAGAATGATTTTATTGCTGTTTTAGAAATCTGAGTAGGTTTTGATCCTATTTGTAAACAAGTGAGTGACAAAATCCTCATTGATTTATCCGGTAGGCTGATCAAACCTTGCCGAGAGGGAGTAGTGTGGAGCCTAATCGTGGAGCCCTGACTCAGGACAGTAAACTTTGCTCATACAAATAACCTCACTTCCACCATTAGCACAGCTTTTATGTATTTATTCAGCAAGCCTAGACATCACAGCATACACTGGACATCACAGTGTAGAGCATGGTGACAGCCAAGATGTGATTTCAAAATAGATCTCCTACCTTAGAAATATCTTCTAAACCCTATGTGATGTTTAAGTCTTACCAATGTGTCCATGGGATGAAATGCAGAACTGTTAAAAATTGGTGGGATTTTTTTTGCCCTCAGTGAGAGGGAGAACAAGCCAAAGGGCAAAAATTTAAATAGTTTAAAAATGTTTTTCTCATTCAAATCTGCCTGAAATTGATGGCAGCACTGTAGATCTTGAGAAAAGCATAGAAAATGAAAAGTAAGAATCTTTATCCACATAGAAATTGAAATAAGATACTTTCAGAGGCAACTGGTTTCTGTGTAATTTTTGTATGTTCCCTTTTGGGAGCTCACATTTATAGCTACAGCCTCATGACCACTCCCAGACTCGGTTCTCCTGCCTGGAGGTTCAAAAGCTCAAATCTGAAGTGCACATTGCCTATCACAGGGTGGTGGATGGTCCCAGCTCCCAAGAATTGCCATCAGGAGCCAGACATGATAGTTGTTGGGAGGATGGATCTGCCCTGGTGCCTGTCCTTTCCTCCTCAGTTATAGGGCAACGTATAGAGCCCAGTGCTATACATTTCAGTATGCGAGTGGCTGGACTCCAGATCTGGATATACCAGGTGGCCAGGCTATTTTTTTGTTTTCATCTATGTTCAGGAAAAGAAAGGAAGTACATAAAAAGAGAAATGAAGCTAACTCATCACACTAGAATGACAAGGAAATACTGTTCATTTGCCATGTGGATTTGTGTAGTTTCACTTGAGTGAGGTTTAAGTTAGAAGACAAAACCAGACCATGTTCAGAAACCACAAAATGTCCTTATTCTTCTGACATTTTCGGTCTTGTTTTTTCTCCCCAACTTCATGAACTTTATGGTAGTGCTGGGCTTGATCCCACAGCTAATCTTCTGTTACAGATTTCCTTGTTTTGATGTTGGTAGAAATTTTGTTGAACACCTATTTCTCTTGTACTAAAATTAAGCTAATAAATGTCGAATCATAGAATGGTTTGAGTTGGAATGCACCTTAAAGATCATCTAGTTCCAACCCCCCTGCCATGGGCAGGGACACCTTCCACTAGCCCAGGTTCCTCAAAGCCCCGTCCAACCTGGCCTTGAACACTGCCAGGGAGGGGGCAGCCACAGCCTCTCTGTGACCCCCCTCCAGGTTCTGGACATCTATTGCCAGCACTGACATTAAGCTGGTAGGAGTGGGATAGATTGAGGTTCCTCTCCCCTGGCAACTTTAGTTTAAAGCCCTCTTCACCAGCTTGGCAAGTCGATGACTGAAGATGCTTTTCCTCTTCTCTGACTCCATCAGCCCCCAGTAGAACAGGTTTCTCAAAGCGAGTCCCATGGTCTAAGCAGCCAAACCCCTGGCTGTGGCACCACTCCTGTAACCAATTGTTGATTTGCCAGATTCAACTCGCCCTTTCAAACCCCTTCCCTTTGACTGGGAGAACTGATGAAAAACCTAACTGTGCTCCAAAGTCCCTTACTGCCGCTCCCAGGGCTCTGTAACCCTTCCTGATACTCCTCAGACTGCTTCTGGTTGTATCATTGGTGCCCATGTGAAACAACAGCAGCAGATAATAGTCAGGGGACTGCATGAGGCTCAGCAATCTCTCAGTGACATCCCTGATATGAGCCCCCGGTAAGCAGCACAGCTCTCGAGAGTGCGCCAGGTCGGCAGACGGTGCCCCCGCACCTCTCAGAAGAGTCACCTACCGCTGTCACCCGTCGCCTTCTCTTCATTGTGCTGGTTGTTATATGGGGAGCAGACTGGGCTGCCTTCCTCAGCTTCAGCATCTCTCCTGATGTGATGGGTCTTTTCTCTTCAGTCTGCAGAGCGGTGAAGTGGTTCTGCGAGGGCACCTCAGGCTTCAGGGGAAATCTCTTCCTCCTGCAGGTCCTTGCCGTTGCAAGCTTCCATTCTTTTGCATTATTGGGCTCCCTCCCTTCTGTGTGTGCAGGTGGGGGAGTTTCTGGCTGTTTGGCTGTGGGTTGTGGGTCCACTGCATACTGCACTTGGAACCAGCTATCTAACTCCTTCTCAGCCTCCCTGATACTACACAGCCTTCTCACTGCCTCCTGCAGCTCATCATCACTAATGGTCATAACTTATGATCTAAACTAATCATAAGGTTTGGGAAAAAGCAGGGTTTTGTTATGTTGGCACAGGAAAAATTAAACCAAAACTAAAATCATGGTCCTCACATAAACCAACCGCTATGTGGCTTGTGATCCTCACTTTCAGTGGTGTATCTAAGAATACTGTCTGCCCATAGCTGAAAGCAAAATTACTATTCAAAGAGTGTGATTTACTCACCTCCAATAGGTAGTCATTCATCAGCTGGTGTATTGGTGACTTGGTGATCACTTAAATGTTCTCCTATTTGGATTCTGTTCTAGTTTCAAATCTTAGGGGCAATTTTGATACTTGGTCTTGTCCTGATGGCTGTTTACTTCATGAGAGTGGACAGTATGGTTGATCCTAAAGGAGAAGAAGCAGTTGCCAGCATTTACAAAGAGTTGGAGGAGGAAGAAGGACTCTACAGAGATCTCCCGGCAACCACAATAATTGAGGAGGACACCAATAGATCCAATGACTCGTGCAGGTAAACCAGGCCCAACATCCAGCCCCAGGGGGTTACTTTTCTCCTCGTCTTTAGGATGGTAAAATGAAAAGCTCAGAATGGCTACTGAGAAGCTATTCTGCTGGATTTGGGAGAGTAATGTATGATACATGCTTGGCTATAAAAAATGGGGATAGAGAGTACTCCCAGCTTTTTGTCCAGCTCAGCTTGTTTACTTTTGAGGTTGAAGTGCAAAATGGCCAACTGTATGGCCTGACAGGTGCTTGGTTTCCTGCTTGGGTCACAGTCACTTGCTTCACAATATACAATTGCCATTGCAGCTTTGAACTTGTGGAAAATGTTCCTTATGACTTACCTTTTGAGATAAATAGCACTGCAGCCAAACCCTTGTACCAAGCCTGGATGAAACTCCTTGATCTAGCCCAGGAAAGAATTCATGTGGCTTCTTACTATTGGTCTCTTACTGGGAAGGATATCAACGTCAATGATTCATCTTCCAAGCAGGTAGGAGAAAATCAATGACAAGGACATCTATGGTTGTATGCCTCATGTACACATGACACATGACAGATTGACTGTGTGGTCTGTCTCCCAGAGACATTGCTTGACTCTTCCTGCAAATCCAGAGAGGGTTTCCATGCTGATCTGAAGCAGCACACCAACTTTCCTCCTCCAGTCAAGTTAGACTCCACCTGGGCTCTGCCCATGTCTCTGAATATTTCTATGCTATGTTTTAAGAGCAACCAGAGGTCAGCCTCAAAACCACACTCACTTACTCTGCAGATGGTCAGCCTGTGGTAGGGGCAGCCAGTGGCATGGCTGAAGAGCCTACAGGATCCCATATACACAAGTGAACATGCCAGTTCCCACTGGCTAGCTGGAAGTGCCAGGAAGCAAAGTCTGTTGGAATTCTGACTGCTTCAGAGGCTGCTTCTCCCCCATGTACAGACACAGCATCTGCATTCACCTGTTTTGCAGGTGTCCCTGAACCATGCCATTTGACAGCAGCTTAAGACATTCATTCTCCTTTGCAGGGCTGTCCTCCTGGGTACCCTGTGCAGCCAGGCTTCCTGCGGGGCCTCTCTGGCTCCACCACCAAAAGTAAATGACAGAGGCCACGGCACAGGCTCACCTTGCAACCGTCCATCATGTTTAATTGTCCCTTGGCTCTCTCGGCCTGTGGCAGCTGGCAACCTCCCAGGCAATCCTGAGCAGGGTCTGGGGGACTGTTCTGAAAAGTAGAAGGGACAAGGCCACCCTATGTCAGGCAGGTATGAAGTTTAGTCATGTATCAGGAATTGTGCCATTTGCTGTTAGACCAGATGCTGGCCTGTTTAGTACAGTGGGCCGAGCCTCTGCCTCCCTCCTGGCACACCTTCCTCATTGTCCTCATGGGCTTTTGGGAACTTCTCTCCTTGTATTCCTCCCCAGGTGCTTCTGGTGTTGTAAGATGACTCATTTCCTCCATGTGAGAAGAAGTAAAAGTGACAGATGTAAGGCTGAGCCCTGTCTCTGCTAGACAGCTCAGAGTAGGACAGTCTCTGTTACTTTTATCCTCAGGGTGAAATGACACAGCATATCTATGAAGCATCAGCATCCAGCAGTTGATCTTCACTGGGGCATTCACCTCTGAAGTCTGGGATGTTTGTGGTTGTACTTTTAAACCTTATATCTAATAGCATTACATGATAGAAAATAAACTTTAATTCATACATTGGATCAGAATCTTTCTTCTCTTTTTTCTCTACTTGAAACACTCCTGAAATAGGTGAAATTTCTGACCTTCCTGGTGTTGGGGTTCTTCAAAGGAAGAATCCATTAGTAATATTGTACTTGCATATATCTTACTAAATGTTCTACAACAAAATATAAAAAATAACAATGTACCATGCAGGGTGAAGATATTCTGAAGAGGTTTGAGAGATTACTCGCAGAGAATGTCTCTGTGTATGTTGCAGCAAGTATGCCAACTTTGGCTACAAATTCAACTGACCTTGAGCTTTTAGAGGAAAAAGGTAATTATCTCACTTCAGTGATGCACTCAGAACTTCAGCAGTGCAAAAAGACATCTTAGAGAAACTGGTCTCCAAGGCCTATTCTGACGTGGTGCTTGCATGGGTTCACAGGACAAGAACTACATATTCACTAGTTCATGATTTCTGTGTATGTTGTCATGCCCTTAAAAATTTTTCTGAATGTTCACGTTTTGTATATTTTTGCAAGTTACTGTATTCCCAGGAATGACTGGTTGTGAATTTCAGTAGGTATTACTGGCTGCACGTATTGGACATCCAGACATATTCTGGATGTCAGTGGAGCAGTATAGATTACCATCTCAATGCTGTATCTAAACTTTTTCCCCCTCATCATCTTTCTTCAGGGGCTCATGTAAAAAAGGTTGATTTCGGACATTTGACAGGAGGAGTGTTGCATAGCAAATTCTGGATTGTAGACATGAAACACATATATATTGGTAGCGCAAATATGGACTGGAGATCTTTATCTCAGGTAAGCTCTGCTGCTGCATATTCAAAAATCCAGAGGCAATTTCATGTTCTAGCACATAACAGAGAAAAATCATAATGATGTATTATATTGTCTGAGTGGGAGAAATGGCAAAGAAACCCCTGGAGGTGGCTCTTTCTGGGGCTGTGACACAGCTTTCTCTCCTTGCAGGTGAAAGAGTTTGGTGCTGTGATACACAACTGCAGCTGCTTGGCAAAAGACCTCTGGAAAACGTTTACTACTTACTGGGATCTTGGACACGCTAATGCTACCATCCCATTCCCTTGGCCTCATAATTATTCTACCCACATTAACAAACATCAGCCTCTGGAAGTAGAATTTAATGGAATCTTAACAAAAGCCTATTTTTCTGTAAGTATGTTTTAAAATAACATGATAGATCATAAACTATGTCTAAGCATTGGCAAGAAAGATTTCTTAGGTGGTACTCAGTTACCTGTGTTTCAGTTGGATAATAATTCAACAGGTTTCTCTGGAACTACTCAAGGAATAAGGGTT
Source organism: Strix aluco (assembly GCF_031877795.1). Taxonomy (NCBI): domain Eukaryota; kingdom Metazoa; phylum Chordata; class Aves; order Strigiformes; family Strigidae; genus Strix; species Strix aluco. The sequence goes on along the minus strand of NC_133934.1, from coordinate 125,739,958 downwards.
GACCCAGCTTCGGCTGCCAGGTAGCATGGCCAGAACAGGGTGCACGTTTGCTTTAATCACCTGTGGGCTCAATATATCAATAAGTATCTGACCCATGAAGACACGGAAAGCACGAGGAATGATAGTGGTCCACCTCAAGTGCTTTGTGCTATTGTAATGAAAACTGAACAAATCTGAATACAAATGAATCTCAGTCTGACAGAAAAAAGGATGAAATCACTGACCTGTGTGTTTTCTTCTTTACAGGCTTCTCCTCCAGCATTTTGTCCAGAAGGTCGCACCCATGACCTCTTTGCTATAATCAGTATTATCAGTGAGGCACAGAAATTTGTCTATGTTTCTGTTATGGAATATTTCCCTACCAGCCGTTTTCTTCATCCAGAAAGGTACAATTTTAATCCTGAGCAAATCAGTTGACTGCACTACTTAAAGGAAAAATATACTATTCCCCCCTTCTGCAAAGAAAATATTCAGAGAGAACTGAGGCTTTGCTCTGCACTCATGACTGCCTTGTGGACTGAGCAAACACTGATGCTACAGGAAGGATGGTATCCAATGCTACCCATGTGCTTCGCTAGCCTTTTAAAGCAGCCTCTTGCGTTCTTCACAGAGCAAGAAACTGAAGTGCCAGACTAGGGACAGTCAGGTACAGCTCCCTTCAAAATACAACAGAGCAGCTTTATGGATAGAGAGAAGAATGGGAACAGCAGAAATATATCTGACATCAGACTTTTCAGAGAAAATATTCATAGAATCATAGGGTGGTTTGGGTTGGAAAGGACCTTAAATACCATCTAGTCCCAACCCCCCTGCCATGGGCAGGGACACCTTCCACTAGCCCAGGTTGCCCAAAGCCCCATCCAACCTGGCCTTGAACACTCCCAGGGAGGGGACAGCCACAGCTTCTCTGGGCAACCTGTGCCAGGGCCTCACCACCCTCACAGGGAAGAATTTCTTCCTTATATCTAATCTAAATCTGCCCTCTGTCAGTTTAAAGCCATTACCCATCCTATCACTACACTCCCTGATAAAGAGCCCCTCACCATCTTTTCTGTAGCCCCCTTCAGGTACTGGAAAGCCCCTACAAGGTCTCCCTGAAGCCTTCTCCTCTCCAGGCTGAACAACCCCAACTCTCTCAGCCTGTCCTCACAGGGGAGGTGCTCCAGCCCCCTGATCATCTTCGTGGCCTCCTCTGGACCCGCTCAAGCAGGTCTATGTGTTTCTTATAGTGGAGGCCCCAGAGCTGGACACAGCACTGCAGGTGGGGTCTCATGAGAGTGGAGTAGAGGGGGAGAATCACCCTCCACACAATTCTCTTCGTGCAGCCCAGGACACAGTTGGCTTTCTGGGCTGTGAACACATATTGCTGGTTCACAGTAAGTTTTCCATCCACTAATTCCCCAAGTCCTTCTCCTCAGGGCTGTTATCAATCCCCTCATCACCCAGCCTGTATTTGTTCTTTTGCTTTTTGCTTTCCTCTTCTGCTTCTGTTTCTTTCTGTTCTTTACATCTGAAGACTCTTCCTTCTGGCTCTACTGCCTGTTTGCCATACTTGACCCATAGTTTAGAGGATGATTCTTAACTGTCCTTGTCAAGATCTGCAATGATAGCTTGAACAGTTTCTAAAAGAAACTTCTGGGCTTTTATTATCCTTTTTTTATCATCCATCTAAGGACATGCAAATTCCTGAAGCGTGCTGGATGCATGCAGCATCAGCTCTCAAAGAGATGGTGGTAGTGCTGATCTGGAGTGAACAAATTGTGTGTGGTGGACCACTGCCATGGCTCCAGTGGGCTGCCCAAGGTCACAGCAGAATTATGCAGACTCTGCACATCAACTCAAATCTGAGTAACACAGAAAGTTAGTCAGTCATGGGGAAACTGCTAAGACTCCAAATCCTCTTAGATATGCTGGAATTAAGATGTTTACATGCAACCAAGTGCTCTGAGTATTATCTGCTTATAACATTTCTGAGTTTTCCAATCATCTAAATAATCTGACTGAGAAAGAAGTTCAGGAAAAATAATTATGTACAACATGGCTTGGAAAGAGTAGGGTGAGCTCTAGGTTGCCATTTAGCCAGAATTATGCTGTGCATCATGTCCTGTGGCATGACTGTGTAAAGCCTCTGTTGTTCAGCTGGGCATGTGTTTGTTAGCAGGAAGAATGTAGGATAATAGATAGACACAGCTAATTCCACTGTCCTTGAAACAAATTGTCAAAGACTAGCTTCCAGTTTGAGGATATTTTTTATAAATCAAAGAGCTTAGAGGATTTTCAGTTTCTATGTTTTATGGTTGAATCTCTGGGTTTCTCATCTCCTGCTTTTAGCTAAGAACAGGTTTACAGAAGGCTATTTTCCCCTTAGGAATGAGTGTGTTAATACTCCTCATTCTTCATCTGAAGCCTTAATCCACCATTTGTGACAACTAGGGCCTGATCAGATGCAAACAAGAGTTTGAAAGGCCTAGGGAAAGTGGCATGGGGCCTCGGGCTATCTCCACAGCAACCAGCTGTAGTGCAATGAATTGAGGCTGATTAGTTCAGGTTAGGTTCCTCCAGCAGCTGAGGCAGAGGGAACAAAGCTGCTGTCTTAATGCCTAAGTGTTAATCAACTAGAAACTGATATATTTAAAAAATGGAAACTGTTCAAAACCAGCATTTCTAAATAGCATGTTTTTTAAGGTTTTTTAGGATTTACAAGTCAGCCTGAGTCTGAAAGCACATGGCTGGTCTGTTGATCACGATAGAACAATGTGTGTGGGAGGATTAGAGAATTCAGTCCTTTGTACATAAGACCAAAAGGAGTAAGTTAGGCAAATGAATTCACCATTGCTCATGGGACTGTGAGCGAGTGTCAGACCTTTCTCTGTATCAGTCCTCCAATCTGTACTAAAGATGCTTATCTTCTTCCGTGCAGCACTCGTTAGGATCTACAGAATGAAAATGCTACATGGGCTTCTGGAGTTACTAGTCCTGGGATGTACATTGTCCAGCTCTTATGGCTGTGTAGCTGGGTGAAGGATTTAAAAAATTTTCCCCAATGCTGCTGCCAACACAAGTGTCAGGAAAATGGGCAGCCCCGTGTTCACAAGAGCACAGCTGTGTTTGTCACCTCGGGGGCACACGGCAGACTAAAGAGGGCAAGGAAAGATGGAGAGGGATAGAGCCTGTCCATTCTGGCTGATGGCACAGGACCACTGCGGACACTAGAAACAGCCTCCAGGATCCCAAAACGGCTCTATTCTGCAAAATGCTTCTTAAGCTTTCCTCTGGGCTTTGTCCTTTTTACTTCGTGCTGTATGATCTGGATTTACATTGAAGTTGTTATTGCTATTTTTAATTTCCTGAGGAAATGAGCATGATGGCACCATGCTGTATGTGTATCTGTGTACATGCATTTTACTGAGCTTTAAACTTTTTAATCAATTTCAACCCGATTTGGCAGAGACTGGAGGTCTCAAAACACACTCTGAAAAGAACTGGCTGGGTAGAAAGCAGAAATCTTATTTATATCTCCAGTGAAGGCACAAGTGCTCCTCTTACTAGACATTCAAGATTCCACCTGTGCATGGCATCACTTGTATTCTCAGTTTATTGTCATAGTTTTCTACTGAACAGTTTCAAAAATACCCCTTTTTCCACCCACCTACTTTTCTCTAGATACTGGCCAGCCATTGACAATGCTCTGAGACGTGCAGCTTTCAACTACAGAGTACAAATCCGGCTTCTGGTCAGCTGCTGGACCCACTCTGACCCAGCCATGCTCTACTATCTGAGGTCCCTGCGTGCTCTCAACAACCCACATGCCCACATCAGTGTCGACGTGGTATGCTAAGAAACCTGATTTTAGGAAGACAACTTGAGGATATGGGCCCCACACTGATCTTTGAGTCTAAGATCCCAGTTGTGTGTGCAAGTATCAGGTTTTAGAGAAGAAGATTGTCCATTGTTGCAGCAACTGTTTTGGGTCCTTGAGAAAATAAAGCCCAAGAGATAATCTTTGAGGTAGCAGCTATTGCAAGCAAGTAGTGACATCAAGGGATGTGCCTGGCTGCAGCACTTGCAACATTATCCAGGCAGTCACTTTTGCTGAGCACCGTGACAGTAACAGTTTACATGACAACTTAGTGCTCTTCTCATAGACCTTTTCCTATATGAAGAATCTTAAATGGGTCTAATTACTATCAGTTTTTTACAACTGAGAGCCTATACAAATGGACCCATTTTTGAACACTACGTATTACACACAGGCCATAGGCACTAGGCTGGAATGCACAAAGTGGAGTGGGGATAGTGTGGAAGCTCCCAACATGATGCAGTTACCATAACAGAGGGAAGTCACAGAAGTAAGGAGGAATGTTTTTTACCAAAAAAAAGGGAACAGAAATGTAGATTTTAGTGGAAGTTAACACAAAAAGTTAGGCATTATTGTTGCCTGCAGTACCCATGGTGTCTGTGATCAGCCCATTCTAGCACAAAATAAGAGCAGCAATCAGTGGTAAATGCAGATCTATTAAACAGCTGCCTAAAACTGCATTTAATTGTCTGCCCTGTAATGATAATAGCTGTGCCACTAATGGAACATTGTGAAGCAAACATTATCCTTATCTGATCTCAATTGCTTAACCAATTTTATGTATAGTGGAAGTACTATTTATTAGTTTTCTTGGATAAGAATACAATCTCTTTTATGGTACATTTAATAACAGTGTATGGAATATTCTCTTCTGTTCTTTCTGTACTATTCTATTCTTTGGAAATATAGATAATCTGCATTGTCCAATTATTCAGTCTGTTCCTCACTCTGGTATTTCTATTTATGTTTTTAATTTCTCTCCCTCCAGAAACTCTTCATTGTTCCAGTTCTGAATCACACAAATATTCCTCATGGGAGAGTGAATCACAACAAATATATGGTCACAGATAAAGTAGCCTATATTGGTATGTATTCCATTATTCCAAACACTTACGGTATCTTCAGATCTATGGGACTGAGACTGAGATAGGATGGGCTGCAATATCAAAAAAGACCTCATTTTGCCATGTAAGGCAGATAAACATATCAAAGTATATGGCTTTATCAGAATGTCTGCCCTGGGTAAAGAAGTGGGGATGTAAAAGGGAGACAATAATGTAGGTCAAGTTCAGTAAGAAAGAGATTATTTCATATGATTGTGAACCATTAAGAACAGAGCATGACAAGTCTGAGTGCACAGCCTGTGACAAGCACAGCAGGAATTTCACAGACTGTGTGCTCAGAATGATGCAGTGATAGCTGATGCTCTAGTATATAACGTTATTGTGCTTTAATAAAAATAAATTGCTGGGAGGAATTAATTCCACGCACTGTTTATTGAACAGAACTCTAGGAAAGGAAATGAGAAAACAGTAATGTCAATCGCTGCTCAGTTCCTGAAAGTCAGGATGGTGCTTATTTTTCACTCTTTATTAGGATCCCTCAAAAAAGGGAATGTGAAAGGGCTCTGTCATTTCAGTCAGCTCATCCTCCAAACAATGCAAAACAGCAAGTAGCCCAGTCTTCCAATGGGCTGAGGACTTGCAGCTCCAATTGCCTTTAGTACAACTTGTTTCTTACTGAGTTGTCTTTTGAAGACAAATATGCAGATAATTTGGTTTCATGCCTAAGCACCTTCTGGAGCTGACAGTAGACTTTCCTGGCTAAGGTGAACACCAAGAGAAGTGCTAAGTGATAAAATGTGTGGTTTTTCACAGTGTCTGATTTTCTGAATTGTGGTAGCTTTGGAGAGAGCCTGGACAATGTCTACAGCTGGATTCACAGCTTTGTCTGGTTTAAAAGCTGGCTTTGCCTACTGAGCTCAGAACAGCTCCCGAGGATTCATTGATCAAGGGTGCAGTTTCTCCTCGTTTTCCTTTAACAAGTAAAGATAATTAAGGCCATTAAGGATTTTTTTCTTTAAACACAGAAACCCATACGAACAATGGCTTTTACCCCTCTTCATAACCTAATGTTGCACTCTATTCCCATGTTTATAATGAGTAGATTTGTGCATCTCTGTCACAGGCTGTAAGGAATCACAAGGTTATGAAGCTTCAGGGTTGCAGTTAATACTGACTTTCCGAAACCTGAGGCCTGTAATAGGAAGGGGGTGACCTGATTTTTGCTGCTCCGTTGGTCCTAATGAGATTTGCAGTTGTACAGCAAATTAACGAAGCCAGGCAATGTGGACTTAACAAGTATGGAGATCAAACAGAATACTGGGAAATGAATGTTTTCTAATTAGCTACTTTTCCATTGCATAGGGACTTCCAATTGGTCAGAAGATTACTTCATTAATACAGCTGGCGTGGGTCTAATTATCAAACAGAATTCAACCAATCAGCAAAGAAGACAACTGCCTATCCAGGAACAATTAAAAAACCTTTTTGAGCGAGACTGGAATTCCAAATATGCAGTGAATCTGGAAGATGTGCAGGGACAGAAAGACTGTAACTGGAGAGGCAGACTCTGAAGTGAATTGAAATAGACATTTAAAATAGAAACAAAAAATACATTTGAATCTTGTTCTCCATGTAAAACAAGGAGTTTTCTTCTTCATGTCTTTGTCAGAGAAATCGCTTCCTCGCGGTGTCCACATTGTTTGATGACGCGAGAACTTTTCATGGCTGACTACCTGCAAAACCATCAGTCAGTGTGTGACACTTCCTTTTTTGTGTGATTACCTCATCCCAGTTAATGACACGCATCCAATGTTATGTGACAAGCTGTCTGATATTAAAGAAAACAGGGAAGATACAACCAGATCTTAATACATCAGAGATGCAGATCATCGTTGCTGTGCTATTTTATCTTAGGAAGCTATGTATTTCAACCTTAATGTTCCATTAACAGTGTTTGCTTGCATGTGTTTAAGCATATTTTTAATAAACTCCTGGCCACTTTAAGATTTGAGCCATGTAAGTAATCACCTATAATAGTGAGGGCAGATTTTTAAAATAATATAGGAATTAGAGGTACAGGGAAATACCTGTATTTAAGTGTTGAGGCTAGTTACCAGAGTTAAATGCCTGGGATTTAAATCTTGGGGCCAGCTCTCAGCTCAGCTGCCCTGGATCTCTGAGTGTCTGGGGATATTTGGATGTCTGTGCGTTGGCCTCATGCAGCAAATAGGATGGGGGGAGCAGGGCAAAGCTGCTGCATGACTGCTGGTGTGGCAAAGGCATCTCACCTGCACTGTGGGCAGTGCTTGGAGAGCTTCCTTGCTCCTTTAGGGCTGTCCTTGTGCTGGTCCTGACCAGCGTTCTGTTTCTGGCCTGCCTTTTCTTCTGCAATCACGCAGTGACCACAACCCTGAGCCATCTGGTGCCTTATGACTTTATCTGCCCCTGCGTAGTGGCTCTGTTCTGGGTGACTCTCAGAATTGACAGAAAAGGAAAGCAAGGCACGTGCTCCAGCCACGGAGCGGTGTGAGTGACACTGGGCTGGAGCTCCGTGAACCTCCCCAGAGCTGTGCACGTTTGCCTGACATTGGAAATGAAGCTGCAAAGTGAACTTTTTGCTCTGAGACTGATGCACCACAGAGGTGAGAGAACGTGGCTCCACAGAAGGGTCAGGCAAACCTCTTGTCCTGGCACCCTGTCTCTGAGCTCTGAAAGTGCTGTGGACCGCTCCAGCCCCGAAAGGCATGTGGCAGCTCATGGCTTCATTCCCATCCTGGCAGGGCCTCATTCAGTTGCCTTTTGGCTCTGAGGCTGTCTCTCTTGACACAGACACAGCACTGGGTTGCAGGAGTACAGGCTTGCCCCTCAAGGTGCAACCTCCCCATCCTCCAGAGGAAGCGTTTTGGTGCTTTTGAATCCCTGCCCTGTGCTGAGAATGACAAAGGGACGTGCTGTGATGGTCTGTCTGTGGACTGGTTTATATCTTTGTGAATACACACAAACCCCCACACAAATAAGACCCTTTCCCCATGTCTTTTGGAGATGTTCCCAACAAATTTTGCATTTTTTGGTTTCCAGGGTGCTCCTTAGCTGTCTTTTCCAGACCCTTCCAAGAGTCCTTGGATTGTTTTATTCATCATTACAAATCAATGCTTGTTGTTATTAAGGCAGATTTTTCTACATGTAGTTGCATTTACAGGTGAGTAAACTGACATTTTGTGAGTATTCACATAAGTGCAAATATATTGAGGAAGATGCAGGTGCTTTTAGCACTCTCCTCCCCTATTTCCTTTCTAAAAGCTGCTTAATGTTTTGAGATTTCCATTCATTAATTAAAATTTCTGGCAAAGTAGAACCTCCCCAGCTGGTTTTCACTAGCTCCATTTCACAGGTTTATTATCCTGTACCAACAAATGTAATCTGACCATGTGCTGTATTAATACTTGCATGCAAGAACGACATTGGACAGATTTTTTCCCAGTGCAGTGAGCACAGGTGAATGGTGGATCAGTTGGAAAATCTTTCTGAGAAGTTACATCTTTAACCAGCAAAACTATTTTCTGTAGTGGAGGGCACTCCTCTAGATGGCACTCGAAGCTCTGTTTTCACTGTTTTTTGAGGAGGTTTTTGAGCCTCGATCTGTCAGTGCTGGATAAATTGTTCAGTGGGGCAGTTTCTGGGCAAGCTGGGAGACTTGTCTTCTGGTAATATAAGACTCGCGTGGGGTAAGGTTCATATAGAGGAAAATTGATGTTTATGGGAGTGCTCTTTTATTTTCTTTACCAGCATCATGTGCGTTGTTTTTCCGCCACATATAAAGGAGGTGTTTACAATTAAGACAATGAACTGGATCTAAGAGGAATTTGAGTTTATCTCCCTGGTTTCTTGTGAGACTTTTAGGCCCTTTCATAGCTTGATTCTAATTTACTTGTTCTCTATTACAAAGGTAGAATAGCGTGTAAATTATTACCAGACTTTGAGTCTCTTAGCACTTTTCCATTTATGAAACAGGGTTAATAATAGCCCTTATCCACCCACCTGTTGCTTGTCTCTTTCATTTAGGTTGTGATTTCTTCAAGCTAAGGACTGTACTAAATGTAAGCTGGGCCCTCTAGTAGTATTCATTAGCATCTATTTATTATCCTCGGATAGATTCTCTAGCTTTATTTCAGGCAGTTTAGATTTGTCTTGGTATTCATTTATTCATGTCTAGAAAAAATTGCTGGTTTGGATCTTGAGCATGCAGACTGTCCTCTGATCAGCTCATCTCATGTACCTGTGTTATGATGGAGTACAACTTAAGTGAACCAGCCCTAGTTTGCCTGTATGGCTTTCATGCAGAACTGCTGCACTGCCCTCTCAGCAGTTTCATTTCTGAGACCGCTTGGTTCTGAGACCGCTGCAGTGCTGGCAGCAGTGCAGATGACAGCAAGACAGAACCCAGATGGCTCCATAGGTTTGAGTTCTGACAGGACTACCAAGTGACCTGGCTTCATACATTAGACACCAGTTTGTTCCAAAAGCTTTAGTATTATTTGTTTTCAATTTCTTCCCCCTGTTACCCAAGAATTTTCCTTTCCCAGTTGTTCCAGATAAATCATACCCTTGTTGCTTTCATCCAGGTACCTAGAAAATTTTTCACCTGCTATATCAATGTACACTTAATTTTTTGACAGTCATAAATATCTCCATAATCCTTGGAAGATAGCTCTTCTGTCATGGGCACTGACTCACAGACCTCTGCGCTCTGCAGCTTCCTGAGGATGGAAAGTGGAGAGGGAGGTGCTGGTGTCTTCTTCCTCTTCTCCCTGGTATACAGTGATAGGACACGGGACATGGTTCAAAGCTGTATCACGGGAGGTTCAGACGATGCTAGGAAACATTTCTTTACTGAGAGAGTGATCAAACACTGCAACAGGCTTCCTAGAGGGGTGGTCGGTGCCCCAAGCCTGTCAGTGTTTAAGAGGCATTCGGACAACGCCCTTAATACCATGCTTTAACTTTTGGTCAGCCCTGAAGTGATCACACTGTTGGACTAGATGACAGTGGAAGGTCCTTTCCAATTGAACTATTCTATTCTAGTCGAGTCTAGTCTAGTCTATTCTTCTTCATATGTATTATCATTCAGGATTATTTTTGGCTGTCTTGCCTTTAGGATATATCAGAAGTCCTGCTTCAAATAGAACAACAAAATAATCAACCAATAGACATGTATTCATGTCTTAACAATGCAAGAAATTACCGAGCTGGGAGTGTCTTTAATGCATTTATACCTTCTTTTGCATGTCAGATCACAGTTGTATGTTTGTTTGGCTGGAGACTGTACATAGATGTTTAGCTGAACAGTCCACTTTTTCAGATGTTAAAAAATAAGTCAAGAAAACCACAGTTAAAAGAACAATCTGAGCATCTCAAGTATACAAGTGGGGTCAGAATCAGCCCGTTCACAAAATGTCTATGTTCTGCAGGTTTCTGTCTGTGCTTCTTGCACATTTTGATCTCTGGGTAATACCTTGTTAACCTGCTTGTTTTTTCACTAACATTCACCTTTCCCAAAGCTGACAGTAGCCTCTTTGAAGGAAGATTTTATTGCTGCTTCTTTTCTGTACTACTCTTCCCTTAACTAAATTAATCTTTTAAAAACATCATAGTGGTTATTGCTCTGTGGTCATTGCTGTCAGATCTCAATTTTAATTGTCTTGATTCTGTCACCTTTGAAACAGACTCCTACATGCAGTACTGTCTAGGTGGACTCTTATTTGTGGGTCTAAGTAAATGGATGCTACCTTGAGAAACATTTTATGTGAAGGCTGCTTTGCAGGCAGATAAGAGCTGCTGTTAGAATGAGATGTCCTTTATTACATACATCGCCTTTTTCTGGACTTAATTTTTCTGTTTTGATCACAATGTTTTCCGCAGTCCTGGTATATGTTGTTACTGTCTGATGTGGTAATTTTGGATCTATCATCTATAAATGAAACATGTCTAACACTTATGTGAACAGTCTCGTCATAGAGAATTAGAGTTCTCTTTAGAATAACTGCTAGCAGTTCTCTTTAGAATATTTAAGCCTACTACAAAGATATAGAAATGAAGAACATCTCAACCTACAGATGATTAGACAACCAAGTACACTCAGTTCCTTTACAACTCAGTTTCTAAATGTTTTGCTGTGTCTACTTTCCCTGTACAAAGTAGAACACAAAGAAAGGAAATACAGGTTGAGAAAAGTGCTGTAAAAAGCATGTCTGCACATGCAAATCTATAAAACTCAGGACTGTAATGAGTGAAAAGTCTCCATTACCACTGTATTTAGAAACTGCTGTCACTTCAGCAGATAGTGGGGCATACTCAAACCTTTTGCAAACTTAAGCTGGTATTTTCAGAATCAGAAAACGCTAACAGCACTAACAGTAACTCATGCTACTCGAGTTATGATTCATATGGTGAGTTTATTGTGAGTTAAGAATACAGACAGTGTTTTAATACATGTGAAGGCTGTCACATATGCACTCTGGTTTTTGTTGTGTACTTGAGAGAAGCATTAATATAAACAAAGAAGCAAATGATTATATACATCTCCTTTCCCAGAAAATCTTTGAAGCAATTCCACCAGTGTGGCAGATCATTCTGTGCATTTAACTATCCAGTAAATATATACATTAAAATTTATTTATCCACAATTGTTAACATGTTTTGTTTTGGTATCTTAAAAATGTGAAGTAGTTATACGGTTTTTGGTCTTGAATTTATTCTGTTGAGTTTTTTAAGTTATTTTAAGGCTAAATATGACCCACCACAATAATAAAAAAATGAGAAGAGAGGAAAAGGTAAAGCTTTAGTCTCTCTACACTAGTACTTTGATTTTATTTTGCATTTTAAAATGTTTGTGGAATATACATATTACCTTAGCTGACATAAAGAAAAATATTTTAATAAGAAAGCAAAAGTAGGTCAGAAAGGTCCAAAATCTAAACAGGTAAATATAGTTCTCGTAGTACTAGTTTATACTCCATTGTGAAAATAATCTATAATCTAAACATAATCAGTGTGTTTTTGAGAAGCCTATTTAACAAGTCTTTTGCTATCATCGAGCCTTTCAATGGTCTAATTTCATGGTTCAGTTATCTTTTCAGACTTTGCTAAAACTATGGGCTTCACTGTACCTGCAGTAATTGTTGCCTTTGGGGCAGATTCGAAGAAATCAGTACTTTTATTAGCGCACAGCATAGCTTGAAAATTTAAATGTGGTAAATTCTGTTCAACTATTTTCATGAATATCAGCTTTGGGTTTTGTTTAATTTTCAGTTACTAGAAAATTAAGAAAACATTCTTTTCTGTACATGTAGATTATTTTATTTTCATAGAGCGTTGAGAAAAGACAATATTCATTTGGTTGTATCTCCAGGAATATTAGCTTGACTGTCTTTTTCTTCTTCCAACAAGATTAGTTCAGTTCTTGCTGAAGATGTCACGATAGTTCGAGAAACTGGAACATTAGATGAGGTCCCATCAATTTCAACTTTTTCACCCTCTGTTGTTTCTTTAGGTGATAAGCTTTCTTGTGCATCAAAAAATATATCAGGTTTATCTGATGGGCTATCTTCATCCGAGATTCTTCCCTCTTTATGATCCATCTCTTCTTTGTCAACAGTCTTAGCCTTTTTGGAAGGAGATGTGAAACCAAGCTTGGGAAATTTAAACCATCCAGTTTTTTCAGTTTGCTTAGAAGAATCATTATCTGGTGCATCAGCAGGTTTCACATCTTCTGGAACTGATTTTTTTACTTCTGTTTTTGAATCTGTGCTTGTTTCGTCACCAGAAGATGAAAAGCCAATACTTGGAAGCCAAAATTTGAATCTTCCAGGAGACCTTTTACTATCAGTCTTTTCTTTTTCATTGGTTATGTCTTTTTCTTCATCTTCTAGTGCTTCAGCTACATCCTCATCTTTAGAGAGAGGACCTGCAGTTATTCCCTCTGGTGACTTATCAGGAAGACTCTCTTCAAGTTTACTGGAAGGTTTTACTTCAACAGCAAATGTTTTTAACTTTGGCAAACTTACTTCCCCACTAGATTCTTCAGTCTCACTGTGTGGTTTGTCAGATAGTTTAAGCTCAGCACTGCCAGTCCTCTGTGCTCCGAAGCTTTCATCACCACATTTAGGTTTGCTCACTGATACACCTTCTGTTGAAGATGGTTGCTGGACTAGCACTTCTAAGTTGCTATGTGATTCAGGCAATTTCACCTTGAGCAATGAGAATCCCAAAGTAGCAGTTTTGACTTCTGATGAGAGAATCTCTGATTCTTTCAGTATTTCAGTAGTGTAAATCTCACACCTTTCAATAGCAACATGTTCAGGTTCTACTTTCTCACTCACTTCTTGGCCTTCTACATATGACCAATGAATGTCTTGCCCTACATTTGAAGGGGAGGACTCTACCGTAGTAGTCATCTGTGCTGTTTTAATGTCAGGTTCATTCAGTGTTAGAATTTTGCTTTTTGCTTTTTGGATACCACCCTCTAGAGCCTCTAGTGTTTCTTCAGAGATAGCAGAGCTTGCTTGCAGTTGCACTACTTCAATGTCAGTACTAGATCCCTTTGGATCTGTTACCACTTTTGACACTGAAACATCAGCTTCAATTGGGAGAACTTTGAAAGTAAATCTTGGTATTTTTAGTTTTGGAATTTTTATATTTACTTCTGGGCCACCTTGTGTTTTGTCCACTGTTTCCGCTGTTATTCTAGCAGATGTTTCCATATGATCTAGAGTTGGACTTTTCAGGCCAATAGATCCTTCTGATTTTTGAAACTGTATTTCTGTTGTGCCTATTTCAGTTTTAGATACTGAATCAGATTCTGACTTTGGCAAATTGATATCACCTGCAAAATCCTTCACTTCTGAATGCAACACTCCGAACTTTGGAACCTTAAACTTGTATGTTTTAATTTTACTTGTTTCTGCTCTATCTTCTACTTGCACTTCCACCCCTGCAGACATGTCCTTTTCAACACTTTTCACTTGAAATTTCATTTCAGGATCTACTCTAGCAATTCTAACATCCATCTTTACTTCTGGAACTTCTACCTTTAGATCTTCCAGCTTAGCTGTAACATAAGTACCATCTTCTGATCCCTTTGTTGTAGACCATTCACATGTAGGCCTTTTTAATTGGCTTCTTTCACTGTCTTTTCCTATAATTTTCATCTCACCCTTTATCTTTCCTTTTTTAATTACTGCCTCTTGATTTTGAATATCTAGCTCTCCTGTTGGAAGACTAACATCTATTTTGTCCTGTGTTGCACCTAGAGAAATTTCAGCTGATGGTGGTTTACATCCTACTCCTGAAGTCTCTAACTTAGTGGAACTTTCTACCTTTGGGACTTCTATATCCTGTGATTTGACTTTATGCTCTTGAGGAGTCAGAGTACATGTAGGAAACCTATTTGTTAGACTGTTGTCTTTGTCAATTTCTGAAGCACTTAGGTATGACTTAGACAATTCTGCGGAAGACACTATAAATTCTGAAGTATGCGGTTTTTGTCCTTCAGCACCATGCTTAACTATGTCTGCGTAAGTTTCAGGAATATTCACTCTATCTGTTTTTTCTGTGGATAATGAAATATCTCCTTCTATCTTTGACAAGCTAGCATCAGAACTCTTCACAGAATCTCCTACTTTTGGAATCCCTTCTTTTCCAATAGTAATTTCAGCAACTGCATGTGGTAATGAGAAGGTATTTTCAGCAATACTTGTTTCAGTTTGTATTTTGGCAGAGGGAATGCCTGCCTGAGATTTTTCCATACTTCTTTCAATATCAGCACCTTTTTTTTCCTTTAAAGATGTCCTGCCAAATGTGGGTATTCTAAATTTTGGCATTTTAAACCATCCCTGGTGTTCTTCAGTCTGAACTTCTTCAGCTTTTATTTCTTGTTCTTGTTTTAATTTGATTTCTTTCTCCTCAAGGCTCTCAATAGCTCCCTCTGCCGTTGGTTTAGACACCGACTGAGGGCTTATGGCTACCTTCGGAGCTTCAATGTCAGCTGTCAGAACTTGGGGTGTTTTTATCTTAGAAACACCTACTCCTGGATCTGACATATCAGATGTAAGTTCTGTTGCTGGAACTCCCACAGCAATGTCAGCACTTTCATTTGTTGTTTTCAGCTGGGGTAGCTCAGCTTCTATTTTTGGAGAGCTGATCTCTGGCTCTGGGCCTTTCCCTTTTGTTAGGGAGATTCCAAACTTTGGCTTCTGGAATTTGGGCATTTTAATCTTCCCTTCAGGACCTTCCAACTTCACCTTTCTTCCATCCACAATTGATGACCTTTCTGTTACTATTTCAGGGCTCCTCAGTTCAACTGAAGCTTCTCCTTTGGTGAACTTAATACCTGTTTTTTGAATGGTATCTTCATCAGTAGAACTTGATTTTAGGACAACCTGTTGAAAACTCCCCTCTGAGGGAGGCAGAGCAGCATCAATCTTTGCTGAGCTGACTGCCATTTCAGTTTGGGAAGTTCCAGTTTCTGTTTTGGAAAACTCCAGAGTGGGGATCTTAACATCAGCCAGTTTTATGCTTATTTGTGCCCCTTCTTCTGTTCTTTCAGAATGACTTCTTTCTATATCAGGTATCTGTATTGAATCATCACCCTCTCTTTCTGTTTTAGGAACAGTAGCATCAGCTTCAACTTTTGGTGAATGAGTCTGAGATTTGGGAACCTTGATCTTGGAAAGTGAAATTTTAGGCATGACAAATTGGGGCTTTTTAATTGGACTTCTTTGTTCAACTTTTCCTGCAGATATTTCCAGATCAAGGGCTGGCCCAGTACCTTGATCATCAGTTGCAGTTCCTCTCACTTCTGAGTCTATTCCGCCTGACATTAGAGCAAGTTTATGATCTTCCAAATTTGCTCCAGAATCCAGTTTAACACTTGCTTCCTTCTTTGGTGACCAACTGAAGGATGGAAGTTTGAATTTTGGCATTTTGAAATGTCCTTCTTTTTCTTCTCCATCTCCATCTTGCTTTATTTCCCCTTTCATTTTTAGTGCTGCATCTGAATCATGAATATCACTGTCTGGTTTTGGAATAGAAATGTCAGCTGATGGGAGGTGAACATCAGCCTCTGATTCCTTATTATCATCTTTGGTCATTTTGACTTCAGGGCTGTAAGTTTCTGTTCCTGTACCATATTCCACCTCCAAATTTGGTGCTTCAACAGCAATGTCAGCTATTTCTACCATTGCTTTTAGTTGGGGAACCTTGACTTCTGGTTTGGATTGGCTGACCTCCTTTTCTGACACCTTCCCTTTAGAATGTGTAATTCCAAACTTTGACATTTGGAATTTAGGCATTTTTGTTTTCCCTTCAGGACCTTCAATTTTTATTTCTACATCACCTACACCAATTTCATTTGATTTTCTTTCAACACTTCTGTCAGGACTCTTCACCTCAAGGGAGCCTTCAGTTAGCATCTTAATAGGTGAGGTGGAGAGGCTGGCATTAGCAGCAGCTGATTTCAATGTTAGGTCATCTTCTTCACATGTAGGAAGTATGACCTCACCTGTAGGCATGCTAATATCCATGTCTATTTTGGGAGATTTGACTTCTGGTTTGGAAAATTCCAAAGTAGGGACTGTATCTTTTGGCATTTTTATGCCCATTCCTGCCCCTTCTCCACTACTCCCTTTCTCAGATTTCTGTACTGAAACACCTTCTTTTTCTTGTTTGGGACCACAAATGTCAGTTTCCAGTATGGGCAGAGAGACCTGGACTTTTTGACCCTTAATTTTAGGGAATGAGATCTTTGGAATGATAAATTGGGACTTCTTGTTTCTGACCTTTTCACCATCTTTTTCTTTTGATGTATCAAATTCCACATGAGGGTATTTATTCTCATGAGTGGGACATGTTAATTCAGATTCTGTGTCTCCAGATAAAGTAGGCAAAGTGGGTTCTTCCAGATGTCCCTCAACTTCAGAAGGAGCAATAGCTTCTTTCTTTGGTGACCAACTAAATGAAGGCAGTTTGAATTTTGATGTTTTAAATTTTTCTTTCTCCTCAGTGTCCTTCTCTCCTGAAGCTACATCTTGTTCTCCCTTGCACTCTAAATCTGGGCCATGGATTTCTGCTTCTAATTTTGGCATGGTAACTTCCACTGATGGGGGACTGACATCCGACATTGGTGCATCCAGACCAAATTCAGGTGAAGGCTTGTGCATCTTCACATCTAACTTGGCATTAGAGATCTGAGCTGGTTTGTCAGTATCAGTATAAGTCATATCAGATGTTATCCCTCCCTGGGAAATGTCAGATTCCACTTTGGAACCAGCAATACTTTCTGATGGTTTTCCCTTAGACCAAGAAATTCCAAATTTTGGTTTTCGGAATTTAGGAATTTTAACTGTAATCTCTGTGTCACACACAGATATTTCAGCAGCTGATGTTTTCTCTCCTTGCTTCAGATTTCCTTGCTCCAAAGAACCATCTTCATTTAAAATTTCAAAACCATGTTCTGAAAGATCCTTATCAGCAAGAGATGATATTTTTGATTCTGATTCTACTACATTTATTTGATACTTAGTAAGAGTAATATCCCCTTTTGGTAAAGGGGAATCCTGTTCAATTTTAGAAGAACCAATATCAACTTTGGAGAAACCCAAGCTAGGAATATTGAATTTAGTAGATTTAGAGCCACTATCTCCCTTAATATCATGAAGGAGCTTAGAGCTGACACTGCCTGAAAGAACAGCTGGACTTTCCTCAGTTAAAGAATAACAAACAG
The DNA here is from genome assembly GCF_031877795.1 of Strix aluco. NCBI lineage: Eukaryota > Metazoa > Chordata > Aves > Strigiformes > Strigidae > Strix > Strix aluco. The sequence goes on along the minus strand of NC_133934.1, from coordinate 125,722,257 downwards.
CTTCTGACACAGAAAATTCAACTCCAGATTTACTCTGTGCCTCAGATTTAGAGCTTCTAGAAAGGGAAACCGTAGGAATTCTAAAAAGAGAACTTTTAAGATTACCAGTATCATCCTCTTTTCGGGAGGAAGAATCTATAACAAGCTCCATGCTGGGCTCTTGGACCTCGGTTCCGGAGGGCAGCGTCACTTGGGGCTCCTTGAGGCTGACGTCCACATCAGCGGCCACGGTGCCCTTGGCCTCTCTGCTGCTGGACCAGCCAAAGGAAGGCATGCCAAACTTGGGCATCTTGAACTTGCCGTCCTTGGTCTTTGCGGCCTCCTTCTCGGGGGCTTTGGCTTCCCCTTCCAGGGTGAGGGCCGCCTCGGGCGCCTGCAGGTCGACGCTGGCCTTTGGAAGGGTGATGTCGACGGAGGGGAGACTGATGTCCACCTTGGGAGCTTTGATGTCAGCCTTGGGCATTTTGAAGGAAGGTTTCTCCAGCTTCAAGCCGGCCCCTTCGGCTTTGGCGCCGGGGACGTCGGCTTTGAGGCCCAGCGCGGGGCCCTCCCCTGCGGCCGTCACGGTGGCGGAGGGGAGCTCGACCTCTGCGGAGGGCAGGCTGACGTCGCCTTCGGGCCCTTCCGCCTTGGGGAGCGACACTCCGAATTTGGGCTTGTCGAACTTGGGCATCTTAAACTTCCCCTTCAAGCCCGCGGCCTCCAGCTCGGCCCCGTCGAGCGAGCCTTCGGCAGAGGGCACTTTCAGGTCTATCTCGGGTGCCTGGATCTCGAGGGAGCCTTCGACGGAGGGCACCTTGATGTCGGGGGCCGCAATGCTGACGGCGCCGGCGCCGGCCTTGAGGTCTGCCTCTGGGAGGCTGGCATCGACTTTGTGCAGGCTGACGTCTGCGTCCAGTTTGGGAGCCTTGACGGTCGGCTTGGAGAAGACCACGCTGGGCACCTTGACTTTTGGCATGTGTATTTTCATGCCGCCGCCCTCAACTTTGCCGGCAGCCACCTCCAGGCCGCCTTCGGCCTCGGGGCCCTGCAGGGCGACTTCGCCCTCCTGGACTTCGGCCTGGGCTTTGGGCAGCGAGACCTCGGCCTTTGGCAGGCTGACCTGCACGTGGGGAGCTTTGACTTTGGGCAGCTTGACGCTGGGCATCTTGACGTCGGGCATCTTGAATCGACCTTTCTCGCCGTCTCCTGCGGCGGCCGTCTCGACGGTCACCTCCACGCCGGGCGCTTGGATCTCGGCCCCGGGCAGGGTCACGTCGACTTCGGCGGTTCCCGAGGGCAGCGTCACTTGGGGCTCCTTGAGGCTGACGTCCACATCAGCGGCCACGGTGCCCTTGGCCTCTCTGCTGCTGGACCAGCCAAAGGAAGGCATGCCAAACTTGGGCATCTTGAACTTGCCGTCCTTGGTCTTTGCGGCCTCCTTCTCGGGGGCTTTGGCTTCCCCTTCCAGGGTGAGGGCCGCCTCGGGCGCCTGCAGGTCGACGCTGGCCTTTGGAAGGGTGATGTCGATGGAGGGGAGACTGATGTCCACCTTGGGAGCTCTGATGTCAGCCTTGGGCATTTTGAAGGAAGGTTTCTCCAGCTTCAAGCCGGCCCCTTCGGCTTTGGCGCCGGGGACGTCGGCTTTGAGGCCCAGCGCGGGGCCCTCCCCTGCGGCCGTCACGGTGGCGGAGGGGAGCTCGACCTCTGCGGAGGGCAGGCTGACATCGCCTTCGGGCCCTTCCGCCTTGGGGAGTGACACTCCGAATTTGGGCTTGTCGAACTTGGGCATCTTAAACTTCCCCTTCAAGCCCGCGGCCTCCAGCTCGGCCCCGTCGAGCGAGCCTTCGGCAGAGGGCACTTTCAGGTCTATCTCGGGTGCCTGGATCTCGAGGGAGCCTTCGACGGAGGGCACCTTGATGTCGGGGGCCGCAATGCTGACGGCGCCGGCGCCGGCCTTGAGGTCTGCCTCTGGGAGGCTGGCATCGACTTTGTGCAGGCTGACGTCTGCGTCCAGTTTGGGAGCCTTGACGGTCGGCTTGGAGAAGACCACGCTGGGCACCTTGACTTTTGGCATGTGTATTTTCATGCCGCCGCCCTCAACTTTGCCGGCAGCCACCTCCAGGCCGCCTTCGGCCTCGGGGCCCTGCAGGGCGACTTCGCCCTCCTGGACTTCGGCCTGGGCTTTGGGCAGCGAGACCTCGGCCTTTGGCAGGCTGACCTGCACGTGGGGAGCTTTGACTTTGGGCAGCTTGACGCTGGGCATCTTGACGTCGGGCATCTTGAATCGACCTTTCTCGCCGTCTCCTGCGGCGGCCGTCTCGACGGTCACCTCCACGCCGGGCGCTTGGATCTCGGCCCCGGGCAGGGTCACGTCGACTTCGGCGGTTCCCGAGGGCAGCATCGCTTGGGGCTCCTTGAGGCTGACGTCCACATCAGCGGCCACGGTGCCCTTGGCCTCTCTGCTGCTGGACCAGCCAAAGGAAGGCATGCCAAACTTGGGCATCTTGAACTTGCCGTCCTTGGTCTTTGCGGCCTCCTTCTCGGGGGCTTTGGCTTCCCCTTCCAGGGTGAGGGCCGCCTCGGGCGCCTGCAGGTCGACGCTGGCCTTTGGAAGGGTGATGTCGGCGGAGGGGAGACTGATGTCCACCTTGGGAGCTTTGATGTCAGCCTTGGGCATTTTGAAGGAAGGTTTCTCCAGCTTCAAGCCGGCCCCTTCGGCTTTGGCGCCGGGGACGTCGGCTTTGAGGCCCAGCGCGGGGCCCTCCCCTGCGGCCGTCACGGTGGCGGAGGGGAGCTCGACCTCTGCGGAGGGCAGGCTGACGTCGCCTTCGGGCCCTTCCGCCTTGGGGAGCGACACTCCGAATTTGGGCTTGTCGAACTTGGGCATCTTAAACTTCCCCTTCAAGCCCGCGGCCTCCAGCTCGGCCCCGTCGAGCGAGCCTTCGGCAGAGGGCACTTTCAGGTCTATCTCGGGTGCCTGGATCTCGAGGGAGCCTTCGACGGAGGGCACCTTGATGTCGGGGGCCGCAATGCTGACGGCGCCGGCGCCGGCCTTGAGGTCTGCCTCTGGGAGGCTGGCATCGACTTTGTGCAGGCTGACGTCTGCGTCCAGTTTGGGAGCCTTGACGGTCGGCTTGGAGAAGACCACGCTGGGCACCTTGACTTTTGGCATGTGTATTTTCATGCCGCCGCCCTCAACTTTGCCGGCAGCCACCTCCAGGCCGCCTTCGGCCTCGGGGCCCTGCAGGGCGACTTCGCCCTCCTGGACTTCGGCCTGGGCTTTGGGCAGCGAGACCTCGGCCTTTGGCAGGCTGACCTGCACGTGGGGAGCTTTGACTTTGGGCAGCTTGACGCTGGGCATCTTGACGTCGGGCATCTTGAATCGACCTTTCTCGCCGTCTCCTGCGGCGGCCGTCTCGACGGTCACCTCCACGCCGGGGGCTTGGATCTCGGCCCTGGGCAGGGTCACGTCGACTTCGGCGGTTCCCGAGGGCAGCGTCACTTGGGGCTCCTTGAGGCTGACGTCCACATCAGCGGCCACGGTGCCCTTGGCCTCTCTGCTGCTGGACCAGCCAAAGGAAGGCATGCCAAACTTGGGCATCTTGAACTTGCCGTCCTTGGTCTTTGCGGCCTCCTTCTCGGGGGCTTTGGCTTCCCCTTCCAGGGTGAGGGCCGCCTCGGGCGCCTGCAGGTCGACGCTGGCCTTTGGAAGGGTGATGTCGGCGGAGGGGAGACTGATGTCCACCTTGGGAGCTTTGATGTCAGCCTTGGGCATTTTGAAGGAAGGTTTCTCCAGCTTCAAGCCGGCCCCTTCGGCTTTGGCGCCGGGGACGTCGGCTTTGAGGCCCAGCGCGGGGCCCTCCCCTGCGGCCGTCACGGTGGCGGAGGGGAGCTCGACCTCTGCGGAGGGCAGGCTGACGTCGCCTTCGGGCCCTTCCGCCTTGGGGAGCGACACTCCGAATTTGGGCTTGTCGAACTTGGGCATCTTAAACTTCCCCTTCAAGCCCGCGGCCTCCAGCTCGGCCCCGTCGAGCGAGCCTTCGGCAGAGGGCACTTTCAGGTCTATCTCGGGTGCCTGGATCTCGAGGGAGCCTTCGACGGAGGGCACCTTGATGTCGGGGGCCGCAATGCTGACGGCGCCGGCGCCGGCCTTGAGGTCTGCCTCTGGGAGGCTGGCATCGACTTTGTGCAGGCTGACGTCTGCGTCCAGTTTGGGAGCCTTGACGGTCGGCTTGGAGAAGACCACGCTGGGCACCTTGACTTTTGGCATGTGTATTTTCATGCCGCCGCCCTCAACTTTGCCGGCAGCCACCTCCAGGCCGCCTTCGGCCTCGGGGCCCTGCAGGGCGACTTCGCCCTCCTGGACTTCGGCCTGGGCTTTGGGCAGCGAGACCTCGGCCTTTGGCAGGCTGACCTGCACGTGGGGAGCTTTGACTTTGGGCAGCTTGACGCTGGGCATCTTGACGTCGGGCATCTTGAATCGACCTTTCTCGCCGTCTCCTGCGGCGGCCGTCTCGACGGTCACCTCCACGCCGGGGGCTTGGATCTCGGCCCTGGGCAGGGTCACGTCGACTTCGGCGGTTCCCGAGGGCAGCGTCACTTGGGGCTCCTTGAGGCTGACGTCCACATCAGCGGCCACGGTGCCCTTGGCCTCTCTGCTGCTGGACCAGCCAAAGGAAGGCATGCCAAACTTGGGCATCTTGAACTTGCCGTCCTTGGTCTTTGCGGCCTCCTTCTCGGGGGCTTTGGCTTCCCCTTCCAGGGTGAGGGCCGCCTCGGGCGCCTGCAGGTCGACGCTGGCCTTTGGAAGGGTGATGTTGACGGAGGGGAGACTGATGTCCACCTTGGGAGCTTTGATGTCAGCCTTGGGCATTTTGAAGGAAGGTTTCTCCAGCTTCAAGCCGGCCCCTTCGGCTTTGGCGCCGGGGACGTCGGCTTTGAGGCCCAGCGCGGGGCCCTCCCCTGCGGCCGTCACGGTGGCGGAGGGGAGCTCGACCTCTGCGGAGGGCAGGCTGACGTCGCCTTCGGGCCCTTCCGCCTTGGGGAGCGACACTCCGAATTTGGGCTTGTCGAACTTGGGCATCTTAAACTTCCCCTTCAAGCCCGCGGCCTCCAGCTCGGCCCCGTCGAGCGAGCCTTCGGCAGAGGGCACTTTCAGGTCTATCTCGGGTGCCTGGATCTCGAGGGAGCCTTCGACGGAGGGCACCTTGATGTCGGGGGCCGCAATGCTGACGGCGCCGGCGCCGGCCTTGAGGTCTGCCTCTGGGAGGCTGGCATCGACTTTGTGCAGGCTGACGTCTGCGTCCAGTTTGGGAGCCTTGACGGTCGGCTTGGAGAAGACCACGCTGGGCACCTTGACTTTTGGCATGTGTATTTTCATGCCGCCGCCCTCAACTTTGCCGGCAGCCACCTCCAGGCCGCCTTCGGCCTCGGGGCCCTGCAGGGCGACTTCGCCCTCCTGGACTTCGGCCTGGGCTTTGGGCAGCGAGACCTCGGCCTTTGGCAGGCTGACCTGCACGTGGGGAGCTTTGACTTTGGGCAGCTTGACGCTGGGCATCTTGACGTCGGGCATCTTGAATCGACCTTTCTCGCCGTCTCCTGCGGCGGCCGTCTCGACGGTCACCTCCACGCCGGGCGCTTGGATCTCGGCCCCGGGCAGGGTCACGTCGACTTCGGCGGTTCCCGAGGGCAGCGTCGCTTGGGGCTCCTTGAGGCTGACGTCCACATCAGCGGCCACGGTGCCCTTGGCCTCTCTGCTGCTGGACCAGCCAAAGGAAGGCATGCCAAACTTGGGCATCTTGAACTTGCCGTCCTTGGTCTTTGCGGCCTCCTTCTCGGGGGCTTTGGCTTCCCCTTCCAGGGTGAGGGCCGCCTCGGGCGCCTGCAGGTCGACGCTGGCCTTTGGAAGGGTGATGTCGACGGAGGGGAGACTGATGTCCACCTTGGGAGCTTTGATGTCAGCCTTGGGCATTTTGAAGGAAGGTTTCTCCAGCTTCAAGCCGGCCCCTTCGGCTTTGGCGCCGGGGACGTCGGCTTTGAGGCCCAGCGCGGGGCCCTCCCCTGCGGCCGTCACGGTGGCGGAGGGGAGCTCGACCTCTGCGGAGGGCAGGCTGACGTCGCCTTCGGGCCCTTCCGCCTTGGGGAGCGACACTCCGAATTTGGGCTTGTCGAACTTGGGCATCTTAAACTTCCCCTTCAAGCCCGCGGCCTCCAGCTCGGCCCCGTCGAGCGAGCCTTCGGCAGAGGGCACTTTCAGGTCTATCTCGGGTGCCTGGATCTCGAGGGAGCCTTCGACGGAGGGCACCTTGATGTCGGGGGCCGCAATGCTGACGGCGCCGGCGCCGGCCTTGAGGTCTGCCTCTGGGAGGCTGGCATCGACTTTGTGCAGGCTGACGTCTGCGTCCAGTTTGGGAGCCTTGACGGTCGGCTTGGAGAAGACCACGCTGGGCACCTTGACTTTTGGCATGTGTATTTTCATGCCGCCGCCCTCAACTTTGCCGGCAGCCACCTCCAGGCCGCCTTCGGCCTCGGGGCCCTGCAGGGCGACTTCGCCCTCCTGGACTTCGGCCTGGGCTTTGGGCAGCGAGACCTCGGCCTTTGGCAGGCTGACCTGCACGTGGGGAGCTTTGACTTTGGGCAGCTTGACGCTGGGCATCTTGACGTCGGGCATCTTGAATCGACCTTTCTCGCCGTCTCCTGCGGCGGCCGTCTCGACGGTCACCTCCACGCCGGGCGCTTGGATCTCGGCCCCGGGCAGGGTCACGTCGACTTCGGCGGTTCCCGAGGGCAGCGTCGCTTGGGGCTCCTTGAGGCTGACGTCCACATCAGCGGCCACGGTGCCCTTGGCCTCTCTGCTGCTGGACCAGCCAAAGGAAGGCATGCCAAACTTGGGCATCTTGAACTTGCCGTCCTTGGTCTTTGCGGCCTCCTTCTCGGGGGCTTTGGCTTCCCCTTCCAGGGTGAGGGCCGCCTCGGGCGCCTGCAGGTCGACGCTGGCCTTTGGAAGGGTGATGTCGACGGAGGGGAGACTGATGTCCACCTTGGGAGCTTTGATGTCAGCCTTGGGCATTTTGAAGGAAGGTTTCTCCAGCTTCAAGCCGGCCCCTTCGGCTTTGGCGCCGGGGACGTCGGCTTTGAGGCCCAGCGCGGGGCCCTCCCCTGCGGCCGTCACGGTGGCGGAGGGGAGCTCGACCTCTGCGGAGGGCAGGCTGACGTCGCCTTCGGGCCCTTCCGCCTTGGGGAGCGACACTCCGAATTTGGGCTTGTCGAACTTGGGCATCTTAAACTTCCCCTTCAAGCCCACGGCCTCCAGCTCGGCCCCGTCGAGCGAGCCTTCGGCAGAGGGCACTTTCAGGTCTATCTCGGGTGCCTGGATCTCGAGGGAGCCTTCGACGGAGGGCACCTTGATGTCGGGGGCCGCAATGCTGACGGCGCCGGCGCCGGCCTTGAGGTCTGCCTCTGGGAGGCTGGCATCGACTTTGTGCAGGCTGACGTCTGCGTCCAGTTTGGGAGCCTTGACGGTCGGCTTGGAGAAGACCACGCTGGGCACCTTGACTTTTGGCATGTGTATTTTCATGCCGCCGCCCTCAACTTTGCCGGCAGCCACCTCCAGGCCGCCTTCGGCCTCGGGGCCCTGCAGGGCGACTTCGCCCTCCTGGACTTCGGCCTGGGCTTTGGGCAGCGAGACCTCGGCCTTTGGCAGGCTGACCTGCACGTGGGGAGCTTTGACTTTGGGCAGCTTGACGCTGGGCATCTTGACGTCGGGCATCTTGAATCGACCTTTCTCGCCGTCTCCTGCGGCGGCCGTCTCGACGGTCACCTCCACGCCGGGCGCTTGGATCTCGGCCCCGGGCAGGGTCACGTCGACTTCGGCGGTTCCCGAGGGCAGCGTCACTTGGGGCTCCTTGAGGCTGACGTCCACATCAGCGGCCACGGTGCCCTTGGCCTCTCTGCTGCTGGACCAGCCAAAGGAAGGCATGCCAAACTTGGGCATCTTGAACTTGCCGTCCTTGGTCTTTGCGGCCTCCTTCTCGGGGGCTTTGGCTTCCCCTTCCAGGGTGAGGGCCGCCTCGGGCGCCTGCAGGTCGACGCTGGCCTTTGGAAGGGTGATGTCGACGGAGGGGAGACTGATGTCCACCTTGGGAGCTTTGATGTCAGCCTTGGGCATTTTGAAGGAAGGTTTCTCCAGCTTCAAGCCGGCCCCTTCGGCTTTGGCGCCGGGGACGTCGGCTTTGAGGCCCAGCGCGGGGCCCTCCCCTGCGGCCGTCACGGTGGCGGAGGGGAGCTCGACCTCTGCGGAGGGCAGGCTGACGTCGCCTTCGGGCCCTTCCGCCTTGGGGAGCGACACTCCGAATTTGGGCTTGTCGAACTTGGGCATCCTAAACTTCCCCTTCAAGCCCGCGGCCTCCAGCTCGGCCCCGTCGAGCGAGCCTTCGGCAGAGGGCACTTTCAGGTCTATCTCGGGTGCCTGGATCTCGAGGGAGCCTTCGACGGAGGGCACCTTGATGTCGGGGGCCGCAATGCTGACGGCGCCGGCGCCGGCCTTGAGGTCTGCCTCTGGGAGGCTGGCATCGACTTTGTGCAGGCTGACGTCTGCGTCCAGTTTGGGAGCCTTGACGGTCGGCTTGGAGAAGACCACGTTGGGCACCTTGACTTTTGGCATGTGTATTTTCATGCCGCCGCCCTCAACTTTGCCGGCAGCCACCTCCAGGCCGCCTTCGGCCTCGGGGCCCTGCAGGGCGACTTCGCCCTCCTGGACTTCGGCCTGGGCTTTGGGCAGCGAGACCTCGGCCTTTGGCAGGCTGACCTGCACGTGGGGAGCTTTGACTTTGGGCAGCTTGACGCTGGGCATCTTGACGTCGGGCATCTTGAATCGACCTTTCTCGCCGTCTCCTGCGGCGGCCGTCTCGATGGTCACCTCCACGCCGGGCGCTTGGATCTCGGCCCCGGGCAGGGTCACGTCGACTTCGGCGGTTCCCGAGGCCAGCGTCGCTTGGGGCTCCTTGAGGCTGACGTCCACATCAGCGGCCACGGTGCCCTTGGCCTCTCTGCTGCTGGACCAGCCAAAGGAAGGCATGCCAAACTTGGGCATCTTGAACTTGCCGTCCTTGGTCTTTGCGGCCTCCTTCTCGGGGGCTTTGGCTTCCCCTTCCAGGGTGAGGGCCGCCTCGGGCGCCTGCAGGTCGACGCTGGCCTTTGGAAGGGTGATGTCGACGGAGGGGAGACTGATGTCCACCTTGGGAGCTTTGATGTCAGCCTTGGGCATTTTGAAGGAAGGTTTCTCCAGCTTCAAGCTGGCCCCTTCGGCTTTGGCGCCGGGGACGTCGGCTTTGAGGCCCAGCGCGGGGCCCTCCCCTGCGGCCGTCACGGTGGCGGAGGGGAGCTCGACCTCTGCGGAGGGCAGGCTGACGTCGCCTTCGGGCCCTTCCGCCTTGGGGAGCGACACTCCGAATTTGGGCTTGTCGAACTTGGGCATCTTAAACTTCCCCTTCAAGCCCACGGCCTCCAGCTCGGCCCCGTCGAGCGAGCCTTCGGCAGAGGGCACTTTCAGGTCTATCTCGGGTGCCTGGATCTCGAGGGAGCCTTCGACGGAGGGCACCTTGATGTCGGGGGCCGCAATGCTGACGGCGCCGGCGCCGGCCTTGAGGTCTGCCTCTGGGAGGCTGGCATCGACTTTGTGCAGGCTGACGTCTGCGTCCAGTTTGGGAGCCTTGACGGTCGGCTTGGAGAAGACCACGCTGGGCACCTTGACTTTTGGCATGTGTATTTTCATGCCGCCGCCCTCAACTTTGCCGGCAGCCACCTCCAGGCCGCCTTCGGCCTCGGGGCCCTGCAGGGCGACTTCGCCCTCCTGGACTTCGGCCTGGGCTTTGGGCAGCGAGACCTCGGCCTTTGGCAGGCTGACCTGCACGTGGGGAGCTTTGACTTTGGGCAGCTTGACGCTGGGCATCTTGACGTCGGGCATCTTGAATCGACCTTTCTCGCCGTCTCCTGCGGCGGCCGTCTCGACGGTCACCTCCACGCCGGGCGCTTGGATCTCGGCCCCGGGCAGGGTCACGTCGACTTCGGCGGTTCCCGAGGGCAGCGTCACTTGGGGCTCCTTGAGGCTGACGTCCACATCAGCGGCCACGGTGCCCTTGGCCTCTCTGCTGCTGGACCAGCCAAAGGAAGGCATGCCAAACTTGGGCATCTTGAACTTGCCGTCCTTGGTCTTTGCGGCCTCCTTCTCGGGGGCTTTGGCTTCCCCTTCCAGGGTGAGGGCCGCCTCGGGCGCCTGCAGGTCGACGCTGGCCTTTGGAAGGGTGATGTTGACGGAGGGGAGACTGATGTCCACCTTGGGAGCTTTGATGTCAGCCTTGGGCATTTTGAAGGAAGGTTTCTCCAGCTTCAAGCCGGCCCCTTCGGCTTTGGCGCCGGGGACGTCGGCTTTGAGGCCCAGCGCGGGGCCCTCCCCTGCGGCCGTCACGGTGGCGGAGGGGAGCTCGACCTCTGCGGAGGGCAGGCTGACGTCGCCTTCGGGCCCTTCCGCCTTGGGGAGCGACACTCCGAATTTGGGCTTGTCGAACTTGGGCATCTTAAACTTCCCCTTCAAGCCCGCGGCCTCCAGCTCGGCCCCGTCGAGCGAGCCTTCGGCAGAGGGCACTTTCAGGTCTATCTCGGGTGCCTGGATCTCGAGGGAGCCTTCGACGGAGGGCACCTTGATGTCGGGGGCCGCAATGCTGACGGCGCCGGCGCCGGCCTTGAGGTCTGCCTCTGGGAGGCTGGCATCGACTTTGTGCAGGCTGACGTCTGCGTCCAGTTTGGGAGCCTTGACGGTCGGCTTGGAGAAGACCACGCTGGGCACCTTGACTTTTGGCATGTGTATTTTCATGCCGCCGCCCTCAACTTTGCCGGCAGCCACCTCCAGGCCGCCTTCGGCCTCGGGGCCCTGCAGGGCGACTTCGCCCTCCTGGACTTCGGCCTGGGCTTTGGGCAGCGAGACCTCGGCCTTTGGCAGGCTGACCTGCACGTGGGGAGCTTTGACTTTGGGCAGCTTGACGCTGGGCATCTTGACGTCGGGCATCTTGAATCGACCTTTCTCGCCGTCTCCTGCGGCGGCCGTCTCGATGGTCACCTCCACGCCGGGCGCTTGGATCTCGGCCCCGGGCAGGGTCACGTCGACTTCGGCGGTTCCCGAGGGCAGCGTCGCTTGGGGCTCCTTGAGGCTGACGTCCACATCAGCGGCCACGGTGCCCTTGGCCTCTCTGCTGCTGGACCAGCCAAAGGAAGGCATGCCAAACTTGGGCATCTTGAACTTGCCGTCCTTGGTCTTTGCGGCCTCCTTCTCGGGGGCTTTGGCTTCCCCTTCCAGGGTGAGGGCCGCCTCGGGCGCCTGCAGGTCGACGCTGGCCTTTGGAAGGGTGATGTCGACGGAGGGGAGACTGATGTCCACCTTGGGAGCTTTGATGTCAGCCTTGGGCATTTTGAAGGAAGGTTTCTCCAGCTTCAAGCCGGCCCCTTCGGCTTTGGCACCGGGGACGTCGGCTTTGAGGCCCAGCGCGGGGCCCTCCCCTGCGGCCGTCACGGTGGCGGAGGGGAGCTCGACCTCTGCGGAGGGCAGGCTGACGTCGCCTTCGGGCCCTTCCGCCTTGGGGAGCGACACTCCGAATTTGGGCTTGTCGAACTTGGGCATCTTAAACTTCCCCTTCAAGCCCGCGGCCTCCAGCTCGGCCCCGTCGAGCGAGCCTTCGGCAGAGGGCACTTTCAGGTCTATCTCGGGTGCCTGGATCTCGAGGGAGCCTTCGACGGAGGGCACCTTGATGTCGGGGGCCGCAATGCTGACGGCGCCGGCGCCGGCCTTGAGGTCTGCCTCTGGGAGGCTGGCATCGACTTTGTGCAGGCTGACGTCTGCGTCCAGTTTGGGAGCCTTGACGGTCGGCTTGGAGAAGACCACGCTGGGCACCTTGACTTTTGGCATGTGTATTTTCATGCCGCCGCCCTCAACTTTGCCGGCAGCCACCTCCAGGCCGCCTTTGGCCTCGGGGCCCTGCAGGGCGACTTCGCCCTCCTGGACTTCGGCCTGGGCTTTGGGCAGCGAGACCTCGGCCTTTGGCAGGCTGACCTGCACGTGGGGAGCTTTGACTTTGGGCAGCTTGACGCTGGGCATCTTGACGTCGGGCATCTTGAATCGACCTTTCTCGCCGTCTCCTGCGGCGGCCGTCTCGACGGTCACCTCCACGCCGGGCGCTTGGATCTCGGCCCCGGGCAGGGTCACGTCGACTTCGGCGGTTCCCGAGGGCAGCGTCACTTGGGGCTCCTTGAGGCTGACGTCCACATCAGCGGCCACGGTGCCCTTGGCCTCTCTGCTGCTGGACCAGCCAAAGGAAGGCATGCCAAACTTGGGCATCTTGAACTTGCCGTCCTTGGTCTTTGCGGCCTCCTTCTCGGGGGCTTTGGCTTCCCCTTCCAGGGTGAGGGCCGCCTCGGGCGCCTGCAGGTCGACGCTGGCCTTTGGAAGGGTGATGTTGACGGAGGGGAGACTGATGTCCACCTTGGGAGCTTTGATGTCAGCCTTGGGCATTTTGAAGGAAGGTTTCTCCAGCTTCAAGCCGGCCCCTTCGGCTTTGGCGCCGGGGACGTCGGCTTTGAGGCCCAGCGCGGGGCCCTCCCCTGCGGCCGTCACGGTGGCGGAGGGGAGCTCGACCTCTGCGGAGGGCAGGCTGACGTCGCCTTCGGGCCCTTCCGCCTTGGGGAGCGACACTCCGAATTTGGGCTTGTCGAACTTGGGCATCTTAAACTTCCCCTTCAAGCCCGCGGCCTCCAGCTCGGCCCCGTCGAGCGAGCCTTCGGCAGAGGGCACTTTCAGGTCTATCTCGGGTGCCTGGATCTCGAGGGAGCCTTCGACGGAGGGCACCTTGATGTCGGGGGCCGCAATGCTGACGGCGCCGGCGCCGGCCTTGAGGTCTGCCTCTGGGAGGCTGGCATCGACTTTGTGCAGGCTGACGTCTGCGTCCAGTTTGGGAGCCTTGACGGTCGGCTTGGAGAAGACCACGCTGGGCACCTTGACTTTTGGCATGTGTATTTTCATGCCGCCGCCCTCAACTTTGCCGGCAGCCACCTCCAGGCCGCCTTCGGCCTCGGGGCCCTGCAGGGCGACTTCGCCCTCCTGGACTTCGGCCTGGGCTTTGGGCAGCGAGACCTCGGCCTTTGGCAGGCTGACCTGCACGTGGGGAGCTTTGACTTTGGGCAGCTTGACGCTGGGCATCTTGACGTCGGGCATCTTGAATCGACCTTTCTCGCCGTCTCCTGCGGCGGCCGTCTCGACGGTCACCTCCACGCCGGGCGCTTGGATCTCGACCCCGGGCAGGGTCACGTCGACTTCGGCGGTTCCCAAGGGCAGCGTCACTTGGGGCTCCTTGAGGCTGACGTCCACATCAGCGGCCACGGTGCCCTTGGCCTCTCTGCTGCTGGACCAGCCAAAGGAAGGCATGCCAAACTTGGGCATCTTGAACTTGCCGTCCTTGGTCTTTGCGGCCTCCTTCTCGGGGGCTTTGGCTTCCCCTTCCAGGGTGAGGGCCGCCTCGGGCGCCTGCAGGTCGACGCTGGCCTTTGGAAGGGTGATGTCGACGGAGGGGAGACTGATGTCCACCTTGGGAGCTTTGATGTCAGCCTTGGGCATTTTGAAGGAAGGTTTCTCCAGCTTCAAGCCGGCCCCTTCGGCTTTGGCGCCGGGGACGTCGGCTTTGAGGCCCAGCGCGGGGCCCTCCCCTGCGGCCGTCACGGTGGCGGAGGGGAGCTCGACCTCTGCGGAGGGCAGGCTGACGTCGCCTTCGGGCCCTTCCGCCTTGGGGAGCGACACTCCGAATTTGGGCTTGTCGAACTTGGGCATCTTAAACTTCCCCTTCAAGCCCGCGGCCTCCAGCTCGGCCCCGTCGAGCGAGCCTTCGGCAGAGGGCACTTTCAGGTCTATCTCGGGTGCCTGGATCTCGAGGGAGCCTTCGACGGAGGGCACCTTGATGTCGGGGGCCGCAATGCTGACGGCGCCGGCGCCGGCCTTGAGGTCTGCCTCTGGGAGGCTGGCATCGACTTTGTGCAGGCTGACGTCTGCGTCCAGTTTGGGAGCCTTGACGGTCGGCTTGGAGAAGACCACGCTGGGCACCTTGACTTTTGGCATGTGTATTTTCATGCCGCCGCCCTCAACTTTGCCGGCAGCCACCTCCAGGCCGCCTTCGGCCTCGGGGCCCTGCAGGGCGACTTCGCCCTCCTGGACTTCGGCCTGGGCTTTGGGCAGCGAGACCTCGGCCTTTGGCAGGCTGACCTGCACGTGGGGAGCTTTGACTTTGGGCAGCTTGACGCTGGGCATCTTGACGTCGGGCATCTTGAATCGACCTTTCTCGCCGTCTCCTGCGGCGGCCGTCTCGACGGTCACCTCCACGCCGGGCGCTTGGATCTCGGCCCCGGGCAGGGTCACGTCGACTTCGGCGGTTCCCGAGGGCAGCGTCACTTGGGGCTCCTTGAGGCTGACGTCCACATCAGCGGCCACGGTGCCCTTGGCCTCTCTGCTGCTGGACCAGCCAAAGGAAGGCATGCCAAACTTGGGCATCTTGAACTTGCCGTCCTTGGTCTTTGCGGCCTCCTTCTCGGGGGCTTTGGCTTCCCCTTCCAGGGTGAGGGCCGCCTCGGGCGCCTGCAGGTCGACGCTGGCCTTTGGAAGGGTGATGTCGACGGAGGGGAGACTGATGTCCACCTTGGGAGCTTTGATGTCAGCCTTGGGCATTTTGAAGGAAGGTTTCTCCAGCTTCAAGCCGGCCCCTTCGGCTTTGGCGCCGGGGACGTCGGCTTTGAGGCCCAGCGCGGGGCCCTCCCCTGCGGCCGTCACGGTGGCGGAGGGGAGCTCGACCTCTGCGGAGGGCAGGCTGACGTCGCCTTCGGGCCCTTCCGCCTTGGGGAGCGACACTCCGAATTTGGGCTTGTCGAACTTGGGCATCTTAAACTTCCCCTTCAAGCCCACGGCCTCCAGCTCGGCCCCGTCGAGCGAGCCTTCGGCAGAGGGCACTTTCAGGTCTATCTCGGGTGCCTGGATCTCGAGGGAGCCTTCGACGGAGGGCACCTTGATGTCGGGGGCCGCAATGCTGACGGCGCCGGCGCCGGCCTTGAGGTCTGCCTCTGGGAGGCTGGCATCGACTTTGTGCAGGCTGACGTCTGCGTCCAGTTTGGGAGCCTTGACGGTCGGCTTGGAGAAGACCACGCTGGGCACCTTGACTTTTGGCATGTGTATTTTCATGCCGCCGCCCTCAACTTTGCCGGCAGCCACCTCCAGGCCGCCTTCGGCCTCGGGGCCCTGCAGGGCGACTTCGCCCTCCTGGACTTCGGCCTGGGCTTTGGGCAGCGAGACCTCGGCCTTTGGCAGGCTGACCTGCACGTGGGGAGCTTTGACTTTGGGCAGCTTGACGCTGGGCATCTTGACGTCGGGCATCTTGAATCGACCTTTCTCGCCGTCTCCTGCGGCGGCCGTCTCGACGGTCACCTCCACGCCGGGCGCTTGGATCTCGGCCCCGGGCAGGGTCACGTCGACTTCGGCGGTTCCCGAGGGCAGCGTCACTTGGGGCTCCTTGAGGCTGACGTCCACATCAGCGGCCACGGTGCCCTTGGCCTCTCTGCTGCTGGACCAGCCAAAGGAAGGCATGCCAAACTTGGGCATCTTGAACTTGCCGTCCTTGGTCTTTGCGGCCTCCTTCTCGGGGGCTTTGGCTTCCCCTTCCAGGGTGAGGGCCGCCTCGGGCGCCTGCAGGTCGACGCTGGCCTTTGGAAGGGTGATGTCGACGGAGGGGAGACTGATGTCCACCTTGGGAGCTTTGATGTCAGCCTTGGGCATTTTGAAGGAAGGTTTCTCCAGCTTCAAGCCGGCCCCTTCGGCTTTGGCGCCGGGGACGTCGGCTTTGAGGCCCAGCGCGGGGCCCTCCCCTGCGGCCGTCACGGTGGCGGAGGGGAGCTCGACCTCTGCGGAGGGCAGGCTGACGTCGCCTTCGGGCCCTTCCGCCTTGGGGAGCGACACTCCGAATTTGGGCTTGTCGAACTTGGGCATCTTAAACTTCCCCTTCAAGCCCGCGGCCTCCAGCTCGGCCCCGTCGAGCGAGCCTTCGGCAGAGGGCACTTTCAGGTCTATCTCGGGTGCCTGGATCTCGAGGGAGCCTTCGACGGAGGGCACCTTGATGTCGGGGGCCGCAATGCTGACGGCGCCGGCGCCGGCCTTGAGGTCTGCCTCTGGGAGGCTGGCATCGACTTTGTGCAGGCTGACGTCTGCGTCCAGTTTGGGAGCCTTGACGGTCGGCTTGGAGAAGACCACGCTGGGCACCTTGACTTTTGGCATGTGTATTTTCATGCCGCCGCCCTCAACTTTGCCGGCAGCCACCTCCAGGCCGCCTTCGGCCTCGGGGCCCTGCAGGGCGACTTCGCCCTCCTGGACTTCGGCCTGGGCTTTGGGCAGCGAGACCTCGGCCTTTGGCAGGCTGACCTGCACGTGGGGAGCTTTGACTTTGGGCAGCTTGACGCTGGGCATCTTGACGTCGGGCATCTTGAATCGACCTTTCTCGCCGTCTCCTGCGGCGGCCGTCTCGACGGTCACCTCCACGCCGGGCGCTTGGATCTCGGCCCCGGGCAGGGTCACGTCGACTTCGGCGGTTCCCGAGGGCAGCGTCACTTGGGGCTCCTTGAGGCTGACGTCCACATCAGCGGCCACGGTGCCCTTGGCCTCTCTGCTGCTGGACCAGCCAAAGGAAGGCATGCCAAACTTGGGCATCTTGAACTTGCCGTCCTTGGTCTTTGCGGCCTCCTTCTCGGGGGCTTTGGCTTCCCCTTCCAGGGTGAGGGCCGCCTCGGGCGCCTGCAGGTCGACGCTGGCCTTTGGAAGGGTGATGTCGACGGAGGGGAGACTGATGTCCACCTTGGGAGCTTTGATGTCAGCCTTGGGCATTTTGAAGGAAGGTTTCTCCAGCTTCAAGCCGGCCCCTTCGGCTTTGGCGCCGGGGACGTCGGCTTTGAGGCCCAGCGCGGGGCCCTCCCCTGCGGCCGTCACGGTGGCGGAGGGGAGCTCGACCTCTGCGGAGGGCAGGCTGACGTCGCCTTCGGGCCCTTCCGCCTTGGGGAGCGACACTCCGAATTTGGGCTTGTCGAACTTGGGCATCTTAAACTTCCCCTTCAAGCCCGCGGCCTCCAGCTCGGCCCCGTCGAGCGAGCCTTCGGCAGAGGGCACTTTCAGGTCTATCTCGGGTGCCTGGATCTCGAGGGAGCCTTCGACGGAGGGCACCTTGATGTCGGGGGCCGCAATGCTGACGGCGCCGGCGCCGGCCTTGAGGTCTGCCTCTGGGAGGCTGGCATCGACTTTGTGCAGGCTGACGTCTGCGTCCAGTTTGGGAGCCTTGACGGTCGGCTTGGAGAAGACCACGCTGGGCACCTTGACTTTTGGCATGTGTATTTTCATGCCGCCGCCCTCAACTTTGCCGGCAGCCACCTCCAGGCCGCCTTCGGCCTCGGGGCCCTGCAGGGCGACTTCGCCCTCCTGGACTTCGGCCTGGGCTTTGGGCAGCGAGACCTCGGCCTTTGGCAGGCTGACCTGCACGTGGGGAGCTTTGACTTTGGGCAGCTTGACGCTGGGCATCTTGACGTCGGGCATCTTGAATCGACCTTTCTCGCCGTCTCCTGCGGCGGCCGTCTCGACGGTCACCTCCACGCCGGGCGCTTGGATCTCGGCCCCGGGCAGGGTCACGTCGACTTCGGCGGTTCCCGAGGGCAGCGTCACTTGGGGCTCCTTGAGGCTGACGTCCACATCAGCGGCCACGGTGCCCTTGGCCTCTCTGCTGCTGGACCAGCCAAAGGAAGGCATGCCAAACTTGGGCATCTTGAACTTGCCGTCCTTGGTCTTTGCGGCCTCCTTCTCGGGGGCTTTGGCTTCCCCTTCCAGGGTGAGGGCCGCCTCGGGCGCCTGCAGGTCGACGCTGGCCTTTGGAAGGGTGATGTCGACGGAGGGGAGACTGATGTCCACCTTGGGAGCTTTGATGTCAGCCTTGGGCATTTTGAAGGAAGGTTTCTCCAGCTTCAAGCCGGCCCCTTCGGCTTTGGCGCCGGGGACGTCGGCTTTGAGGCCCAGCGCGGGGCCCTCCCCTGCGGCCGTCACGGTGGCGGAGGGGAGCTCGACCTCTGCGGAGGGCAGGCTGACGTCGCCTTCGGGCCCTTCCGCCTTGGGGAGCGACACTCCGAATTTGGGCTTGTCGAACTTGGGCATCTTAAACTTCCCCTTCAAGCCCGCGGCCTCCAGCTCGGCCCCGTCGAGCGAGCCTTCGGCAGAGGGCACTTTCAGGTCTATCTCGGGTGCCTGGATCTCGAGGGAGCCTTCGACGGAGGGCACCTTGATGTCGGGGGCCGCAATGCTGACGGCGCCGGCGCCGGCCTTGAGGTCTGCCTCTGGGAGGCTGGCATCGACTTTGTGCAGGCTGACGTCTGCGTCCAGTTTGGGAGCCTTGACGGTCGGCTTGGAGAAGACCACGCTGGGCACCTTGACTTTTGGCATGTGTATTTTCATGCCGCCGCCCTCAACTTTGCCGGCAGCCACCTCCAGGCCGCCTTCGGCCTCGGGGCCCTGCAGGGCGACTTCGCCCTCCTGGACTTCGGCCTGGGCTTTGGGCAGCGAGACCTCGGCCTTTGGCAGGCTGACCTGCACGTGGGGAGCTTTGACTTTGGGCAGCTTGACGCTGGGCATCTTGACGTCGGGCATCTTGAATCGACCTTTCTCGCCGTCTCCTGCGGCGGCCGTCTCGACGGTCACCTCCACGCCGGGCGCTTGGATCTCGGCCCCGGGCAGGGTCACGTCGACTTCGGCGGTTCCCGAGGGCAGCGTCACTTGGGGCTCCTTGAGGCTGACGTCCACATCAGCGGCCACGGTGCCCTTGGCCTCTCTGCTGCTGGACCAGCCAAAGGAAGGCATGCCAAACTTGGGCATCTTGAACTTGCCGTCCTTGGTCTTTGCGGCCTCCTTCTCGGGGGCTTTGGCTTCCCCTTCCAGGGTGAGGGCCGCCTCGGGCGCCTGCAGGTCGACGCTGGCCTTTGGAAGGGTGATGTCGACGGAGGGGAGACTGATGTCCACCTTGGGAGCTTTGATGTCAAGTTGTCTATTTTCAGATAATTCCTCTGTTTTCTTTGATACTATACTTATTTCACCCTTTGTTATTTCAATATCAGGTTTTGTAATCAATATTTCTCGATCTTTTTCTTCCAAATTATTCTTCCTTGTAGAAGTTTTCACAGTTAGTGTTTTCAGACTTGGTATCTGGACTTCTGGCATTTGTCCTATATCCTTGTCACTTGTTTTTCCTTTGGAAATCCCGATTTCCATTTCAGCACTTGGAATCTTCATTTCTTCTGCTGATACACTCATCTCTGGTTTCGTACCGACTTCTAGGAGTTTTCCTTCCCTATCACTTAATGGACCTTCTGTTTGCCCTGTCTCATCCTTTGTAGTTGCCCAGGTAAATGTAGGTAATTTAAACTTTGGTAGTCTGAATTTGCTTTCTTTTCCCTCTATATCCTTTTCTCCTGCCTTCATGCTGATGTCTGTCTTCAATGTTTTATCAGTTGTGGGCGTGCCATCTTCCTCTGTCTCTGGCTTTTTTGTAGCATCTACTGATTCAACTGTGCTTTCTTCTCTTGGAATTTTCATATCAGCTTTAGGCGTTTTGGATATTTTGAATGATGGCATTTGTATTTTCCAAGTAGATACTTCTGATTCTGCATCAGGCATGTGAAGTTTCACATCCAAATTGCTGCCGTCCTCTGAACTTGTATCAGCTATTTTTTCTGGTACTGAATGTGGAACATCACCTCTTGGTTTGGCATTTTCAGTCTCTGTCTCTTTTCTTTTGGGCATTGAAATCCCAAATTTTGTCTTCTGAATTGTTAGTATTTGTGTGTCTTGTGCTTCTTTTTCTTTTGTTTCCAGTGTGTCAGATGTTGTGTGTAATTCTGCTTTAGCAGTGCCTATTTCTAGACCTTTTACCTGTATAGATCCTTGTGCTGTGTGACCCATCATGTCTATGTTAATTCCACTTTCTCCTTCTGTTTTATCTGCTGGTCCTTTCTGTTTCTTTTTTCGGGATTTTGATGAGGCTACTGTTTGTTTAGTTGGGCTTTCTTTCAGATCAGATGCTTCTAAACTGGGCTTTGATATCTGTGTTGTTACAGCTGGTACTTCAGGTACAGTAAATTTTGATGTTGATTCCTTGTCTTTTTTAATGCTTATTTCAACTTCAGGGCGTTTTTTTGTGTGAGATGGAATGCCATTTTTCATGTCTTTTAACTCTTTTGTTAAAGTTTCCTGTACCTCCCCTGTTTTAATTTCATAAGCAGGAGATGTGGTATATTCAACAGTTAGGATTTCAGGATTTTCCAGGCTGATATCTTCTTTATGTGTTTTTTCTCTTTCGGATAACAGTGTAGTTTTTATTTCTTTTTTTTGCTTGTCTTGTGGTTCTGGTTTGGATCTGTGCATTTTGAATCCAATGCTAGGGAACTTCAGTTTCTTTTGGCTTCCTTTTTTTTCTTTAATATGGACTTCTTGTTGAAATTGAGACTCTGTGTCTGTGCTTGTAGGGGAAATATCCTGTATAGCAGGCTCATATGCATCTGAGGTACTATGAGATCTTCTGTGCCCCAGTATCTTTTTATTTTTAATTGACTGGAATTTTGGCCATGATAACCTATCTTTTTTAGGTCTCTTGCTTCTTCCTACCCTTTGGCTTACAATTAATGTTTCCCTGTCTTCTTCTGAAATGGCTTTTCCTGAAACATGCACTGTTTCTTCAGGAATGCTCTCACTGAGTTCTTTTTCCTGAAACAACAAAGAGTAGTCAGAAGATTAAAAGTAAACTAAATATAGATGCAACACTGAACAAAATACATACTATAAAATATATAGGAAAATGTGCTTTTAATTCATAGTATCTACTTGCTATATCAAAAATTCCTGAAAATAGTGTATGTAATGCAGGTAGAAATTACAAAAACCAAATGGATTCTGACTGTAATATGTGGATTTCTGAAGGTTTATGTTCTTTGTAAAACACTGCAGTAAACAGAGGTTTCTATATGTCTCTCTACATATGGCTGTACAAATACATATATAAAATATTTATATATATGTATATGAAGAGAAAAATAATTTTGAATGTGATGATGAACTATAAGCATACCATGTTTATGGAGATATCAGTCATTAAACATATTTTTTAAAGAGAAAATTTCATTGATGAGCTTTTGAGAAAAATACTTACTGATATTTTACATTTTGGAAAATACGGAATATAAATATTACAGATCTTATCTGAGCCTGTTCTATTGGTGGACGCTTAACAAAAAAATAGACTCACTAGAGAATGTTTTTCATGACTAAGTCTTAAGAAGATGCAAGTGTGTATTTTCTGGTCTACTTCCACAGAGCACATTACTACAAACTTTGTACACTAATCAAATATCTACCTGGCTTATTCTTTCCTTTTTGTACTGGACTGTAGAGTGAATATGTTCTAGCTCTTCTTTCCCAGCAATTTTTCTTTTCAGGCTGAATTGGACTCTGTATGGCTCGGAATATTGGAGAATCTTGAGTGCATCTTCATATTTGATATTATCAAAAAATATTGTAGCACTTAGAAGCTGATCACCTGCAAGTGGATTCAGACATCATTTTAATTAGCTTGTGTTTTCTTGCATTTTTTCAAATTCTGTTGAATTAATGCCCACCGAAAAAAATAATCACATCTTATTTATTCTATTTATTTAAAATATGAAATTATGTTCACATAATAGAATCACAAAATAGTTAAGGCTGGAAAGGACCTCTGAAGATCATCTAGTCCAATTGCCCTGCTCAGGGAAGGGTCAGCTACAGCTGGTTGCTGTGGTCTGTGTGCTGTCAGGTTTTGAAGATTTCTAAGGATGGAGACTCCACAACCTCTCTGAAAAACCTGTTTCAGTGTCTGACCACCCTGACAGTAACAAAGTTTTTCTTACCTTTACTTTTGTTCTTGTTTAAATAATTATTTATTGTATTTTTGTGGCATACTATTTCGTGAAAGAATCAAAGGCAGGTTCTTCATGAATGTTATGAGCTGGGGTTTTTTTCATTTTAGTTGTGTATATACTACTTTCTATGTATCTTGTTCACTGTTCCAGTGAAAATTATACTTTTTTTTTTTTTATGGTATATAAAAAAACCACATTTCATTATTGTTTAAGATACTGATCTCTGAAATTATTAATATGAGAAGGTTAAGCTAACACCTAACATTGGTTGGTTTGGGATCTACTATTTCTATTACCTAAAGAGATGACCGATCAGTTAGGTATCTATACACACACAGAGCTACATACCCGATTATTTCAAGATATAAAAAAACCCAACAAACCAAAACAGAAAATCAGATCGTACCTTCTCTCAGACTAAATATTTTTGAAGCAGGAGATTCCTTAAGTACTTTTTTAATAAATATTCCTTCATTTCCTCCACCCATCACACTAAAACCACTAGCACCAGCTTCCACTTCTGTTTTCAGGGTCACTTCCATTGTTTCCTAGATATAGAAAAAGGTGTGAATTTATAATTTTTATTCATTTGTATCAAAGTGTTCTACATTATTCTACAATAAAAAATTGAGTCTCCTCAGGTATATTTTCAGTAGCTCAAGAAAGATTATCTAAAATAGAGAATGTACCTATTCGATGTGGGTTTGATTCTGCTAAAAATTAGAATTAAGCACATGTGTTAGGGTTATGCTGGATCAGGACCATAGGGAAAATAGTTTATAATTTTAAAACACGAAGCATATGGAATCTTTTAGGGCTGAAAGATTGTATCTTCTGCGAAGATGTTAAGCACCTGAATTAATAGGCCAGAAAAGTCAGACTAAGAGCTAATGCTGTACTGTACTCAAATGAGAGAAGGCAAAACAGAATTATGGACGGACCCCAAATAGGACAAGTAAGTGTTCATGCCTGTGCCACAACTAGGCAATTTGTGAAGTTCCTGGTCGAAACAAGTCTAAAGTGATTCTTTGCCCATTTGTCCTTCCCTCTGCCCACCCATCCATGTCTGTGTGTTGTAATAGACTTTACTATTTTGCAAGCCACATGCCTAAAACTAGAGTGTTTTTAGACTGACCTGTGGTTCACTCTGTTTTGATTTGTCTGTAGAATATTTTTTGTTTTCTTCTTGAAGCTGAAAAATAATTTGCAATTTTTTAGTGTTCAGAAGTCATGCTGTTGTAAAGTACAACAGAAGTCCTACATCAGTTAAAATCCCTGGTTTAGATTAAGAACTGAGGCTGACTTTAATGGCAACAGAGCAAAACTGGGATCTGTGAGTGCAATGTACACCATGAATGATTTAACTATATTATTCACAGTAGTAAATTAGATGCCAGGGCTTCCCTGCATTGTACCAAAATTTGCATGAAAAGAACACCAGAAACCAAATGGATTAAGACGTTGGGAGTTTTTCTGTGTGTTACCCATGTAGCACATTTCTCATGCTTTTATCTTTGTGAACATACATTTTTTTCATTTATTTGACTTCAGAATGAATTTCAAACTTTTGCCTACTTATCTTAACATGACTGTACTAATTAAATCTTTAACTTTGAATAACCAAGAAGTACAGGTAGTTTTGAAATATGTATTAGTTAAATGCAAGCCAGTTAAATATTCTAATAGGAAAAGCATTGTGATTTCTTAACCCTGTCTGCCCTAGGTCCTTTAAGGAATGAAGTCAAATGCATTTCTTGTCAAGAAACAAGAACACGGCCAACAACAAGTTCCCTACAGTGTAAAACCATCAATGAATATGGCCCTGATTTTGGTGGGGGCAGGAAGACAATATGGCTGCAGCAACGTCCTGTTACATGACATATGACTCTCGGATACTTGTAGGAGCTAAAACCTCTTGAATCAACTTGGTAAAGCCATGCCTGCATGAAAACTCAGTGTCTTGCCTTTAAATATTCTTCT
The DNA here is from genome assembly GCF_031877795.1 of Strix aluco. NCBI lineage: Eukaryota > Metazoa > Chordata > Aves > Strigiformes > Strigidae > Strix > Strix aluco. Next base: position 125,698,248 of record NC_133934.1, on the reverse strand, counting down.
TCTATGGAATATTCATAAACTGGAGAGGATCCTTGTGGCCTTGGACGGATGTCTTCTACTGCTACTTCATTAACCTGTGGAAAAGAAATGAGTGGTGGGAAAGGAACAGCCACCATTAAAATGACACATTTTTTTAGGAGTTTTTCTACTTAGTCATAGTCTCCTTCTGTGTACAAATCTTTCATTAGTAATCATGGATGTAGAATAATCAATAACTCTTTCCTAAGGTCAAGAACAAATACAATTCTCATTTAAGTATGTTACTCAAGAAGACAAGTGACAGACTCCTGAGAGACAAAACCAATGGTATTCTGATTTTGGTTTTCTTTATGTATTGTATGCATCTATGGGCTGAACAGACTGAAAATACTGAGATGTCAACTAGTAACAATTGAAAAAGGCAATAAAAATTCCCTCCCCTGCTTTATTTTCACACCTAACCTTTGCATCCTGCAGCTTCAAACTTTATTGCCCTCTATAACGAAGAAAACCATGGAAGAGTCCCAGCAGGAATTTCTGCTGACAAGCACTTGGCATGCTTCCTTCTGGAGATAAACAATAGGGAACCTAAAACAGCTACAGCTTTAAAGGAAAGTTACGGTAGGCCATGTAATAGCTTGCTAAGTCTTGGTATTAAACTTATGTTGGTGAATCATGGCAAAGAACAGATCATTTTATATTGAAGCACCATTCTGGCTTTTGAGCTGGCAGGATAATCCCAATCAGGAATACAACATCTTTAATAGGAAGAAAAATCGCCAGCAAGATCCAGGTATAAACAAAATATTTAAGATCCCTTTTTAACAAGGTAACTCCCAAACCCTCATCCCCCAAAAAACCCCAACTCTAAAAAAACTCACAGAATCTTCGTCTTCTGCATCTGCATCAGCATCAGCATCTCCTGGAGGCTCGGCTGGTCTCAGCTGCCGTCCAGAACCTGAAAGCAGCATACAGGTTGTTGGTGTCTGCGGGAGCCACACAGGGCACAGAGCAGTCGGCTTGCAAGCTGAAGCCCTCTGGAGCAGCACACCCAGGGGACGTGCATGGGCCAGCTGTAGAAAGGCCTGCTTTCATTTAGATTCCTTATCTCAGATCTCATCAGGCCAATGTTTCCAAAGATACCAGAAATATTCGTATCCAGAAATGTAAAGGCTTTTGTGAAGGAAAAAATCCCCAGGTTGGAGAAAATGTAGAACTAGAAGATGACCAGATCTTTTTTTTTTTATGACCAAGGAGGACTCAAGGTGTGTATTGGGTAGAATTGACAAGGTTTTGGCAGAGGTGTGGCTGTGGGGTGGTCTCTGTGGGAGGAGGACACAGACCACCCTGAGCCAAATGCAGCTGCTTGCAGACAGCTCCACCTGCAATGCTGAATCCATCAGAGGAGTTTCTGCACCTCTGTGAACGTGTTTCAAAAAGAGCAATAAATGCTGAGAAAAAGAGACAACACCACTAGAGGAGGAGGAGAAAAACAGAGAAGACCACACCAGAGCAGGAGGAGAGAGGAGAGATGGCAGAGCAGGAGAAATGGTGGAGCAAAATAGGACCTCAAGCAGTGGCTGGAGGAAGAAAAGCTGCCTGAGCGAGGGCAGAGAGGAGGAGGCTCGACTCTGATGGGTCAGCAGCTAGCATAGGAAGAAACCCTGGTGCAACTGAGCATGAAGCAAAGAATGAAAAAAGAAAAGCAGCCACTATCTGCTGACCCCTGTCTCCTGCACCAGCCCTCACCTCCCCAGGTAGCCCACAGTGAGGAGATAGGAGACCAGAAAGAGGGGAGGAGAAGTGTACGGAAGGGAGCTTTTTCCCTAAGAGGTTTTATTTCTTTTAAATATCAGAATTAGTAATAAAAAGTTCGTTAATTGGCAATATGTTAAATTGATTGAAACTCCCCATCTTGAAACTCTTCCTTGCTTCTGACAGAGATCATAAGACAAAAGCTGTAGAGTAAACATCACGAAGCTTTGATAGTAATAAAGCCTCTGCTTTCTTGGTTTTTAAAAGTACTGAGGACAGAAAGAGATGAGGTGAAGGAGATGAGTTGTTTGAAAGTATGATTCTGTTGAAATGCCTTAAATTGGGCACTAAAGAATGAAAAAGCATGAAAAGATCATAATTTTCAGAGATCCAGGCTTAGCCAGTAGAGGACAGTGTGACTGAATGACACATTCCCTGATGCACAGGCTATTCTAATTCATGCACAAGTCCTGGTCCTGATAACTATGGCTCTCTCCTGTCTCCATGCTCCATTTTTGCCAAGCCATCAGTCTGTCTAGCTCTCTTACACCCAGTTCTGCAACTGCCTTTAGTATACATAATTTTGGCTCTCCGAAACAGATCCTCTGGCTTAAAAATATGCTCAGACACTAGAGAAGACCATCACAAGCAGAACTATGCAACTCATTGCCTATTTTAAATGAAGAATCCTTGGGCTGGAACACAACATTTCTGGATGGGGATATTACGTGCTGTATGTGCAGACAAGCTGGCACAGTTCATGCATGTATGCAATCACTCTAAACATACACCAGTTGCCAAGCTCTTGTTAAAATGGCTGTGATTTTGCTGGACTTTCTTCACAGTTTTCTGGTCGCTTACATTTATTTTCTCCTTGACTTTTTTTAAGATGAAATTATTTAGTACAGGCAGGGTTTTGAAAGAGTTATGCCACGTGATCAGTGATGGACCACTTTGTTAAAACGAATGGAAATAGTGTGCTTCCAGTGGGAATATTCAATGTCAGTCTACGGGCCAAGTTTCCACACTTGATAGAAGGCATCATCATTAGCCATATGTACATCATCTTAATCAGCTCTCCTGTGGTATTTTCGCTCCAGAGAACTAGGATCAACTCAGAACACATCAGGGCTGCCACACCATGCCTCCTTTAGCCTTCACAGGACTAGTCCTGACACCTACAATGGACAATTCTAGAAAATGGTCTTAATCTGGACCCTAATTCAGATTAAAGACCTTCATAAATTGGCTTGATCATTTTTTTTCAAAAGTTCTAGCAATTGCAATTTTCAGAAGCTCAAGAAAATTAGAAAATGAGCATAACCTTACTAAAAAAATTTATGAACTCGATTTTAGGCATTTCTGCTTGAAAATTCTGGAATCCATTCATGAAGCTCTTACACCACATGTGTTTTAATAAGCATCATATGAGGAAAAGAGCCGCAGGACTGAGGCTTGATTGTTGAATTTGCTTAGTGCTTCTAAACATTCAGGTGCCAAGAGCAAATTTTATGGCTGTTACTAAAATTCCAAGAAATAGTAAGGACTTAACCTTGTGGCATTGCTGTATTTTTCACTTGGGAGAATCCCACCCAAAAGTCCTGAAGTCCAGTAGAATGACTTAACAGAATATTCCTTGGATTGCCTGTGCGTTTGCTCTTCAGTGCAGCACTTCAAGACTAATTACACCATTGATCCCTGGTGGTTGCCAATAATTTTACTACTGGAAAAGAAAAAGGAAAGAATTATCCGGGAGAATTCTTGAGCTGGTTCACTGCTGTTTCTCTTGTTTTACTCTGGTGTAACTTCAGTGACATTATAGCTGTCTAGAACTGGAGCAATGCAAATATGGGGAGCTCTGTTCTCAGGACTTGAATGGTCCTGTATAGTTTGTACCACTGATTTTTCACTATCCAGTGGCACATATTCTTTGAGTCTAGGGTACTGCAGCTATCCTATAGGTTCTAACAGAGGTGAAGCTTTTAAAACCAGATGTTTTGAACAAAGGATTCTTAGAATGATTAGGTGACCAACACCTTCAAAATCTTCCTGTTGTTAAGACTGGGCTACTCATAAAATCCAAGAGAATTAGATCACCTCCCTCAGTGAGACCTGAACACTTACTTCCCATCAGGATGCCATTTTAAAGCAACAGATGATACTGACAATTCTTGTTCAGTGTGGATGTAGAGAGACAGACTTGGCATGGATGACACCTCATCTGGGCCTGGACCAGGAAAGAAGTCTCTTATTTTTCACTAGCCGTTGATCAAGCAAAGCTTGTGTATGAGGCACAAGGGTGGCTTTGCATACTTGGCCAAGTGTTGGCAGGTGATTGCTTGACCTTGCTAGAGGGGCTGTGGATCAAGGTTTGCCAAAATATCACCAGAAGAATTCCCTGCTGTTAAGAGGAAAACCTGTCAGCATAAAAGGCCTCTTTCACCCACCTCATGATGGGTAGGAAGGGACAGAATCCTCCTGTGAAAGCCTTTAGTAAACGGTTACCTCTCCAAAATGGTGATAGTAGGACTCTTTCCTACAAAATGGAGCAACAGATTACTGTCCCCAGGACTAATAGAGATGTGGCTGACATTGTACGGAGGGACATCAGATACACGAATGACATTCCCTACCAAAGCTTCAAACCACGGTCTTTCCATCCACCCTGATTTCCCCAAACTCTGCCTACTCTGCCCCTCTACCTTAGCTAACTCATGTAATAAAAGACTTCTTGTGCCACTGATTCCTACTGTAGAGTAAGATTTACTTCAGATTTTTTTCTTGATTCAGAGTACTTTAAAAACATATCTATAAAAGAGGGGAATTACAGCACATCAATGAATTCCATTTTCAGCAAAGCTTTCTTTCTGTGTATAAAAGACTGTGCCAATAAACTATGATTTATATGCATGTCATTCTCATGCCCCAAATAGTAGTGATGCCAGCATTTTATAGGTTTTAACTTTTTTTATGAACCCTGGACAATAAATGCTTTGTTCAAAATGTTTTCATAAACAAGATGGAATTTACATCAGTGACTACTTCTAATAGCACTGAACTGACTTCAGAACAAGGGAATTTTTTGAAAGTAGGCAGTAGGAGTTATATAGGCTGGAATATTTTCATTTCATATGACTGAAAAGCATATTTGCTTTTTAAAATGTAATTTAAAAAAAAAAAAAATATTCTCGCAACCCAGCTGGACTGTTCTGGGTAAAACCACAAAAACATAAAACCAGGTTATTTTTTTGGTATTCACATTCGGTGGGTAACAGCCTCCAAAAACACATTTGGGACATTATAATCAATTTCAAGTTTGACAGTGTCATTGAATTCAAGTGTATTGTACAAACCGAAGAGAAGCCTAGCTTTAATTGGGACACTGGCATACAAAATTACCATAACCTGTACACTTTAAAATCAAATAAACCAGCAAATTAGAATATTGGAGCTGTTAAAAGAAACAATAACGTCTTTTGCTGATCATCCTAGCTTCCTTGATTACAAATTATATCCTTTCTCTGCAATTCTTAGACTTGGGCTTTCTGCTTTTCAAGATTTTATACTGAAGTTATGTTTGCATATGCAGATAGTGAATTTAAGTAATCTGCTCTTATCTTTAAGCATATAATTTTTCTTTACATCAAATTCTTAGGCATTATGTTTCCTGCTAAAAGTGGCTTTGGTTTGTTTTATTTTATTTAATTTTGTTCTGCTTTTTGTCGTAGAGAACTAAAATGCTGTTGTTGTTTTGTTTTCCCTGGGATTTTAATGTATATCAGCTAAAACTGCCAAGAGTAGCAACGTCTGCAACGCACATATTTCTTACAAAGAAGCAGGTTAAATATTGCTCATTCTCAAGTAATATCTTCACCAGAAGAGGTTCCTTCTTGCCATGTACTGGCTGGTATGAATTATCTTAACTGCACTCCAACAAATAGTTTCTCTTAACAGACAGAAGCCTGATCTGTAGTAAACATCTGTCCACAGGTGAAAACTTGTATGCTTTGCTCACTCATTTATTATTATTTGTTAATATATAAAAGTCACAACCTATGCCTTTTCTTTTCTTGGTGTTTGCTAGTTACCATTTCTTAGCTATGATAAGAAAAAACCAGTCCTGTTTGTTTGTGCAGTATTGTGGAAATTAACAGCTTTGAGTCCATGGCCAGTTAGAAGACTTGTTCCTTGACATGTGGGCAAGGCTGGGACATCTTTAGATCAGGTCTTTTCTGACAGTGCAAAACACACTCTGGGCACATAACCTGATTTGTATTCTTAATAAGGAGAAGGAGGAGTGAATAATTGCAAGACAAGCAACAACAATAATAATTTAATATCATTGTCTTTGTTGGCACTGTGTTTGACCCAGCAAAGAATTCATACATGTAGGTCAGCAGTTTTCACAGTGCTCCCTCATGTGCTTATGTCTCATTGTAAATAAGGTTGTACATCGCTACTGTCATGGGCAGCTTCACCTGGCTCCTGCACCAGACCTCTCTTCCAGCAGCCATCAGTCCCTGTACCTGCGGATCTGTCTGTCCCTGTGCCCTCAGGCACCCTGTCATGGGTCTGTTACTTCTCATGTGTGCATGGCTAGTCACTGTGAATGCACTGCTCCAGAACTCCTCCCATTTTTTAAATTAAACCCCTTTCTCAAAATGCCTGATTTTTTCCCCTCACAGCTTGTTCTCCTTCTCTTGCAGGTATCACAATTACTGGGATTCCTTTTCTTCCCTCAGAGCTCTCATGGCCGCCTGAGCAGTGCTGCTGCGAAGCCCTGCAGTCCCTTCTGATTCACTTCTTATATTTGAAATAGGGAATATTTAGAATAGTTGGAATATTTAAAATCGTGGGTCCCAGTTCAGCAAAGCACTTGATAACAGGAACACTATGCACATGCTTGGCATTCGTTTTGGCCTTTCAAGAGCACTTTTTCAGATAGGTAAGTTCACCTGACTTTAGTGTACTAAGAGAAATTTTTCACTTTGGAGTTATGGGCAAAAAGGCAGCAATTCAAACACTACTTTTTCTTTGGCAACCTCACTGCTTCAGTTTCCATGTCTGCTTCTTTTTTATACCCATCCCAATCCACTGTCTCTATTATTTTGATGAGTTACTAAATTAATGCACCTTGCAGTGGGTTCTTTGGGTTTCCTAGGATATCCCAGAAGACTAGAGACTGATGAATAAATGTAGATCAACCAGCTAATTAAAGTCACTTCAACTAGGCAGTATCATCAAGCATTCATTTTTGGTTTGGTTTCCTTAAAGCTCCCATGACTGAAAAATGGCCTAAATCAGATTTTTTTTAAAAAAGCCCTCACAGACAATGTTACAATGACAACAAAAGGACCACCTTTTCCGACTCAGCCACCATTTTCTGGTTACGAACATGAATTTTTGGCACTTCAAAGAACTATTTTCACTACTTCCCAAAATCAGCTGTGTTAAAGATCTCTGAATCCACAAGCAGATCTTTGTGTTCTGCTGATTGCATCAACTGGCTTGATGAGACAGAATTTGCCAATCCCTGTGCTAAAAATGTTGTGCAAATGATATGTACAAGCACAAAAATAGTTACTCAGTATCAGCAGCAGCCTGAAATGTTTCACTATTTCTCTTTGTTTCCCCCAGAGTTTTTTTCCTCAGCTTGAGTTACAAATGGAAGTGACCTAATGCTACATTAAAGAGGACTAAAAGCCTACCCATACTTAATGCTTCAAGGCCTATGGTTAAAAAGAAACAAACCATGGCAGATTAGTTGTCCAAAACTGCTGTCTGGAGGCTACACAGCAAAGAGCATCTGCTCTAACACTGCACCTTGGGTTCCGTTGTGAATTTCCTTAAGTGCAAATGCCAAGAGCATGAACATGAACAACTAGGAACACATGAGCAGCAGAGCTGCCCAGCGTGAGGGGCTTGGCCGTGGCAGTTTAGACCAATCATCCCCACCACCCAAATCCTCGTGGGAAGTTTGGTGGAGGACTCATGTCCTTACAAGCAAGCAGTGCTAGAGGAAAACCATCCTGCAAGCATCAGCTGGCAAAGATAAGAATCTGAAAGTGTCTGCAAATAGTAGACTTCTATGCACGCACTGTGTTCCTTGAGGAAGCTGCCATGAGGTGTAAAGCACAGGTCATGGCACAGGTTCTTTCAGTCTGTGTAGGCTTGACCATGAGCTCCATCAGGCCCACGGCACTCCCAATAGCAGCTCCAAATATGCTGGGGAAAACCATCAGCAAAAAATCAAGAGGTTCATCTTCTACAGAGATTTCTTAGCACATTCCAAAGACCTGGATTCATTCCATTGTCCTGCAAGAGCCCACGGACTGAGTTACAACAACTGCTGGGCAGGGCTCTGGGGCATGGCAGGACTGCAGCAGGAATGCCATGGCTGTCACTCTATCCGAGCAGGATACACGGCAATGGGGAGATGCGGGTGCAATGTCACGGAGGAGCCTGCCTCTCCCAGCCCTCCATCGCAGGAATGTAGTGTTACTTCACTTGAACCATTGCCAGTGAGACAGTGGGGGCACCCGGTAGCTCCACCTAGACGAACCAGCTTGTCGGCTCTGAAATGAACCATTGCCACAGTGGAAAAAGCAGCCGTTCTGCCTCAGAAAAAGTGATAAAGTGAGGAATAGCACCCACCCCTTCAGTGTTTCCCCTCTGCCCTGTGCTGGGAGTTGGACCCTCCCCACCAAGCCCTGAAATTCTAGTCTCCCTAAGTGTTTCTGTGGGATGAAGACAAAGGACTAGTCTGTGGAATGAAGATAAAGATTTTGCTGCTAAAGGGGTTTAACAGGCCTTATTATCTGCAGGATGCTATCAGAACCAGCTAGGCCTGTGTTTAAGCTATACTCCCGCCTTTGTTTTGCATTGGGTTTGGTAATGCCCCCTGGCTGCACTCTGTCACTGGGCTGCATACTTGTACTGTGATGAATGTAACTCAGACTTTGGAGCCAAAAGCAGGGGCTTGTAGCACAGCAGAGCTCAAGGAACAGCTACTCCCAAATAACCAATGTGTGAATAGTTTCCTTCCATTCAAGGCATGAACAAGATGTTTTGATTCAATGCCTTGGTATGTTAAGCTGCCCTTGTCGGCAGTTAGAGTACTTCATTAAAAGCCTTCAAATCATCTAATCTCAAAACCTTCCAAAACCAGAAAATATACGTGAGTTACAATTATCACTCTCCTCGCCCGGCTGGAGACCTGTTCATGAAGTTAGCTCCTACTTTTATCAAAAGGAACAGTACTCTGCTCTGCAAAGTACATCACAGTAGAGAAAAGTCTAGGGAACCGAGGATTCTTACAGACCATACTGATCTCTGTAGGGTTTTACAGAGCATTTTCTACAGGTTGACTAATATCAGGGAAGATGTGGAAGAGCACTGGCAACTAGGAACAGATATAAACACTACCATAAAAAGACAAACTAACAGCCCCCAGATGAAGAGGACAGTGAATGGCTTTCCCATGAGTGTGTGTTTATTGATAAGCTCTGCCCACAGATTTAAAACTATTAAAAGCATGCCTGCTCACACTTCACAATAGAAGCAAAACCTTTAGTCAGAAAGGAGCTCTTTATTCTTATAGTGGCCCATCTTTCCTCTGATGGTAAAGATAAACTTAATAGAATCCATAGGACATTTCAGAGCATGAGAATAAATCACTCTGGTGGGGCTCTGCACAGACTTTCTCAGCTTGAGTCATATTTAAATATGAAAAGCACAGGGGACTTTAAAAATATTATTATTATTATTATTATTATTATTATTATTATTATTATTATTATTATTATTATTATTATTAAGTTGTCACACTGAAATTTCCCAGATCCTGGGTTAATGAGTTTCATTCAGCTGTCACCACTTTTTGGTTACTTGGCCATAGAGGAAATATAATTTGGCCAGATTCACATAACTATTCTGGTACAAGAATAAAACATTTACTAAAATATTGTATTAATCTGATATTTCACCTGTTGCTAAAAAAGAATAATGTTTCACAGGAGTAACAAAGTGTTTGAAAATAACCTCTCCGCCAAAGTTTATTGTAAGAACATGATTAGAACAATGTCCAAAAGAGACAGCAAAAGCAGGCAGCAGTGGTTGCTAGCTGAATTCATCTCCCTTGGTCCATTCCTCCTTTCACTAGCTAAAATGCAGCTGCGAGTGGCAGGGTGAAGAAGGCAGCTGGAGAAATGCCCATGGCAGCCACCAGATGACCAGAGGTTCAGTGCTGTTTCCCCTACCCAACTGGCTCTGTCTCACTACAAGTTCTGCATTATTTCTGTAGTTTTAGTCCAACAATTGCCTGTAAGTTAAGTGTAATGCCCTGCCCCATGTCTGTGTGTTTGCTTGTCTTAAGCAGGAATTTTCCTCTCTCTCAAGTTTTACATGACAGAATGGGTTTCCAATGTGTGTTTTACTTTCCTGCGTGAATTCCCATGGTGTTCTGGTGTACAACTATTGTGATGATGGTGTGACATTAGGACCCTCTCTGATAATTATCCATTATGATTTTTTCCAGGATTGCAGGGCCTCTATTCTCACAAAGTCAGTAAGAGAAAGGAATCACTTTTTAGCAATTGTTGTTATGTATGTCCTAGCTCCTGGACTGAGCCAAAATTGCTTACCATCCTTTTGGATGGGGCAAAAGCAAATTAGAGAGTCATAGCCAAATAAAGCAATAAAGTCTGGTCTAATCCACTGTGATCCTCAACAGTTTTATCTCCTGGGACTCTCAACAATTTTATCTCTTGGGATATACTGCTTTTACTTGCAATTGAGTCTCTACCAGTGCTGTAAATAGTTGCACGGACACCCAGCTAAAATCTCCCAGGGTGTCACTGCCCATCTGGATGGTCTGGATTTTAAGAAGGGCTTCAGGGGCATGTTCCAAGTGAAGTGCTCTCACTTGCTTACAGCTTCAGAAACCCTAGTAGCAACTACTCTGCAGTTATTCAGTTATCCAATATATTGATCAGGCATGTTGCAGCTTTTTTCCCTCTGAAAGAAATCCCTTCACCTATATAACAAACTAGTCTTGGAAAGTGAATGCAAAGCTGCCTTCCTCTCAGAGTGAGGGGCAGCTGATACCTCCTATCCTCCCTGTTAGATAGCTGTGAACTCAGCCCTTATCATGACTTGCCTAGAGGTGGAGGCAGGTGGGTGCCTACTGCAGATAAGGCCCATAAAGCTCACAAAAATTAACTTTCCCACATTCCTTCTCCTTGCTGATTCACCCTCCTAGGAATCCAGGCTTCTCTCAGAGCAGATTGCCTGTTCCACTGCCAAAGCACAGCCCTGCTCAGATTTAGAAATGAATCAAATGAATACATCTATTAAAAAATGATCGTTCTGCCCATGTAGGCTTGATTGGCAGACCTGGAGACTCAATTTCTCTGGCCACAGAGTCAGTATTGCTTGAGAAGCAGTGGCCATCACCCCTAGCTGTCTCTTAAGGGAGCCCAGTACTGACCCAGAGAGGTAGCAAGGGAAGCTGACTACTCTTTGTCCTCTCTCTGACACATTGAAGGAGGATACTAATTCTTGGTGCTTTTAGTAGAGAACACATTTATCCCCTAAGAATAGGTCTTAAGATAAGAATAAGAGCAGATGATCTACTAACATTACGCAAAAAGCCCAAAGCAACTGATATAGGCTTTATATAAATGGCACTTACCACTCCAAATTAGAAACAGACTTTTCAGCCCAAACTGCTCTTCAAAACCACTGCTTAAAAAATATCCTCATCAGAATCAATGCACAGTAAAAATTTTTGTATTTATATATAAATAGCAACTTATACACACATGTAGATATATAGAGAGTTCACATTAAAGATCCTTATGGTCTAGGAAGTCTTTTATTTCTCTTTACTCCACTGATAAAATGCAGTGCAAAATTAAGTGCCCAGATGCAGCAATATTAATGGAGTGATGTTACTTTGGCTGTCTCTCTGGTATGTTGGGCATAGCCCCTCTCGAAAAAGGAATGCAACAAAAACCTTGTAGTTTTTCCACAACCTTTTATGGGGGCTTTTATATAAATATCTGCCTTTGGAAACAGGTTTTCAGTTTGAGAGAAACTTGTTTGGATGTAAATCACCATAGAAGAAAATATCTTTTAAGCTTTCAAATTCCTTAATGTATATGTAACACAAGAGATATGGGATAAAGGTGACAGAAAATTATTATGGGAAAATATTTTACATCAAAGATAAAGTTAGCAGTTCCCTCACTGCGTTAAGATAAAAATCTTTTCTGTCAATAAACAGTGATGGTAGCAAAATAGTATTTGGCACAGCTCACTTTCTCTTGTTTTTGTGTGCTGTAGGAGAGTCCCTTTAAAATTACAGAGAATTTCTGGATGAGGACTGTGGGTTTACAAAAGCATAAAAGCTCATTTGCAGTTAAATTAATCCACTGAGTCAGATAAATAAATTAATTAGTATAGTTCTGTTTACATCAATGTAATTCAAACCTGAATAAATGGACTATAAACTTGGTTTTCAGTCCAACAAAGGTCAGATTTCAAAAGAATTTAACAGGTGACCTACCGAATTCTTTTCAAAACTGTTGTCTCCGTATTTCAGTTCATTGGTTTTCACCTCTTTTTTGAATTTCTTTTCCTAGCAGATGTATACCTTTCCCCAGCATTTTCTAAACTTGCTATTTGATAACTGTCTTTTAAAAATTAAAACCGTGAACTTAATCTTTATTGTTTGAAATTAGAAATAATTAGATATGTTAGACTGAAAAGCATTGGAATTTTAATTGAGTGGTAAGTTATAGAAGGAAGAACTGAAGATGACAAACTTTCTTTGCATTATATTTTTGCAAAAAAATTTATTATTTTAATCTTTGCGTGTGGTTTTTAAAAGATTCAGTCCTCATTTTCTCTCTTCACGCCTTCTAGCCAGTGCCAAGGCACCCAAAAATAACAAACCAGCATGCTTGTCTAATAGATTAGAGGAAAACACAGTTTAGTTAAGGAAATAGATTTCAGTTTTATGTTTCACAGAGGCTAGTGTAAACAATACGTAGAAAACACTTTTTAAAGACTCATTACTGCAGTTCTGTATTTCTTTTTGATTAAAGACTCAAATAGTGAGAAAGTAACTACACTGCAGTTCATCCATATAGTAACTAGTGAATGAATTGAGATGGGTGGAGTTGTTTGAAAGGACTAAGAGGACTATTTCTTGGATTTGATTATCAACCCTAAGGCTGATTCATAACATTTCCAAACATTCAGAGCCTCTCTGTAATAAGAAAATAATGATATCTTATGGAAATGAGTAACTGTTTCTTTATCATAATGGTCTATTCACACACAGGTTATTTTTTTTTTTAACTCAGTTAAAACAGGATGCATTCTTTTTGAAGGCACATGGTAACATTTTTCTCAATGAATAGCTGTGCTAGATTCAGACTAATGTATAAGGGAGAGTAAATTACATTTTGTCCTTTAGCTAGATCAAGTGCTCTACTGAAATCAACAGCCTTGTACCAACACAAAGCTAGGATAAAGAAAAGGAAGACCCCATGTCTTCAGTTACAGTCTTTGAGATCTACTGCAAGTAGGTGGATCTGATTCTTCCCTCAGGTGGCTTCTTCAGAGTCACTTAAATCTGTGCAACAGGAGGACAATCCAGTGGCTTGACCCTACTTTGCAGAATGGTAATTACCACCTTGATTTGTGGAGCTGTGGAGGGTTTGAGTGCAAGAGGACAGAATGGGAGGTACGTGGAGATGCCCCTCAGCCCATCTGTAGGTTTTTCTCCACACCCTTGTAAAGACTATTTTAAAACCAGTGGTCCTTTACTATTTATGCTCTCTTGCACCCTGCCTCATCCAATGGCCCCAGCGAGGACTCTCTGCTTTCTGTCTGTGAGCCGCAGTTCATCACATGCAGCAGAGACACTATTGCTCGCTCCTAAGGAAGGTGCGTTTGCATTCCTTGCCCCACCACTATACACAGCTTACAGTCAATAAAGCCTGAAAAGGAGAACGATTGCTACCATGACATTATCCTGTTGACTGTTTACAAGGCGGAATAATTTTCACTTTACCGTTAATGAACAAAAAGCTCCACCACCATCTCACTGTGACGTTTTTGAATACTGAAGTCCCAAAGTCCTCCATGAACTGATATGTCAATAACATTTTAGCAATGACTGAAATATTTGCTTTATATAGTGCTGTTGGGGTCAGTTTTGACAGCATTCTGCAACTACACTGAGAGCAGAATTTGTTTTTTCTTCATTGCAAATACTTTGAACACTACTTCATCACACTTTGAACACTCTTATGGGGGAGGTCTGTCCCCATTTGACCAAAGGGGTATAAAGGAAACAGAAAAGCACTGGGCTGATCTTTGAAGAAGACAAACAGTCAGAGGTCTCCCATTTTCAGAGAAATCAAGTGTTTGACATTTTTCAATGCAGGGCTTGATGCAACTGGGCACAGATGGAAAAGGGCAAAGACAACCTACACATAGCCCAGCCCTACTTCAGGAGCTGCTAACTGAAAACCAGGTCCTTTTACACTTCTACAGCAGGTAAATCTACCATGGTAAGATTATCATCTTGAAGGGTTTTGAAAAGACACCAGGGCCAGGATCTCAAGTGCGTAGGATCCAGAACCAGCAACACTAAACAAAGTGCAGTGAACAAGGCCAGGGCTAAAACGTAGGATTTGTTGGGGCATGTTCTTCTGCTTATGGGTTTGGTTAGGGAAAAGAGGTCTTTGTTTTTGGAACACAGCTTGCCAATGCTTGGTGCTAGATCTTGTTCTTGATCCCTGGACTTTGAAGGCCCATTCTCAGAGGGCCTCTGCATACAAACTACATGTTGCTGCAGGATTATCCTCTGCAGCTGGAACCACTGGCCCAGTTAAAAACTTCCAGACTGGTAGGTACAAGAAGGATCTGAAGGTTTTGTTACTCCTAGGGCTTGGACACATGTGGCTATTACTTATACTTTACTCTGCACACCTTTGCAGCAGCGAAGGTCACAAACACTTCACATCTATATGTCTGAAGAGAGGGGTCTGAAAATGTATCTGAACAATTTCTAGGGAAGTTTAAGCTCTCCTTGCCGAGCACAGTGCCAGCTCAGGGATACTGGAAAACACATTTTTCATGCATGTGTTTTTTATTAAATGCAGCTGTCAAAAAAGAGGAGGGCTCATGTTCCTGAAAAGGCGCAGTGAAGACAAATGGTTGGAATAAAGCATTAACAGGAATGTGCCTACTCTGCCTAGGCAAAAATCACCACTTCTGTAGAGCCTTCAGAGCAACCTTTAAACTAGCTGGCTCAGGGACTAGTAGCTGTCTAGCTGTGGGATTTCAGTGAATGCCATCAAACCTAACCAACTCCCCAGGGAAGTCAGTACTCGCTGCACAAGCCACTCCTCCCCGTCCCCAGAGCGGGTGGGTAGACACTGGCTCTGCACAAACTGCACCTTCCCAGTACACAACTGGAGACACACTATCTTTAACTAAGCCTCACTCTCCCTGCCATGCTGCAGATGTTTTCCGAGTGTGTTGGCAGTGAACTTAAACCATCTACCGCAATCTGATAAATGCTTACCTCTAATCATTTTGCTGCAGTAAAATTATGGAGGTGAAAACAGCAAAGGCAAAGTGAATGTTTATTTTCTTGATGATGATTTTCATCTTATTCAAGAGATACAGATTCAGATTTTGTCCTCTGATCTAAATGTGTATTCTGAAGGAGTTCAGCTGGATTTATACCAGGGCAATAGCAGAATTTGGCTTGTGATCTTCAGATGACAACATCATTTAACAGACTTGCTTATTCCTCTGTAATATATTCTCTGGGTTTTCTATGAAGATCCTATTCAACAAGGATAATAGTCGAACTACGATGCAGTTGTGTGGCAGCAGCGTACCACATAAATTAAGCTAACTCTGGGTAATATCACAAAAAAATATGTGTTTATAGCTTCATGCCAGTTTCTGACTAATGCTTTTGTTTGTTGCTATAGCAAATGACACATGAATCTGATAGCCAAAAGCATGTTTATGACTAACCTTAGCTCTCTGGGGATTGAAAATATGGAATTAAAAAAACCCAAAACCACAACACACAATGTGAGGAGAACATGATAGGAAACACCTATTTTGGCACGAGTTACTACGAACATTAAAAGAGAAGAACATCATGAGTGGAAAACATTAGGAAATGGGAACTGTGGGAATAACCGGCTTTAACCCACAATGATTCAAATACAGCTTTTATTTCACATTGCAAAGCTGTCTGTGCAGGACTAGAGTACATTGCAGGAAGTCCTGGCTGTGTGTTAATGGATGGATTTAAGCGTCTGAAGTCTGGAGAAGCTTTGGATCACTCTTTAAAACATTCAGACCTCTTTACTCTAGATCCTTTTTACACTCTGTCTTGACACCTAGGACACTGTTATTCACTTGATTGATTTCTATTAAAATTCATACTTTGGTAGTTTCCAAGAGCCTGTCCCAAGACTGACACTGCATTAGCTGTACAAACACACAATGGAGAACAATGCTGGCCACAAAGAGCTTTCTGTCAAACTAACAGGGAGAGCTAGAGGAAGAGGAGAATGGACAGAGAGAGAGGGGAGGCAGAGGCAGAGAGGCGATGTGACTGCACCACCCACCACATCAGAGGTTGAACCCAGGTGTCTTGCACCCCAGTTCAGTTGACTGATTCAGGTTGCCAAATACGTTACTGTGGGAAGAAGAATACATTATGTGCCCTGCAGAGGAAAGAAAATAATACCACTAAAGTGATTCCTAGACTAGGATAGTTTACAACAAAGCTACATTATGTCAGGCAAAATTTATACTAGTGTTGCCCTGTTATTCTGAATAATGTCTTTCCTTCATGGGTTAAAAAAAATTAAAGGGGAGTATTGCTGTATAATGTATAGCTACAGATCAGTTTCTATCAATGTTTTCTATTGATATTAATTACTCTGGCTCTAGACTGCATATTACATCTTTATTCACAGATCTGTACTGTGCATAAAGGCATATAATTATCACAATTCATGTCAAGTTCTTCCACCATCTATCCCAACACTCAGCAGACAGTCTTGAGATCATATATAGCTTTGTGGACAGGTAGGTCTGGCCAAGCTGTAGTGCTCCAGGTATTTCCAAGGGGTTGTTCGTGAAAGACATCTTGACCCATCAGTAGGATAAACAGGCAGTGTCATAAATGGAAGTTTACAAAAATCTGTAGGACTCTCATGATACCTGCTGGTCATTTAGTGCCACGGGATCAAATCGTGAAGTATTGAGATTTCATTCTGTGCCTACTCAAGCAAAACATCCATTGACCTCAATGAAACCGATATATGTCATGCTACATCACCCTCATCTTGTAATTCAGACTGTGGTATGGGCTGAGATCAGCTTTGATTCCATCTTGTAAAATCCAGCACAACACACAGCACCGCACACAGTAATCATGTCTGCATCCTTGTAAGAGTAAATACTTTAAAAAAAAATGCAAGCACTTTGTAGATTAACCATGAATTCAGTTAATGTATACAGCAAGTAGCATTAAGACATCAGTGTTGTTTAAAGTGAAAAACAAAGGCAAATAAGACACAGGCAGAAGTTTTCCAGCTATAGCCTAAATATCACTCTGGACAACAGAGCAATTGCTGGTGACATGCAGAAGGCCATATATGACTGTCTTTGCTTTCACACGCTTTTTTAGTTCTTCACATTTGGCAGAAAATGCATCTTACAGAAAAGAAAAAAAAAAAAAAATGCCAGGCTTCTTTCCTTCACATACAGACACCATTTCAAAATAACTCCCTCATTCCATGTCACTTACCCCCAAAGCAACTGGACTTCCCTGGGAAGGGTGTAGTAAATGAAATAAGAAAAAGTGAATAAATAAATGAATAAGTATAGGTGAAAGGGGATGCCAACCCAACTCCTGCTCTGAATGACGTTCTGATCTGTAGTAGCAGAAGGCACTGGTTACTCATGCTTATGGATACGTATTTATGCAGGCACAGTGCTACTTAATGAGTGTCTTTCCCTTTGGGCTCTCAGAGGGCATAGCTACCCCTTGCACCCTCTGAGGTATTGATCACCCAGACAGCATTGCCTGGTGCATATGAATATGCCAGCTTGGCAACTGCAGCATGTGGTCACGGTCACCAAGAAAGCCCCTGCACCTGCCTAGAGCACCATGTAAAAGTAGGCAAGCTCTCCCTGCCTCACAGAAAGTAAGGTAGCAAAGCAAAAAAATTACTTGCTCAAAGTCACAGAGCAAGTTGGCAGCAGAACCAGCAATAAATACAACCCAGATGTCCTGGATTCCACCTTCTCCCTGCACCATGCTGCCTCTCTTAGCTCGATGCTGGAAGGAAATGTTTTGCATTTACTCATCCCTCCTTTTCCTTTGTCAATAGAAATTAAAGCAGGCATCTGACTGCCTAAGCCTTGAATACTCCAGTGGTTTCCAAGGCTGGCAGTGAAGTCAGCCAACATTTCTATTGAATCCAGCCCTAATGGACAACTAAAAGTGATTTCTTTGCCAACTTAGCTTATCAATGCAAAACTCATCTAAGCACATATTGTTTTTATATAGATAAGCATTGTAAATATATATGTATTTCATGACTTTTCAAAGAACCACTAATTACAAAAATACTATTTTTGCAACTGCACTGGTTTTGGCTGGGAGAGAGTTAATTTTCTTCATAGTAGCTGTATGGGCTGTGTTTTGGATTTGTGCTGGGAACAGTGTTGATAATACAGAGATGTTTTCATTATTGCTGAGCAGCACTTACACAGAGTCAAGGCCTTTTCCACTTCTCACCCCACCCCACCAGCGAGTAGCCTGGGGGTGCACAAGAAGCTGGGAGGGGACACAGCCAGGACAGCTGACCCCAACTGAGCAAAGGGATGTCCCAGACTGTATGACGTCATGCTCAGCGTATAAAGCTGGAGGAAGAAGAACAAAGTGGGCAACATTCGGAGTGATGGTGTTTGTCTTCCCAAGTAACCGTTACACATGATGGAGCCCTGCTTTCCTGGAGATGGCTGGGCGTCTGCCTGCCCATGGGAAGTGGTGAATGAATTCCTTGGTCTGCTTTGTTTGCACACGCAGCTTTTGCTTTACCTATTAAACTATCTTTATCTCAACCCACAAGTTTTCTCACTTTTATCCTTCTGATTCTCTTCCCCATCCCACCAGGCAGGAGTGACTGAGCAGCTGTGTGGTGCTTAGGTGCCAGCTGAGGTTAAACCACAACAATAACTCAGCTGAGCAGTGAATAGACTGATCTACTACTATTAAAAAAAAAAAAAAATACTGCATCATGACTTTTGTAAGTATAGATTTAAAACAAGCCTCTATACCTTTTTACTTTGTTGAAAGGTAGGAAGGTCTGTCAGGATGGTTCTTGCATTAAATCCACTCAGGTCTGCTTAAAGACTGATGGCTAATTAGCATTAATTTTCCAATAATTTATTCTGGGAACAAAATGTCCATATATTTAAAATTTGCTTATGAAGCTATCTATGGTGTCTGTGTGGAGGACCAATTCCATGTATTTTCCAAAAGCATTGTAAATCTCATTTCCAGGGCATACGTCATGTCCTGTCAGCAAAATATCCTTACTGCTGTCAGCCCAAGGTGAGTCCATGTCTCTGAGCAGTTGAGAATGCTCTTACTTGCCTTTTTTTTCACCCTTGAGATAAATTTTTCCTGCCTATCATCATAAAAGTCCAGCTGGGAGTGTAGGTGTTGTGCTGCTGTTGCTATAACTCCAGTGCCAATGTGTTGCTTTGGCTACCGAAGGGTACTTCAGGGGAGCTGGACAGAAGTTAAAAAGAAAAGCAGCATTGAACATTGTATCCTTCTGTCCCCCAAACACCCAAGGGACATGAAGTGGGCACAAAAACTTTAGCAGCTGCAGGTTGCCTAAAATACTTAACTCCTCTTTGCAGAACTCCCTCATTTTTCTTGACGCATGCAGGACTTTACAGTCAGGTCTCCAAGCAGAGGTCTCTGCCCCTCCGCAGGACAGCAGCAGGAGATCCCATACACAGCAAGACCACAGTGCTCGTGCTCAGCCATACTATGTGCCTCCACCATGAGCACTTTGCGCTAACCCACGTGCTGGATAACTGCATCCACAGCTTTGCTCCAGCCGACAGGGATTTATTATGACTGAGAATTTCTGAGATCTTCTAGACAATGAAACAAACCAAAACACAGCCCCAAAAAAGCCTTCCTTCATTCTCTGTAAAACTGTTTCCACTATTTCCTCATTACTGACACCTCCGTTTTGCTCGATTTGCTTGACACAAAGTTTGTAAGTCCTCTGAGGCACATCTGGGTAGGTGGCTATATGTCACTTAACACAGTGGGGACCTTAACCTGCCATCAGACTGCAGCAGCAATAAAAGACAAGAATAAGTTTTCACAAATATGGCTGGGTTGTGGAATTTTTGTGCAACAATAGTAGGTTTGACAGATTTGAGTCTGCCTTCACGTCAGACACATTGCCTTCTGCGAAGTCTCTGCAAAGCAGGAAACTCTCACTCCTTCTCAGAGCTATCACAGCCAGGTCAAGGACATTGCTTCTTGCTGCAATTTGTCAATGCCAACTTATCAAGTCCCAGGTTCCTTCCCCTGCGCACGCAGGCTCTGACTGGCCTCGCACATAGTTCCAAGTGTGTCCAAGTGCCAAAATCTTATCGCAGTCCATCTCTGTCTCCTTGCAAGAACAGAGTTAGTGGAGGAGTTAGCGTGGTCTGTTTGTGCTGGTGTGACAGCCAGCTCCTGTTTTGGATTAGAGGATGATGGTTTTCTCTCCCTCTCCATCTCTTATCAGGCATTTGAAAGGATTTGTGGGAAGGAGAATATGCTCATAGTTTTTTATACTTCTTTTGCCCTCTGGTGCAAATGAAAGCCCCAGGCCCAGGCTCACGGGCTGTATCCATGTGTGCTGCCCAGGGGCCTAACTTTTGTCAGCCCAGGCCATGAAATAACAGTGTGACAATGGAGAGGTGTTCATGCATACCCAAATTTACCTGCAGTTCCCCACACAGAGGACTGCTGGCAGAAGATCAGTTTTCAATGCATGTCACAACTTGGGAGAGCATTGCAAAAGCGCTGCTTCCCTATCACATGGCAGGATGGAGATCTGCTGACTCCAATCCCCATTTTTCAGAGTAGGGCAGAGACTGAACGTGAACCAGCAATGAGCCCCAGACTCATTGTGCAAATAAATTAAAACACAGCTGAGAATGGTGGGGGCAGTGGTCAGCAGAAACACCCCAAAAATCCTGACCGCTGCGAGGAGGGCTGCATGTCTCGCTGCTTGTGTGCCAATACAGCTCCACAGCACCTGGACCTGATGCAACAACTACAAGGTGTTGCCCCTGGGTTGGAAATGCTGTGGTTGTCCACAGGGGCAAGGAAGGGGTTTTGCTGCATGGGGTCGTCTCACCCACACTGGTTTTCACTGGTTTATGGCTGGACATGTTTGTGTGCGTGGCCCTGTTGTTTGCTCTCTCAGTGCCCTTGAGAAATAATCCACAATCATTGGGTTTTCTTTCCCTCACAGTTGCTTCTGTTTCTGATCCGGGGTCATCTTTGACTCCATCACTGCATCACAAGGGTTTGCAGGCACCTTTAGGCAGCCTTGCTGTGGCAGTGGGCTGTGGCAGTGGGGCATGCTGTGGGCTCCCCAGCTCCCAAATGTGTCTTTTTGTCAGGTTATCTTCTTTCAACGCTGCCTCTGCTGGGCAGACTGACCCCAGAGATACCAGCCTGCAAAGGACTTAAGGATGGGCCTGTCACAAGCTTCCTTCACGGGTGCTCTATGAATTTAAATTTTTATTCAGAAAAAACCTCTAGAAACTGAAAAGAGGAAATCAAATTTTTTCCACAGGTTTTCTTACCCAAGCCTTGCCATCAGCTATGGTCTACATCAAACAAGTTAATCCAACTCAGCCACTTCAACTCCTGCGTTTCAGAGTACCTTGCATCCCTCAGTGATGCATGCCCTGAACACCCCTGCCAGCATCATGCTGCTGGGCTGAGCACCATTTGCCTGCATGCAAACACCCCACCTGCTGAACCATCGACCCAGCTGCCCTGCCCTCTACCCCATGTGTCCACATCCCTGCCCACGGTCCCAGTCCTGCTGTGCTCAGCAGCAGCAGAAGGGCAACGATGGTCCAGGTCTCCAGGAGGAGCCCCATGGACTAGGGCTGGCCACATGGTTGGGATGCGAGCAGTTCTGCAGGACTGGGACTGTTTATCCACAGTAGCAAAGCAGAAAAAGGGAGAAAGGGAGAGAAGGAGAGGGAAGCACGGGGCAGAGCTCCTAGGAAAATGTGCTGTGGACAGTTTGCTTGGGCTCCTCAGAGACTCCTGACAGCTGCTCTGATCTCCTCACCATGAGACCCAGGGATGATTTGTTGACACGTGCACCAAGCACCCTGTTTTCCTGCTAAGAAACAAGCTGGTATATTTAGGAGAGATTATGTTCATTCTTGAGCTTATCTGCAAGTGCTAGGCTTATTCTCTAGGCTTTAAGGTTTATTTAGAATAAATAAGGTTTATATATTTGGTTGGTGAAGCATGCAATGTATACATTATAATTATGTAATTAATGCCCTAATCTCTGTGATGAGCTTTCCTGGCATAACCCAGTACATTTATTCAAAAGCTTCTTTTTAATCTCTGAAAAAGGATAATTTTTAAAAGAAAAATATGATTTCTCTGCTATCTCTGTTCAAACCATTTCATTCACAGATTCCTCTTAGACTGACTGAAGTTCTTAAATCCACTATGGACATATAATCCAAATATAGATGTAAGATCACAGTGCCATTACTAAATGTATTCCTTTCATAACAGTTCTGTGGGGGTCTTGCCTCCATCCAGCTCTGTAAATCCCTGAAATTCCCCTTATAAATACCTGTGTGTGAAATAACTTTCAAAAGTCTGTTTTATACCACTTAGTCAATAATTTTCTAGTCCAACACATGCCCCAAAACAAGAGAGTGATATGATAGCAGAGCCTAAGAACATATTACCCTTCACAACCACTCTAGCACTGTCTGTTCATGGAAAGCCTGATTAATGTCAGCATCACAACTGCACACATCATTACCTTTGTAGCCATCCATCATCATGATTACAAATGCCGCATGTAGTCACTCTCATGTGAAAATGCCCAGTTTGCCTCCAAAATGGGATCTGACAAACTGGTTACTTTAATTAGGCACTGAGATGTCTGAGCTATTCATTGCGCAAAATTTTTTTTTTTTCTCATAATCAAGCCCATTATGTGAAAAAGTCAATCTTAAGGAGTATGAGAACACAGTTCATATAAAAATCAATGCAACCTTTCACTAAAGCATAAATCAGATCAACTCTGACATATATGAAAATATTTGGGGAATGCTTAATGACATATTTGTGTTCTTGTAAATTATTTGCTTTCAGCTGATTTTAGAAGCAGGGATAGGGAAAGCTCAGTTCACACCAGGAAGTATCAGCAATCGAAACCACCAGCTTTCTCATGATAGTTTCACAGTTCTCCAGCTCTTATGACTTCCAATAAAGCCACACACATTTCAAACAAAAAGACAAACCCAAACTTTTGATGCTTATCTGATCTGAGGGAGAGCTGCTAACCTCTTTGAGGTTCACCAAAACATGAGTTCTAACTATTTTTCAAAGTAATGATGCCTAATCCCACTTAGACATTTTTCCCCTTCAGAATATAATGCAAACAGTTAAAGCAGTTCTTGTTGTGTAGAAAAGTGATTTTTCTATTCTCTACCAAACTAAGTTTTGCTCCTGCATGCATGTCCTTTGATTTTCTTCTTCATGTTAAAATTTCCATTTTGGAATTCACTTCTGCAAGTAATTTTGCTAAGGCTGGTTCTTGGGATTAAAATGAGAATGACATGAGGCAAGGAAAAGCAAAATTCCTGCAGGTACTTATTTTGAGGGAAAAGTAGAGTGTTGTGCCTGGCTGAGCGTCAAAGGACTGGGTGCTGGGGTAAGCCACACAGCAAGAAAATGAAGAGGTGACCTGTGGAAAACTGAATGACATTAGCTTTCTTGTGCTGGTATGGAGTATGGGATACTTAGGAAAAATAGGGATGGTTGGACTAATAAAATATGTGAGCTTTAAGGACTCACTGCAAGGTGGAAGATTTTCTATCTAGAGTAGTTTACTAGAGTATTTTATTAGAGTATTTAGCTAAGACTTGTAGAAATGGGAATACATATGTGCAGACTGAAACCTTCGCTTTTCAGTGCTGGTTGACTGAGACCACAAACACACTGTTCTTCAAGGGGGAGAGCTGAGAGGTCAGTGGGCAGGTAGAAAGGTATTTAAAATCAGATGGCTGCATGGATAACAGCTGCTCCCCTGACTCTGCGATTGTCAGGCACAGCCCACTGCTATCAAAATCAAGTGGTGTTTGTTCTCTTAACTACAGAGAAGAAATAACATTTTCCCAACAGTGAAGAACAGTTACTATGTCTTTGGAGTCTCGAGCATTTATCAACAGGCTTAGAAATCATATAAACCTTATCTGCTTGTTTGTGTTTTTGAAAAACAGATAACTTTGCCCTCTGAAGACACTGCTATCTTTATTGGGCAGATGAAGTAGGCTTAGTGGCTGCTCTTCTTTAGGCATTCACATTCCTGCTCCATGGAATTTCACTGGGATTTGGGCTGTTACCGTGGCCTGGGACTCCTTGCAGAGCTGCCATCCCTGGGAGAAGATGGGTACCCTATCAGTTACCTTGGCTTATTTATTACTTGCATGCCACAATAACTTTAACATATTTTGACTGCCTGCAGCCACTCTAGACTACACGGTTGTTTGGATTTGGATGGTGAACCCATGGTTTCCCCTTCTCTGATAGAAAACTGAAGACCCATTCTCTGCAACAAGTCAGCAGTTACTTCCATATATTTGGCTACCTATAGCCTCCTTTCAGGAAGTAAAAATGTTGGTAGGAAGTATTTAGTATGTGAAAGGTCCTCTTCTAGCTTGAAGTTTTGTTTTCCAATATAAAATAATGAATTCTAGCCTTGACCTTAAGATCTGGAGTGAGATGAGCAAATGTGGACTTAGAAAGTTTCCCTAGGTGCAACTGTAACCCTCCCGCACTGGGGCTAGGCACAGAGACAGGTCATCCAAAGGATCTTTCTTGCCACAAGAGCACTGTCCTGATTCCTGTTGAATATGGAGACATGGCAAACTAGTCTTGGTAGGTTTTAATCTTAGCTGTGTCAGGAGCTCAATCCACTACTTCGCTCGGTGCTGCTCCCCCACTTGGCTTTGGAGGGAAAAGCCTGCTAAGCAGATTGGAAGTTACAGCTAAGGGAAGCAGGAAAGGCAGTAGTTGTTAGATGATGTGGTCAGGAAAACAGTTTTTTAGCACACTAGGGCTCAGGGACATGGCAAACTGTCTGAAAGCAAAAGCTTGCCCTTGCTCGATCTGCCTGTGCTGGTGCAGAGGGCCAGGTCCCCTCCTCGCTCAGAGCAGGGCTAATGTTGAAACCTTTTGCAGCCTTACTGGTTTGGATTGAACCTGCAACATGGAGCTCAGAAACACAGTGAGATGTTTTTCCAGAGGTGGAAACCCTGATTTTTCCAGTGCATATTTTGCTGCTCCCTGATGTGGGGGACATTATGAAATGCAAAAATAGCTAGATTCAAAAAATGGATTATATCTATTTACTCAAATATTTACTCTTAATATAAGACAATAATTTTCACACCTTTCACATACACTTCCTTATATTCTGATTATTTAGGTCTCCTGATGTGAGGAATCCTGGAAAAAATCTTACTTAAATCCCTCAGCGTTTTACACTTGCGTAGGATGAACTGACTTCTTTGCCCTAGTAGAAAACATGAGGAAAAAAAATAACCAACCCAAAGCTCCATGGTTCCTTAGAGGCCCAAACCAAGGGAATATACATTCCTGTGGCTTCCTACAAGACATGACACTTCAGTAAGATCGTGATGCTGTACGTCCCACTCCCTCCAATTGCAGTGACAACATTAAGTAAAGTTCCTGGGCAGTTCCTGGAGCGGCTTCCCGGAGGAGGCTGCCTCCGAGCACGGGGCTGAACCCACTGAAGTCAACAGGAGGTTAACTCAGATCATAGCTATTCCCCCGACCATGTATTACAGACTGTTGGATTTTGTTTCAGTGATGAGCTTCAAGTACAGCCAAAAGTGAATAGAGGCATGTTGACCTCATAGTTGTGAATACAGTCTGAGCGTCCAAGACAATTAAAAGCAGAAAATACGTGCCATCTCCAAACCCCTGGCAAATCAGTGCTAGAAGTTACTGCTGCCCCATCCGCCTGAAAAGATGTTAACACCCGCTCTAGAGGAGGTTGGAAGGCAGCCATCCTCGATGGATTGCTTACGAGCACTGACTAGAGTCAAACTGACTTCAGTCGGAGATTTACACAAGCTTCGTAATCTAATAGTAGAGTTTACTTTATGAGACTGCCACACCAAAGATAGTAAAATGCAATTTTAGCTAACAAATCTACATGCTTCCACAGAAAAGCTATAGCCATCATGGAACATGTCAGCACTGCGGAGTGCCTGGCGCAGATTTATGGTTTTCAGTTTATTGCTGAAGAGTTATTGTTAACTCCATTGTTATAGAGTTACTGCAATTAAAAGTTCCAGTCACACTTATCATTTTTAAACATAGCTAATAAAACCCAATAAATTCTGAGATGTTATATGTTTTCCTGTGCTGTTAAACGTCTGAAACTTTTTCATGCTAGATTTTTGACCTATGTTAGGGTAGATTTTGGAAGTAAATTGGCTGTTGTAAGCTGCTTTTCCTCTAATTTGCTTGGATCTGCAAAAGTTTTTCTTTATTATAGTAAGAGATATAGCAAGGGAATACTTAGAAGTTTCTCCCTGTGCATGCAACAGGTGATCATAAACTAAGTACTGTATCTCTTAAGAGTCACCTTCCAACTTCCTGTGTTTCTTGTTTCATAAATTATGAAGAAGACCGGCTATTTTTGTTGTAGAGGAGTAGACTTTTGGTGTTCTCTCTCAT
The DNA here is from genome assembly GCF_031877795.1 of Strix aluco. NCBI lineage: Eukaryota > Metazoa > Chordata > Aves > Strigiformes > Strigidae > Strix > Strix aluco. The sequence goes on along the minus strand of NC_133934.1, from coordinate 125,671,388 downwards.
GTGAGTAATGTTTTTTCTCTTTTCTATGAAAGCTTTAAGAACATGTTCTTTTCATTCTCTCTCTACAGGTGGCTACAGATACAAATCCTACTTCTGATCATCTGTATACATGTGGTCAGAAACATGTTAAGGTACATGGATGGGGCAAAGTACCTAGACAAGTGGACAGAATAATTTTACCCAGCATATTTCCTAGTACTTTTTAAACTAGCCTCAGCAGCCTTGCAGTGAACACATACAGGCTCCCACTTCTACTGACAAGGTTACGGGTTTGTTTTTTAAATGCCTCAAAGTTAATCATAGTCTCTAATACCACTAACATACAGAGAGTCTAGTGCCAAGTCAGTATATTATGATATATATATATAATGAAAATGGTATCTATTGAGATATAATATCAACATGAATAGAATTCCTCTTGTAGAAGCACAGATACTATAAAAATCCAAACATATCTATGCAGAAAACAAATAACAGAAAACTCATATTCATCAGAAACCAACTTCACTGTAAGTAAATTGCAGTTTGCACCTTGCAATGCATTGCAACAGCTGGGACTGGCTCTTTGCACTGCAAAAGAGTTTCACTATCTTTGAGATCCTAAAATGGGTTAAGTATACAGACAGAGGAAGTAAGAAAAACAACGTGCATGATCTGGAATAGAGATTACTGAATGGAGGGGTGTGTATAGGACTGAGAACCAACATCTCTCTGAAAGCTTTGGGAGGCTTAGTGCACAAGCCTGAAACCCGTGCATTAAGAATGTGGATCAGAAACTTTTTAGCAGGCTGAACACATTAGTTCATCCCTGATTTCACTTCTTGCCATACACAAGAAAGAGACAAAGCTTTACGCCAGGTGGGATGCACCTTGGCTGAAGTTCTGGCCATACTTTTCCCTGGTGGTATCACTTAATGCACAGCATCTTCAGGTTTCGCTTATCAAGTACAACAGCTGGGAACATTACATCTTTATAATCAGAACGTCCTGTTTCTGTATCGAAGGACACAAAATACACACGCCCACATCTCTGCAATTTTAAAAGCCCGTCATCGACTGCAAACTCGTGCAATCTGCATCAGAGATTAAAAAGAAAGAAAGAGAGAGAGGGGAGGGGGTTTGTTTTTTAAAAATAAAAACTTACCAAAAATAACTGAAGTTCTCTAAAGTTGCCCTGAAGTTGAAATAGCCCAGAACACCAGTGCAGAGCCTGCCTTAAACTCTCTCTCTTTCTCACTCCCCCTCTCTCTCCAGCAATTGGAAGGAGGGCTGTGCAGAAATTCAGCAAACAATTTTCCTTCTATGTCGACCGGGGCGTTCCTCTACGGGCAGAAAAGGGATGGCTAAGCCTGGGTGAGGCTTGTTGCTATCCCCAAGCCAAAGAGCGCTGTCGCAGATTACACAGCCTGTGAAATCCAATCCCTTTCTCTACTAAGGCAACAGCTGTACGGCTTCAGCTGAGGCGGGAGCAGCGGATAGACCCTGGACTTGTTGCTGGTCAGGCTTTCCATGCTGTGGGACGGGGAGAAACGGGGGTACACGGGTTTCCGTAAGCTCCCGTGTCTTCTCCCTGCTCACTGCCTGCAGCTACAGGCACGAGCGTACACAGGGTGGAGATACAGGGCAATTTCCTCGGGACTGAAAGTATATGGGATGTGGGCGCCCGCGCAAAACAAACATCTCTTTTCCTGAAATTCATTCCCAGCCTTGCTTCAGGACATAAGTGGGTAATTAACATTATATGTATTAGTAAATTCTCATGCAAGCATGCACACACACAGGATGCAGTCTGTCACAACAGCGTGGTTCAGGAGGGTTTCAAGGCTGTTCTAGCGTCCTCTGTAAAGTTCATTTTTCTTTATCATTTTTAGTCAGATGTTTAATTCCTTCTGGAAAAAAAAAAAAACCTGAACACTCTGCTGGCAGACCTTGCACCAAATGAAGCGTTATCATGACTCGCAGCATGGGAGTGCCAGTGTGCTTAGTGCTGCCTTTGCATCGTGTCCTGATACCAACACATGAAGAAAGCCTCTTAGTGCCAGAAAAGAAGGATTTATTAAAATTCCCAGCCCCTCCTCTCACCTGTTTCTATTTCCCCACCCCCTGCAAGGAAAAGAAATCTGTAATACAGCTGATTCCTCCCTCTCTGAGGAATTCCACGGATCCTCTAATTCCTACTCCCTGAAGCTTTAAAAAAATCACAGCAACAGATTTCAGTCCAGGCTTCCTTGTTTCACAGAAGTATTTGGCTGCTCCTTTGCATGCTGTCAAATAGGTGCGAGGTGAGAGAGGGTGCAAAATGCAAACACCACATAAACAGCCCTGGGAGTGTCCTGCAAGAACTCCGACTGCTTTGCCAACAGCCAGAGCAGGATGTGAACAGGTAAAAAAACATGCCAGCCAAAGGAAGATCCCTGTGTTTACAGAGCAGCCTCGTTTCATGTCAGGGCAAATGTTGTGCTGGGGATTTTTATGCTGTTGGCTCTGAATATGTTTCAGGATGTGAAATTCTGTAGATGTTGGATTTCTGGACCCAAGTTTAGAATGGGCGCACGTAGTGTCTACACAGGGCATGTGGGAATCGGACAGGGAAAACTGAGTGTACAGCTCTGCTTCCATCCTGTGTGGATACTTAACATGGGCATTTTGTGAAAGCTGGGTCTTAACAGAACTACAGTATTTATATTAAAGACAATTCTGTAATGATTTTTATGTAACTAAGTATACTATTACATCCAGTTATACATTACATATTAATTATATAAGATCACACAGATAGCTTAATTTAGAAATACTATATGTAATTTTATCTAATTAATATACACAGTTTGTCTGCATATGACCTCAATAGCACCTCATAAAACGTGTCTTTTATTATATGATTATATTGTGTATATATAAAGTATATAATAGATATAATTTGTGATTATATACTATATATAAAATAATATATAATTAATATAAATATTATGTGAAGTACTATGCAGTTCAAACACAATCTCTATCTTCTTGTGAGTGTGGCATCCACATCAGGAAAAAAGAAATACATTGGCTGTAGCCAGTGCAGGGAGGTATGGCAGTGAAGGAAGGGGACGAGGCAATGGGACCGCATCAGCACAGGGGATGTAAGACTCTTCAAGGTGGCATCTTTCAAGCGAGACGTTCTGCAACTGCCTCAAGGATGGAGGCCACCAGAAGCAATAAAGGCCTCCTAGGGTGTGGTCAGCAGCAGGAAAGTAAACTGTGAAGGCTGAGAAAGGGAGCAAGACCTCTCTAATAGATAGCTTTGGGCTTGCTCTGCTGCCATCCCTATTTCTGTGCTCAGTCCTTGGGACTATACTGAGGTCCAGCCTTTCTGAACTGTCTTTCAACATCATCCTGACAAACAACATATATTTTTAGAAACAGACATGCAAAACAAGAAGCCCAACCTGACACCGTGGTTTGATGCAGAGACAGCTCATTTGGATGCAGAAATCTGTCTCCTACCTCCAGAGCCAGCGGTGCAAGCAGCAGCACTTCAGCAGGGTGCAGACTGTGGTGTAACAGCAGCAGTGTGCTCAATCCCCATTCAATGCTTTACTTCAACTGTCCTTGATGAATATATTGATGGGTATTGTTTCGATCTTTTAAGAATTTTTAAAGCCCACATGAGACAAAACCCCAGCTAAGTTGAGAGAAGCCAACTTTTTTCCATAAACCTGGAAGAAATTACTATTCTTTTTCAAGGTATTGGGAAATCTGCGTTCATTGTTGCTGGCTTTTTTCCAGTTTCATCTTGGAACTGAACATGTAAGCCCCAACATCTGAGCAGTGCCCTGCTGCTCTTAACTCCAGCGACTGCAACTCCTGTGTTGGAGATTTATCCCCACATAACTTCAAGCCTAAAATCTTCCCTCTTATCAGCCAATATGGTGGAGTTCTGTGACTATCAATTTATTTTAACATTATTTGACTGACATGAATGCATAATGCTCACTTGGTTTATTTTAAAATATTTATTGAATCAACTGCTTGTCTACTGAGCTATTAAAAAAATGCTACTAAGCTGATAATTTCCAATTCTCCGAATGATTCCAGCACAAGAGAGATGACTTAATCAGTGGGCATACTCCAAATAGCCCTGGTGTTTACTTTTCTTGATAGACATCTAAATATTAAAAGAGAAACTCTTTGAATTATGCTGAGGCAATATTGAAAGTTCCTGTCTGCTCTATTGCCTTGCCAGGGAGTACCATTGTATCTCACATGTTTCCATCCCACCTCTAACCCCGTTTCCCAACTCCCTATATTACAACTTTGTTTTCTTTACTCGGTTCACAGGTAAGGCTGAGAACACACAATCGAATGACACAAGCTTTCTTTTATTAGTGTTATTCACACCCTGACCTGTGAATGGACTGATATTAGGCCTGCGCATGAGGGTGTGCTGCTTTACTAGTAATTGAGAAATGACATGAAAAACAATGGGAATTTTCTTGTGTTTTCTTTGGTCCAAAGAGAGAGAGACAAAATGTTCCCTGAGATTATATTAAAGCACGCTCTGAAACAGAAATTCCTGTAGTTTATTGTGGAGGATACAAGGGTGATTTTTTCTATTCTTTTTCCTTTTTAGCAGTTATGAATCTCTAGACATTTGGGGGGAAAAATATGAAGCCACAAACTTCCACACATAGACAAAACTGGGTAGCAGAGAAGACCAGCTACAGAAAGCAAACTTGACAGTATAATTCAGAAAGGAGTCAAAAAATTGAGGACCTCCACCTTAAAGAGAAATGGGCTGCCAAGAAAAGGAACCACAGAAGAAAGAAAAAGGAAGGGAAAGCCAAGATCAGTGTGAACAGATGTAGAGGAGTTGATGGAACTGAATGTCGGACTAGCAATGAGAACAATGAATAGATGGCTGTGGAAGGATCAGGCCACCAGCTCTCAGATCAAGACCAGAAGAAGATAAATATAACATTAATCACCAATTTACAGACATCTCCTATGCTTTGTCTCCCACAACTCCACATTTTATTAATACACAGAAATGTATATATTTATATATTTTGCAACCATTTAGTTTGAACTAAAAAGTTACGTCAGCCAGGCACACAAACTTCCTCTGAATTTCTTCTCTTTTGCAATACATAAGCCATTAGTTTGATTGATTTGCTTCAACATTTTTTTGCATAAAACTCTTCCAGCTGTATGTAGCATATAACCTCATAAACAGAGAGAGAGCCAGGTATGGAAATGAGGTTTCATCACTGCCTCTTTTAAGAAGCCTTAGTGTTGGACTCAAAGACCTCATTCTGAAGTTAGCCAATTCAGACTAATTCCCCCCCCCCCCCCAAAAGTGAATAGGTGTCATTCACGTATCTTGTAACCTAACTGGAATCTGTCCTCCAAATAGATTAGTCTTCTGTTCTTTATAACCTCTGAGAATTTATTCAAAAGAGGCTCCAGTGTCTACCTGCTCTTGATAGGTTCTACCAACACTACCTGCATGCTGCACCGACAGTAAGATGCAACTGCTAGCATTCCATGTAGTAATAGGTTTCTCCTTTGTGAAGATAAACAAATGTGAACTCCATAGTATCCAGGGATGGCATAGTAAAAACTAAACTCAAGGGAAAATATCCCAAACAAACCCAGGGAAGAGTTGTGTATTTTCAGAAAGTCAAATACTCTCTTCCAGGATTCCTAAACACATATTTTTTCACTTTAGTGGTTAATATTCTTGCTGATTAAAAAAAAAAAAAACAAAAACAAAAATAAAAGGAAGCTAAAAATGCCGATCTGCAACCAGCATAAATAAAAAACCCCACCAACAACAGAGAAAGCATTATTTAGAAATGAAACAAAATGAGACCTTTCCAAGATCAATCCTTTCACTAATAGCAGAAGAAAAAGGGAACTAATTCACTCTGGACAGTTTCTTTTACTTTGTCCTGGGGCATATGCTCTATCTCCTTTTGTTCCCCATACGCATTTCCACTGGCCCTGACAGTGCTGGCATTGACCTTCTGCAACCAAAATAGCCAGGACAGAATGAACCAGAAAAAGGGAGCCAGCCAGACCAAGGGGCAATGCAGCCATGGCCATGGACCTGCGGGAAAACTGCTATAATTAGCAAGGCCTGTACAGGAATTGCAGAAAACCATGGTCCTCATGGAGTTGCTGCCTTCCTGCCCCGTCAGCTGCATATTAGCTCATACAGAGCCGACCCATTGCGTGCAGACCTCCCCGCACACCCTGGCCTGACGGGTCAGCTAATCGTCAACATACTTCTCCTCTGCTGCTGAAGATCCATCTCCGGACTGTGTACTGTGGAAGGCTTTAATTAAAAGTTAATATTTACTCCATGTTTCCCCCAACCATCTCATTCCCTTCTCTCTGCTGCTTTTAACTCCCTGCTCAACCGGAGTTCATATCTGGCTGACCCTGCACCTTTATTATTTTACTATTTCAAAACCTGTGATATTGGATACAAAGCAGAACCAGGCTCCTCCCTGAACAGTGAGTATTAGTGACAAATAGGTGACACCATGCAAACGAAAGCGTCTTTTCAAGCTGGAAAGATAGGTGTTAATTACCCATTAATAACATGATTGTACTAGGTGGTAATGCTCAAGTATATGAAAAATTAATGATCTGAACCAAATTATTTCTCTTTCTGCAATGTCATTATGTTACCTTAAGCCCTTCTCTTGACACAGTTTTGGTACTTCTAGTTATCACCAAGTTGATAATTTTTCTTCAGTTTGGAAATCCAGGAAAAAAACCCCTAAAGCCTGTCAAACTGTGAAGACAACATTCAGAAGCTCTGTATTTTTAAGAGACTCTCTACTGAGTTGGATATTTTTGAAGAGAACAGTACTTTTAAGAATCTTTCTGGGACATTTGTTGTATTTGATCAAGACACTCTTTTCTATCAAATTGAAAGTTAAAGGATGCTGCCACTGATGTTTCTAGGTCTCATATAAAAAGCAGACACTGATAAAAGGCAAGTATAAACATTTCATGTAGTAGCTCAGATGCCATTGGAAAAAGCAAAAGTTTTCAGTTGTTATAACAAAACACATTTCAGTTGCTTCACTGTGATTTTTTTGGCTCTTTTCCTTTTACCAGTCACTGTATAGAGGGGTATAAACTCTTGCTTTTTGTGGGGGCTTGTATGGTCAGGTCTTATGAGAAAGTTTGCTTCCAGCTGTGGAAATGTTTCTCAGTGAACCCTCTCTTGCTGTTTTTTGTTGGTTTTTTGTTTGGTTTGTTTTTTTTTTTTTTTTTTTTCCCCCCAAAGCCTTACAAACAGTTCTTAAACAAAAATCTTAAAATAAAAAAGTACTGGCAGATGATCTCACTATGTGCCCTGGGGTTTCCATGGCATTTAGTGAACTAACAGTGATTCGGGCATTTGTTGAAGTGGAGCAAATAAAGGAGTAACTGGGAATGGCACTGAAATAATCCCTTTCCTCTGGCTTCAGGGTCCCAGTGAAACCTGCCCTCGGTGGTGGAAGGGGTGTAAACATTCACGTGGGCACCTGACTGTAGCCATGCAGGCTTGCTCTGTTTGCCAGCAGTAGCTCTGGGCACAGGGGTACATTTCTTGCAGTTCTTTTTGAGACTGTTTTAACCTAGGCCTTTGCACACATCTTGAATACCACCTGTTATTGGATTACTTGCGACCAATATTGTGCCCTGCTCTGTGGGCAGGAGCTGGCAGATGCTGCCATCGAGCACAAGCAAGAAGCCCAGGTGAATGGGAAAACCAAGAGGAACTCCCTCAAACTGGGAACAAGCAAGCACCAGCTCCTGTCTTGCTAACAAAATAAACTGTCTACCTCCAGATCATGAATGATCACCCTGTTTTGCCCCTCCATTTCAGGGGCACGCAGGGTGTCTGGGGATTAAACAGGGGTATTTCACACACACAGGGGTTTGCTGTGTGCCCGTGGCTGGCACACACCACCATGGAAAAACAGGGTCAGCGCTGCTGCTGTGTCCGTGACTCAGTGTGCATCTTCAGGGCATGTGGGCTGGGACAGAGAAAGGACTCAGCAGATGACAATAGGGCTCACTGTTTGCCATCGGAGGTCTGCAACACAGCAGGGTTTATTTCTTAATGAAGTGAGTCACTTGATCGGTATCAAGTAAGTATCTGTTAAGTCGAGTGATGGGGTGGATCCAAATGTTAGAGGAACTTGTTTTAAATATACCATTCACCGCTCTGGACTGGCTTGTGCTGTGTAAACAACATCCATGAGAAATGGAAATACATTTGGTTAATTCCATCTGGGGTTGAGAGGTCTCCTGCTTCCTTACAGGGCTGAGACTGATTTTCCAGCAACATGAAATTCACCTCAAAGCCCTACATCCCATTACACATAAGCCTTCTCTTGGAAAGGGAAAACCCAGAAGTACAGGGTAAAGAAAGTCAGATAATCTGCACAGTTATTTTGACTTCTGCACTTCAGTTTACTTGGCTGAACTGACTCGCTGGTGCCTCAGGAGGGAAACCTGTGGGAAACGGCAGCCAAGAGGGAGTAAGAAAAAGACTGTTCCATCCATGATGGATTTGTGGTGCAATGCAATGTTGGCTTCATCCTGTGCAGTTCTCAGCATCCTCAGTGTTGCAATGAAATCTTTGGACATTAAGGGTCTTGGCACGTGCACCTTAACATCTCAGTGCTTTGTAGATTCAGGCCTTTTCATCCCCTGTTTGCTGTCACTGAAATCACCTGGGGTTTTGCCTTCAACGGGAACAAGGTTGAGTCCTTTAATGCTTCCTTCCCGACTTTCTCCCTCTTTACAGGAGAGGGAACAGCAGGAACTGACCTCAGCCAGGGGTGAGGCATGTTTCATGTTGCCTTTCAGCTGGCCGGTGTCAGACAAGAGTAAAATAGTACGGATGGTTAACACTGAAGCTGCCCAACTCCTCAATACACATCCAGAAACTGAATCTAAACTGTATTTGATGCTGCTGGCAGAGAAAGTCAGCTTGATCAGTATGAATAGGATTTCTTCACGTTCCAGTGAAGTACTCAGTAGCAAGGTAGCATTTGTGTGTGAAGTGGAGAAAAGGAAGGCACCTTGGTACCAGTGACACACTGAAAAAACCTTTCCCCACCACTGCGCTAATGTCTTTGAGTTCAACTGCCAAAGGCTTGGTTAAACGAACAAACCCAATGTGTAACAATTAACTCCTCCTAATTTGATAATGATGCTATTGGTAAACAAAGTTGCTTTTCAGTCTTGCACAGCACACGGTGCTATGTTGGTTCTGGCTGCATTTGTCCATAGATGGGAATCAATGAAATAAGATAAAATAACCCCCATTTTTCAAGAGGACACATTATATATATTGCAGAGTTTTGACTGCAGAAGTGCTCTCTATTTCTGATGCAAACTCTGTGAACGCAGGCTGAGAAGAAAGACTGCAGAGCCTGAAATGGCCAGGGGGTCGGGAGCAGAGAAGAGCACTTTCTCTGGGAGCACAGCAAACTGAGCACTGTCAGCAGTGAGTCCTATTCTTCCATAATTTGTTATCTCACATGAGTGCTTGTGTGTTCAGTCTTTCTTTGCTTGTAAAGAAAAAGATTTTAGTTTTTCTTTTCCTAAAAAAAGGGGGTTTGGAAGTATTTGGGGAGGAGGAGGAAAACTGAATTTTAAAGATTTTTTCACAATGTTCATTAAAGTATCTGGAAAGCTAAACCAAGAAATACTGATAGTTTAGCTTTTTCTTTATCTGTTTTCAAATAAGAAATTATCTAAAATTATGTTATTAAATAAAGAATCCCAAGAAGTACCTAGATTGACCAGTGAAAAAATACAACAGCAAAAAAGAAGTTAGAGAAGATGTAGCTTTGCTGTTTTCTACCTCATGCTTGGTCAGCTTAATTATATGTTAGCTTTGTTTTTAAAAAATGGGAAAAAGTGTCCTTAAAAGTTTCTTATTTAAAATTAGTATCCCTATGGATAAATGGGTAAGACAGAAGTTATTGGGGAATTTTTTAAATGTATTTTTTAGCCACTGCTAAGTTCTTGCTCAAGGAACTACAATGGATGCCTGTAGCACTCCTTATGGCATCCCTTCGGCGATCCTTCCCGTTCACACTGTCCTGAGCTCCCCCCGAGCCCCACTGGCAGTTGCAGGATCCTGCATGGACCAGGCTCCTGCCTGGGCAGACCCACGTGCTGCATCCCAACCTATGTTTCTGAGTAATGTAAGTGACTCAGGCAACAAATGCATGTGACAACTCACAAGCAACTCTGTGAAGGCTTCTCATTTCACACTAAATAGACACATGATTCATCACCTTCTTCTGCTGTCTGTATCCTATGTATAGAGTGATTCATTTAAGCAGCAGTGACCCTACAGATTTCCAAACTCAAAATCCTGGTTTCAGGGAACTATTCCTTTTCCAAATATTCAACAAATACATGACAGAGGAAAAGGTGTGAGAAGGAAATAGAAGAGTAGAACTGCAATTAGCATCTGTCACATGCTTAAGTCTGATCTGTTAGTCTTTAATAAAGATCTTTGAACGCGTTGAGAGAAGCATGTTATCTTTAAAGCAGTATCCGTGAAAGATAAGGATGCTGAATGTACTGGTACCCAGCACAGGTCCTGCAGTGCCATGGGAAAACAGCACGGGTTCAGTCCTCGGGGCTGCCTCTGCCTCTGCACAATGACCCACTGGAGTTGTCACGCTTACGTGCAGCAGGAGCAGGCTCAGCCCTTATTGCAACAGAATAAAGCTTGATTACACAGCCTTATTTAGCTGGATTCAAAGAAAGTTTACCCAGGCATTTATTTACAGCAATAGAAGGGCTCATCGTGTCTTATGATAAACTGCTGCCTGAAGCCCATTTCCATCTGTAATTGTTAGCACAACTGATTATTGTCCCTGGGTTAAAGGAATCGCTCGTTATTCTGGGCTCCACTTCATGACTCAGCTCCTGGGAGCTATATTGAGTGGCAGAGGGGAGAAGCTGCCAGGCTGGCATCCCCTTCTGTTTTCTTTGTGGAAATAGGATGTGGCTTTGCACGACAGGCGTTCGTGCTCTGTGTACTGTCTGAAGGGATTACACGGACTGAAGCCATAATCATATGTTCTGATATTGTTGATGTATTATAAATGGTCCATTATTCATCCGCATGAGGAAAGCCAGAGGAATGGAAAATTAAAATGTGAAACTAGTGAGCACAAAAAATGAGCAAGTGATTCATACTGTGTGGAAAATGGGCCTCACTTGGTGTAGGTCTGTAGTTCTGTACAATTAAGTACAACTACAGGGGCTAATAATTTAGGTCATTAACGACAATATTTGTCTTTCAGTCCTGAAAAATGCACGGGTAAAAATGGCACATGCACCCTGGGTAAGACTTCATTCACCCAATCTGTTTCCCCAGGTGCCTTTCAGCTTTCTCTATGGCAGAAGGAGGTACAGTTTTGTTCTACCCCTGTGAACATGGGGATAAGATGGCAGAGCAGATTTTGCCTAGCACATGAAAACAATCACCTAACAGCAACTTAACCAGATTTGATCTGACTGTCTTGTGTTCCCTCCTCATCTTCAGTTATGCTAGGTTCAGTGGGCTTCTCATTCACTCTTTTCTGAGCCTTTCTCATTGGAGGGGTTCAGTAAGAAACATGAATATCACCACCTTGTCGCCAGCTTATCTGCAGAAGGGAGCTGGAGGGACTGAGCACCTTACATCAGGTGCTCAGCATTTCCAGCATGACCCCCTCAGAGGCAGCTTTCTGCTCACCTTGCTTTCAGTATTTTCAGATCCAAGACTAATTCTGGAAATACATCCATAATGCTGTGGCCTAGGGCTGTTCTTTCCTTGCTTTAGACTATTTCTATGGTCCATTTTGTCAAAGGATCACAGCAAAAAAGCTGCAGATTGTCTTTCCTGAGTATCCTCTCACTCCCTGCTGAAAAGGTTCTCTCATCCCTCTACTGAAGAGTGAAAATTTAACGGGGAAAAACAAATGAAACATGGTTTATATTCAGATATAAGATTCTCACTCAAAGAGAAATGGATTTTTTTCTCTGGGAAAAAATAATAAATTTCCTCTCCTGGATTTTGAACTTTATTCTTTCCTTGAAGAGGAACTTTATTCTTTCCTTCAGTGAGAAATGAAGGACCCATTAACCATCTCCATTTCCAAACTGATCATGCACCACAGAAAACCAGAAGCCCTTGGAGGCAATGGGAAGTCTCCAAGCAACAACCTGAAACTTTAAATCTGGCAAAGGAATGAAGGAGTGAAACATCTCAAATGCCCAATTAGTCAGTTTTATTATCATATCGTGTGTGGTCTCTGTGAAAATCTAGCCACATCTCACAAACTCTGAGACCATCAAAAAGATATTGTATGTGCACACCCCATAATAAAGTTATTAGAAACTCATGAGGAGGTTTCTAATGTGAGTCATGCTATCCAGGAAGAGATGAGACAGGGCAGTCAATTCACTTTCAAACAGCAGCGTAAGCCTCGTGCAAAATCAGCAAATCCAGACGACCATGGATATCGCAGACAAGTTTGAACAATGTTTTATTTACAGCCTTACAAATGCCTAAATCTCAACCAAGCTGCAAATCTAACTCCCTGCACTGATTTGGAGGAAGAAAGGAGAGTACAGTGCAAATGCCAGCAACAGCTTTGAAGATTTATTTGCACTTCGTAGCACCCTCCTAATTGTCCAGTAAACTTGGAGAGAAGGACCAAGGGTTGTGAGACACAGGAGCAAGGACATGGATGAATTGGTCCTGGGTAACTGCACGGAAGAGAAGCCTTAGTGAGACCTCAAAAGACAGCTTAGAAAAGAGACTAGTTTCAGATGCAGCATTAATCTTTCATTTTCTTAGTTTACACTTTTGTAACCTGGGGAAGATTTTGACTTTTAGGAAGGGAACAAGTTATAACAGAGCAGCACTGCAGAACAGCCCCTGGGCTGCCTACGAACCAGAACAGGTTTGGGAATCAGCAGCTCAGGGCCCACAGTCATCATCCAGTGATCTGCAGAAAGGAAAAAGTCATCCTGCCAGATGTTACCTAGAGCCTTATCAGCAAGACTGACCATGAATTTTAAGAAACAGTCATTTTATGAAGACTGGACTGACCAGGAAGTAGGCAGAGCAGGAGAACAGTGCCAGAGCTGGGATGGTGAGACCATTGGGTATGTGGCCCTGATAAAACCAGCATGATACAGACAGGAGCCTAAAGCAGCCCTTCCTTCCCAACTACCGCAAGATTTTCTTAGCTACTGAACTCAGTTCAGTGTCCCTGCTTGTTCCCCCTTAAAACTTCTCTGTTTCTGGACAGAACATGTCCCTACCAGGAATACCCATCTCCTGAGGCAGGAGGGGTTGGCAGAACACCAGTCTCTGCTTGGGACCAATCCTGCAGATTGTAGAGCTGGAGTGGAGACAGCAGACAAAAACTATGTTGGGCATTACTGCAATACCTGATGGAGGGATTAGGCTCAGGTACAGGTTGGACCTAGTAAAGGCTTGGCCAAGGAGAGGACATCTTCACCTGGACTGAACAAGGAGCATGGTGAAAGCCTCCTGAGCTCTTGGAGACAGATGCCAGCAGTGCAGAAGAAACTGGAATTTACTGTGTGGAGCAAGGACAAAGGCAATCTTGGAGAGACAGGTCTGGTGGGAAACAGTCCTCTCAGGTGTGTAGCTAGGATTTTCCCCTCGTGCATTTTCTGCCCATCACAACTGCATTTCACAAATCCTCTAGCACACAAGTTCATAGGGAAGAGCCTAGAGGAAGACTTTGAGCATGTATTGATAGTAGATGTAGAAACTAGATGGTAAGATTTCTCTAGCCAAGGTGTCTCCAGTGATGGTGAAACAACACAGATCTCATTTTAGACCCCAAATGCTCACAGCAAAAGTTAAGAAGGACTAATATACAGAGGACCCACAGATGGAGATTTCAAAACTATTGTTATTTCCCTGGAAAGTCTGGAAATCTCTGGCTGCTCAGCAAATAATTTTCAGTCATGAAAGGTTTAAGCTTTTAAGTGGTACCTTGCCAGCAGAAAGAAAGGTGGTGCACATCAAAAATACCGGTCTTAATTTTGACTGCACCTGTTGACCCTGACCTGGTGGCAGATGGAACACATTAAATGTTTCATAACGCATAAATATGGCGCCACTACACGCAGGATGGAATCAAGACTTCCCGTAGCATGATATATTGAAATCTGTGCAGGCTGTAAGTCTGAAGGGGTGTCAGACTGTTTACTGAGAGCCAGCATGGGTAGATTTCTGGTTTAGGACTTTTCCATGATCCTTTGAAGTATCCATACAAGATGGAGCAGCAAGAATTACTAAAAAATTGACACCCTTGAGCAAAGACAGACTTTTATTCTGAAAAAACTACTTAAATTCAATCTGCTGCTGTGTAATGTATATGCCAGAGGGACAAAATATGGTGCAAAATAAGATCTCAGCAAGCTGAGATCCAGCTTACATATTTGGCCTGTTTAATCCAAGGATGAAAATAATTACACAAAGTCAGTCTAAGCAATCCCAAAAGGATTTGAACATATGAAATATAGTCATTGCAAGAAGCGGAAGGAAGGGAGAGCTACACCAGTTTGAGTTCCCCTTGGCTTTCTTAGACTCGTGTGTGAATTTGGCCCAGAAAAATGTCTGGCATTGGGGATGGTGATCATTCATCCCTTCTATTTGCAAAAGAATGTGGGAAGGGCTTAGGAAAAGCTCCTCTTCTCCCATCTGGGGGCCTGGGTGGGTGCCAGTTAAGTTCAGTGATTCATAACCATTTCAAGAAGCTCCTTGCCACTCTGTTTTGCAGGCGTTTGTAAAGAAAGCAAATGTACATGCCGCAGCAGCATGTAGGTTGCTCTGTCAGGACTGAGGGTATCCTACTTTTATCTGTTTTTCATGACAGCAATATCAGGAGAAAGGAAATAAAACCAGTTTATCACCTTTGCACACATCCAGCAAGATTTTCAAACACCAGCAGCTGGGGAAAAGAGAGAGAAGAGACCTAACACACAGGTGGAAGCTCTTGATGTGGTACATGCTCAGAGAAGCAAGAAAGTGCATCTTCTTGAGGGCACCAGGCACCTCTCCTCCTGCATGTCTGCAGCAGCGACTGTAAGACAGCATGAGGCAAGGCAACAAGAGATGTGCTGCAAGAATCGAGCTCCTACCTGGAAGCCATGGGCAGGTCTTGGTCTCTGTCCCGGTCTCCTGTCTGACAGCTGTCCCCTCTGTGATGAATGAGGTGCTTTGGGTCATTCATGGGCTCAGGTCCCAGGGTGGGGCAGATGAGGCGGCTTCAGCTCCAAACCCCGCCTCGCATCATGTGAGCCCTTCATGGCTGGGTCTTCCCAAAGGCAACTCCCTTCGCCCATGTTTCTGTAAGCCTTCATGATCTTCTCTGCATGCTGAGTGGCAAATTGCAGCCAGTCTGTCTTGCCTTTGAATGCTCGCCAAGACTTTGTTTGTTTTCTCTTCTGTTTCAAACATTCTTTGTGTCTTTCTGGCTCAATTAGCTACAATACTCAGCTTCTCCAGTTTTTGAGAGCTGCCCAAATAATAGCTAATCAGATGTAGAGACACTTTAAAGCCTAGGCTGTAGTTATGCTGAAAAAGGAAGGTGCTACTCTGTCTATGGCAGATTCAACCAGCTGATGCACATAACAACGTCAGAGAAGACATGGTGGCTTGGGGTTAATGACCATAGCAGGGTTTGTGCCTTGGTTTCTGCAGGGCCCTGCAGCCAAAACTACCACATCTTTGCTCCTAGTCCTGGTACAAATCACTGAATTAAGGTAATAGTGAGGTTGTGGAGGGGTGGCTGGGACATAAAGAGAGGATGACACTGCAAACTCATTGGCTTCAAGGGAACATTTCCAAGGGGTCCTCAGCAGCCAAAAAGGGTGGGAAGCCTGAGAAAGAGTCACCTGGGGAATGGGAGGAACTGCTCTGACACTGCTCAGGAGGAGAGGTGAGGAGAAAGACAGAAAGGCCATGCATAGCCAAGATCAGGAAGAAAAGTGGCCTCAGATATTTGGAGCAGTTCTACCAGATGGACCCTCAAACTGTATTTTTGAGGTTTAGCTGAGCTGGGCTATTCTTACAACCCCATGATGTTACTTATCCTTACCCATCACAAGGCAGTCCGTCCAGGGGTTAAAACTGCAGTTTTCAGTCATGTGGCAGGCTGTTGTAATCCGTGTCTATTACATAAACCAGCAAATATTTTGCTAAAGTTCAGTTAAATTGCAGGATTGATGGTGGTAAGGAGCATATTCGCCTTTATGAATTATTCCCCTTTGGAAATCAGGATAGTGACATACAAATGGCAGCTTTTCCTCTGCTTGCCTAATTCAGTGGCCAAGCAAAGGCACTGTGCTCCCCCTCATACCAGTCATGTTCTGCTTATCAAGGAAAAGGTTAACATTTCTCCTTTCCCTGCTCACTCCTGCTGTGGCACAGGACAGAGATCAGAGTGTAAGAGACAAGCATGGCATAAGTCAAGCAAAGAACTGGAAACAGGGTAGGGAGGAGGCAAGTTATCCTTAGACCAAATTAGGTTGGAGCCCAGCTATTCTTGTGCTGTTTTGCTAAGGTCATTCTGGATTAAGAGAGAGCACAAAGGGGAAGGGAGTGAGACAGGAAAAGTCTTGTTATTTAGCTTCTCCCTGAGACTGTTTATAGGTTGCTTGACATAATTTCATGATCATTCATGGCAAAGCTTTCCTAGGCTGTTTTCTTCCTCCTGCCTTTAATGCTACTTCTGCCTTTCTGGTGATGCAGGATCTGCATGGCTCTCCAACTCTCATATTTTCTCCTGCTCCTCCGCATCTGTGTAGGGACTGGAGCCCAACCCTGCTTCTCCCTTCTCATCAGGTTGTTGGCCCTTCTCTGTAATACAGAGAACAGCTGTTGAAGGCTCAGAAACTCTGACTGTTGGGCCAGATCACCCATTGCTCTACTTCACAACAACTTGAAATCCAGCTCCTTCACACTTTGATGCCGAGACTCACCTTTTTTTCCATACCTTCTGTTTTAATCCTTTTTGTTTTCCTAATCATTGCTTTAACCCCCATTTACTAAAGCTCTTTGTGGTCCAACTACTTCTTCCAGTTACACTAGTGTGAATCCAGAGTAAATCTGCTGGTGTATTTGGCCTTATAAGATATGAGATGACTGTATGTTCCATTAGCTAGAGCCAAAACCAATGTCACCATCGTCAGCATCTTTCTCGCTGTTGTTCCCAATATCAAAGAGAGACTGTAGTCTGGGAATGGTGATACTAATCATCAGACCTGGAGTTAAGTTGCATAATTTGCCTACTTCAACCTTCTCCAGATGCTTTTCAGCCATTAATTAAATATAGGAGCCCAATAAAGACAAGGGTAATCATTTTCAGGGTGAGGCACTAAGAAGGCAGCTATGTTCTCAAAGGCTTTGTGGTGAAATCCCCCATTGATTTTATTATCTTACAGTCAGCGATAGGAGTCAATGGAAGAGTCCTCATCTCTTGTCCCTGTCCTACTAGAACACTGATCCCACTGGGAAAATGGGTGCCACAGAAGTGCTGAGCCTTTTCCATGGCACAGTTGTATCGAATTTGGGGTTGGTGGAAGAATCCTTTCTTGATGTTTCGTTAAATAGTGGCAGAGAAAACTTGAATATGAATGTCTGGGACAAACCACCCCATATAACATTGGCTTCACTGGGTGCTATCACATTTCCTCTTCTAGCCCATGGCAGCAGGCTTCCTGGTCCCTTGGGAATCTGGGAGTGATTTACCCCTTTCATGTTACTGCTGATCCCCAGAGGGATTTACTGATGTTGATCATCAGTCCAAGCTGAGCACTGCTTTGGTACTGCCAGACCTCGAAAACAAAAGTGTGGGGAACCTGGTCTATTCTGTATTCATCCACATTCATAGCACCTCTCCTGAACAACGTGTGATGTCACAGTAGCTTGGAGCATTCTGCTTCATGCTGTGTGTTGTAAACTTTAAAAAAAATTGAGAGCAAGTCTGGAAAACTTCCCAGATTATGCAGTGCCTATGCCTTTTGTGCTCTAGGAAAAGGTTGAAGAGGATAGGGCTATTTCCTCTTCTTTTCTTGGTGCATCTTGCTCTCACACTGGGCTAATAATCTGCTGGTCCATCCCAGCTGTGTGTTTCATTAGAAAAAGTTTGTGTTGAAGTGAGATGCAAAGCCCTGTGGCAGTGAAGGACAGATGAAGCAGTTTTGTTTCTGTCTCATGTATTCTATGAACACAGCATTAAATGCAGGTAAAAAAGAACAGGCTAAAATTCACAATTAATTTACCAGCATAAATTTACTAATATTTCTTCCTCAGTGATTTTAATAACTGGACAGATTTTTTTTCAGCCTGTTCTGACAGAGGAACTCACACTGATAGAAATCTAATGGTGCAATTGTACTAAAGAAAATCCTGCAAGCCCAGCCAGGACTAATTACTCTAACCTCAGAACTGGCTGCTGTCTGCACGGCAAGGCTCTGCGCAGGCACATGGGCTAGCAGGGTTAGTAGAGGAACAAACTAATGGAGAAACAGGAATGAAAGGTTACACTTGTGCAACCCTTATGGCCTCAAAGATACTTTGACAGAAAATGAAGATGTTACGCCAGTAAGTTTTGGTACATATATACTACTATTTAGTAGTAGTTACTACTAGTAAGCACATAGGGTTAAGCCTAGAAAAATCAGGATCTTGTAGGCATTTTCAAGCTCGTCTGTGTCTCATAACTGGATACAATTATGTAATTGTCTGTGTTGACATAAAGGCAGGGATGCGTCCTGGAGAGATGACTATTCCTTTGGCGTTTGATAGATTGGTGGCCTTCATTTCCTAGGATGAACGGGTTCTAGCACAGGCCAGCTAGGGTGGAGGAAGCTCCCTTGTGCAGAAGACCAGCTCCATGTGCCTTTTCTTTGACAGCAACACTGACCTTAGGAGCTCCTCATTATCCCCTCTCCTGCACCTCCTCGCTGCCACATCATCTGCAAAGGTGCACTCTAAGTCAGACCAAGGTGAAAATAACCCTCCTGCAGTGCCAACCAAAAACCCATGGGGGTATCCCACTGCTAAATAATGCAGCCCTGAGCACCCCATGGGTTCAGGTTACCCGTGGTGGCTGCGCTGGCAGACACTACAGAAAAGATGTGCTGGAGAGGGGATTGTGATGGGGACAAGGGTGCGTGGCGCCATGCTCCCAGGAAATGCAAGGTCCATCTGTGTGGGACACCGGCTCTGGGTGACCGCGTGTGCTGCAAGCTTGGATCCAGGCTTATTTTGCAGCCACTCCTCTGTATGGACAAGCCCAGCCTGGCTGTTTGTTTGACTGTTTGTCTTGGCAGCAAGTCTCCACATCGAACCGAGGGTGTCATTTATCTCCGGCAGCAGCAGCCCTCACCACAGCGAGTAGCAATAGTGGCTGCCCTGGAGGCCCTCGCTGGCAGGGGCTCTGCCTGGCCTTTGCTTTGCATTCCTCCACCTCTCACACAGTAACAAGGGCTCTGAAAAAAAGCCTGTTGCAGCCAGAGTGCCTTGGACAGAAACAGATGGCACACAAACCACTGGGCAAATGCATCACAAGTCCAAACTGCTCAGGGAGGAGCGCTCTGCCAAAGCTGACTTGAGGTCTCTGTTAATTCTTCCTCCTCTTTGAAGTTTAGAAATGCAGCAGTAAAGAAAAATCAACATTTTTCAGCTGGTTTTGGTTTGCTCCTAGGGTATGTCCATTCCTTGCATGAATCAGAAACTGTGGCAAACTCAATGTGCTATGCCTCTAACGGGTACATACCATCCTCATTTCTTGCAGTTAGATGGAGAACAGCAATATACTTTATTGCACAGTGGATGGACAAAGAAAGCCTTGTTGCCTGTGGAACCCTGTCACACTGATGTTTCTTTTCCACTTGGTGCTCATATGTCACCAAAGGCCCCACGCGTACCCATTGGACATAGAAGTGTGAAACTAATAACCAAAAATAAAAACTCTGGAGGGATGGAGAACAGAATGAAGCCAGAGGGATGCAATTTACTGAGTCTGATTCACAGTGCTGGCAGGGACCTCTCTGCCAGAGCCAGATGAATCAGATTCCCTTTCAGTCTGTGCTGGCACCACAGTTATTTTGGTGTCACCATGGGTAGAACGAGCATATATTTGGGAAGCATTACTGGGCAGACAGTGAGTGTCTGCTGAAACTGAAATGGTTTGTGTCATTTTAACGTTATAGTCACTGAAAGAAGTAAAAGAGGGGAAAATGAAATATGCTGGCATGTCAGGTCAGAGCCTCTCCCGAGAGTCTGGTAGGGTGTTCCTCATCCGAGCTGGGACTCTGGCTCCTACAGGTTTTGTTTATCACTATCTCGTAATGGGGCTGGAATAAATGCTGGTGCAGCTCGTAGACAAACATCTTGAGAAAATATTTCTAAGAAAAAATGCAGCTCAGCTGGCATTTAGTTTTAGATTGTCAAAATTTGTGGGCTGTATTCAGCAGTTCGTAAGACAGAATGAACACCCAGCCCTCGCCGTGCCTTTGGCATTGCAGATAAGAACAGAGAAGAAGGGATGTCACTGTCCTTTTAGCGTTTTTTGGATGTTACAGCTTGCAATGGAGTCCTGCCCAGTGACTTTCACAGCTCTGGCTGATCTCAAGAACCCACTTGTGTGCTATTCTCACACAGCGCAAAGATGAACCAGGCAGCTGAGAAGCAGCAACATTGCAGTTCAAGTGCCTGTTCAGCAAAGTCCTAAAATACATGTTTTGCTTTGACCCTGTGCTCCAATCCTGTGGCAATCAGGAGGCCATACAAACTTGCTCAAGTGTCTTACTGAACAGTCTTTTAAAGACTGCCATTAATTTGGGGGGATTTAGATCACACCCCAAACAAGGTAAATAGGTTTAGAAAACATTTGTACTAGAAAGACCTTTACATTTTGGGATTTAGCCAATTGCCACAGTTTGCTGATGCAGACGTTCACTTCTCCTACTTATTTGTTGTTCTGACTCAAAAATTATCCATGAAAAACATTGTCTCGGTGTTCATCAACAACTGCAAAATGCTCCCGGCACCCTCCAAATGTCAGATCTAAGTGCATGCTTGTGCTTGCCTGGCTAATAAAGAAAATTGGCAAATTTTTGTTTATCTGTTTCTCATCTGTGTCATCATGACAGTCAGCTAAAGCAAGGGCAGATGAATATAGCCAGCAGAGACAGCAGCTTACGAAACGACCCTATTTTTAACAAGCCTTCCTTCCATGCTGTGGAGGAAACATGGGGTTTAATATGCACTTCTTGATGTGGGATTCATCGTGTGGTTTCCCCACCCATGTTCGGATGAGCCTGCCTCATCACCATGCTGATATTACTTCTCTCTTTCTCCTGTGCTTGGCAGGCTTTCTCAAAAACATATCACATGCCTTGGGCAGCAAGCCAGCCTACCTGTCTGAGAAAAACAGACCTGCTTTTCCCTGCCGCACCCTGACCTCTGAGGATGATAACCCGTTGTCAAGAAACGTCAGCAATAACTGTTTGGAAAACAGATGCCTGTCAAGTTTCACATGCAACCGGCTTTCCCTGCCGCGTCCTTTCCCAGCACGGACCTTGTTGTCGGTGCCATGGTCCCGTTCCTGCTCTGCACCTCCCAGGCCAGGCACCACGGCCCAGATGGTGCCATGGCATGACCCGGTGCAGAAGATGCTCCCCTTGCATGTGACCCAGCGTAGAATCCTTTCACACCACCAGAAATCTGGAACCAGAGCGATAACAACCCACGTTCATGACATGGGAGAATTTTGGTTCCTTAGCAAAAAAAACCAACCCACAAACCTTTTTGCTAATCAGTGGGGAGAGCCTGGAGGGTGGTTATGTGAAGCGTGCTGTTAGTGTTATGTTTTTATTTGTTTCTATTCGGTAGCACCTAGAAGTCCCAACAACATCTCTGACGTGGTAAATTATGAGACACACAAAACTAGTTTGTTTGCTAAATAAGTAAATCTGTGCAGGCAGACAAACATTAAGATGCTACTGAAACAGTGACATTTATAAAAGAAAATCTTCCCTCCAAAACTTATATCAAGTATCTTTTGAATAAATCATATTAAATTACTGCCTGGGTGTAGTCCTAAAATATTTGCTATAACCTTATACCAATTCAGATACTTAATCTAAACAGCAGGTAATGAGGAGAGGGTTGGACTGTATCTTTTTGTTGGGTGGAGAGAAATGACATTCCTTGAGTTGTCTCCTTGATTTCAACAAGACAACTTAAGCAGTGAGATACTACTTTGTATGACTGGGAGTCTGATAAGCAATTTCTGACTTTCCATTGTTGTGGAAAATGTAATCCTAAACTATTTACAAAAGAAAAGCAGAAATAATCAGGCATATTTAAAAAAAAAAACCCTCTCCACTTTTAGGCTATCAAAATGTTTACAGGCTGTGTTTTGTAGATTATAACTTCTTCTACTAGAATAAATAGTGAGGAAATTTATTGCAGAATGTGGATAAACATAGATTTTGTATATTTTAGGGAAAAAAGATACTGTAGAAATTTCAGATTCTTGGCATTTTTGTAGACACAATCTTAAGACTACTAGTTGCTTATTTTAAAACAGGCTAATCTGTGCATAAACTAAAGAGCAGATTTGTAATTTATTGATACGCATCTGTCAGCTAAGAACTGGTTTGCATTACTCTTTTGACTCATTCCTCCCAATCATCACTGTTTTGCTTCAGCAATATTTTATATTAAAATATGTATATTTTCCCCTTTAAAAAAGAGGTTACACTGCTAGTTTCCTTCTGCTCTGCAGTAGGGAAACACCAGGAAAAAAAGCCCTTCTTCCAGAGTGCTGTATTGTTCAGCCAACAGACTGAGTACAGACCATAGGACACGTTGAATTTGCAAACATACACTACACAGCACAGCTTTTAGCTATTTTAAATGCCAGGTAGATTGTATCATGCACTGTATCCTGCTAGTCGCTTCCCAATTGCTACGAGAAATGAAGGGCAAGCATGTGAATTAAGGCATGCAACCCAAAACAGTTAATTTAGACACAACTGAATTTAATTTGTTTACAAAGTCAAAGGCTTCCTTAAGCTTAGCTTCAACAAAATGCAGGCACTGAGGAAAGTTTAGAGGAGGTAACGACAGGCTTTTCTTAACTCTATTTTTCCTTATCTGATTCATGCAGCATCAGAGAAAGCCACACCCTAGAAGCTGCAGGGTTTGCCTCGGAGGTTGATTCGCAGCTAGCAGAGCACAGAAAAGCAGAAGCAGAATACAGAAAAGTATAGAAAATATAAGCCCACCACTGGCTGGAGATCCTGGCCAGTTAGGAAGAACTAGATGAAAGCAGTCACACATCTTGGTAGATTATGGTGGTACAGCAATAACAAGAGAGGAAAACTGTCTTTTCAGAGGATCCCAGTGCAGAATCAGTCCCAATCCAGAGGAGGAGACGGAGACTTTGTGATTCTGTGCTGCAGGAAAAGTGCAGCTAGACTGAAACTAAATGCTGACACACTCCTTAGCCTCTCGGTGAATATACATCCTTGGATGCCAACCAGATTATTCCGGGCTGCCCTGCATTGCATTATGCCTGACTGATCACTGCTTGCAGAGCTGGAGCTTCAGGTCATTGCAGACAGAGGAAAGGAGTGATGTGGATGTTCCTAGCAGAGCCTGAAGACACTTAGGGAGATTGATGAAGGATACCCGGGCTGCCTGGCTGTCCGATTGGCTGCTGCGCTCCCCGAGCTCCAGTTGAGAGGGCAAGCTGACACGGGAAGTGCAGCAGCCTCCCAGTGATGGAGAGAGCCAGCAGAGCCCCAGGAGCAACCGGACCAAGAAATGGCAAGGCAGGTTTCTGCATGCTTCCCTGGGAGAATGCAGGGAAGCATGCAAGAAGGGGGAGCACACCCCGGGATTTTCCCTTCCCTGCCAGGCAGGGCATGATCCAACCCCCGCTGAAGCCAGCAGAAGGGTTCCTGCTCATATGCCAATGCTTAAAAAACATGCACTTAAAATCCTGGTCACCCAGCAAAGAAAGCAGCTTGAGACACATCCTGGGAATGAACTTCAATTCATGGCCAGATACTTACCACCATTGAGGATGAAAAAGAGCAAGATATAAATAATATGTAGATTTTCCATGTTGTACTTATGATAAGTAACTCAGACATTTATGCAATGCACATCAGACAAAAAAAAAAAAAATCCCAAATCCCCTCTATGCCTTCCATTAGTAATTTTCACAAAACATGGAAATCCTGCTGCCCGTTCCGCATGCAACCAGCCTGGGCCCAAAATCAGCTGCTGTGCAGGAATGGGGATTAGGTCCAATCCAGTGCCCGCTGACATCAACGAGACAGGTTTCCCTGATCCTAGTGGGAGCTGAGGAGAAAACGAGAGCAACCAGTGTGAGCCAGGAGGTGGGTGTTGCTAAAGGCAGGGCATTTGCCCATACTGTCACCCCTGTTTTCTGACTGTGAGTATTGCTGTGGCATCGGTAAGGAGCACAGGGTAGGAAGGGACCTCAAGGCTTCGTGCTAGAGTTGGCTTCCTTGGCATTTATGGCAAGGAAGGAAACATGTGTGGCTGTACTGCTTTTGGCACCCAGCTTAGATCATACCTAGCCCTTAGTTTGTCTTAATGAGCATAAACCCCATGACACCAGTTAGCTGGGCCCAGCCAGGACTGTGGGGATTTGGTACCTCAAATTGCATAGGAGAGCTGACTCCCACCAGAAGTAGGGTCTGTGGACTTCTGAAGCTAGAGTTCAACTTCAATGGCTTCAGATGTCTACAGAGTATAAGCTTACACTCTTGTCTTCCACTGTAGTCAAAGGACTATAGTCATCCAGCCATATGTGGCCGTTAAGAGACTGTGCTCTTGACTCCAGTGTCTGTATGGACCATGCAACCTACAATCTTGACTGTAGACCCTTGAATCCTTGAACTGCCCTGGTATCCCAGATACCAAGCTTGGGTGTGGAGACCTGTACTTCAGTTACCTACAGTTAGGTGAGAGAAATGCCACTGCAGGTGTCTGTGGGACTGTAGATGCCTGTGATGAGGTGACCTACTGTAGAGGATCAAGAGATGAGACCAAAGTTTGTGTTAAATACACCAGCCCATATTAAGCAACTGCCACAGTGCTGGGCCCATGCCTGTGACAGACATAGCCTTTGCTATGGGATGGCAGTTAAGGTCACAACTGCTCGGCTTGTGTGAGTCCCTTACACCTGGGCCTCAACAGGGCTTGAAAAGAGGATATTCACCATCTCAGCAAGGTCTATAGAGGCACCGCTTGTGTAGGAGCAGTACAAGTGGCAGCTGATAAACGTTTTCCTAGAGTATTATATTCCTAAGCTTTCTATTCTGCTAACTATGCCTGATGGTATAAATCCTTGAACAGCAGAGCCAGTCCAAGGCCCCCAGCTTGTTGCTGCTCAAACATGAAGATGAATCAGAAGATAGAGATGTGACTCAGGGATTCTCTGTATGCATAGGATGTGGTTTCTCTCTATTTGCAGAACGAGCTGATCAGGAGAGCAGTGTGGCATCTGACAAGCGAATTATTCTTAGTGCAGCAGAGTTGTTTCCCACTGCTGACAGCCCTTTAAAAATTATGCTTTTGAACATAGTAAAATATTTAGTGAAGAGTGGAGTTGCAGAATTTACAACAGTTCAAGTAAAAATGCAGATACAAGCACACACACAGAGGAGAACAGCTCAGCTGGAAGATTCCCCTTATTTACTTATTTCAGCCATGTGTTTGTACCTACAAAGCCAAAATACTTCTTGTAGCAGATCTTTTTTTGGTTAGCTTTATTTTTGCTTCTGATATCGGTAGGGAAATGCTGTCAAACACAGGAAGTGTGCAGGATAAGGAATGCACCAATATGTCACCATCCAGCACAGGAAGCAGCAGGGCAGGACCTGGAAGACATCCATAGTTGGGGACTAGATTCAAATGAGGTTTTGGAGCTCGAAGCATGACCTGTGCAGAAATTAGTCCAGCACTGTGCTGCCAAGCATCCCAGCTCTCTGCTTGGGCTGCTGTCTAATGCTGAACGCAAATACACTCTGGAGGTACCTCATTTCTGTTGCCCAAGAGATTGGATCTGCTCCTGCACGTGCCCACAGCTGTCCTGTGGGAGAAGTCCAGTCCACCTGGACTCCTGAGCTTGCTGAGCTGCTGGATCTCCAAAGATATTTTTTTAGGTGTCCTTGGAGCATGCTTTATCCACATTAGCAGGTTTGGATTTCTCCACCTGTAGCAGTTTAGAGTGGTACTCACTTTTATCATAACACTCCAGTCCATGGAGCACTCTCCTGGCATAATGATGGTCTGGGTTCACTTCTCAGTCCATTTTGTGAGGGTGAGGGTTTGGATCCACATCTTGCTTATCTCAGAAGAACTAGAGACATGAATAAAGAGCAGCATTGGGTCTGGAAAACGTTTTCTCTTGAGACCATTATGAAAACTCTGTGCCTCTTGCTTGCTGAACACACTCCATCAGACAGTGTCTTCCCAAATGTCGATGAAGGGAAAACAACAGCCCTTTCACGAAGGAAATGGCAAGAAATCAGCAGCTCCTTGCCTTTGGACCACATGTCACCACAGTGGCAGTCGCTGCTGGTTTCGCTGGGGTGTCTGAGGTGCTGATAGAAGGGACCAAGACTTGGAAATGGTACAGCATGTGACTCCAGCATGTTTCCTTTGCACATGCCAGCTACACGGAGCCAGGCTGCTGGTTTCTTGTAGCTGCAAACCACATAGAGAGACCTGCCGGCCAACCTCTGCAAGGCCAAAGCTGAGCCTGGCTCCTCCCAGCCTTCCTGCTGCTCTCTGCAAGCATTTTCAACCTCTGAATAGAGCTAATGCTACAGTTTTCTGAGCATGCTTTTTCTTTGTAAAATCCAAATGTCTCATCCACTGAAAACATTCTCTCTCCATTGCTCATTATGTTTAGCCAGGTGGAGATGCCCTCAGGGCTGGCAGCTGGGACTAATAGCCTCAGGGCAAGTGTGTCATGGAAACATCGACAGATGACAGAAGAATAGGGAAAAGCTGTTGCAATGTACTAACGCTCCCTCTGGGTCTGAGTACAAGAATAAGATAAAAAAGACAATACCAGACCTTTCTTGTGACATTTCGTACCCCAGAAGGGTTGTGGCGGGAGAAGAACAGCCCCTGGTGCAAGTGCCCTAGTGAGTTGTGGTTTGGGAAAACTGCCTGCCTGGGGGCCTTTTTCCATCTGCTCTGCAGCCATGCTGCTCTGTACCCCTTCGCTGCTTGTCACGACTTTAGTCCACTAGACCAGGCTGAGTTGGCCATGGCATGTCAGAGCTGCAAGACCTGACCAGGCCACCAACTGAGCCATGTCCCAGAGTGAGGTAAAGTTGTTGCCTATCAGAAGGAGGTCGGTAGTGTGACATTTCCCACTGAGTCTACAAGGCCCAAGTATGAGGTACTGGGGGGAGTATGGTAATATAAGGTAATAACTGAAGTGTCTTTAGCTTTTTAAGAGGGACATGTACGGTGTAAATTAGTTTTCAAGGATCTTTTTACAGTGCTTGGAAAGAGAAATGCACCTCTGAGGGAAGATTCCTCCCTCATCTCCAGTGCCAGGTGTTGAAGACATGCACCTCTCCATTACTTCACCGGAAGCCTGGAAGGATGGATTCAGTCCAGTTTCTCCATTTTCTTGTCTGTGCATGGGTGCACAGTGCCCATCCAGACACCTTAGGGCTGCTAGATATCTGCATGGGGTTGGCAGATCCGTCACAGAGCCCAGGAGAAGCCTGTCCCCTTCCAGAGTGGCCAGCCAAGGCAAGGCAGGATACCCTGGTCATCTGAGAGCACCACTTGCCTATTTGGACAACTGAACCTAGCCAAGGAGATCTCACTTTTACATTGTTAAAGCTGGGTCAACACATCTGTTCTGGATTTGACAGTTTGAAGAATGGGTAGATTGGAATTGTTCTGAGCTGTATATTTATTTTTCTACATTAATTCTTACTTCTTTTGTTTGATTCTCTTTCCTTTGCAGTTCAACTCTTCTGAACACTGAAACACCTGCAAAGACAGCTCCTCAAGGGAGCTTGTGTTTCTGTTGTCTCTGTATGTGCTTACTGGATAGCAACAGTAATTGGGCTTCTTGTTAGAAACTTCCTTCTCTGGATGTGTGATCTAGTTCATTCCAAGGGTAAGGCTCTTCCAGTGGGATTTATGGCTCCGGCCTGGCACACCACGTTCCCTCCACATTGTTGGAGGAGGGCAGCCTGCACAGGAGCACAATGGCAGGGTGAGAGCAGGGCACAGACCAGCCGCCAGCTGGTGTTGGCTGCGGAACACCTGATCTCCTCCCCCAGCTGGTCGTTTTGCACAGTAGTGCCAAAAATATAAATACTAGCAGATAGTTCGAGCTAGAAATCTACTTCCTGGAGGTATCCTGAGCAATTTCTCCACGTGTTGCCTGGGTCAGCCCTCACCACATCTCCACAAACCAGTGCGTTCAGATGACTTTGCCATAGGTCAGCAATGGTATGTATGGGAGGAAGAATTCCAGCTGTCCTCTTGCTTTGCAGCTTTCATACCACTGAAAGGTTAATGAGGCCGAATGCCTCCCTGATCCTCAAATACATGGGCAAAACACGGAGAACACAGCTAGTGCCTTTGAAACTTAGAGCTGGAGGAAGTCTGATCAGCCACCGGCATCTGTTCTCAGGGGGGATGGCTGTGTGAGGCTTGCAGTGTCTTCTCTAGCCCTCCAGCTGCTCTGCAATGGTACATTTCTGAAGTGGGAGAAGCTCATTCATTTCTGTCACTGTCACTCTGCATTTTAACTTCCCAGGTTGCACAACTATCTCCCAGCCTCAATTCCTACATTCCTCTCCACATTTGTACTCTAGCAGCTAAATTAATATCCATGCTCTTGTAAAGGCCCTTATCCCTCTCTCCTCCTCCTTCCCTTCTTCCTCACTCTCAAAGCAGGGGTCCCTCTGTTCTTTACCACTGATCCTCAGTTGCTGATCACTGGTCAGATGGTGCTGCCACAGCATGGGCAATTATGGAAAACGGGTGGCAGGAGATTCTTCCACTGAGGTCTGCTGGAGCCAGTGGAAAGCTACATTGTCCTGGGAAACATGTTCACACTGCCACGTCCAACAGAAGGTCCAGTTAGTCCCTCCCCAGCCTCCCCCCTCCCCTTCAATGGCCTCCTGAAGTGTGTCCATTCTTATTTGCTAGATGTCTTCTGCTTAGATTTATGCTCTGGCCAATTCAGTCAGCTATTTGAGATCCTGCAAGTCCTGCAATTTCTCCTGAACTAACTATTGTCTTATTAGTTATATCTGCCTCTGTGCTTTTTTTCTAGGATGTTTTACTTAACTTTCTAGATGATCGGGTGTTTCAGTCTACGTGGCATGGACAAGTTCCAGTGACTTTTCCCACCTGACTTTTGTGATTTGGTATCTGCTGAGTTACACAATCTCCTCTGCTGGTAACATCCAGCTAGTCACCGCCCCAAGGTAAAAATCTGCTTAGGGAGCTGCTCTCACCTCAGATGCACAAACCTCTTCTGGCACAAATGCAATGTGAAAGTAAGACAAGAAAGTTCAGTGGAGCCAAATGGGTGTCACTGATTTCTGCCATGCCTTGCTGCTTTAAGCAGTACTGCAAGAACAGAATGGAGAACTTAAAAGCAAGTTTAGAAGCTGCCTGAAACTGTTCCTACAGGCAAGAAAAGCTAATAATTGTGCATGGAAAAAATTGATACAAAACATTAAAATATTTTGTCTGAAACAATAAAAAAAGACCTTCTCAACTTCCCCCTTCCTGCCCCGTCCCTCCTTTTTAAATTTGCTGATTTGCTCAGCTGCTGGAGCTGTGCACATGCAGTGTCCAAAGCAAACATGCAAGACACCACATGGTTTCTGCTGCAGCCCCTCTGATGCTGAAGAAGCCCAGGTGCACTGGCCTTTAGCCTGCACAGTCCAGATGCATGAAAAAAATGGACCTTTTCTAAGAAAATTTGGGGCAGCTGTTTACACTGCTGTTTTCACTCTAGCCTGAGATCTTTTCCAGGCCTTAGTTAACTTGGGGCCACACCACTTCACTGGACTGAGTGAAGACTCTACCATATAGGTCCTGATTTTCAAGGATCTTGTTATTTTAGGCTTTTTTTCTGTGAATGTATTTGGTGCATGTATGTGAGCATGTATTGGCACATCATGGGGCAAGGGAGAAGGAAAATATGCAGTGTCCAGTGAGTCTCTGTAGGGTCATGTTTTGATGTCCTGATTCAGCCATTCCTTAGGCCAAGCTCCACTGACCGGCTGTTCAAAGCCATTTGGATACTGGACTTCTCAATATAGTTCAGCATCTGACTTGGGCTGACACAGGACTGGGCAAGACCTGTAGAGACTGACCGCCTCCATGGTTATTATTTGTAAAGACATTGGCTTTTGCTACTGATACAACTGGGCCCTCTGTGCCTCAACTTTTATTTTGGAGAATTTCGGCTATTGCTCTTCATGCCTTTTACAAAAGTCCCCTCTCTGCTCTCTGTTTTGGCTTCCTCCTCCTAAGCCTTTAGGCTGGGGCAGAAGAGATTTTACTGCTTTAAACCTTGAGAAAGGCTTAGGCCGGGTTTAATCTGCACTGTCATCAAACTATAGTAATGCAAAAGTTCAGTACAGATATTCCTGGTAAAATATATTTGCTTTCAGGTTTCTTTTTTGAGACCATTGGGTGTAATGTCTCAATGTTTTACCCAGAAAGACTCTTATAGTTAGTGTTCTATTAAAAAAACTTTGACAGTTTCATTAAAATGTATCTGAATGTTTCTGAGTGAAATATACCAACCTCAACTATATCAAAGCTTTCATTTTTATAAGAAACTATATGCATACTCTGACTTGTCCAGTGATGAGGATAGTTCATTTTTCTCCTTCTGTCTCAGCCATTTGAATCCCAGAAAGTCAATTACAGAAATTTATTCCCTTTCACAAGGACACATTTTTCATTGGGGTTTTTTTTGAGCTATGAAGAAGTACTACAAGCTCACAAAAATGCCCATTGGTTATCTAAAACTTTCTAGTTTTCTGTAGCTCTGTTTCCCAATCTCCTCTTCTCAGCTGAAGAGAAAATATCAGTGCAGAAAGACCTCTTCTTCTACAGTGGACAGATCAGTGCTCCGCCATTAAACAGCCAAAATGTAATGTTCTATTAGCTACCTGGTGACATGCATTACCCATATAGATACAGAGGTAGGACTCTGAAAGGATTCAGATGCTGCAGGGCTGAGTATTTCAGGACTTTACCTCATATGTTTCCCTATTCAGCTCTGATTTGAGACCTGTGCAGATCCTGAGAGAGCTGGGCATGTATGAGTGGGCTTCATTAAAGCCAACAAGGAGCAATCACCCAGGTTAGCCTGCAGAAAATGTCAAGGAGAGTAGCAGGAACGTGCAAAGAGATATAGACACTTAGCTCTGAGCTGTATCTGCTCACACCTTGGATCTGTAACCATGGACTCTTTCCTGGATATTATGTCCAAGCCACCCTTTTGTCACACAACACAGCTGTGGAGATGCCTGTCTCCCTTTGCATGCAATAGCTCAGTGTTTGGAGGCCTCTTCTAGTAGGTGAGAAGCTGAAGAGAAATTCCCTCCATTTCCTGGAGAAGGGTGCCTGAAGGTGACCTCTTGCTGTAGAAAAGTCTTTTGTGAGATACACCATGGAGAACCTCTGCAGCAGAGAAGAGGCACTGTGCCCTACATGAAAGCCTCTCCCGACCCAGCAAGGAGAGTGTTTGAACTGGGCTCTTGCATGTCTGGGAAAATGCTTTGGCTGGTGGACACCTCTTCTTTTTGTGTTGCCAGAGGCTCTGCTCCAGAGCTTGCTGTCTTGGGGGATGCCTGATCTGTAAAGCTCATCCATGACTCATCTCTGCAAAGTAAGCTCCCACATGAAAAATGCCTTTTAACCCCAGGGTTTCATGTGTTGCCCCAGTGCTGAAATTCGCCCAGTCCATCTTTGCTAATAGGTCTTCTCTATCTACCATAGGCTTATGTGGCACTTCTGTAATGCTTGCCACACTATTAGCCTTTGTTGCATCTGCTCTCTCTTTCTCTCAGCTTCATCCGTGCCAAGATCATTCCCCTGTTTTCCCAAGGTTGTCTTTGTAAAGAAAAATCTTTTAGAGAGATGAATTCAGAACAAGTGGATCACCATCCTTCTGGCCATCTCCCTTGCCCATCAGTCAGATTCCCAAAGGGACCACCTAGGAGATGACAATGAATTAAGGCCCTTTTGAGGGTTAGCTGACTGCCACGCTCTTGTGCCAGCTCCCTGCATGCAGAGTTCGTGCAGCCACAGTAGTTCCTCAGTGACCAGGCAGGGAAGGCTGATGGGTTTGTTTTGCTATGTGTGCACTTTACACCCAGCCTGTGCCTATCAGGTGGCAAGAAGCACCCAGTAAGCCAGAAGAAAAGTGCACTAATGAACAAAAAGCTGGTGAAAGTTAACATCAGTGTTAATCAGAAGCCATCCTCTGTGACTGAGGATTATAGAAATATCTACAACACTTCAAGTAAATCTTTGTTACAGCTTAAGCCAGTGGCTTCCAGGGCAAGTGCTAATGTAGGATAAAACTGTCTAATGGTTCAGGTATTGGGAAGAAAATTCATTCCTGCTCAGGACTCCTCTGCTGAGGTGACAAGAGCTCTCAGCATTGGGACCTCAACCAATACAGACCTGGGGTCAGTCCTTCCCACTGGGGATCACTGAACACACATGAAAACGGTGGTGTCCCACCGTGACTCCATGGGGGTGGCTCAAGGTGCTGACACCAAATCCCCACCGGTGGCCAGGCTGGGAGGGACCCCCAGCAGGGCTGGGAGTGGCAGAGGGGCAGGGGGATGCTCTGCCTCATGGCCGGCTCTGGGATGCTGCTACCACTGTAGCAGCCGCCAGCTCGTACATGCTGCTCACCCAGCGAGACCCAACATGTGGCATGGGGTTAGGAGCTGTTAGGATTTCCATGCTTTGCCTTTGCCTCTGGAAGGGCGTCTCACGGCTCTCCAAATGATGCTGCTTCATAAACAAAAGCATTTGCTTGGTTCCTTTATCATTTCCTGAGTGGGAGCATTTGTCTCCGTCCTACTTGTGGCTGACAGCCAGCGCTGGGATCTATGCAGGAAATCTGCTTTGAACAACACGTGAGCGCTGCCAAGAAATGCATTGCTGGTCCCCACAGGCACCAGCAGACAAGGTTATAATTACATATCCTCAGGAGATCGAGTTGCACATGGTGTTCTTCTCCCAAAGCCTGAGCACTTCCATATTGCACAGTAGCTCTGCTTGGGCAGAGAGGAGGGACAGTGCACGGGGCTGTTACTAGACCCCGATACAGAGAAGTGCTGCAGGATCATTTTGGTGTTGCATCTTTTGCAGCATCTGACCGAGCTGTTTGCTGTTGAGCTCGCCAGGCACTATCGCAGTGGGGAGAGCCATGACTCACCCGGGATCAGATATTCAGAGCACGGCATGAGCTCGGCTTCCCGGAGGCCCGGGTCCGGTCTGCAGCAAGCGCTGCGGCTGCTCCCCATGTGCAAGGGATTTCACCTTTCTGCTTGCTTATGCTGTAGACCAACTTCAGGTCAGCGATGGGGCCCACATCTGCTGACCTCTCTGGGTGGGGCTGCCACGTCTTGTGTGTTTGCAAAACCCTTCCCACCCCAGGGGCTCTCCCAGGGATGAAGGGAGAGCGTTTTTCTTCCTGCTTAAATGCCCAGAGGCCAAAGCCTGGAGCCCTGAAGGAGGTTTCATGCAGCCCTTACTCTGCTCTCACACCTCTCCCTGGCAGTGAGAGATGTGCCCCTCCATGCTCAGGGCATCCCCTCTCCCACCAGGATGGGGACTGGCTCTGGCTGTGGGATTTTTGCCCCTCTTTGCTCACAGAGCAGAGCAGGGAAAGCAAGCTCGGAGGAGGGAGAGGCACAGAAAAAATGATCCTGCTGCCTGCTGGGGTTTCAACCTGGTCCCCAGTAAGGCAGGAGCTTTTCAGCAGGGCTGCTGCTATTTATTTATTTCCTACATGCTGCACCTCCATGAAGGGAAAGCGTGAGAGTGACTCAGCTGCTGCTGCAAGGGATTTACTGCTTCAAACCAGGCACATGGGGAGGGACAGCCGTGCCGCCAGCACACATGGACACGCCATCAGCTGCAGCCGCTGCTCATCGCCTGCCGCAAAAGTTTGGGACTGGTTCCTGCACTGCTGGTAACAGGAGCCATTGCTGTGCACAGCACCGTCTCCAGCCAGGAGGGCTCGCAGAGATGGCTTTTCTCCTCCTTGGTTGGCCTGACACTGCCAGGCAGGCTGCACTGTTTTCCAGAGAATAGGGACAAAAAAATCAAACATGTGATGTTTCTGTACCAATTTCCCTAGGAAAATACTCTGATTGTGAACAAAAAGATGATCCCAAACACAAAAGTGGTCACATAACTGAAATATGTATATGGCTGGAGGAGGGATAAGCAGTCAGTGAGAGGGAAGGTGACTCCTGTACCATCAGAGGTAACGGGAGTCCCCATCCCTGGAGGTGTTCAAGAGGCGGGTTGGCATAGCACTTAGGGATATGGTGTATTTGGGATCTGTCAGTGCTAGGTTAATGGTTGGACTAGATGATCTTCAAGGTCCCTTCCAACCTAGATGATTCTGTGATTCTGTGATTCTGGGACTCCCTAAGAAATAGCCCCCTCCTACTCAGTGAAAAATGAGGGCATCTCAGCACAGCATTGTGCCTTGAAAAGATTCTGAGCATTCAAGCAAAGACTCTGTAACTGTGTGCTTGGACAGAGCCCTCCAGGGTCTGCTGGCCGCCTGGCCTCTGCCCTTCTCCTGGTTTCCACCCGCAGCGGCCCATTAAACGCATTGGTTTTTTCACACTGATTGTCAGTGGCTGACATTACCACAGGGGTATTACCATCCAGCACAGGGCATACCTGAAAACTTCTCCCTCTATGGGACCAGCATCCTTTTCATGATTGCAAGGAGACGCCTACACCCAGCTGGGATCCACCACTGAGGATCCTTTCCTGAAGGCAGGTGTAGACACAACACCTTTCACAGACCTCACAAGAGCTGCTCCTTTTCTTTCCAAATGAATTCCCATTCCTTCTTTTCAATTACTACACAGAGGCTGGAGCTTTGGTGAGTGAAACCTGGGGAGCCAGGTTTGGTGAGTGAAGGGATTCAAATCCATGTTTGTTAACCAGTTAGTACAGTGGGGGCTGATGAGACTTCTCATAACTCTTCCTAAAAATGGGTCTGCTGTGCAGCAAGGAACTTAGACTCTGGTCAAATAGAGGGCACCACTGCAAATATGACTGTGACTTAGTGGTCAGGGTATGTAGGTTGCTGCCAAACCTTGCTGTGCATTTTGCATTAAATATTTAGCAGGTAAAATAAGGAAATAGTTTTCTGGAGCAGAATGCCCCTTCCCCTAGGTGAGTGGCTTGACTTGATCAAAGTCATAATTTTCCCCCTGTTACAGATGTGCTGAGGTTTCTTTGCCTTCTGCAATCTGAAGGAAAAACTGAAAGTTAAGAGTGTCCTGTCAGAGGCAACTTGCAATATATTTCATGGGGGAATACCAGAATAACATTATCCAAACACTGCTTTTTGGTGGGATTTGGGGATTTTTGTCCTGGCTTCAGCTTGTAGGCTTTTGAGTTATTTTATGGTGCATTACTACTACTTTAAGACAGATGGAGTGAAATGCTCTTTCTTCTAAGTTGCCCCATTCCTATGAAATATGAAGGTGATGATATAGCTGTTTTCCACTCTGCTTGTGTCCGTGTTTTTGTTGTGAACTCTGGGCAGCCAAAGGCACAAAGAGATCCCACAGCTCAATGCAAGAAGTGGGTACATCCAACTGCGGCACAGGGCAGTATTTAACAGCGACTGTAATTATCCAAAGGGGTTGCTGAGAGAGGCTGCTGTGGCTTCTCTACTGCATTAAGCCCTTAAATGAAGATTGTTATCTTTAGGAAGTCTAAAGGTTGCCTAGCATTTATCGCAGTGTAAGAGTCAGCACATGGGTATGAAGACAAGGAGACAGAGGGCACAGGGCTGGCAACGGCTCAGGCAGCAAGAAGGTGCAGAAAAGGAGGGACCACAGGGATGAAGCCATAGCTCACGGAGGGAAGTGTACAGCCAAGAGGTGGGGTCAGAGACAGGCCGCATTGGAAAAGAACATAATTTAGCTTTTTTGTTTTAAAGAAAAATACAGTGTCCTCTGTGTAAGCCCACGCTGGGACGCCCTGTCCGACCCTGCTCTGAACCTGGGTGTGTGATTAGCCATTATCTGGGGCCTCGTAGCAGTCTGTCATAGTTATTGTTTGCAGGAGATATTCCTACCAGAGGAAGAATTGTGCCAGGAGCAAGGCTGGGGGACAAAGCCCCATCAATGGTGAGGCATGGACGGGGTAAGGGCAGCACTGCAGCCGCCCAGCTCCCGCACCTCAGGGCCACCCGTGCAGCACGAACGCACCTTCCCAGTGTGTGCCCTGGTGCTGGCTGTTTCATCTGTAATTCGTTTTGCATGGCTAACTTGACATGATGTAACCCCCATCCTTATGACTCAGCACGCCAAATATAAGCATCAAATGACTACAGAGTCATCTGATTTACAGGAGCCTCACTTATAACAGCTCATTACCGAGCCAGCAAAGTATCTGTGAGCCAGCCAGCGGAGGGCAGATTGGAGAGCTTATGAAAGCAGATTTTGGGAAGACTTTCCTAGTCGGG
This sequence comes from Strix aluco, assembly GCF_031877795.1. NCBI lineage: Eukaryota > Metazoa > Chordata > Aves > Strigiformes > Strigidae > Strix > Strix aluco. The sequence continues at coordinate 125,634,516 of NC_133934.1, read as the reverse complement.
CCTGTGAAACCATCTACTTGCAGTGGATAAGCAAAACCATCCTACCTCACTTTTTTTTTTTCCCTTCTCAGTTCAGTTTGGCTCAGGAAGCCAAGCTGCACTGACTGAAGCCACCTAAGGAATGGTCTGTTTAAAACCAAGTCGAAAAGAAATCTGTCTGAGAGCTAGCCACTGGAAGTAAAATTTTCCACCAACACAGTGTGAGAGGAAAGAAAACTCTAGGACCTGTGGCTCTGCCAATGGCAGAATTTGTATGCAGCGTCTCTGCATCTCTGCTAGCGTGTCCTTTCATGAGTCAGTCGGTGGTCAGAAGCTCCTATTGGGTGTGAAGTGTATTGTTCACACACAGGCTCTCTGTATTTATGTTATCACATAAGGAGAGCCAGACCCCCTAATGTTTATCTTAAATCACCCTGCTGTGCTTTACAGCTAACTCTTAAAAATGCTAGATATGGTTGGTGTCTTGGGTGGGTAGTTCAGGCTAAAAGATGTCTTCCAAATTACTACAGCTAAAACTACTACCATGGGGATAGCCCAGGCACTAAGCTTGTGTTATTTGACTGCAGAGCACCTGTTTGACATCACCTATCTTTAAGCTAGGTTAATAAAGGAAATGGAGACTCTTAGATTCAAAAGTGTAATGCCACTGACATGCAGCTCTCACCTAATCTGATCGCTGCTGTCACAGAAATTTCTCTTTCTGGGTTTGTGCAGGACAACCTGTGCCCTGAAAACAAGAACTTAGAGGGTCAGGGATCCAGCTGCTCTCAGAGAGCTTGTACTTATGGATATAGAAGACACATGCCCAAAGCCCTTCTCCGCATGGTACAATGCAAACAACTCTCTAGCAGGGTAGTTCCCTAACCTCCAGGCTATAGGATACTTGGGATAAGGGTTTTCCAGGAGCAGAGATGGGCACCCAGGTCTCCCCACAGCTAGATGGGTGTAACTCCAGTCCCTCTCAGCCACAGAGGAAACAAAATGGGTTTGTTCCAGATCTCTGGGCTATGTCCAGCACCACTTACTCTGCTTGAATCACAGCTGCGCCCATGCTCCCCACCTGCGCATCTCTTGCTAGTCAACAGGAGATTGCCATGATTTAGGAGATGCAAGTAAGGGACCCAGTTTTTAAGGAAAAAACAGAATGTTTGGGTGTATGGTAATCCATAGGTATTTTTCATACTCATCCTTTTTATGCAAAGCTGTCATGGGAGACGTGACAGTCAGAACCTCTCAGGCTTTGTCCGTGTATGACTGTTGTTTGTAGTTAAAAAAATAATCCTGGAAATGCTGGGCCTAGTTCACATGATTTATTGCTTCAGGATCAGATTTTCTGGAATTCTGTGAGATCCTTCAGGATCAAAGCAGCTTAGCGAAGGTAAGGTGCTGTTATCATCACGTCTTCAGTTGCCTTATTTTCCCCATAGGGAGAAGTAATTGTGAATGCAGTTTGTGTCTGGAGGCAGTATATTCTACAGAAATGCTGCTTATTACTGTGTTGCTTTTCATCTGCAGAGGGGAAAAGCAATGTGAAAATGCCTGGAGGAGCAGAAATGTGGTAATATGAATCTCATTTTACTGTGCCTAGAAGAACCTCATACAGACAAGGACTTGATAAAAGAGAGTCAACGCTGAATAAAAATTCCCAATTAGAGCCCTATCAAAAGCGTCGCTTACACAACGAGATGTATTAGCTCTCACCACTTTTACAGAAGCCTGTGCTCGGGCGTGCTTGCTTGGCTTTTTTATAATCTGTCTGTACATATCCCGTCTTGAAGTCGTTGATTTCTTTCCAGCAACCTGCATACCACTTCACACAGTTGGATGGCCAAAAGCGCTGGGTGTGGTGCTGGGTAATTGGGCAGAGGCGCTGCGAAGTCATTGCTCCAAGACAGGGCACTGGAAATTCCCAATCCCAAGATAAAGAGTTTTTACCTGTGAGCAGTGGGTTACCATCACTTTAAATGGAGACAGCCAGTTAGCCTTGAACCTGATAGAAACTGATAGTGCTCAGCAGCTCGGACCCAAATTGTGTCAATCTGGGGACAGAAGTCTCATTTTCAGGACTGGGTTTGGAAACCAGCCTATGGGTGGAGGGAGGGCATGTGGCTGCTGTTGTGGGGCCCAAGGTTTTGGGGGGGGACTGGAAGATCCCAATCTGTGAGGGCTGCCTGCACTCCATGGGTTGGGGCACCAACAAACACAACCCTTGTACAGGGGCAGGTTTCTGAAGATCATCCCCAGCTGAGCAAGGGGCTCATCCCAGTAATGCTCCACCTGGGATCTGGCAGCACTCCATTTGTACCAGCCGTTGCTGGCACTGTGCATTGTCTGCTTTTCTCACTCCTTGCACCACATAAACCTGTGAGGCATTTCCTCAGGCCGGGACATGATGTTGCAGACTTTTTTTCATCCTTTCTGCCCTGGAGTTTGTGCCTGCAGCGTTCTGCGATGGGCTTCCAATTTATTTGCTTTGCTTTTTCCATCCCATTATGTTTTGAGGGAGTAAAGCACAAACACCTTTTGCAAAGCCGTGCTGGAACATACGAATCTTCCCCCACCGCCTCCTTGAGACCACCACAGGCTGGGCTGCACCCTTGCTGGGCTGCACCTTGCTCTCACACCTCCGGTGCACCGAGCTCTCAGGGCAGCAGCTGTGGCCGTCGTACTCCTTGAAGCTGTGGCCATCTGTGTGGTGGGTCCCTATTCACTCCCCGCCTGCCATAATCACTGATGCTGCAAAACCTCGGTGCAGGGAAGTCCTCCCGCAGCACGCTGCTGGCTGACTGGATGCTGTTGAGCAGCACCAGCACTCTCTCCCTGCTCTCAGCACCAAGCCTTATCAGTGGCAAGGCTAACTGATAAACCAGGGCAACGCCGTTGGAGGCTGGGTTATGTGCACACACTCACACACACATTCCTGCCAAGCAGGCAGCAGCAGTGAAGCTGCCAGTGAGCTGGGAGGGACCTGGGGGGCTCTCGGGGAAGAATTGGGCTTTTAGGAACAGCTTTGCAGTCAGCCTCCTCCTCCAGGTAGCAGCTCTCTGTCAGCTAGCACGTTTCTAGCATCTGATTTTCTCCTCAGCAAAACCATGTCATCCACTCTGACCAAATTATTTCTTGTTTCAACCCGCGTAAAACAGATTCTTCTGCTGGGCCGTTTATAATTGACGTGTCACAGTGTGCCACATATGCTGATGTTGGAGTGAGCACTGATGATTTATTGAGTATGCCTCTGTTAAGAAATAACTCATTTTCATTCAGGGGAAAAAAAGTTACACTTTTTCCTCATTCTCTCAAATTTTATTAGAACATCATCGAAAATAAGGGCTGAAAGAGATTTCTGAAAGTCATACAGCTCTGGGGCAGAGCCAGGACAGACTGAGCATCTAAAATCCCTTTGGACTTTACTTGGCTCCAGTGTAAAGGCACAGCTACACACTCACAACATTTCAGCGTAATGATTGCTCCGTAGTAGGCAATTTGCAGGATTTATCTCACCTAGTATTTCAGGAGCTCCAGGGCAGACCTCTGTCCCTTTGTAGCAGCGAAAGTTTCATTTTACTGTGTCTGAGAGTAAACACATCTCCCTCAAATATACTCTTGATGGGGAGGTTTGCCCTGGAAATGAGTACGTTGGCATGAGACAACACAAAAGAAACAACCACTTAAAGCACATGCAGAGTCCTGGTGGTCACAGGGGTGTGGAAGCAGCAGGCACAGCCGGCATTTGTCCAATGGAAGTGGCTGGATGAGCAGATGTGGCATGAAGGAGGTCTCACCAGAGGGAAGGATGCTCCTATCCCTTCGTCTCAATCAGCCCAGCAGGACCACTCTCTTTTCAGTAGTCAACACGCCACACGGTTATATCATCAGCAAGATGTACCGAGCCAGTCCATTGGGCATCCAGCAAACCTGCTGTGAGCAGCAGGGAGGTTGTTTCCTCCACGGGGGCCTGCATGGAGAGTTTGGTGCTCATGATACCACTGCCTCCAATGCCAATGCATAAATCTGCTTCTTCCCACAGTAGGACAAAGGAGTTTAAAGCAGGCCACTGTGTTTCTGGTCAGGTGCGTATCTTCTTTACAGTCACCAGGTTTCTTCCAAGCAGATGTGTTCTGTAGTTTCTGAAATGGCTGGGTGGGAAGCTGTGTGTTGCCAGCATTTCTGCTGTGTGAATTCCTTTTTCAGAAGTTTATTTATTTTGCCAGTGTCCTTAATGTGTCCTTGCTATGGCTGTAGCGTTGTGCCAACAAAAACCTCCAGAAATTTCAGTGAGGGCATCTGATCCTATATTTGTTTGCGAGAACAGTGAGCGGTTTTTAACTAGTACTTGAACTTAAAACCTTATCATGAGTTACAGCCCCACAGACCTCCTTTGCTAGCCCTGTATCTTTCATCCTTCCCTGAGAGGACCTGGGCTGTGAGTCGGCAAGCACTGTGCCTTGGGAGTGGTGGCACGGCTCTGCCTACCCCCAGCCACAGTCGGCAGATTGGGGGGACATTAGGGAAGCATGGCTAGATGACACATGCATTGTTGATCTCAGGAATCTTTCCCTGGAGTTTGTCCAGGGACAAGTCCCTTCTGAGCAGGGATTCACTCTTTTCTGAAGTCATGTCTTGCAAGAAGTGGAGTCATGGGGAAGGTTATGACATGTGGACACAGGGCAAATTTAAGGGGGGGGGACAGTTGTTTGAGTCTGTTCACTCTTCATTTAATCCATGGAAACAAATTGTTCAGCCGCAAGCAAAAGGTGTTGTTGCTTTCCCTCGCTTCTGCGGTTTCAGGATCAAGAACATTTGTTTTTCTGTAATTTAATACCTACACAGAGTGCTCAGATCACACCAGTCGTTGTATTTAGTGCTGGTAATGTGCTGCTCAGAGAGGAGGCTTTGCAGTCTGAAGCACATTTAGCAAAGTATGTAACTGGGGGGGAATCCCTAAATACATCATTTGTGTAACTATGTACAGAAAAATTTAAGCAACTTCTGTAAAGTACATACAAATAGTTTTCAGTCTGTCTTGAACCCTAGCTGTTCTACTGTGATTTCTAAATAGAATATGATTAATGTTAAAAATAATCCAATAGATGAGTTCTATCTTTTGGATTGTTTTTACCAAGTCAAAGGCCATTATTGCAGTAATTGAATAATCTCACAGACCTTTGCTCCAGACATTCTCTATGGAAACTAAGCAGTGAGGACTGGCTATTCTGTTTTCCAATCATCCAGACAGCATATTAATGGGAAAGAAAAGTCTGATGCAGTTAAAAGCCCCTCTAAAAGCAGATTATGGGTAAAAAATAGATGCTCAGATGAGATGTAGGCTGGTGATTCACTTCAAAATGCTGTAAATGTTAAAGACTTTGATAATCACTTTGGCAGGAATGCGAAGACATAAATGCTTTTTTCTCCTTCGTTCTTTAGACTGAGAGACAAGGGGGAGGGTTGTTTTCTTTCCATAAGACCAGTGAAAATCAGATTTTTAAAGTAGAAATCAGAGTATTGTTCTGAGAGTGTTTTGTGACTATCAGATGAAACATACTCTGCTGTTAGAAGTTTTGCATGTCATATTTAGGCAACAGTGAACACAGTCATGTTTATTAATTATAGGATAGGATTGTCTAATGACTCCAGCTGAGACCATGACATAGTGAGCCAAGTATTATACACACATTGTGCAGTGAGGTGTAAACAGAGCCAGGGACACCTTAACTCTAAGTAGGCTTGTAACCAATCACTGTTTATTTCACCTGTTTTTACATCCTTGCAAATGCATTGACTCTGGTTGAGAAGCTCTTGACTTACCTCAACATTGGATGGAGACAAATCCTAGGGAAATTTTGTTATTCTTACTTTATATGAGAGTGAAGCAAGGAAAAAATAAGTTACTTCTCTAAAGTCACCAGAGTAATCTACAGAAAAGGTGGCATTGTCTCCAGATACAGTGTCTTAGATGCATAAGCCTTTTTTCCTCGTGTAAAAAACTGGCTAAGCTCATTTCAAGACGAGTGAGAGTTTACCAGAAACACTCAGGGATTGTTTGGTGGTGGGTCTCCAACACTTCCTCCACCCCCCTGGAGTTTTTGCTAGCATCCTGGTGGATTCATATCCCCTGTGGTCCTTTCATAAACACCAAGAAAGATTCTGTAGACCTTGGGAGATCCAGGGAAAGCAATTGCAATCTGAAATGCAGACGTGAAGCATGAGCCAAACCTTTGACCATGCAGGGCTGCCAATGCAGCACTCATCAGGCCAGTAACTGAGCCAGCCACACTCGGATGATGTTGCTAAAAACCTAATGGAATTTGGTTGCAGAATTTAACCTTTAGAAGTCCAGCAGCTGCTCCACAGGTCCTCTGAGCGGCTAAGCAGTCATCATTTAGGATCCCAGCTTTGAAGCACTGCAGATTCATTTTTAATGCATCTTCAATAACCTAAAAAAATAGCTAAGTCTGCTGAACAGGTACAGCTGCATTACCGGGAGAGAACCATTTAAGATCTGGCACAGTGAAGAGCAAATATTTAAAAGACAAGACTATCAGTCTTTAATGAGGTTATATGGGGACTGAGTGGTCATCTCATTATTGAGTAATCCTTAATGCAGTGTGTACTGAATCTATAATTAAAGCAGCTTCCACCTTTATCTGACATGCTAAATCTTGATTTCTCCTAGTTCTTGCAAAACCTCTCTCCATTTTAAAGGTGAACCTGATGTATCCATTAGCCTTGAAAGCATTCATCTTGACTAACTTAATGATACAATGAAGGGCTCACTTGGAGCTGCACAGAAGAATGAGAAACTTGGATCCAAAGTGATGTTTCCTACTGACTGGGTTTCAGCAAAATAAACCAGGTTTCAATGAAATAAAGCACCTTTATCAACTGTTGTTACCCACAGTCTCTTGCTGCAGTATATCTCCTACCTGCTCACACTCTTTTCCTATGGAGAAAGTCTTCTCTGATCCTTCTTCAAAAACTCCTCTCTCAACCCAGAGGCCCTCCAGATCTCCCAGGAGTCTCCTTGCCTTCTCCCCCACTGACATCTCTCCCACCTGAGCCACTGTAAAACTCTCCAACAGCACCTGTTGCTGACAAAAGCAACTCAAGGCAAAAATAATAGGTGTCTCAAATCAGGTCACCTATATTTCTAGAAATGAGACCTTGGAAGCACTTACTCATGTTTAATGGCTGCCAAGATACTCACAAAGAGAAAGGGGGAAGCCTATAGGTCCTAAAGGGCAAATTCTCACAGAGCAAAACTGGCAGGAGTTGAGTTATGCCAGACCAAGCCCCCCTGCCTGTCTGTCTTGGGCAACTGTGCAATTGTTTTAAAAGCACAATAAAGAATATTATCAGATGATTTCCTTGTGATCCAGGCACTGACCAACAGTTTTGGATTTTCCTTCAGTTCCTAACTGAAGCCCGGGTTCCCTGTGTCACCTTCAGCAAGTCCCTTAGACTAAACTTCCTCTCGAATACTGAGGTTCCTAATTCCCACTGGGTTAGGTCAGTATGCGCTAAGGATCTCTCCAGTAGTCAAGCTCTGCCTCAGGGCCCAGCCTGTACAACCCTGCCTTTCTCCTGATGACTTTCTTGCTTATTTAGCTATGTTGGGACTAGGTGGCAGAGCCTGCCTCCTCTGCAGCATCCACCAAAGGAGAGTTCCAGTTTCTTTTTGCAGCTCTAACACATCTTCAACGACAACACAGTAGTCATAAACTACAGATGGTCGCAAAGCTTTCATGTCTAAGCAAGAAATGCACAGAGCACTTTATCTCCTCGCAGCAGATAACCTAAATAAAGCCTTAGTTTTCCTCCAGATATTGAGCTAGAAGTGTGAGCCAGGCGTAGTTTTCACAAAACAGTAATTTATCTAATCATGTAGCCGTAGAGCAGAGGCATGTTGATAGCTGTCTCAGCACAAAGAGATAAACACGTCAAGAGTTTCTCCTGAAGTACGAGCAATGCTTGGGCTGTGACTGTGGGAACCATGTTGCCATCATCAAGAATTCAGGAGAACTGGTGTGATTTCACAGCACCACTTGTATGCAAAATGAGACGCTTTTGAAGGCAGGCAAGCCAAGGGCATCTTTCTAAACATGCCAAGTGTGTTACAAATAGCTCCTGAGAGCTGAGCCAAGTCCAGCTGAGCTCTCTCTGCTGCCTGCTGTTGGAGAAGGCTTCATGTGCACTGTGCCTGCTGCCCAAATCCTATAAGTAACATCCAGCGGATGGGAAGGGCTCAGTCCTGGGGTCTGGGTGGTCCATGGTGCAAACTACAGACTTCTCACATCAAAGCAAGACCACAGCATGTCCTCCTCCCATTCACCGTGCCCAATTTCTGCAGAAATCCCAGGCTTGAAAGCTGGAGGAACATCTTGGTACGGTCTGGCTAGGGAGAATGAAGAAGGCCCACTGCTGAGGGGATGTTTAGATGGTGACCTTGGAAGGGAGTCCCACGGTCTGTTCTGTACTGATCGTGGTCCTCATCTCTGCCCGTCACGGGTTTGATGGGGAGCTGGGGACCCCGCAGGGAAGTCACCCACTCAAGAGGACTACTGGGGGTGGGGTTTAGTGAATTTGCCAGAGCAGTGCAACGGAAGGGGAGTTGAACACTTTAAGCCAAAGGTTGCATTTTGTTCCTTGTTCCTCTAACATATAAAGCCATCACAGCTAAATGCAAAGGGACCCCACAGTGGTATTTTTGCACCTCACTCTTACTGAAATTAATGGGAATTAGGCATTAAGCAGCTAAATGCAGTTCTGGCTCTAACTCTAATTCTGTAATGCGTCCAGTGCCCCATTAAGAAGGCAAACTCATTAAATATCACTGAGCCTCTGAAACAAAGGTGACTGATGTGTTGGTAAATTGGAAATGTAATTCACTCCATCTTCAGTTAGAGAACTGTGTCCTGCATTTGACATTGGTTGCATTATATTAATGTTTTCCTTTTTCTTTTTTGGAGATCATGCTCCTGGGGAATTTGAGTCATGTATAAATCAACCTGGCTTAGATTTCAATTTTTTTTATTAAATTGAACAGCTACTGAAGTTAGAATTTTAGGACAGAGCTTTCAAATTAATGCAAAGATTGAATTATTTGTATACTGCAAACCAGTGGGAAGGAGTAAAGTTCCCTCTGACTAGCAGCCAACAGCCACTTAAATTATGGAAGAATCAAACCTTTTGCCAGTTTCAAAAAAGTCAACATATCTGTCTGAATTATGAATCAGGGATGCTGAGCTTAGACCAAGAATATGGACAAAACCAGATCTGGATCTTCACATTTGATGCAGAGGACTGAACTCTGTTACTCCTACTTTTATGTGTTTGTCAAACAATGTTGAAAAGAACCTCTGCTTAAATAACTTAAATGCTCAGTACAATACTAACAATCCTGGAATTCCTCAATTTAGGCTTTCCTTTGTTGGTTTGCTCACACTAAAACTCCAGTTTGAAATTAATGGCGGTTTTGCTCTATACTGAAAGAACTTGCCATCTTCTGGCTTACTGCGAACTGTTGTGTTGTCTCAAGTCATGAAAAAATTAAATTTTAATAGCAGTTTTAATTATAATTTATTTATGATGCATATACAAATTATGTATATATAATTTGATTATAATTTCGTTATAATAGCCATTACCAGCCCTGTAGGTAACATTTACTATGAGTAGGCTTCAAAGCATTTCACAAAGGGAGTAAACTTATAATTAGCACTGTTTTACAAATGGGGAAACTGAGTCAGGAGCTGGCTTGGCTGGAAGAGTGCAAAGGTTAGCACCATGTACTGCACCTCAGTCCTCTGAGTCCAGCTCTGTGCACAGGCCCCAGGGTCAGTTGAATGCTCTGGCATCTTTCTGACAGCATAAGCTAAGCTGTGTATTTGGGATCCGTAACTTCTTTTTCCAAACCCTCTCCTCCCTGCCTCTCTCCTGCAAAGTCCTAGACATTATCCACCTCCAAAAAAAACCATTAGGCAATACATGTTAATTATTATTGTGGCAAAATTTCTATTTTCAGCATTTAGTCAAACAAGACGTTGCCATGGAAGGCTTATACACCTTTAGTCACCTCTCTAGCTGTTAAAAAATTACCTTTAAAGTGACTAACCCCGCTTAGACCTCTCAAGGCTTCACTTGTCCAAACTAATGTCCCGCTTGCAAGCCTTTTGCTATTGGGCCACCTCCCGTGATCCTTCCTGGCCATTTCGCCTCCGCTGCTGCTTAGCCATACAGATGGACCAAGAGCTCACAGTATTTTTTGCCAGATCATCATACCAAACAGATAAGCAGATCTGGATTGCTGCAAGAAATGTGTGGGTGAAGAATTAATCCTTGCTTAATTTGCTGCTAGTAACCCCTTATATAACTCCATACCAAGCATTAGACCATATACAGTTTCAGACCCCAAGAAAGCAGAAATATGTACCTAAACCACAATGTGATCCAAAAGGTATATAAAAAAATTGTGTTTATAAAGAAAATAGGACTGTAAAAGGAAGAATTTATAAGGCTAAATAAGGATATTAAAAAGAAACAGAAGAATAAGAGGTAAAGGGCTTGACTGTGGCAGTAATTGATCTTCCTGACTTGTGGGTTGTTGATGATAATTTCTGTCATCATAAAACTCACAAAAGAGTGAAATCTGATTATATTTGTCTTTCCTTTTTTAAAAGAAAATCACATTTTTTCTCTGAACTGTGAAATGACAGAGCAGTCTCTGGAAGAGAGAGGAGAGAGATATAGTTCAAGCAAATTGCAAAGGAATGAGAAAAGTATGGGATAAAGATATGTCTGAATGAATCATGCATATACTGCTGGGAGATGTAGTTACACAGGAAAGTTGGCATGTTTGTAAAACTTCCTCCCCAGATTGTGCCAGTAGAACTCACATGTGGTTTTGAACCTGCAGTAACCCTCGTGTGTCCAAGACAGGGTCCTCTGTCCGTGCAATAGTCTCTTCTCTGCTTTGAACAATCCTCCTGGACCCAGTCCAAAGGGGAGGGTGGATGCAGACACACAGCAGGCAATGTGTGAAACATGACCTGGGACTTCAATGTCATTTTCATTATTCCAGGGAGGTGAGAATCGAGGGAGAGGTGCTTCATACCATTTTGTTTGAAGACCTACGACACAGAACATTGCACTAAAGTGTAGGATCCTTAGGTTTTAGTCATGGCTTGCTGGGTGACTTCAGACAAGACCCTTAACAGCCTCAGCTTCCCCCTCATGCAAAGGAGACTGTCCAGGCATCTTTCGTGGAGCGCTCCAGGATCCACTGATGAAAAAGTCATATATGTTATTACCTTTCTTTAGCACTTCTCAGTATGTGCAATGGGTAGGTCATGTCCAGCTGACAGCAGGCTCTGATCCAAGAGTATATTTAAGTTATAAGTGTGGCAGCATGACATGACATGACTAGAATAGAATCACAACTACTTCACAGTGAAAGATACCAGTGCATGGAAGCAGAAGGATGAGTAAAGTACACTATGCAGTCAAGATCCTACAGAGTCAGCCCCACTGTTACACCACGCACAGCCCCACTCTGACCAGGAACTGCTCTACATCCCCTTCAGCTTTTCCTGTGCTCCTGCCCATGGGCACCCTGGTTCTCACCAAAGAAGTCCAGAGCTTCATTCTCCTTGGAGTTTTGTCGTTGCCTAGTTGTGGTGAAGAGTTCAAAGAGGTTGGCTTGTGCACTCACCTCATCCATGAGTACAGGAAAGGAAATTGATGGGGAAGGGTACAGGAGAAACACAGGAGTGAGGAATGGTGTGTGGGTCCATTGTGATGATGTTGCATGGAAGACCTACCAGCACACCTTGAAGATGATGTTCCTGGTGGGGGGGATGGTGTGGAAGATGTCACAAAGCAAGGTCAGGGTGAAGGAGACAGGCAGTACACTTGGGCACATATGAGGGAGTGTGGGACTAAAGGGAAAGCATGACCTAGAGACAAGAGAAGAATCCAGAGAGAGGGTAAAGAACCATGACAGGATAAAAGCAAGCATGTCCAAGGGTAAACAGAAGAGAAAATCCCCCTCTGATATATTATATTAAGTAGTTAAATAAGTCTGAACAATGCATCGCATTATTGCTGGCTTGCTTTCACTGTAACAATTACCGAACAAACTCCTCAACTTATTAAATACATGCAGATACACAAACAAGCAGCCTGTAAAAACCATCTCAGCTTGCAGCCCTGGGGCAACTCTCGCTTGCAGTCATCCTTGGGTTAATGGTCTCTGGGGAGTTTCTGGTCCAAGCAGGATTTTGTCATCACCCCCAGGACCAAGTGAACTGGTGGCAGTGCTGTACCACTCCCATCATTGCTGACAGATGCTGTTTTCATCCCAGGCTCACCGGACTGAGTCCCAGCAAAAGGAAAGAGAAAAAGTAATGCGGGAAACAAAGAGAACAAGTATGGGAGGGGTATTAGGAGCTGGTTTAGGTCTTCTTAAGGATTTAACCAAAGCCCACGACAGAAGCGGTGTTACCAGCTTGTCCACCCTAAGCATATCCATAGAAAGACCAGAGAGGCCCAGGAGCTCTAAGGCATAACCCAGGAGCCACATAACTCCTGTGGAAGTCAAAGAGCTAAATTCTCATCCAGGATAAACCAGAAAGCACAGTTAAAAGCAATGGAGGGACCCTGTTTTCCAGTGGCTGGAGAGCTGCCAGGAAAGTGCATCCAGAAGATGGGCTGTGCCCTAAGGAAAGGGCTGAGTCCCATGAAACTGGATGAGGGAAGACACAGGCATCCCTGTGATGTGGCAGGAGGCTCAGAAGCCCATTGTGGACACCTATTTTCTTGGTGCTGGGAAAAAGGAAGGAAAAAAAAGAGAGACAGAGAAACAAAATCAACACTTCATTTTTCCTAAACCAGGTACAACTTTCAGGGTCAGGACAGGACATCAGAAACTCTTCGCTGTTGCCCATCCCTTTCTCAGCTCTCTGCCCTCCCTAAGACCATTCAGCAAATCTCCTGAGGAACACTCCACAGGTGTCAATGCCTTAACTCCCCTGGCTTTGGGTGGTGATGAGGCTATTGCTGATTTGAACCAGCTGAGGCTCTAGCTTATCCAAGCCCAGAATGGTTTGACCTGAGAAGAAAATGCCATCCCAGAGAGGAGTGTGGAAGGAAATGACTAACCTAACAGGTGAATGCTGTCTTGAAAGATCTGATTTTCTGCGGTAGTTACATCACTTGCATTTGTTATTCTTCATCCATTCCTAAAATCTAGGTTCCAGGATGTCTCTGTGCTACTGCTGGCTAATGGGAAGCCTGTGTATCTCACTCAGATGTTATTAATTCCAAGCGAATACACTTGTTAGCTTTCTCTACTTACCCTCCTCATGTTCTCAGATAAAAATGACTCAAAAAAAAATGTATTTCCTGGAACAGTCCTTGACAGCCTGTTTACCATCTTAAATTGATCACCCATCACAGACTCTTTCTCTGCCATAACCACTCAATATTTCAGGGCCAGGCCAAGAACTCACATTAAGTAAAGAAGATTTGCACAGTGTGTCTCTGAGAGAGAGGAGCCCTTTGCAAGGTTAAATGCTGGAGTCTGCAGCACTCTGTCTTGGCTGGAGGCTGAAATGCTGCAGGCAGGAGTGTGAGACAAGCGGTCTGCAGCAGCCCTCGGCAGGCATGGGGACTGCCTATCAGCAGGGGCTTCGGCAACTGGAAACTGGTGGAAATGGGAGCAGTCCTAATCAGAAGATGATCAGAACAATTTATGTTTCTCTTCCTCCCCCACCGTGGAATTTTACCAATCTGCAGTAAAACCATGTTTCTCATTTTGGCTCAGTTGATTTAAAACACAAAAAAGGGAATGCTTTTCTCTGTTTTTTAACTTCTTTTCCTTTCTCCAAATTCCATTGCTGCCAGATAGGAGGATTCAGGATAGAAAAGCAGAGAAGGAGAAACAGCCACACAAAATCGAAATGAGTGAAAAAAGTGGATGATCTTGAAACAGCAGGAAATGTTTCATTCTATGTCAAAACTCATAAAGTTTTGCTGAAAAATTGAGAGTGCTGAACAAGTAAATTAATAGCCATAGTGGTCTTGCTATTTAAAAAGTTATATCTTATTTCAAAAATAATATTTCAGGTTATTAGGAAAACTTGCCATCCAGATTCCTATAACACATAAGGTCCCCGGGGGTGGACTGAATCAAAGTCAGGGAGATGGAATATGGGATATCTGGAAACACAAGACACCCCTTGCTTTGCACGGCTGGAGCATTACCCATGGCTCCAGCCCCAGTCGGGACAATGACCCCTCGGTGGCGGTGGCTGAGCAGCAGGATGACCGAGCCAAGGATGCATGTCCCAGAAACAAAGGGTCTGTGAAGTGGACCTCCAGCCAGAGGCAAGGATGCATGGCTGGCGAAGGCAATGCCGCCTTCGGCCATGCAGGGCAGAGAGAGCCCTGGGAATTGTGCTGAATCAGCCCGGAGCCAGTATGCAATTGTTCACAGCATGGTATTTCATTAGAGTCATTTTCTTTCATTAAAACAGTTTGGTGAGCAGCAGGACTTTCCAATCAGTCCATTTCTGGTTAGGCCTGTGAACTCCTTTCTTTCCATCGGCATTAATTATCCATGGCTAGCTGTGCAGGGGTGTTATAAAAGCAAACCTTTGGAGGTGGGGACCTGTACCAAGTCACTTTTGAAGAGGAAATTCTGGGCATTTGTGTGCAGTGAGATGTGAGTGAGCCTGGTGGGCTGATAAGATGATACAGCACAGCACATACTGCACAGAGAGAGGAGCGGGGAGCCCTGAGACACGTGCTTCCTTCAGCCGGGGTTGCACGGCCCACCTTCGCTGGGACTGGGAGATGCTCCCCTCGGATACAGCAGTGCTACAAACCAGCTATACAGCTCCTGGTCCTACAGCCTGCAAAGCCTGTGCTCATTCAGGGTCTCTGCACAGTACCTCTCACATGGTTGGGTCTGCTTTTGTTCGCCAGTGACATGCAGATCTTACAAGACTGAATTGGGCAGTGCCTGAGCTCCTTGTGTTTCAGCTCTTCAGCAGTAATTTGGAAACTGTAGGGTGTTTACTTTGCAGGGGAATTTTGAAGTTAAACCATCAGAATTCTGGGTACTGCTCAGAGGAGGCCATGCAAGCCCCATCTATACGTTCTGAGTTGTGTTTAATTTGATTCAGGTCTTGTCTAATCATGACATTGTTTTCAGAGAAAAGTTAGTGTAATGTAAGACGTTTCCTAACAAGGACAAGCTCCTACTGCTGATCCCTGTGTACCCTGGTCCTGAGGACTTGTGTGTTCCAGCTGTATAAGCAATATGAACATTTTCACTTTGGGATTAGCAGATCCCACCTGAAATTCCTATGGATCCATTGTAAAAGTGGACGGGGTTGTCCTTTGATCGCTGTCTAAGGTTCCTCGCCATTTCCCTGCTTCCCTGGTTGCTAATCTGTCCCTCACCTGGGAGTCAAATGATCCCTTTGCCAGAGTTCCTGGGTGAGTCCATTAATGATTTAAATCCCCTTTACACCATGAATCAAGCACACAACTGTCTGATCCAGCTCCTACTGGATTTAGCCTTGGTTTTGTCAGTGGCTTGTCATGGAGCAGAGTCAGGCCACTGACATCAAACCAATCACCCCAGCACTGCCCCTTAATCATCACCCAGCAAAGCAGATTAATGCCTCTCTCCCTTTCTCCCTCATCCACTCCATGCCTCACCACATTAATAGCTTCTGAACAGCTGACTTTAGCATAATGCAGTGATCCAAACATAAGCAGACACAGCGGGATTTACTGGAAGACGTCGTCTCTCAGAATTCATTATTTATAACAATACTTTATGATTAAACCTGAAGCCATTAGAATGGCAAAAGCTCAGGCTGGGACAATGTCAGCTTACTCAGATGCACATGGGCATACCAGAAAAAACATGTTTTGCTGCACTGTCTATGAGATATACAGGGAAAGGCTAAGCAAGCAAACAAGATGACAGTGTAAGGTGGAAGGGGTTGATTCTGATCTTGTGGGAAGGCACCACAATTTGCATGGGTAGCGCTGAGGCTGCTTGCTGGGGCCAACTTGTCTGCACAGACCTGGCTGGAGGTGTGGCAGCATCCTACTTCTCTCTGGCCTAGTCTGGATGCAGGTACTCTCTGGGGAGGTGTACCAAGTCCCTCTGGAACACCCATGCCCTGGTGTCTCCCCCAAACCTCAGCCTCAGCAGTGAGCTCTGCAAGCTTCCATCCCTCCGACATTGCCAGTTACATATGGAGGTGTGAAAAATCCTAGTGATTAATCCTTTTGCTGCATCTACAGAGAACTCCTCACCACATGTGGGTCTGAGGAACCCCCCTGTGAAGCTGTCAGTCACAGCTGGCAACTACAGCAAATATTCAGGCAGCACTATTGGTAATATCCAAAACACCCAGGATGCACCTAAGTCCCGGCCAACACAGCCCTGCGGTTGGGTATAGCTGCTGCTGGGAGGGAGAACAAGGGGAACCCATGCTCCCCTTGGAGATGCTGCCTGAGTGTGACCACAAAGCAAAACATCACTCCTGGATCACCTTGGTCATCATGCTACCACCCCTCCATGACACTGTCCACACTACAGACAGGTCTGTGTACTTGTGGGGGGTCCAAAAACCCTATTTGACCACTCTTCAGCTGAACAGCAGCCTGTGCTGACTGTTCAGGGCCAGTTTGTCAAAGCTTTCTCCTCCTGGAGAGCTGTTCTTCCCATAGCACCATCAACATGATTTCACAGGTCATTGACTTTTCACAAGTGGAGAAAATACTCTTAGTGTAGACTGATGGAGGCTTTTCCATCCCATCTAGCACAGGGTCTCAGCTCCCAGGTGGAGCAGGACTCTCAGCCAGCATTTGCCATATTTAGGTGAGAGCAGTGAAGGTCTCAAAGGAGACTTAAAAATAAGCCTCTCCAAGCCTTCTTCATGCACGGCTGCTCTCAGCCCCAGTGAGTTGGAGGCATGGTGTGCTTCGTTCCACCCCACAGTGCTGCCAAGGGGAGCTTCCTCCAGCAGTGAGACGGAGATGTCGGGACCTCCCGGAGGAGCTGGAAGGGCTGTGGGAGTGCGGGAGGAGATGAGAGGAACTGCTGCTTTTCCCTCTGCCATGGTTTAACTCTGGCAGGCAGCAAGCATACAAGCTGCTATGAAGAAAATTAACTCTCCCCCAGCCAAACCCAATATACCCTCTCTCTCCAGCACATAATCTTGGTGAGTGAGGAGAGACAGACGAGGAGAGCGGAAAGGCCCTTTTTTCTTCTCGGAGAGTACAAGGGCTCACAGATGTAGAGTGGAGTTATCTGACAGCTCCCTGCCATACCCTCGCCTCTAGCAGAAGAACTCATCTTCATGGGCTGCGATGGCTCCACACCAGGCATAGCAGGAACAATTTTTCAGTGTCCTTCAAAAATGTTTGCAATGATGCTCTCCAGAGCCATCCTTCTGATATCCCTTGCTTTGACCCCTTCCTCACCCAGGAGCTGACCCTGAACTGCTCCATGTGCAAATGAGGGTCAAAGGACAGAAACTTCCAAACTCTGAAAGGAGAAATATTGTTTTCTCCACCAAAGAAAGTTCAGAGGGGAGGAAGAAACAACACACAGAACCAACAAACCCCTTGCTGGCAGCAGTTTGCCAGAGCAGTGAAATAAGGGATCTCTCTATCGCAAGCGTAACACCAACATGGCATCTTTCTCCATTGCTAAAGAGTAGAAATTGCAAATCCATCACAGATTTACACACACAGCTCAAGCTGTGAAGCCACAATTTTTATCTCTGCCACTTCTAGTTCAGTCCAGAGTAGAGGCTATTTCAGTCAGCCTTGCTTTTATTGGGTATGCCTTACTTTATGGGCTTTAACTCTGATCCAACTTCACCATGAACAGGATCAGGGTCAATATGCTCAGTTCCCAGCACTGGGCAGAGTCTGTTCTTGCTTTTTGGAAAATCAAAGAAGTTCCTCTCTGTCTGCCCAGAGCCACGGGCTAACAGTGCATAGAAAAGCTCAGAAAAACTGAGAAGGCTGGAGAGTAAAAAGTGCATAAATCAATGCAGTGCTGGGGACAGTCTCACCATCTTTTAGAAGAAACCATCTGAGCTCTGCTTCTGGGTCCTCTTTCTGTCCCTAGTCACTCTTTTTCCCTCTGAGTAAAGGAAGACAAGATGTTTTCATGTATTTTTTTCTGAGAACCTCTATCTGTCCCATCACTATGCGTCTGAACTCACTTGGTCCCTTCTAGGAAGCCACAGGGGAAATCCCACCCTTGCCCAAACACCCAGTACATCATGAATGGGGTCATTAGGTACCACTGGCCGCAGGTGCCAGTAACAGCTCTCCAGTGAGGATCTCATCAGTGGCTTGCCAGCCCAGGTAAAAAAGATCAGCAGGTTGTAGTTGTGGTATGGTGACAACTCCTCAGAGACCAGGGCAGAGCTCTGGGACCTGGGCTGTGCCCAGGCTGTGCTGTAGGTCAGTCTGTGGCTCTTCACCACCAGACCCCACATTGTTTGGAGCAGGAGACCTGTTTGGGTACCACAGATCCCTTCAGACCTTGTTCCCGACCTTTCCCTGTGGGGAATCTCCAAAGTGACAGAAGAGGAGCTCAGTGTTGGCATAGCTGGTGAAACACATCACATCTTATTTACACAACCACTCACACAATGGTGAACTCCTTCAGATCACCCTTGTGCTGGTGCAAATTAGGAGTAGCAACACTGTAGTCCAGTGAGATAAACCTCTGATGAGTAACAGATTCCCTTATATTTCCTTATCTCACTGTTGTGACCTTGCTGCTGAAATGTGACCTCAATCCATCACTTCTGGAGAATAAATTCCTTTACCAAACTTCAGCCCTGGAGTGTGTCAGTCTCTGGCCATCAGGGTTAGGAGATTACTTTATGCTACCTGACCTCTGACACTATTTTAAGGGCTTCTCTACAGCTACCAGTATTTATAAATTTTTAATATTTTCATCTTTTTAGACTTGTGTTTTCATCTGCCTGGCTGTAATATTAATAAGTGAGAAAAAATACCAGCTTTGTTAAAATGGCTGCCTCATAGAGGCACATACACAGTGGGCATAGTGGGCAAACATTTTTTCTGCACTTCTGTCAGAAGTCTGATAGGGTCTGTCCCATGACTTATATTCATTTCAAATTGCATTGTCAAACTGTTTTGAAAGAAGAGTGTTACAGCTTGTTAACCAGTCATGAGATGCCAACAAACATGGCAAGCATTTGCTTGTTCTAATGAACAAATCCCCACCTCATGCTGGATAATTAGCTAATTTTCTATGACCCTAAACAATTTCTGGTGTTTGAGGTTCATTCTGTTCTTTTAGCAAACCCTCGAGCCAAAGGATGCTCCAGTTGCAACCCAAAGGAATGTGTGGTTTCAATGGCATTTTCACACCTTAAACTTCAAAAATCTTACATTTATGTGACTCAAAGACAAGCAGATCCATGTTGGTGATACCTGGGCATCAATCATCTCCTTTGAATTCTATTGAGCTGTACTTTGGACTATTTGTCCAAGGGTTCGTTACTGAACAAAACCAAGTCAAGGTGGGTTTGTTTTAGCCAGGAGACACAGTTCTGTCCATGGTGTTTGGATGATTAGCCCCACTGAGCTCAGTTATGCTGTGGTTAAACTTACTGTAACAAAATGGAGTACAGGAGCTGGTGCATATAGGATTAGATGAGGCATGTCTTCCTGCATGTTTCACAATCCTGAAGTGATATGCTCGGGGATTTTTTTTCATTTTTTCATGGGTACTTTTATCTTTGGGTTATAAAGTAATCGATCCACTTCATAAAGATCATTATTGGTTCAGGCATTTGTGCACGCTCCTCAGAAAGCACAAGACTGAAAGAACAGCTTGCCGTCTGACTTGGGTTCCAGTCAGAAAGCTCACAAAGTAGGCAAGGTCTTATCCTTCTTGCCAGGAAAACGTGAGGTGGCCTCCTCAAACGAAGGCACTGTCAGAGCCAAATAAATCCTCTGCTCAGCTTGATCCTGCCCATAATGAGCACTGAAAGCAAACTTGTATCTCATGGTGTAACAGACCAATCTATCTGCCACTGTCTAATTCCAAGCTTGTTGGCCTTTATAGGTGACACCAGACTATTCTGCCCCTGTGGTACCACATAAAATATTGGATTGCATTTGAGGACAGTCATCTTGTTGGATTCCTGGTACCAGGGGGACTGAATAGCAATAAAAGGGAAGGACATGAGGAATGATAAAGGAGGGTAATAAAGAGGGTTTTACAGTCACAAATGGTGTGGAGAAGGTGACTGAGGAACAACAGAGCATTATTTGTTATACATGAGAACCAAAGGGTGTCCCGTGAAAAGAGCAAGTAGCAGATTTATTTTAAAATAAACAAAGGGAAGTACTTGTTCACACAATGCATAACTGAATCATGACTCATTGCTGCAGGATGTTGTGGAGGCCAAAAGCCTACACAGGTTTAGACAAACTTAGGGAAAAGAAGTCCATTGAAAGCAGTTAAATAAGATAGTTCAGATGCTACCTATAGCTCACAGTCCCTAAAGCAGTGGTTGCAGGCTGGGATGGCATAAGCAGGGAATAGGTGACTTGATACTTGCTGTGTTTCCTACCTCTTCCCCCAGGAATCTGCTCCTTTTTGGTGACAGAGAGAAGACCATGCTAGATGGACTTTCTGATTTAGCATTTATGTTTTGCAACACAAGCTTACTTGTGAAACAAATTGTGGTTGTATTGATGACACGCCTATGGGGAGGATTGCTTTGAGGGGGACTGCTCTGTGCGTGGGATGTGTGCACATGGCTCTTGTATGGAATAAATTGATGGTCAATTATGCATCTGAGTGTGGGAGTGCCATTACTCAATTGCTTTGCTTCCAGGCTGTGTGATAGGTGGTTGTGAGCAAAATCACAACTGATGAGTGCTGCTTTTGTCACATACTCGGGGTTTTACTGTGAAGGTGAAGGGCATAGCCGAGGACCAGGGTCCAGCTACTTTTGCTGCTTGGTGTTCTTCTAAGAGACAAGTGAAGAAAAGAAACGCTATTTTGGCACTTAAATAAGTCATTTATAATAGGCTACCTAAATACAGGGTTGACACTTTACTGCTGGAGAGTTATGGTCTGACAGTCCCAGCAGTAGGTGGTGTGAATAGCTCCCATGCCTGCATCCATCCCTTGCAGGGCAGCAAGAAGCCTGGATGTGACCTTGAAAGTTTCTGCTCTCTAGCTTGTAGCAACTCATATGGGTTCCTCACACCATGGCTAATCCTTGCTGTGACTCCTACCAGTCTACATCCCACCACTGATCTCAGAAATGTCTGAAGACTGGGCACAGCACTCACCGGACCCTCATAACAGTTTTGAATGGCCTGGTTTTCCTCTAGCATCTCTGTCTGCTGGCTGGGCCTCTAAAACACTCTAAAACAGGGGTTAAAGTGATTAAACCTCAAATTAGTAAGGAGGTTCTTGTTCCCATCCATTGCCCAGCTTCTCAGGAAGATCACTGCAAATTTCATTTTTGTGTCTATTTAATCTACCTAATCAAATTCACAAGTCCTTCTAAAGCTTTTATGTCTGAAGATGTCTCTGCCTGTGTGGGAGGAATGGGGAGATTCACAACGGATCTTGAGAAACAGTGAGAATTACAAAACTGCTGCTTTTATTCTCCTAAAGCAACTTGTCTGAGTGTATCCGAGTCCCCGCTGAAAAGTATGAGTGCATAACACCAAGGAATGGTGGCCAGGTAAGCGCAGGGCAAATAATATTATAACTACAGAAGAGAGCAAGCCTCTAATATTGCACAAAACACAAACATCACTGCAGAGCAGGCGGGCCTTCAGCTGTGAAAAATATATCCTTTCTGAATTTCAGATAGAGTGAGGTGGAGAGACCTGAATGACGAGGAAGATGTGAACAGGTAAAACCCAGGGGCCAAGCTTGAGAAGACAAGCAAATACCACAGCAAGGTGGCTCTTCTCCCACAGAAGTGAGTCTTTGCCATGGTAGTGGTGATCTGTAGTAAAACATTTTCTCCTCTCTCTTTGCCTTGGTTTACTGGATGGAGATGAGCTGAATCATCCAGTTCTAAAAACATTAAAAATTCGTGTTTTTTCCTGTGGCTCGCTCTCTCCTGGCCTTATGTGTAGAAAAAGGATATGCCCATGTTTGATCTGGCTTGTTTCTCCTGCCAATTCTCTGAAAATATTATAGAAATTGGATCTGGTCATGTTCCCCCCTAAAACGCTGGAAATGTTACTGGATCAGTCAGATCAAAGCAGCTGTATAAATTAGCTATCAGCTGCTAAATGTTTGGCAGCCTGGACAGTGCTAGTATCAATCAAGTTAACAGTTCGGTGTTTTGCTCATTCTGCTAGATTAATGAAAAAAACAAATTGCTCTGCTCATGAAGAAAACCACCAGAAGTCATCTTCTCACTACTTGGGTTGTTCTTTGCTCCAGGAGACCTTGATAATGTTTTGTTTCTAAGTGCTGTGTTGTGGAATTATGGCTTATCTCCCTGTCCTAGCTGAGAAGGTGATTTGTTACACAGTATTTTGGTGAGATGAAACAAACTGCAGGAAATCAAGCTTCGATGGGTGGGAACTCTGGCTGACACTGGGTGGCACTGAGTCCGTACTGAATCCCTCAGGTTTTAATTAAGAGGCCTTTTTGCTTCTTGTTCAATTTCCCTGCTTTAAACCATATGGAATTAACTGTCCTTGGATGAGGGAGGGATGAGGTGCAGAAACTCCACCAGGTTTGTGCTTTCCTTGTCCTGCTACAGCTGACTCCTGAGAGAGATCATGGCTCTTGCTGTCAGCTGTCCCCTTCTCCAGGCATTATGCAGTGCTGCATTGAGTCCTAACCTCTGTCTTTAAGTCTCTAAGACAAGAAAATCATTAAAGAAAACTCCTGTGTCAACAATAAATAGAAGTACTATATTTTCTTAGGCAATTAATATCTGAAAAAAGAATCCCACTCTGTTAGTCCTGAACCGAAGACCATGGCAGAAGACGTGGTCCTGGCAGAACCAACCAGGGAGAATGAGCCTGTCCTGCCCAAGTGCTGCTGCTCCCACAGTTTTTCACATAGAGCTCCTGACAGCATGGCACCACAGCAATGACACTGTCCCTACCAGCCAGCTCAGAGTTGAAGGCCATCAGAGGGGAGAGGATGTGGAAGAACTGATTTTGGGGAAAGTAACATCCCTTTTAGCTTTATGCCCTCTCCTACATGAGAAAACCTCCTAATGCACCAGTTCTACAACTTTCCTTTTTATACTGTTCCTACCAGCAACTCCACAGAAAGTCCCTAACAAAATATACACACTCACAGCTCCCAGCAGTTTTGTTTGAAGTGATCTTGTTAAAAGTGAAATCCCCTATTCTACAAACAGAGTTTGAGTTAAAGGCAAATGATTTAAACCATTTGGGAAACACATATGTGCATTACCATCTTGTTGATCTGATGGCTGCACTACTTGAAAAGACAGGATGGGGAGGCATGAACTGCTCCTATCTTCCCCTTGTGACTTGCTAACTCCAGAGAGGCTCACTTCAACACGCTGAGCACAGAAAAACCACAGCCAACAACCTCAGCAACTATAATGTCATACACTGGGATGTGAGAACTGTGCAAAGCCTCCAGAGACGCCCTCTTTAGCCACCTTTCATTGCATCCAACTGTCCTGTGACAGCTCGGCACTGCGGGGTGTGCACATCCCATGAAGTCTTTAGGTTTGTTTCCTTAAGCTATGATAAGACCCGTTTAGACTAGATGTATGTGGCTGTCCTTTCTTAATGGAATAAAACACTACATTTCTTACATTACTATTTTCTCCAGGTTCAAATGTAATTTGTTCTTCTTCATAATTTAAAATTTCACCAATTTGAACCGGCCTGATTGCTTATCCAATTACATAATTGTTTCAACTGCAGAAAACTAAATAAAGAGTTTCTAGATAATTTTTTTTTGCTACGGTTTCAATATGTTTGAAGCACTAGAATGTAACTGAGCTTTAAGAAAAAAAAAACTTTATGCTTTGGAAGATGTTAACTTTGGCTCCTAGAAGGGATTAGCCATAATACTAAACACATGCTATCATAACTCTGGAAAACAGACACACAGACTCTTTTTTTCAGTGATTTTGGACATTGTCTCCATGTGTAACTTTATACATAAATAAGAATTCTTTCTCTCTCACCCCACCCATGCAGTTTTAATATTGTCTCTGGAAAGGGTTTCCTTAAACACTTTAAGGAAGCTGCTTCTTCTCCAAAGACTTTTTTCTGCATCCCTCCTTAATTCAAGAACTTGGGTGGCCTCTTTTTTGATAAAGGGCGTCAGCCCTTTGTGAGCTTTGGGGTTTCAGCTCTTTCCCTGAGCATCTGTCCTGGCTTATGTCTGCACACGTGGTGAATGAAGCAGGTGCTCTAGAAAGACTCCAGGAGAAAATGTTACGCCAGCAATGTTCCCGTAGCAATAACTGCAATGAGCAGAAATTTAGAACTACCTTGGCAGCAACACTCATGAGCTCTTTTGATCCAGAGACTGCTGCATTTTAAAAATTGTTGGTTTAGGAATGTTTTGGAGACCAGATAGCTCTGACAATGCCCCAATAACCTCAATGCAGTTGCTCCTCACTCTAGTAGGGCATGATTTAGAGAGTGGGTCAGTGTCCCTCTCAACTGCCCTGATTTATCCTTGATTCAGAAAGGTCTGAGAGAGAGAGGATCTAGCAGATAGGATAGATGGGGTCTGGAGCACATGTACAGGGAGGAACTGAAAGAACTGGGCTTGCTCAGCCTTAAAAAGAGAAAGCTGAGGGCAATTTTACTGCTGCCTTCAACTACTTTATGGGAGGGTATTGGAAGATGAATCCAGACTCCTCTTGGAGGTGCACAGCAATAGGACAAAAAACAATGGACACAGGTAGGAGAGTGAGAAACTGTCCTACTAAGGAAAAAAAGTTTTACTATAAGGATGGGAAAACACTGGACAAGCAGACTGCCCGAAGGATGAGAAATCTCTATCCTGGAAGACACTAAAAACCTTGATGAGGTCCAGAGCCACCCATGTAGTTGGCCCTGATTTGAGTGAAAAGCTGGATTAGGTGACAGCTAGAGGTCCTTTCCAACCTGAATTTTTCAATGTTTCTATGATTTCTCATGTGTTGTTCCTTTTCATTTTCTTCTGTGCTAGTGGCTTTGTGTGGTTGTGCCTAGTCTTTAGCTCTGAAAACAGCATGAAAAACAATTTTGGCTGGCCCAGATTTGAGGATCTACTGAATGACAATTTTGGGATCCAGGAAAAGTGGTCATTCTTTCACCTTCACAAATGTCTCATTTATAAATCATGGCTTGCTTGTTTCATTGACCTTCCAGTCTCTAAGGACTGTTTTGATACAACAGCAGCAAAAAAATTTCTTAGCATGGGTGTTACACAGGTTGGTAAGAGGAAAGGAGACAATGACACACGCCAGTAGAAGATTCCTGGAGAAGTTTCATTAGTTATACCTTCATACAGGGACTTCCTTCTATGGTAGTATAGTTCTTCCTTCCTATTACTCCACCACACTGCCAAATGTAAAGATAGGCATCTTGAATCATCTCTCTTGATTTAGTAAAACCAGTGGTCTAATCCAGCAGAATATCAAAAGCACTGAAAGATAGATCTGAGGAGGAGCCTTGTCTCACAGAAGTTAGACCAAAGAAGAGAATAAAATGGACTGCCAATAATGCATCCAGTCAAGCCTGGGACGCCAGGTCCTTTCCAAAAAGAAACCACACAAGATTCACTCACCTTTTCTGCTTTCACTGGTATGAAATAGGCAAATGTTCCTATACCTTTTCTACATAAACATTTCTAATAAAGCCAATATGATGATATAGGAGCATGAATTAGTCCCATGCTTGCCAAGTACTTTGATATCCTTGGAAAACAAGGCTGTAGAGGTTTTAGCCATTATTAATTAACGTGGTTATTGATCCTTGTAGAACACTGCCTACTTGGAATACTGTAATTTCACTCTTTAAGTGGTACAGTATTGCAATGTGTACTTGTAATATAAACCAGAACATTGTCTGTATTTGTCAGTCCAATCATGTATGCACACGTATAGACATAAACTTATACAGAGCAAGTGCTGCATATGGTCCAGCCATCAGTCCTTACCCTGACTTCAGGGGAACAAAGGTAATATTCAGGAACCTCAACTGGTTCTACTGGGCATTTATCATTTCAATAACCAACAGAAGAACTGATTGGCCAAAGACACAAGTCAATAGTTTGCTCAATCCAATGACTAACAACTCCTCATACAGTGCTTTATGAATAAATTATATAATTCCCTATTAAGATTGCACAACACAATTTGTTTGGGATGTAGACTTGTGGTTTGCGTTGGCTGCATTGAGCCAACCCACTTCAGCATTCCTGCAGCACTACAAGCTCAGGAGCTGATGAAAATGTCTCATTATCACAGCAAAGTGTGCCCATAGCTCACAGACAAAACCATCATCAGTGCTGGGTACTTGGGCTCCCCTCGATGTGTAACCCAGGATCACCAGGTTGCTGGGAGAAGAGCAGAAGGAACTGTATAAACCCCACCCATATGCAGTGATGAGGCTCCTTCCTACAGCTGCCAGCCTGGGCCCCCATCCACTTGAGATCCATATTCTGCACCCCACCAAAAAAGGGACATCAGCACTTTCTTTTAGAGGAACAGAACACACTCTTTTCTTTCAAAACATGGAAGACAGCACCATGCTGAGGAACACATTCTTCCATGAGGGGCATTCAGAGCATTTAAGACATGGGACACCCAGTATCAGTCTCTGACTAGTGGTCGGGACAATCACTTAAACTTTCAACCTCTCTTTCTGGGACTATCCATGCACTACAAGTGAAAACCATCTGCATGAGTAGATCCAGGAAGGAAGTTTATGCCACAGGATTCCTGGCCCTCAAGAGATTACCTTATTATTAACATTTGTATTTGCTCTCTTTTGGACAAAATGTATCTTCACTACCTTTCAAGAGGAAGCCAGAAGAGGCTTTCTCTTTGAGACTCGGTGGTTAGAGTGGTGTCCTAGGAATTTGCATCCCTGTAGGCATAGGCAAGTAATGAACCTGGATTTCGTACAATCTGAGTGAGTGCTTTGCTGATGGGGTCTTCCTTTCTAGGAGGACAACACTGGGTTTGCTATTCTCAGGCAGCTGCAGCTGTCTTCACTTGGTGGGAGCCCCTTTGTGTTGGAGTCTCCTCAGTGTACTGTGATAGCCTCTTGTATGAAGCTCATGAGATGTACATGGACAAGTGCCCTGTTTGTAGATCTGCAGGTCCAGAGCACGATGGTCAAAACTCAGAGAATATTTAACACCAGGAAATGAAGGACCTTTGATGTTTAGATACTCTGGACGTTGGTGTCTACTGAAGGAGGATTGTCAGAGCCACCGTTATCCATTTAAATGCCTAATCAGTACCTTATTGGGTGACTAAAACCCACATCCAATGAGGATTTTAGGTACCTAATCCTTATGTAGTCTCCACAGTTTCACTCGTGTACTTGGCCCAATATGTTGAGTGTGTGATGGACGCCAGTGTCTGCTCCATCTCCCAGGTGATACCCAATACACAGAGGCCAAGGGCTGGCCACAGCTCAGCGTGAGCACTAGATTTTTGGCTGCCTCCAAGCTAGAAGATAAAATGGTGCACAGGCTGTTTCCTGGTCATGGCATTCTACAGTTTGTGTCGACAGAGCTTACCTCTCTTACTGCCCAGGACGTGGTGGCTATGACCGAGAGGCCTGCAGGAGCAATGTTGACCCCACTAACTCTGAACATGAGGTAAAAAACATGCCATGGTGCCCACCAGCAGCTTAGTGATAAAGATGATCATGTGTAGTGCTCAGACCTAGGTCTTGCCCTATTTACTCACAAAGAATGAACTTTTAGCTCAGACTACGGAGGCCCATACTTCTACTTACGAAGGTGCCAGGCTTACTTTACAGTGTACCAGTATCCATTGGAAGATGTTCTGTTTCTGCTACACTTCCTCCCAGATAAGGATTGACAGAGGTTTTTTTTTTCTTTTTAGTATTTACACCTGATGGTGAATAACAGGTATACCAGTGCTGGCGCAGCTGTGAGCACAGACTATCACCCACACAAATGTAATCAGTATATCAGGTTATAAAGTCTTTGATGACAGACAGTATCTTTCGTGTGGATAGAAAAGTACCTTCTAGCCAAACCAGTCTGAACTCTCACCAACTAAGTACTATCTTTCTGATCTCTCTATCCTTGTCTTTTAATTTAGGGGTTGCTAGGGAATTTATTCATACTTGTGCTTCTACCTCCATTGCCAAGAAGTGGGCGGTTTGAACAAATCCTTGCTACTCAAAATCATACTGAGGTACGATCTCAAAGAGGAAAAACCAGGTAAGTCCAACAGATAATGTCATGGCATGGATGTGAGAAGAATCAACATTCTTCCAAAGTTTTGAATGGGAAATAGAACTACTGATTTTAATTATGAAAATGAGCAACTCTACAAAAAATACACCACCTTCTGCTAGTGCAAGTATTTCAATGTCAGCATTTAAACATATCATAGCATGATATATTCCATGCATATGGTGGCATATGTACTTACATAGTAAGCACTAGGCATGTACCATACAAGTTACATCCAAGAATTTAATCCATAAAATTAAGACCACTCATTTTCTCCTAATTTTGCAGGCCGGGAGCAGGTCTCCTGGCATTCCTCTCTGCCCAACTCCAGCATATTTCACCTCTGAAATTCCTGGAAGCAAAACCTTTGGGCCCTGATCCACTGTGATTGCTCAGTGGAGGGTCTGTATCTCCAGAGGTCACCTGAGCAAGAGTCTACTCAGATGGAGCTCATGGGGCATCAGGGCCCTGGTCAATACACCTCTAGAGCACAGATGTCAGCATGGAAAGGCCGAGTCTGAAAATCACTAGACCTGTTTTGTAAATAACATGGAGGATAAATAATGACCCCATTATAAAGACACAGCTATGGAAACAATTGCAAATTGATTTTTGGCAAGCTTTTTCAGCAGAGTTGATGCAAAATAGCAGAAAGGGTCTCATGGGATCTGGATCTGTCTGCTACACACGTTTGCCCTGGGGAAGCTGAAGGTCTGTATGGATCACAAGACCACTGCTGGCCCACAAAGATGGGTGGCTTGGGACTGACCTGTTATTTAGTCTTCCTCTTCCAAATGGATTAAACCTTTTGGCATCCTATGCAGACCATGAGCCTCAGAATTTCACCTGCCCTTTCTATGGGCAAAACCCGGACTCTGACCTACAAATGAGCAAGTGTGCAGACTTCTGCTAACATGCTACGGGGATCTGCGCTGTGCGCACCTCACTAATGGCACAGTTCTTGAACTTTGGCTTTCCAAGCAAGTGAAAAACAGCGCACTGTTCATAAACATTTTCAAGACTGGGGGAAGAAAGAAATTATATTAATTTCTCTATTTACACTCAGGGCTTTATCAGTTGTGTTAAGATCTTTGAAGTCTGAATGTCTGCCCTCCTTTCCCTCTCTTTTCTCACTGTTATATTCTTGCCTTTTTCTTGCATGTGCTTTTTTAAAAAGGTAAATTAAAATGGAAAGCAACAGAGCAATGAACAGAGCACTGGAAATACTGTTACAGCCCATCAGATATGGATCATACTGTTCAAATCTGTGATTATGCCACTAACTGATGTAATTCCCCAGAAGACAACAAAGAAGAAAGACAAAAATAGTCCTCAATATCAGACCATCGAAATATTTATTTCTGGGAAGCTGGTCCATCCCATAAAGACGAACAAGTATTCCTTTCATCTCTGCTAAGCACTCACTTGCTCTTCCTTAAGATCATGTCTCCTGTGGCCCCTTCAGCCCCAGACTCCATGCCACATTGCCTTCCCATGCCTCTCAAATTTCATGACTTGTTTGATAGGCTCACTGACTGCTTTCTCCCTGTGTAATCCAAGGACAACATTTTTAAGTGCCTTTTCATTTCAGGTACCTCTTGGATTTTCTATAAGTTCAAATGAAGGCCCATTAAAAAGTTCAGATCTTTCAGTCTTTTCATGCTCAGAAGTCTTGGCCTTCCCATGAAGTTTGCACTGTACTGTAGGTCCCAAGTGATTTGCCATCTCGTTAAAAAAAAAAAAAACAAAAAAAAAAACCAAACCAACAACCAACAAACAAGAAAGGAAAGTGATACTTATGTGTCTATGCAAGGAAATGACACACATCCACCTCCTTTCTCAAGCAAACAGTTTCAGAGAGGTTTTTTGAGTCACAGCTGCCTAAAGATGGCTGAGTAGTGAGTTCCAGACTTGCTCACTCAAGACACCAGAGAGATGCTGTCCTTTGTCATAACTAGCAAGCAGAGCTGAACCAACAGCCAGTGGCAGTTTGACCATAGGAAGATACACATCAGTCTGTCACTTCGTTCTGCATAAGCCTACTTTCAAATAACCATACACAAAAGCCACTGCAGCCATAGCAACAGTTTTTTAAACAAACTGCTCTTCAACATAGTTTTTATATATTTATGTAACCCCTTCTTAGGCAAATGTAGGGGTATGTCTGTCTCTATAGTTAGTATTTAAACAGGCATATATACATATTGATATAAATCTGTGTATGTATATATGTGTGTATATATATATGTACCTATATGTAGTGCAGAATAATGGTGATGCCCTTTAAGGCACAGAGTCCGGTGAAGATGCACGATGACTCAAAGCACTGCTCATCACCCTGTGAAGTCAGTCCCTACCTACAGAAGGCCAGATCACCTGTGTGCCAGTTCAGCCACCAGCCTGGCAACAGACTAACCCAGCAGAAAAATATGGCATCGTTTTCCTCTCCGTTAGAAAGCGGATCTGGCTGATGGGAAAGGCCGGGGAGTACAAGGCTAGCTGGAGGGAGCAGACAGAACTGGAAGAAGGGACACTGCTCTTTCAGCATCTTTTCATTAGATCAGTTCAGTAGATCCGTGGCCGCAGCTATTCTCCTAGAAAAGCCTTTTCCTCTCTCCCGTGACTGTGGAAAGAGTCTAGGGAAACAAGTCTTCCTTGTCTTAGCCTTACTAAATATCCCTCATAGTGCTTACACTAGGATTTACAACAGCTTAACTAAACAGATCACAGAACTGATTAAAGTAAGTCCATGGAATTCAAGACGCATGAATTTCCACAGTTTAACAACATCAGTTAGTTTTAATTTCTTGTCTTTTCTTGTCCCCTTTTACAACATGTCTAAAGCAGCATCACACAGCCCTGAAGATTAAGGGTTCTTTGAGCTGTTTCTGTTATTTGAAGACAACTTGTAATGGGAGGGCTTCAGTGGAGAGCAGTGGAACAGCTCAGAAAGAATATTAACATACTTCAGAGTGGTATTCTGTAGCTGTGACAGCTAGAACAGCTTGGACATTTCACCCCATGCCTCTCGCAAGTCAGAAGATAAGAACACAATCCCCCTAAGGCAAAATATTGTCATATTTCTAACTTAACGCTCTGTATCCATGAAAAATGCCTTTCAAAATTACTCAAATAATAGGAAAATAAACATTAAGTGTTCTTTAAACATGTGTTTTCCTTAAAATGACTATTTTGCAACTTTATACATACACTGTGAATCATTTACTCTGATTATTTAAACTGCTGCATATACACCTACTCTTTTAACACTATGAATCCACCTCAGAAATGCAAAATTCTGGATTAATTCATTCAAAAGCTCAGCTTGCAAGTCTATAAAATGACCTGATTCATTTTTATATTACAGAAAAATTCTTGTCATTAATTGGGGAAAACTCTTGGATCAACCAAAGCTTGGTGTCAATTTATCCTATCATACAATTATTTCATATATGATGTTAGGGTAAGTTGCTGTTTAAGAAGAGGGAAGAATCTTTTAATTTGGACTTTGCAAATCTGTTTCCTGAGCTTAGTTGTGACAAAATTGTGATAAAGTTGGTAGAAAA
Organism: Strix aluco; assembly: GCF_031877795.1. Classification (NCBI taxonomy): domain Eukaryota; kingdom Metazoa; phylum Chordata; class Aves; order Strigiformes; family Strigidae; genus Strix; species Strix aluco. Next base: position 125,602,449 of record NC_133934.1, on the reverse strand, counting down.
TTTCAGTAAATGAAGGAAGAGTTGTTAGTGAAACATGCGGACAGCCTTATTCCTCTGCACCAGCAGCTGAGACCTTAGGGAAGAGCTCTGTAGCCACAAAACATATTTGTTATAAACACAGTGCTTGTGACTGGGATGAGCAGGTCAGCTCTGGCAACTCACAGGTATGGGAAAGGTGTGGACAAACATCAGAAGCTATTAAGGTGCCACAACCCTGGTGACAGTCTCTCTTGTGCCTCTCATCTGCTTCACCCAAGGAACAAAAGACATTTGTTAACTCCGTAGGAAATGCATACAGGAGGAGCTCATGGAAGAGCTCTAAGAAAACCAATGCTGAAGCTGCTTTAAATTACAGTAGCAGTGGCCAGTTACACTTTGTGTGGTTTTATTCATAGTGGTTCTAGAGTATACAACAGCTGGGAAGGTAACTGCCCATTCACAAAGAAAATTTAGGAAAATTGTATCCCCAGGTGTCTCCTCATACAAGTATGCTTCAGTCAGACACGCTGTTCTCAAGTTTCTTGCTGAGCCTTGTTTCTTAGAGTGTCAGGGACTTCAGGGCATAGACAGCAAACTTATCTCTCGAAAGCACTGTTGTAAAATCACAGGCTCTGTATCTTGTTGAAAAAGTCTCTTCAGTTCCTGGGAAAAGCCTAGACGGAAAGGGGTATGGTGCTAGAACCAGTCTGCACTTCTGCACACACATCATTTCTGCTAGTTGTAATTGATTCAAGACTCAGTTCATGCTATAGATCAGACATTTGAAATCAGTCATTTGGTCTGGTTCACTGAATGTTGAAATCCTTGCAGAAATGAAGCCAAATTAGCTAAGACTCTGCAGATTTTTTTTTTGAGATGTAGCAAAAGAAAAGGGTAAAAATAACAGCAAAACCATGATAGAACAGACAACTCTCTTACATAGACTGCTCTGAATTGCAGACTGCTGGCGTGGCTGTCTGGGGAATGAGGTGCAAATCATCCATTTAGTCCCTTGGCTGAACCACCATCTCACAGTTAAGCTTGAGAAGGGGAGCAAGTGACGGGTAATCATATTTTTATCCTCACGCCCACAGGTGAGAAAGGAAAGAACCTCTAGAAGCCCACCCGCAGTGTATACCAACACGTGAGGGACACAGGGCACAGCTGAGGCACGTGGTGTCCTCGCACAGAGGTAGGTGAAACCTGGGCAGCAGATTGCAGTTCTCTGCACAAGGGGGGATCAACCAGCAGCTACACGCTACTTCCAAGTAGATGAAGCACAGATCCTCTCCAGACCTATAGCTCATCTTCTGCTGGGTTAACAAAAGCCCCAGCTTGTGGGGGCAAATAAAATATGCATGCTCAAATCAAACTAACCAGGCTGCCCAGTACCAACCCAAGCCTTGTTCAGTTTACCAGTAGGATGGGGGGATGGCTGATGGAGTTCCCCCAGCTCTCTGGATGCCTGTGACATAAAACTGGCAAATCTTGGCATGCGTCTCAGGGGACAAGTCCCTCTCGCCTGCACTGCCAGATGAAAACAGATCTGAGCCTGCAATTCTTATCACGCCCAACTGCTACCAAGAGTGGACAACATGAATGTGGCTGGAGAGCTGTCTGGAAGAAAAGGATCTGGGGGTTCTAATTGACAAGCAGCTGAACATGAGCCAGCAGTGTGCCCAGGTGGCCAAGAAAGCCAACAGCATCCTGGCTTGTATTAGAAATAGTGTGACCAGCAGAAGCAGGGAGGTGATAGTCCCCCTGTACTCTGCACTGGTGAGGCCACACCTGGAGTATTGGGTCCAGTTTTGGGCACCTCAATACAAGCGGGATATTGAGGTGCTGGAGCGAGTGCAGAGGAGGGCAACGAAGCTGGTGAAGGGCCTGGAGAACAAATCCTGTGAGGAGAGACTGAGGGAGCTGGGACTGTTCAGTTTGAGGAAGAGAAGGCTGAGGGGAGACCTCATCACTCTACAGCTCCCTGAAAGGACATTGTGGAGAGGTTGGTGCTGGTCTCTTCTCACAGGTGATTAGTGACAGAACAAGAGGGAACGGCTTTAAACTGCAACAGGAGAGGTTCAGACTGGACATTAGGGAAAAATTTTTCACAGAAAGAGTGGTCAGACAGTGGAATAGGCTGCCCAGGGAAGGGGTCGAGTCCCCATCCCTGGATGTGTTTAAAGGTCGTTTGGATGAGGTGTTGGGGGATATGGTGTAGGGGAGAACTTTTTAGAGTAGGCCTGATGGTTGGACTCAATGATCCCAAGGGTCTTTTCCAACCTGAATGATTCTGTGATTCTGTGAATGTCACCTTTTCCAGCAAACTTCCTGAGACTTATGGAGTGGACAAGTAGGAGCCCAATCGACCATTTGGGTGTAGACTGTGGTGTCAGGAGGGCCTGTTCCTCATCCCTGCTGCAAGAGGAGCAGCAGTCAGCCTTGCCACCTGCTTCCATGGCCATTGCACAAAGTGTTCACAGCAAAGTCGCAGTGCAGCCCGAGAGGTGCCGGAGCTCAGCTGCTGCCGGTCAGAGAGCTCCCACTGCAGTGGCTCTCTGCCTAAGCTGATGTTTCCCTTGCCAGCACTGTGCCTGAAGATCATTTTCAACCTGTGGAACCACCTTGGCTGCTTTTTCCTATATGACAGGCTCTGCTTTGCTGCTTTTCTCTTCCCACATCACTAATGGCCTTGCAAATACTCAGCAGTCCTGCAATGCGATTTTCTAGACATCATTTGCCCCATTGCAGGAGTATGGGAAACAGGATGCTGTAACACACACACAATACACCAGCAGCCTCAACTGAGGGCCTAGGAAAATTACACTGCTGTCCTCCACGAGGCTTGTGCCTGGAAAACAGCAGCTTGAACCTGACTGTGGCTCGGAAGGACCCCTTGCAGTAAATGCTGTTGTGATGTGCTGATCCTGATGCGCTGACTGCGTGCATTTGCCATCTGATGTCATTGACTTCCAGGCCTCCGTTTGGGATTCCCTGCAACAAGGTACTTTGTGCTGTTACAGCCCTTCATGAAGATGTTGTCAAAATGCATTCATGGCCCTTACTTAGTGGAATTTGCATTAACTCTAACTAAATTTAGCTCAGTACTTTTGTGTTGAAAGATGCTGGTTAGAAATGTAAAATTAACAGAGTAAAAATTAAACAAGGCAAAGATCTAAAACACTAAAGTTACCCCACTACATTCAGTTCAGTCTTCTCTGTATTCAGAATATTTTTGTCAACCAGCCTTTCCATATAAATTAATTTAATTATAGAAAGCTTGGTGTCATTATTTCAGAAGAGAGGATGCAATCTTTTTTCCAATTATACCTAATGAACCAATCTCACTGACTGCAGGGAGAACAACATCCAGGTGTTAGCTATAAGCTCAAAAATCTGAAGTTTTCAAATCACCTTATTCCGCAAGGTTCTACTCCTAAACAGCATATAAAGCATCAGTAGCTTATAAGTAGAGAGCACCTGGTGAGCAGACAGACAAGCTAGTAGATGGTTAAGTATTTTATAAAATTAAATAGCTCAGCAAATTTAAAGAGAGATTTAGTTAAAGAAATCCCTTTCCTTGTTCATATCCATGTAACTCATGTTTTTCCCTGATACATTCATACCCATATAATTCATGAGCGTTCACGCTAATAATAAATTAGTGACCTTTTATAAAATATTAAAAAATGGAAAATTAATATAAAGTGTGACCAAACTTCTCAACAAGAACTTTTTTAAAAAATAAACTATTGGTGTGTCTGTGCATGTAAAGCTTCTCTTTTGCTGTGCCATTAATTTACATGAACTGCATACTTTGATGTTGTCTGAATTGAACAGCCTTTTACTGTAACTGTTTCCTTTAATGTAAAATGTGTGGCATGATTCTCATTGCTAATTGCAACCTTATGATAATATTCTGCAGAGTCCTGCTAACCTCATTTACAACAGCGTAAGAAGCCTAGGCCAGCTGCTAATAGATGCATGCTAAGCTTTTTCTGGTTTTTTTACCATAAATAGAAGTGAACACAATCTAAATCTTAAAATACAAGTCCTTGGGCATTTGGGGAGAGTTTGGATCTCGACCCAAACTTTGAATTTCCAGGCCAGACCCAGCTGCCGCAGCAGAGGTTCCCTGCTTTTACGGCTGATTTGTTTTGCTCTCAGAAATGTGACCTCAAGCGATGGAGCAATATAAACCATTAAATAAAACACATGCTGCCCTCTTCCAGCTTTAGCTGTGATAGCGTCGTTAGCGCAGGAAGAATTGGTTGTGTACTCTCGCCTGCCCTCTTTTGATCTTTTCTGTAAATTGTCTGGCCTTATGTTTATGGTGTTAGACCCATGGAGCTGGAGAGCAGCCTCCTTTCCCCATCCAGCTCCAGACTCTTAGCTCTACCCTTGTGGGTTTAAACAGTTTTCTCTTTTCAAAAACGGCTACACTGCAATCCATTTAGCTGTATTTAGTTTACCACTTGCAATACAGACAAAATGAGGTTAAAGCCTGCCTTATGAACTGCACGCTGCAAAGAGCATCAGGGAATATGGCTCAAGGAGATGGTTGAATAAGGCTTAAATGCAGTCCATCTGCCATATGCACACTTCTAAAGCATTTGTCTGGGCGTGGTACACACTGTATTTTTAGCTGTGATGGGAAGGGAGAGACAAGCCGAGAGGGAACGTAGGATGCTCTCAGCAAAGGTGGGAGAGAAGGGCTTGCTGCTGCAGATCCTCCGGCAGACAGCCTGCCCGGCCGCTTCGGGCTCGCCCGCAGCCCAGCGCGATCGAGTTACTGCAGCTTCACCATCTGCCCCCCGTGTCAGCTCACCTGGCTGTGGGACACACATGTCCTAACTTAAAGCTGAGTGAGAGGCCCGAGATGGCATCTTCCCACCTCCCTGGGGCAAGAGCAGGCACAGCAAGGGTTTGAAAATTCAGCTGATAGTTTACTTCAGCTTCAGAAATAGTCACCTATTTTATTTGATAGCTAAGCCCTTGTCTGTTGTCTGTACCACAGTCATACTGCTTTACCAGAGTGGTGGCACCGTCTGGCAGGAAAGGCAGATGACTCCCTTACACACACACAAAACTCACGCAAATTGTGTCTTTTTGCCATTTAAGTCCATGTTTTTACTTTCTTGCAAGGATGGCATGTATTTTTCATTCATACTGTAGTGTAACACTTTAAGCAATAAAATGACATCTTTACTGATAATAAATTTCATTTCACAGGGTTTGGGACATGAAGACATCCACCTGGGACTTGATGTCTTCTTTTGGGGGCAGATAACTTAAACTATCTTTAATTCTGCTTCCCACTGTGCAAGGCGGAGTGGTGATGTTTCCCCCTGTGCAAAGTGCGGTGGTGACCACTACTCCATCTATCTTGGAGCCCTGGTGAAGCTCACTTGGAGAATGAAGAAATGAGATCCTTGTGATTAAGGAGCTACAAAGATGCTAATTATTATGATTCAGTGTTCTTTCAAAGGCTGCTTGAAGTGGGGACTTGAGTTTTTTAAAATATTTTTATGCTAATGCTTTATTTGATTTTATTTTCGTAGAGATTTGTTAAGTGTCAAGTGCTATGACTTAAAGTTGAAGCACAACACTTCTAATGGAGGGTCTGACCTTTCAACAACCTCACTGAACAGCACTGACGAAATTTCCAGGCAAGCTAATTAATACACTGGTACAGCACCAGTCGGGTGTACCTCTAGCAGTTTAACTCTCAGCCAAGAGGATTAAATCCTCTTACCCTCCCCACACCCACATCTCACTAACAATAATGGATTTGGGACCTAATCAGGCATTAAAGCAGAGGATTAGTGAGCTGCAAACTGCAGCGATCGCGAGTCAGTTTACAGTGCATGCAGGGGACTGGCAAAAATTACAAGGCATGCTTTCAGTAAATTAATGTCTACGTATCTGAAAAACCCATGTGGGCAGCAGAGACTGTTGAACTTATACTAAAGATACCTATATGACGATTTTGAACGATCAACAGAAAAGCAACACAGGAGTTTAATGGGAAGTGATGACAGAGCAAGGAGCAGGTATGGGTAGGTGCCTGAAGCACCACATACAATTCAACTGTGGTACTGCACACTACTGCCATACATTTAAACAACGACCTTTTTGAAGATGTGGGATATGTAGCCTCCTTCTACAAGCTCTAGCAGGTCCAGGGAGTGTAGGGCCTGCTTTCACCTGTGTTCAGAAGGGGCACTGTAAGGAGAAGATATGCTCCTGTTTTTTCTGCTTTGACTATACTCAGGGCAAGGAGAGATTTAAGTAGAAGGAAACAGCAGTAAGAGAAGCAGAAGTTGGAGGTTTCAGAGCTCAAGAGATATGTAACTGTCTGCCTTGAGGATCCTTTCCTTGGCCAGGAGGATCACGAGAAGCAAGATCTTTAGATGGACACTGGCTATGCCTTCAGTAGCAAATAATTAAGTGCAATAAAACTGTCTCTCTGAGGACTGGACTGGAACATCAGTCACTGGGAGGTGCTGAACTCCCTCTTCCTCTGGCTCCTGCCACAGGCCTGCCTGCAGGCCGGGTGTGTAGCAACTTGGTGGCTCTGGAGGGAGACACTGTTGTGGGGCCGTGTCACCTCTCCAGAACCTTGTTCCTGGGTAGTCAGTCTGAAATAGCTGTCAGCCCTGCTGAATGAACGAAGGAGCTGTTCTACCATTTGTTTTACACACACATTGCAATGTTTGTTGCACGGCTTTGAGGCAAAGTCATCCATACTGGGTCAGGACTGGGCAGGCAGTTCCGACCGTTGTTGATAGTTTCACATAGCTGCTGTGTGAATTATTCCTCCTGCAGCTCACAGCCCCTGTGAAATTGCTTTTAGAGGTGTGCCAGCTCTCCTGCGCAGCCTGGTGATATTTATCACTTCCCTGCAGATCTGAGCCCAAAGCTGTAATTCCATCAGAAGCTTTGTCCCATCTGACAAGCAACATGTATAGAAAAACAGTACACTTACTGTGTTGGAAACAGGAATGTGCATACAGGGGTGCTGATGCCAGCTATGGCAGGGAGGAGGTAAAAAAGGTATCTTAGAGTATGACCTCAAAGGGATCTTCTGTGGGATCCAAGAATAAGAACTCTGGATTCGTGTCAAAGCATTGTCATTTCTCCAGGTTCTCCGCCATGGTGTCAGAGTCCACGTGAGCAGCTGCTGCTGTGTTGCACTCACGTAGTAGGTGCATGTCTGCCATGCTTTCAATTAAGTGTAATGGAACTTCAAGAGGATCACCTTTATTCTCCTGAAATCTGCAGACTATTACTTGCCAGTGCTCTCATACCAAGAGCAACATTTGCAACCTTCTGCTTCTGCCAGCAAATTATTCTGCTACCCAGGAAACCTTTGTCCCTCTCACATCCCTCTCATGGAATAACAACCACTTCCATTTCCATAAGGGGCCCAAGCCACAACTCTCTGAGTTTTCAGAAGGCTAAAGGCAGAAGAGAGAACAGTTGTCAAATGGATAGTAAGAAAAAGATCTGATAAAAGAAATAAGGGGTTCAGGAAGTGGGACTGACAACAGAAGGGAAAGCCACTGAAGACAGGAAAGGATTTCAAACTAGAAGTGTCAGTGGATAATGGAGTGGTGGCAAAGAGTTGAAGGCTGGCAGATGGTGGCAAATAGGAAGGTGCCTGTGGCACTTGGCCCTTTACATATAGCAGAAGAACCATGTCAGGATCTTGTAGGAGCTCTGACTGTTTTGAGAGTCTTCTTCTGGCACATGTGCTACGTAACATGCTGGAGGATCTTAAAAGTAGTGCAGCCCACACACGGATTTGGAAGACAATGTTTCCATGAAGTGCCAGAGTGGAATGGCATTTCGCTGTCTTTCTTCAGAAGACACCTAGTTTGTGGTCCTCAAAATCACTCTGAGAACCAGACTAGCCATTGAGGCAAATGCAAGCTGGGCTTCAAAACCGCACTATTGGGCTAGACAAAAGCACTCAAGGCAGCCACTGAACCCAGGACATGTACGTCTCTTGCACATGTAGCTTTTTTGAGGGGTGGATTACAGCTCCCTTATGTTCCACACCTGAGAGAAGACAAGAGAGACCTAAAGTATATTTTACACCTCCTGGCAAAGGATGTTGCTTTTTTTATGGGTAAGTCTTTCTACACTGACAGCCCATCAATGCAGGGGTCCTGTGAAATGGCTTTTCAGTGGTCAGCACATAAAGCAGGTGGTGTAATACCTTTTAAATGTAGTGCGTAGAGGGGATGAATTACTTCCCCTGCTCAAGAAAACGAACAGTATTGCTGTGTGCACGGAAGAGAGACAAGGGAGAGCTGCCATCTGCTGTTGGAAAGATTCTGGTTCATTTTTTAGCCCAGGCACTGCTAGCTGCTGCAGGTGACTCCTGAATGCCAGTGACTCCTGAATGCCAGTGACTCCCGTCCCAATGCTTTAGCACACACAGCAATATTTTGCAGGGCATCCAGGAAATCCGCACCCATCACGTACTGGGAAGAAGTAAAGTTTGCCCTGAAGTGCTGCTGTTCTCATTTCTAACTCAGGAAAAAGGTGATGGGTATTACTGACCTTCCGAACCATCCATACCAACAGCTAAGCAAAGCTGGAAGGTATGGCAAAAAACCACTGTACCTCCAGGAGGGAATTTAATGGCATAATCGACCACATTTACAAATTTAAGCCATAGCTAGTCGATTAAATCAGGCCTGATATCTACAGTATTTTTTCGAAAAGCTGAGAACTCACTATTACTATGGAAATGAAAGAATTGCTGATATCCTACGCTTCTAAAATCAGGATACTTATGGTGAAAAAAAAATTAATCATCTGCTAAAAAGACAGCTCATTTAATGAAAAGTCATTTTGAGTCAATCAAAATTATTTATCAATTTCTGAAAACATGTTTACTCTTACTTTCTAAATGATATTTTAAGACAGTTTAGCTACATGTAACCTATTATTTTTTACAAGAAAAGACATTCAAATCTTTAATATGAATTAAAGAAAATATTTCAGTCATTTAAATAGCAAGTTAATCTTGTTTAATGCTTCAATTAAAAAAAAAAAACCCAGCACTGAAATTTCTGCATATAAAGGTACTGCTTGTTTGTATTTTTTTCCAGGAAAGAAAATGAATGAAGAAGAAAGCCATCCATAACGCCCTAATCATTTATAAGGGAGTCACACAATTCAATAATTCAGGATCAAATTTTTCACAAACAAATAAAAATTCATATTACAACAGTGTGGTGCTGATTTGCTCTGAAAGTAAATACTTTTAAGTTACTCTGTTGATTTTTTTTATCACAAGTTGTTATTTTTCCAAAGGAAAAAATGAAAAACATAATTCTAGAGTATCTGTACTAACCTCAAATAATCTTCCAGTAGGAATGGTGGCAGGAGCAAAACCAGCAGCTGCAGATGAGTGTTCAGTCAATTCAGTTGTTTGCACTAGTGAATTTTTTAGTGAGATTCTGCTTTAGAGATACATACATTTAAGTGCCTAAATATAAGCTTATAGGCTATATTTGAAGGTCTTCGCATATTTATCTTTTAAATAAAGACTAGGCTATTTTAAAAAATAAAAGTGATAGTTCAAAAAGAAATTACTGATTTAATGTAGTAATCATGGGGTAAATCCCAAGACCTGGTACATGTCAGACAAAATCGTAAGACATCCCCCAAACAGATAACATGAACTTTGTCTCTAATAGACTTCAGAGGGGAAAACTCTTAATCCACCTGTGATAATGCTTTTAATTTAAACTAGTCAGTCCATGAGAGGGTGTAATTTAAAACAAGAATTAGGGATCTCATCAGCAGCTGTCACACTCACACTCAGCTGGGCTGAGTCAAGAGAAGTGAATTCAGACGAGGGCAGGTGAAATGCACTTTGCAGGGTTGCTGTGCCTCACGCTGACTCCTGATTTGAAAAGCTGCCCAAAACACACCAGCGCAGACTTTTCTTGGGGTGATTCTATGGCTTTTCAGCTGTGTTTGCCTGAGAACGGAGGCAGCGGTAGGTACATCCAGCAGATGGGGCAGCCGATTGCTTCCTTGGCAGGGACTCAGGGTTAGCAACTGGTTTTCCCAAGGAGGGTTACAGGGTGTGCTGGAAAGAGAAAGAAACAACACTGTTATGTGACAAGTCCTTAATAAACTTACTGATGGTACTCTGGGCAGAAGGCACTACAGTTTCTTCTGTTCCTACACTGAGGTTTCTAAGGTTTGTGGCATGTTCTGGTGCTCACCAGCTCTCCCACCACTCCACCCGCACTACCGCCAAGACAGCTTGGACGTGGTGGGGCAGAGGCAGGTCTGCAGAACCCACGCACCCCTTCCCCTCCAGATGCAAACTGTGGTATGGAGAAGAGCTTCTCGGCCTTTGCGCAGACCGTTTATAGCCTTTTCCTCTGATAAGACAAAGGTGAAAATGTAAAGCTATGCAAAACAATCTCAGTAGCGGGAAAAAATGCTGAGCTCCCTTCAAACCCAAAAAGAGAGCTGGAACCCCTGAGGTCCCTGCAGCACAAATTTACTGCAGGTCGGATGGCGATGCTATCCCAACAAGTGCAGGATGCTTTGGGGCTGAATCACTGTCTCGCTGAGCTGGTCGGATATCCTGAGCTGCCGACTGCCACGGGATGGCCACCCAGGGTAAGAAACTGCTCCAACGCAGAAAGAAAACAAATTAAAAAAACTTTCAGAGACTTGCCAGTAAAGTTTCTTTGGCTCTGCGTCTGGGCATCACTCCCAAGTTCAGCCTCTCGCCCTCAGATAAAGCGCTGCAGCCTGGAATGGCGTCAGATGTATGGGAGGGGAGTGCATCTATCTGTGCCTGGGCTGGAAAACATATGTACTGTACTGCCTCAAAAAGCTTTTTACTTTGGGCCTTGCTCCAGAAAACCTTTTTCCTTGCTTTTACAACTGTTCCCTGTCGCTTGGGACTGCCCAGATGTTTAACCCAGCGCCGAGGACAGGGAGACTGAGCAGTTTTCTTCGTGTCCTTCCCGCTGCCACCCCGGTGTGGGAGCAGCCACCTCCGGCACGCTGCCTCCTCTGCTCCTCGGGATGGGGGGAGAAAAGGAGGTCACCCCCGGCTGTGGTGACCTGTCCACATCGACCGGACCCACAGCTTCTGGCTTTACCTGATACGACAAGTGGATCAAGTCCTGGCCTCAGCAGAGAGGGGGGACAACCAAATACCTCGGGGGGCCAAAGGAGGGAGAGAGGAAGAGGGGATCTTGAGAGGCTGTGGCTGGCCGATTCCAACCATTTTATCGTGACATTGTATTACTGGGTGGATTGATTGTTACTTTTTTTAAGTCCGTATCCTGGAGTTTTGTAATTATGTGAGGATTTTAGTGCTTCCCAAATTAAAAGCAAACATGAACCACCACCATCAAACCCTGTCCCCTTAGCCTGCCAGGCTGCAGAAAGAAGCTGGAAAAATGTGAATACTTTTCATTTTCACATCATGATTTTCAAAGGCAGCAGGCAGCTGACTTCTGGCTGGAAGCTGGAACGGGCGGTTTTAACCCAAGGGAGATGCAGGTGAAGACAACAACGACCGCGGCCCAGGGCCAACGTTGGAGAACCAGGGAAGCGCTCGTCAAAACCGAGGAAGGGGAGAGAAGGGGACTCGGGACAGGGCGAGAAGGTTGAGGAGGGGCTGAGGCTCCGCGGCCCCTTGCTGCTCCCCTGGGCGGGGTGGGCCTGGCCGGAGGCGCAGGTGGAGGCAGGCAGGCCCGGGGGGCCGCTCCCGCCGTCAGGCCTGGACGCTGCCCGGCCGCTCCCGCCCGCCGCGGCCGAGGGCCCGGCCGAGGGCTCCGCTGCGCCCCTCCGCGGCCCCGCCCCGCCCGGTAGCGGCCCCCCCACCGGCCCGAGGCCCCGCCCCGGCACACCTAACCCCGCCCCCGGCGACCTGCCGGCTTGTCTGGGCCGCGGGCGGGGGCCGGGCGGCGGCGGGTCGCGGATGGCGGTAAGGCTGGCTCCTCGCGGGGCTGGGGCCCCGAGCCGCCCCCACGGCCGTAACTGGCCGGCGCCGCTCAGGCCCCGCGGTCGCCTCCCCTCGCACCCGCAGCGCGGGGAGCTGAGGCCCGGCCGCGGCCCGCCGCTCCCGGGGGCTGTGGAGCGAGGCGGCTGGCCACCCCCCCCCCTCCGCCTGCCGCCGCCGCCTCCTCCCGGCCGGAGCGCGGCTCCCCGCGGCGGGCAGGTACCGGCGCTCAGCCCGGGGTGCCCGGTCGCCGCTGGGGGGAAGCGCGGGTGGGGGAGGCTCTTCCCCGGGCGAAGCGCTGGCGGCTGCGGGGCGGGTGGGTCGGGGCCGGGCGCTCGGCCTCCGCCCGCCGGGGCTTCCCCTGCCCCGCTCCGCCCGGGGGCGGCCGGCCGGCCCCGCTGAGGCCCAGCGCTGCGGGGCGGGCGAGGGTCCCGCCGCTCCAGTGGTCCCTGCCCCGCTGGTCCTGGGCCACCTTCGAGGTGAACTGGGGGGAAGAACCCCCCAGGTTTGTTCTGCCCGTTAAGCACAGAAAATAGCCAGGAGCGGCCAGTCCTACAGGAGCGGGCTTGGTGTAGCTCCTAACCTGCCCCCCAGTCGGAAAAATGCTTGAGGAGATGGGATTAATCTGAAATGATAAATGCAGTGTTTCCTCTATAATTTACAGATGCCAAGCTGAACTTGCTAGATCTGTCTTAATTGCTTAAATAGTTGGAAGCGCTGTATTTGGCACAGGATTAAGCGGCCAGTTCCCATGTTGCTGCAAGTCACGTTTGCCTCTTCAGTCCCTGCTGGGACAGGGAAAGCCCGTGAAAACAAAAAGGGCATGTGTGAGGTGGATGAAATAGTTATAGAAAATAGTTAATAAGTGTTGGATATTGTCTATAACTATTTCGGTTTGTCTCCTGTATACTCAGTCAGTACTTGGTTAACATCCAACAGTGTCTGTTAAGTGTTTTCTGAACATTGTTCACTAATTTAATGGCTGGCTTGTGGTGTGGGCAGATAGTTAAGTGTGAATTTTTAGAATTTTGCCTACAGTGATTTTTCAGTTGTATAATACTGCAATGTGTTTATTTTAACCTGAGCATTCTTTCTCCTACTTTACCAGCTATCTGTCTTTATTCCTACACAGCCCTTATCACAGAGGTATTTATTTATAATTCTTTCTTTGCAGGCTAATATCCTACGCAGAAAGTGAGACTGAATAACATGCACGTGCTGATTACTGGAGGAGAGGCTGAAGGACATCCTGTTTTGATTTAGCAGTGTTGTTTATTCTTTGGGGTGAAATGAAGAATTTAATTCTGTTTTGGACATATTCAGGTTTCTAACACAACTGAACTTCAGTAGCCTTTTTTGCAGTACAGATTTCAGCAAATGAAAAAGATGCAGAACCTGTCACTAGTAGAAAGTCTTACTAATACAGACACACCACACCAGATGTCTCTAAAAGACCTAGCAGTTGAAGTAGGTGGTATGTCTCTAGATGAAAGTGACTGTAATTTGAATGAAAGGACAAATAACAAAATTATTAATCTTGAAGTAATGCAGGAAAGCCTCTCTGTGGTGAATAGCAAAGAGAAAAGTTTTGAGGGGTTTTCTGAGAGCAGTTACAGTACCTCAGAGCCCAGCAGTTCCTGGGGTGATTTTGAAGGCTTTGAGGAGTCCTTAGACAAATCAGAGAGATTCAGTCATAATCTTGAAGTGAAGTCAACAAAAATTTACAGAGTTGGTAAGGACTTAAGCAGCGGACATTGTAGCACTTCTGCTGGTCACTTTTGTTCTGAGCCATCTCTACACAGTGGAATACAGGAGGCTTCCAGCTCTCTAAATGAGGTATGTGGTAATAGTAAACCAAAGACCAGAAATGTTTGTGTTACTGCTTCCTACATCTCAAGATTTGTATCTGAATGTCTTCTCTATAGAGGGTAATGTTGTACAGGGAGAGAAACTGTCAAACTACTTTGCAGCTAGCTCAAGTGGAACAAAAGCAACTTCTTTACAGTGTTTGACAAATACTTAAGTTATCCTGCTGGAGAGCTTTAAAGAACCTAATGCTCTACTTTGCTTCTAGAGACTAGGAATAAGTAAGCAAGTGAAACCATGAACCTTGCCCTGAAGCACACGCAATTTAAAAGCTAGACCAGAATGAGCATAGGAAACAAAAAATGGTGAAGGTGGGTAACAAAACCAGGGTGGACAAAAATTATGAGCAAGCTTATTGAAGTATACCAATATTACATTGAGTTAGAAATTGGCAAAAACAATAACTTTTGTTTTACTAATATACTGCCTGAATAATACAACAGTCTGGTTGGAATTTTAGCCTGATTGTGGGTGGAAGTTAATGACACAAAAAGATTAATGGAAATAATTTAATTCATTTTTTAGCATAGGATGTTACATTCTCTAATACAATGTTATAACTAATAATCTGAATAAATAATGTGTCCTTATCAGCACAAAAAGAGGTTCAGGTTAAAGGGTTATACCTAGTTGCAATTAATGTGTTTCTATGTTTACCAAACATGCATCACCAAAGCGAAGCAAAGTAACAAAAAGAAAATAAGAATGTACAAATAACAAACAAACCACCCTCATCCTTACTACTTTTATCCTAAGTTAAAACGTTTGAAAAAAGAAAGCAATCAGCTAAGACTTCCACGGGGTTAATCAGCGGCAGTAATAGCTTACTGCTTGTAGTCTGTTAGGTAAGTTTTAGTATGCGTAGGGGACTGAGGGTTTTCTGGAGACAGGCTTTCTTGCCCTTGCCTGGGAACTTCACCTGTTGCAGAGGTACTACTAGGGAAGGGACAAAGATGCATGTCGGATAAGCTGTCTAGATAGAGTGGAGATCACAGGATATTTGGTCATTGCATAAACAGAGAATTTAAATTGTTCATAATGCTAGAAATCGGGGACAAGAAGTCTTATGTTCAAAAAAAAAAGTATATAATGACTGAAGCTGAAATAGAATATAGCAGATTGTTTGGTTTCTTTCCAAAAGCGGTAGATCTTAGTCTTACTGAAGCCTTTGCTTTATTTTTGCATTTATTAAAGGCAAAAGGAAGCGTCCAGTATGAGCTAAATAAGTTAACCATGCCTAGAGTTTCAAGTTGTATTTTCTTATCTCAGGGTAGAGAAACAGCTGCAGAGCTGTTGGAGATTTCTCTGGGTGTAGAATATACATGTAGCTTTTCATTCATCCTTGTGCTTTTTATATTGTTTGGTCGAGATCATAAACCCTTCAGGTTGGGGCTCTCTCTTCTGTATGGTCAATAGAAAAAAGTCCAGGTAGGTTGGAAGGGACCTCTAAAGATCATCTGAGGTCAGAGGTCTGACCTTCAATATCTAATGCTTCGGTTAATTAGATGATGTCAGTCTGGAGCAGAATCACATATTTTAAGATTAAAACAATAGTAATTTTCTTGCAGCAGCTGGGTATTTTGCCGACATGATTGAATAACTTTAGGGATTTTTCCTGTGTTCTTTAAATACTGGCCTTTGTGAGAGGAACTAGTGCACTTAAGCACTAGAGTATTCTGATATAACAGGATATAGAGGATTTAGTCAAAAAGCATGGATGTGAAATTTATGCCTTTGTGTTTTTGTAATTAGTACAAAGCCACGAGGTAAATGGAAATATACCCAAATTTTGTTTTAGAAATGCCTGCTGAAGCAGACAGTAATAAAGGTAATTTTAAAAAATCTTGCATTTTCATCTGGGTTGTCTAAACTGTAAGCCAGTGACTTGTATGCATGTTGGAGTAATGTCACAAGGCAATACTGCAAATGAGGCAGACCTGTGTTTCCCTCCATTCACATTTCTGTGCCTGTAATTTCCCCCCCACCCTAAAGCCAAGAGCAGCTGCCTGACTTTTCCTTGGCTCCTTTCCTTGGTCCCATTTAGATTTTGGTACCCACTTGGAAATTATTTTTTTTCCTTGGCTGTGATTCTCCATGTATGCTTCAGCAAGTGTGCTTTCATAGAATTATGCTTCTCAGGCATCTTTCTGCTCCATACAGTATCCCTGTTGTAAGTTAAGTCTACTGAAATAATTTATAAATTGATTTAAAGTATTATGACACTTTGGGCAAGATTCAAAGGATATTACCCAGGAGACTTTGAATATCCCAGCAGTCGCCCTTCAGGATAGGCAGTTTAACAAGGACTTCAGGAGGGAGCAGCGTGGGGCACAAATTCTATTTCTAGAAGCACGCTCAGAAGTACAGAAGCCTTCTACCAGCTCTGTTGATTTTGCCCACTCATCATTAGATTAAATCTGTACTCTCAGTATTCACTGCACTTGTCTGAGTTCAGTATGATGAAACTGTGGAAATATTCTCCATTTATTTCAGCTGTTTGAATTACAATTAAATGAAGCTGTCAAAATACAGAGTATCCATACTTAATGTTTTTCAGATTAAATTGTTGATTGCTAGGCAAAGAAAACAAACTGCCTGGTTTCGTTCTCTAGTTTTCACACAACATTGCTGCTCCTGGATTGCAGTCCTTCTGGAGGGTATTGAAGTCAATTAATTGCTTTGATTTAGAAAATTGCAGTAATTCCTTCTTTGAAGGAATAAAAGGACAAAGCTTCTGGACCAGATGGCATGATAACATCCCTTTAGGATAGCATGTAAATTATGCACTTTTTTCCTTGTATATGTATTTCTTAGTCTTCAGATAACCCTGTTACTTCCAGTAGGCCTGTTTGGGTCACTCCTGTGGCTATGTTCAGTCCTCCAAACCTCCTTCTTGTTACTGCTGGAGGAGGAAGAAGTATGTAAATCTGGCTCAGATTTTTAACATAGGCTGGAAAAAGTTTGGTGCAAATGCAAGGAGATAGAGACATAATCACCCCAGCTTTTATGCAGTGCACACAGTGCAAGTATTTATTGCTAACTATAGCATTTAGTAGCATTTGGCTGAATTAGGTGTGTTCGAATACAAAGTTAGCAAAACAAACTTTTGAGTTGATATATACATCAGTTTTGACCTGAACTGAATTAGCTGAGCAGAAGGAGTTTTGAGTGCTAATAGGCAAACCAGTCTGTAACTTAGTAGCTGGGGAGCTAGAGTTCATCAGAAACTCTTGGACTCTTGCTTCTCCTCCTCTAATTCTAGGTAAATACTCAAAACACTGAACTATGGGCTTAGTCCCTCTGTGCCATAAATATTAATACAAATTTTAAAAACAATAATACAGTCTCTAGAAACACTGTAGTCTTTGGACTAGGGCCTTCATGAACCGTGGGGATGGCCTGTGTAACATGTTGTACGAGCACATGTCATAGGAGGAGCGGCTGAGGGAACTGGGGTTGTTTAGTCTATAGAAGAGGAGGCTGAGGGGAGACCTCATCGCCCTCTACAGCTACCTGAAAGGAGGCTGCAGAGAGCTGGGGATGAGTCTCTTTAACCAAGTAACAAGTGATAGGACAAGAGGTAATGGCCTCAAGTTGCACCAGGGAAGGTTTAGACTGGATATTAGGAAGTATTTCTTTACAGAACAGGTTGTTGGGCGTTGGAATGGGCTGCCCAGGGAGATGGTGGAGTCCCCATCCCTGGAGGTGTTTAAGAGTAAAGTTGACTTAGCGCTTAGAGATATGCTGTAGTTGGGAACTGTTAGTGTTAGGTCAATGGTTGGACTGGATGATCTTCAAGGTCTTTTCCAACCTAGACAATTCTGTGATTCTGTGATTCTATGTGTAATAAAACTCTGTTTTTTCTAGGCAAACCACAGCTATGAGGATATATTTAAGTTGGGCTTTCCAGAAGTCTTTGTATCACAGTCCAGAGAGAGCGTAAGAAGCTTAGATCAAGTACTTGATACAAATAATGAAGATGTTGGGATTCCTGAATTTATGAAGAATCAACTTTGGTAATGAGTTTAGATCAACAGTTTAAAAAAAAAAAATAATTAAAAGTTCCTCAGCAGTTAATTACTCTGTTTATTTCATAATTTAAAAATCAGTGGTACTTGCAGGTAAACTTAAAAATCTTTTTAATCACTATGCTCTTCAGCATATAGATCTTACCAATTTTGTATTGTGTTGTTAAAGGAAATGGACTGTGGTTTAGCCATTGGAAAACAAGGAAGGGAATACATCAAAATTACAAATTCCTGCTCAGGGTTTTTCCTGCTGTTGGTGTGCTTTCTTATGACTAAGCCTCTGGAATGCCAGAACACCCAACAGGCAGCCTGCTCTTCCTGTTCGCTTGTCCTCTCTTCACAACACATCCGACTTATTTCTCCATCATCTGAGGCAGGAGCATTGCTGCTACTGCTTCTACTGACAACCCACCTGCTTATTTTTTTCCTCCCTCCATTTTCCCAGGTGGTAACTACTTCTTATGTCTAACCAGATGTGCTTCAGAATCTGTGGTGCATCTGGCTTCTTTCCTGGGGTTATGTTAATAGCAATTAGTATCACTAACTTAGCTTTCTTCTGACAGCTGGAATGCTTTTAGATTTGTTACATGTTTTTGAAGGATCAGCAGCTTCTGAGCAGTATTGTAGTTACTGAACAGAATTGTAGTTATTTTTGCATATATCTGAGGCTTTGTATCTAGAAAGTTGGGTCAGACCATGCTTTGGAAATGTCATAAGAATCACAGGAAATGTAGTTAAAACATTTAATGCAGGCATCCTTTCATCAGGTTCCTTATAAGTGCATTATATTTTGATCAGCCTCAGACTTGTGGAGAACTGTGATATATATGTAAAAGGGACTGCAATATTATAGCAGAGTACCAACTACAGACAAAAAACCCCTAAGCTGCTGTGGTAAATAACTAAAATCAATGATAATTGCATCCTGTACCAAGCAAAAAGCAACTGGATTTATAAGGATGAATACAATGTAAGAACCCAAAGTGCTATGTAGAGGGAACTCTTTAATTCTCGCTGTTTCAGTAGAGCGTGCCTTTGGCTTGTTATGTAGTACGTACGTGTCCAGAGCAGGTGCAGGTCACCCATCTGAGCAGCAGGCTGCTGCTGCAGTGGAGAAGCATGGCTGATAGGAAGGAGAAAGGTTTGAGAGACAGAAAATGCAAAGCGTGGAATTAATAGGGCTGAACTCTACCCATATTTCACAGAAGCAATTGAATAGTGCAAGCTGTTGGCATATAACAGTCTCTGAAATATGCTTCTAATGCACTTCTTATCTGAGAAGCTCAAACATACAGTTCTGTTGACTTACTGTTTCCATTGTCTTGCAAGCTTATTAGTACATTGGGTTGATAGTTTGAATTAATGTAGAAAGAGTTTTAAGATAAGTTGCTTTTTAGATCAAGGGAGGCTAGTACATGAGTGTATGTAGTGACAATAAGTTATAGATGTTCACTGGAGACTTTGTACACCTTATAACCTCAAATTATGTTTTCTTTCCTAGCATTGATTCTGGAAACATATGGAGAACACTTAGAGACTTTGATAATACCCCCAGTTTAAGACATCCCTGGAGTAAATCTCATTGCCAAGAAAACCTCTTGAGTGTTCTTGGAATAGATGCAAATCAGAAGGTAATTGAACAATGGTTTGCTGGTATGCCAGCATAAACACTTGGTTACCAATCTGATTTTCTGTAAGCTATATGTGTAGATGCATGAGGAACTAGGTCTGGGTGAGTCATAAGTTTTTTTTTTTTTTAGAGACAGCCTTTAAAAATGATAGTCTAGTGTTTTTCCATCGTTATGTGTAAGTAACTGTGAAATTGTGCAGGATTAAATTTTGATTGTCTTTACATTAAAGTCTCCACTATGTAGTGCCCTGTTGTTAGGTGGTTCGTTCAGCTCCCGTATAAATGTGGAATTAGCTTTCAGATGTGTGTGCAGTAAGATGATTTACTTTTTTGCTAAGAGTATGAGAAAATTGTTAGCCTCTAATATCTTTCCATTAAGTGAAAATCAGATTTGAATCACAGGCTGTTAAAGTAATTACTGGATGTTTTTACTGTATAGGAACTGAAAGTGTGTTCCACTTCTCTTTTCCTCAGATTATTCAGTCTGTTTTTGCAAGGCTTGAGGGAGAGTATGTTTTAAATTGAATTGAGACCAAATCAACAGTATTGAAAGATCTCAAACGTCTCTGTTTAATCTCTTGTTTTGAGAAGATAAAGGTATCAGAGGTCGTTTAGTATTCAACCTGGTTATTTAGTTGGGATGAATGACTCACATATGGTTTTCAGAAGTAACTGTTTCAATTGATAATTTGATTGCTTAAGTATGGTGGGGGTGGTACAGTGTTCAATTTTGATTTTATGGACATATTTGACCTTTCACGCAAGTTATATACAAACAGAACAACAGTGTTGAAGGTATAGGACCTGTTCTACACTTGAAAGTCACTTTTATAGAACTGTCACTTAACAGGAGAGAATGGGAGACATTTCTCCAAAATAGCTGAACTCCTCTTCTGTTTCTTTCTTGCCCATAGATATACTGGCATTAAATCAGTGCCCAGGCAGCTTAAAGTTATGTCATTACATCTGTGACTGGAAAACTGTATTGCTTTTAACAATACTGATGAAAATGTATTTCTCAGCTATTTTCTGGTGTAGGTTAAGGCTAATTTTAATTGGAAATGGCTTTTTAAATTAATTTAAGGCACAGTTAGATTCATGTGTGTAGAACTTGTTTTGGCATAAAATTGTTTTAATGCAGGGGGGGCACATGATAAATCAGGAAGTGAGATTTGGTGGTTATTGTTATTTGAGGGAAACGTCTCTTTAGGTTACATACTGTGAGATCAGATAGAAATTCGTAAAGAAAATGTAAATTATGTTTTATTAGGACTTTCTGGAGAGCCAGGATGATATTTTTGAGGAATCAAATGTTAAAGATAATGAGGACTTTGGATTTGATGGATTCAGTATTCATGACTGCAAAGCACTGATCCAGACTAAGGTAAGAATTGTTCTGAAAGTAAGCGCTTCAGAGAACCACAGAGTATATTCTACATGTTCTTCTGTGCTGTAGCCAGCTGTTCCAGCACGTCTCCTAACGTAATTGGATGTGGAGTTGTTTTTTTCTCTTTGAAACCTATCTGATGGCTTTAGAAAAGGTACAATATAATGTACCAAATGCAAAGCAACATAACAGGGGGGACACTGAAATACAAGGTTATTCATTACGTAGGCTGGATTTTAGGCCAAATTACTTAATGGTTGAGAGAGAGCAGCGATATATAAAATGTAGTCAGGATGCTCTGATGACAGAGGAAGATTAGCGTGTCTATAGAAGGATCGGCACATCCATCACTGATGATTGTAACTCACTCCTAAAATATATGGTAAGGGAAAGATTAGAAGCAAAGCTGGTAGAGCAGAAACTGCATTTGAACTTGTATTTCAGATATTTAGAAAGATTCAGATTTGGTTTGTTCACTCAAGGAGAAAATGGGCTACTTAAGGAGGAAGGCAGAATTGATGTTAAAATTACAAGGATTTGAGAACATCACTGTTTTTAGGCTCTGTTACAAAATATACAGATAAATACTTTGTTGTTAGTGTGCTTGTATCTTTGGTCAAACGGGCCTTAATAAGCTCTGTTTGTTTCTTGCTAAAGCAGTGGAAGTTGGAATGAAAATTCCTCATTGCTTTGAAAAAAAATCAGTTGCGTTCTGTTTTTAATAAAGTATTTTGGATGAATATTCTTGACCCAAAGTCCCTTCCTCAGTGAAGAATAAACTTTGAGCAACTGTTGTTGCTGTGGAGATGCGTAGTTTGAGGCATGCTTTCATTGCTCTGGTTTGGTCTATTTACTGCACTGGACAATGAAAATGTATAACCATTCCGGGAACCTTGTGCATAAGATATGTTAGGCTGGAGAATTCAGAAAGAAAACCAGAAGAGACTGTCCAGCTTACTCCTTCATAATTCAGTTCTGCTTTTGTCAATGAGTACATGGGGGTGGGATCACAGTAGCTGACACGTACTTGGAAATGTGTAAAATACAGAGACAGGGTTTAGGCAAAGAAGTGGTTCAAGGTAGACGAAGGAGGAGTAAAAGTAAAAAGAATCATGTTAGATACAAAGGTACAAAGTTAAGGTAAATGGACAGTATTTTTCTGGAGTAGACTCTGAAGGGAAAAAACAAGCTCTGCAGCTTGGTGTCTCAAAGTAAAGCTCATTAGGAAATGTATGTTGGCACTTTTAATTTTAAGTAAGTTAAATTGTATAGTGGGATGTTTTCCATTTATCTTCCCAGTTATGTCCTTTTTTCTTCTTATGATAATTTTATTTTTAAGAAAACTGTATAAAAATTAGATAAAATGTACAAAGTGATTAATTTTTTTTCCATCCTACTGCAAGTTAACTTAGTTTTTCTTTTTCACTCAGCTTTCTGTATCACCGGATTCCGGACATGGTCATCTTTTCACCTGTAACCTCTTTTTGAAAACCACATCACCAAATGGAAACATGCAATACATAACAATCCCAAGGAAGAAGCACATTTTTGCTGCACACAACCTAAAAATGAAAATTTTCAGTAGTGATATATGTTGAATGAAATGCACTTTTTAATCTTTTTTTTTTTTTAACTGACTGCAGTTTACCTTCATTTTGTTACTGGTTTGGTACTATAGACTACATAATGTTCTTTAGGAAAGTGACATATTGCTGTATATGAGGTACCTAAAGCCATGCTTCTAGAAGATATTTATCCTAATTAGTTATGAAGTCAAAGGTGTAATTTTGTCCTGCTAAGTTTTGCTGCAGGGTCATGTCTCTTACAGTAAATCCAGCTGCAGTTGCACCTTAAAGATAGTCTGGTGGACTACTCTCCTGAACTACTGACCTTTCAGGCCTTTAATGCCTCTTTGATCAAAAACCTTCTTTCCCTGCCAAAATCTAAACACACCTCAGGTGTGTTGTAAAGTGTGCCTTGTCACCATCTCTCCTCATATTTGGTCCAGTTTGGATCAGCTGAGATCTGTTACTTTGCCACTGCTGAACGTAATGAGGAGCCTTCTACATCTGGTGGCTTTCACTGCAGTTTAGGAAAATAAAACTGTTTTAACTTCTGACAAAGCCCACTGTGGTGGTAGGGGTAGAGTCAGTGAAATGTTTTGTTCTGGCATTAGTTTCTAACTGAAATAAATCACCTCTCTGAAGCTGATTTTAACAGGACTACTTGGATTCATTCAAGCTACTTGAACACTTATACCGTACATAACTGTGCTTGTTAAGGATTAACAGGGGTGTAGTTCAGGACTTGCACTGCACAATGCTGTAAATAGCTGCCCTCCTAAAATTTTATAGTAACTATTGACTATGTTGCCCTTCTTCCTGCATACTTGAGTGCCAGAGGGGATGCACTTCACTATCATTCATATAATCCATGGTGCTTCCCTGCCAACTGCAACAGCTTCGTTTATTCATTGGTAATAACTTTTATGCAAGTTACTAAACCATTTACTGCTTTAGCCATTCAGAATATGAGAATTTGATATGGCTTTTTATTTTAAAGAGTTTCTAAGCACTGCAACTGATATGTGTTAAAAGCAGGGAAGAAACTTGGATATTCCAAAACTAAATCAGTTAATTATTTAATGATGTGCCTTTTCTGTTCTTACAATTAAGAATATTAAAAAGCACTGTCAGACTCCAACCCTTCATCTAGTAAACTGTTCAGCAGTGAAATTACAGTTATAATAATTTATAACTTCAGCAGTGTTTATGGTACCTCAGTACTATTAGCATAGGATGACTGTGTGTTGGTTAGTCAGTAAATGGGAACAGGCCATTTGGACAAGTGCTCTTTGGAAGTGGCTCAGCAGCTTCCCTGGCCCTGCAGGGGAACGCCACATGGATGCAAGAGCAGGTTAACTTTTTCACTTAACACTGGATTTGAATTAATTTTCAGTTTCCCTTATAAGTCCTTCAGAACATTCAAACATGTATTACATAGATTGAAGTCATACACTCACAAAAAAATGCCAATAAATGATGAAGGGATAGCTGAGGTTGGTAATAAACATTATTGAAATCAATTATAAAACCCCATTTTTATGCTTTTGGACAAGCAGGGCCCTGCAGAGGTGCTCGAGGGGGCAATCTGTAGCATATACAGCACCAGCCCCCAGAGGCCCTCTTCTGGACTTTCCAGTTTGCTTTTGCTAACATCAGATTAATGTATCTAAGAATGTTTTGCACTGTTACCTCAGGAGAAGGGTGAATCCATCATCTTTCCCTCTTAGTAGCAGGTTTTTACAGCCCTGTCCAAGGTACAGATTGGGGAAAAAAAAAAAGGTTTCAGCCCTTTATGATTCAGTGGGGAAAAAACTATTGGGGTTCCAAAGGTGATGGGCTCCACATTTCAGATTGTTCTGAAGGGCCACCTGAGCCCTTACTGCCTCTAACCACAGGCTGCACAACACAACCAAGAGACCTTTCGACTCCTGTCTCCAGTCAGATGAACAAGTTCCATCTCTTCAGAGAGAAAGACTATCAGCTTTAAAACTACAAAGTAATTCAATTCAGCTTCAAGGTTGTGCAGTCCTCCAGCCCTCATCAGAATCTGGAGACAATCTGTGTATTTGGGGGTACTCACAAAGGGAAAGCTGCACTATTAACTGACAAGAGAGCATGCTCAGGCAGACAAACTAAATTTTAGTTGACTGTTTTCAGGCGTATTGCAATAGTAGAAAGTAGCCTTGCCTTCTGTTGTTATCCTGGGAAACGAGGGGTGCCGGAAACCCCTCTGGTGTGTTCTGCACAAATAGTGGCTGTTCATTTCCTTTAGTCATTTCCTGGTTCCTGCCTGCCCCAACAACCGCTGCCTACCCGCTCCGCTGCACTGGGGAGCAGCAGGTGCTCCTTCTGTGAAAAGGGGGCACAGAGGAAATAAAACTTTGTATCTTGGTATGTTTTAAGATACAGATTTAATAACTTCTAATCTTAGGTCTAATCTCAGCTGTGAAATACTGAGTTTTGATGAACTAAACATGTTACTGTACTCTGTGGAAAGCAAATAGACTTCTGACATTTGCTTAGGATTTTGAAAAGGTGAAAACTAAAGCAAGGCAAGAGTTTTAGACAGCAGAGCTAGGCAGAAATGCCTTTCTCTTCCACTGAGATTAGAGGGAAAATATACCCATTTTTAAAAGTTCAAACCAGAAGTGTAATTACTGAAATGTTTCCTTTGTGGAGGGAACACTGTAAATAGTTTTGCAAAAAAAAGAACTACATTGTGAAAGACTGAAAACATTTCAGTGCATATTCTGTTCAAAGCTACAACAGAAGTAAGATTTTAGGGAACTTATTTCAACAATGCTTAAAATTGAACAGAGTAGGAAGGCAAAGTTTTGTGAAGTTTTTTTTTAGAAAAGGCATATTCCTAGGATTTGTAGACTTATATTTAAAAGTCCAAAGAACATGTAGAATTTGATTAACCAAAAAAACCCCAACCAACCAAAAAAAGCATTCTAGACCCTAGCATGACTTCTACGTATACCATAAACCCACCATTGGTTAAACATATGCAGAAGACTTGGAGTAAAATAAAAAAATCTTGTGAAAGCTTAAAAGTTCTTTTCAAAGTGCAGGGTCATTTAAAAGCACTCTGATCTTTTTAATAGTGAAAATCAGTTTTAATAATCCCCCCATTTTTTAATTGGATTTAACTTAAAATCCCATTTTTTTAATGGAAGGACTTTCTGGAGTACTCCTACTCCAGTTAGGTTGGCAGAGGGAATTTGGCTAAAAATGAGCTGCGTTCAAATTAATTGTTAAACCCCCAAACTCCACTGTAGATCTGAGTTTAACTTGCCAGATCCACTCTGGAGGATTCAAAGAAAACAAAACCAACCCATGCAGCCAGCAGATGCAAGAGGCTCCCTTCAGTCGCATCTGGCAGAAGTTCTCCCTTCTACCGAAATAGGGGTGAGAGTCCCCAAAACTGCCATCCCACCACACAGCCTGGGTGCCAGCGCAGAGCCAGCCTGGCCCAGCGCTCTGCTGGGAGAGAGAGGTCCTAATGAGGGAGAAATGTATGGAAGTTGCAACACTTTTCTTTTTCAGTCAAGGCAAGATTCCTGTGAATTCTGGGCAAATACCTATATGCCAAAAATCTTCCAGGCTCCCTGAACCTCTGCTTTAATAATACATACTGTACAGACAGATTTCTGCATCTTAATAGCTTAACTCTTCACTTCTTATATTGGTTTTTAATAGCTCAAAATCAGTTTTGCAACTAATTATAACTCATCTTCCTGACAGAACTAGTGTTCTTTTCTTTTGTACATTTTCTTTTGTATATTTTACTCTTGCCTGAGCTGGGAAGTTACATCTTTTTAAGTCTCAGTTCCAGTATACGGGATGCTGAGCTAGACAGCACTCTGGGTAGTACCTGCACCTCCCCACGTTTTAAGCCAGCACTGCACTGAGCTGTGCTGCTCAGCGTACTTCAAGTTCCGATCTTTCAGTGTGACAAAAATTGATGAAAGTATATGAAAACCTACACCACCTTTAAAAGGTCTCAACATGACCTGAAATTAATACTTCAAAAGTATTTTTTTAAAAGACTAAACTGCAGCATACCTTCACAGGGCAGTATTTTCTCTTGCCAAACTTCAGGACCCATCAGTACAAGAGGAGGCCTGGGTCACAGTATCGGTGCTGTCCCGCTCAGCGGCGCAGTCGCAGGGCTAACGTCACGATGGGAACCACCTCACAGCCAAAACCAGAGTTCTGCAAAAAAGTTATTTCTAGATCTGTGCTTTTTACGCTGTGGTCAGCAGGTTCCAAGACAAAAGGCAGGAGGAATTCCTGGTCTGTAAGTAGCAGCCAGTGCTGTCTCATTAATAAAATGAAGTTCATCGCAGGAGTCAGGATCTCATTTTAGAAGTTCCCAGCAGGAAGAGGACGGAAACCTTTAAACCTGAAGTCGCTGGTGTAGTTTGTATCAGCACAGACTAGCAAACAACCTTCCACTAGCACAGAGTGGCAGTATTTTTGCCCCAGACTGACAAGTATACAAGTCTGACCTGTCAATGGTATGTGCATCAAGGACACTTGTCCCTGACGCTTGCTTCCAAGCATGGCAACCCCTGAAGCAACACTAAGAGCTGCGTGGGCCGGGGAGGCTACATAGGGCAGCTGGGACAAAAACCAGAGGACAGCTCAGTGCTAACACACACATCACCTATTCACAACAGGAATCCCCCACACCACTGGCCGGAAAAAACTGCTCTGTGGGCCATGCCATGTTCTGTGGGGACGGGACGCACAAAGGGGATGCCGTGTTATAGAAAAAGTCAAAACTTAGAGCTAACAGCTTAAACATTAATAATAGCTAGAGCAGACAAAGCTAGCAGCTTAAATATTAATAGCTGAAGTAGACCCAAGCCTACAGATCGTGGTGCGTGAACTGTAACAACCATGTTACAACACAGCTAACTACAGCATCGGCTGAAACCAACCTAGGAGGATGTGATATTGTATAAGACAACGACCACTTAGTGACCGCTTAGTGACAAAACAGCAAACAAATAAAACCAATAAAAAGCAAGACCCCAGACCTTAATACTATTTTTGGTCCAAAGTACCACATGAGGGGTAGGGAACTTAGACTGTAAGGGTGTAATGGCCCAGGGATTTCTTTGCTGGTGGTCTCTCTTTGGAGGCACCCAGCTCAAGCTGTAGCACTATTAATAAAAAGTACTTTCATAAACAAAACCCATCTTTCAGATTATGTGGAAATCTAGAGTTGAACCCTGCTACGGCAGCTGGTGCACGTAATTTCCATAACAGCAAAGCTGTTAAGGCATTTAGTATTTCTGGGGAGAAGGTAAGGGGAAAAGGAAAAGAAAAAAAGAGGGTAAAAAAGCAACCACCTAAGGAAAATGTTACAACTTTGTGAGTAAAAGACTAAATGAAGGGTGGCAAGGTACCATGTTTGTTTGTTTTGCTTTCAAAACAGTCAAATACTGAAGGCTTCAAAATATAAATGGTTAAACTGCAAAACTGTGGCTTTATTTCCAAACATACAATAAATAGGTCCACCACAACTAGCCTCTAACTTCATTTTACATGGAAGGATTTTAAAATTAGTTTGTGCATATTTAAAAATTAAACTTCCCTTTGCACATAATTCCATACATAACTGAACTGCATTACATACCAGCTTACGGTCTTGGCACTGTGATGCAAGCAACCAATTAGAAACAGAGCTTTGTAGCAAGCACTCGAGCAAAAATTGCATTTTTGAATTGTTGATAAAATATCTACCAACAATTTAGTATTTTTCTGAAGTATACAAAAAACTTTAGCATGTAAACGCTGAAAAGCAAGTTGTCTACTCTTACGTTCCTGTAGGGGCTGCAAGGTAAGTGGATTTATTAAGTGTTCACTATTTGCTACATGATACAATTTTCATACCAAAATATCTTTACTGCATAGTAACATTCCATATTTTCAAATGCAAAAAGAAATCAGATGCAGGCTTTTTATTTTATCCCTCATCACTGAATTTAAAGACATTTTTAACCACAACTCTGCTTCATCACAGTGCAGAAGGCCCTTAATATTTCAATGATTTATTCAGTCATATCTTTAATACAAAAGTAGAGGCTGAGGAAAAGCCAGAGTAGTCTATACACAATGCACAATCTGTGTACATTCTGAAGCTGTACCTCTTCAAGAACTATTTATACACTCTTCAAACAAATCCCTTTATCCAGCAATTCAAAATACTTTAGATCAGAAGTTTTATATTAGAATCAATACATTATATGCATATAAATACATTTATACCCTTCGGTTGCTAAACAACCCAGATGGCTGCGAGGATGTGACCTGAACTGGTTCTCCATTGGTTTGGGATACCAAATTGTATCGGCAGCTAACTGTTAACCAAAATAGTCACAGTAAAAAAAAAAAAAAAAAGAAAAAAAAAAAGAGATCTTTGCACAAGGTAGGTGTGCCACAGCATCAGTTAAGACTAGAAATATTAGGTGACACCCTGGCCCCTGCAATAGGGCCAAGATTTCAACATTTGTGAGATGCAACACACAGGCAATGTTTTTTTCCTCTGCCGATGTCCCGTTCATGAAAAGTCTCAGCAGAACAAAAAAAAAAAAAAACCCAAAAAAACAACAAACCAAAGCAAAGCTTTTACAACTGCAAATTTTCTTACAAGACAGGTGCTGCAGCTTTCAAGAACAAAGTAAAAGTTTTATAATTAAAAAGTAAAAAACACAACCCAAAAACTAATGTGCAAGTGTGTAGTTCAGAAGACAATAGCAAGGATCAATACAGACCTCAGTTCAAGCTGAAACACAGTATCCAAACTGTCTCACGGAAAAATAGCTCTCACTGCAAATCTCATCTTCAGTTAACGAGTGCGCTTATATATACTTATATACACACCTGCCATACGCACGCACCCCTCCTTCCCCAGCACAATCTGCGGCAGCAGCAGCGACCACCACGAAGCTTCCAAAGCCCCCGCAGGCCCCAGCTCAGGTGCTGCAGCTGAGCGGTCAGACAGACCCCGAGCCCTCGGGGCAGAGCTGCACCATGGCGCTCCGTCAGCAGCACTGAGGCACCACAGAGCAGTGAGTATTTCAGGAGTATTCAAAGCAGTAAGCACTGGTGTAGTAAGAAGTGTTCTCAACTTTGTTTCTTAAAGGATACAGAAATGTTGACTCTCTTGAGTATCCTCCAAAGGTTCTAGAAGTTTTAAGTTTGAAGCGTTTCTTTCCACAATGCCAGGTATACAAATGTGTATCTTTTTAAATAATATTGCACATAAAAATCATCTTAAACTTTGTAGTGAAAGCAGGGTTGAGGGACAGTGTTTTCCAAAACAGATTAAAAAGCTACCTGTACATAGTAAGTTTTAATTTAAAGAACGCCAAGATTACTCAAAATCTAAGCACGTAATACTGACAGAAAAATGTTAAATTGCACAATCTACATATAAATTACATTTGTAAATACTTAAAAGTTTTTAAACATTGAATACCCTTGATTTCACAAATCAGCTAGGTCACTGTCAAAGGATCAGCTTAATGAGTTAGAAGTACTTTCCCCCAGAAAAAAATAGAAACAAAAAGATCTGCAGTCTTAGACGAAGCACTGGAAAGAGTTAAAGCATTTCAGCTCAGAGGTAGTGCTAAACACATCCAACTAGAAGTCCATTATATTTGAACTATGATGAAGTAACGTAGTAAAATGTAGAAAGACTATAAAATTTACAAAAATAAATAGTTCTGAATGCTTTAGAAAATGCAAGAGACTTCGTTGATAAGTGTCTTAATCTGCTTTTCTGATCAAAAGAAAGCAAAGTGTGTCTCATTTTTAAAATATACCCATCTCTAGTAATGTGTCTGCAATCCACGCAATCCAACTACGCAACTTGACGTATGCCAACCTGGCATAGACTCTGATATTAAAAATAAAGTGGAGGCTTTGTAAAAGATCATCTTATATGAAATTTGTTTTGCATGTAAATTCTTCTGACAAATTAAAAATTGCACATAAAAAAGTTTATTGAAAGAGGCATGAGGGGTGATAAGGGTATGTGCCTATTGTTCCACATACACCCTGGAAGGAAAAAGATGATTGCACAGTTCTGATAAATAAATATTTCTTTTTTTAAAAAAAATCTGCCACTTTTTTGGTTTATAGGTTTTGGAATTATTTAGAAAATCCCACTACTGACAAATTATTTTTAGTTTGTGTTTTAAAGAATTCTTTACAACTTTTCCAGTGGCTTTTATCCTGAAACCAAATGGAAGTGGCAGTTAAAAAGTATCTTTGGGTAAAACAAGTATCAGGATCCAACGAGAATTTCCATGATGTGGTCCAACTCACTCAGATCTGTTCTACATATCTGAATGTTGCTCGCTGAAGAAGAATTACAAGATGGAAAGGTCTTCAACGGTTCTTCTGTAGCAAGAGATGGTGGTCTGGGCGGCATTAGCGGAGGGCAACAAAAGTCCGAATCGTACATTGACGTGTCGATATCTTCAAAAATGTCATCTATTGCCAAATCCTTCAAGTAACTAGTTGAATTTGAAATCTCAAAGGAACCGAACACACATTCAGCTCCCTTCAAATCCTGTCTATCATCTTCTAGTTTTAGACCGGTATTTTCTGGAAACTTTGGCTGGTCATCTCCAGTTGGAACCAGACAAGTAGGTGGGCTTATATCTTCTACAAAGTCTAAATCCTTCAGAATAGATGAAATAGCAGATGACATATCATCATCTGAAACTATCAGCAGGCTATTTTCAATTGGGTCTTCTACAGACCGCAAGTCGCAACAGTTAGACTCTTGCTGACTAATACCTGAAGGCAACTGAAGAGAAATCCCAGATGACTCCATCCCTGTGTAGCTGTGAGAACTAGGAGTAATGCCAGGGCAGACATTAATTGGCTGCTGATTACTCTCTTGTCTCATTTCCTCTTGGATTTGCCGAACTGTGTTGGCTATGAGGACAGAGCGGTGCAAGTTCGGTTCCACCAGCATTTTGTATGTCTGTAACTTGGTGAGGCACATATTGAGCACCAACTGCCTCTTAAGCGGATATGGCAGATTTCGACTGGAATCAAAGGCACTCGAGAGACCAGCCATGTTCTCCTCATAGTCACTCAGCTTGCGTTTTAGACCTCTCCCCAACATGAACCTGAAAGAGAGAAATGATGAATTAACCTCGGGCAAGGCTATCACTTCTGCTGCAAGATCTCAACAGACACTTTTGAAAAGCCTGTAGCATGCAGGCTTTGGTCAACTTAAACTCTAGTGCCATAGAACACTGAAAGATAGAATAAAATCCTACACAGGATACTACTTTTCATTGAGAGGATGCACTTTCCAGCTCTATTGTTTCACAACATTTTTAAACAGAAAACATTAAATAAATGTAGTAACTGTTTTTTTAAAATGCCTATATACTTCTAAGTTTTGAAGGTTTGCTTTCAACTCTTAGAATATTAATTTAATTATTTTAAATCTTTAATAGGTGAGCTTTTTAGCCTCTTATCCATTTAAATTATATAGCATACAATAATTTATTGAGAAATATGAATGTCCACAAGAAATAGATGCTTATACTAAGGATTATAATAGCTATACAGGATATTCCAACATTTTCATTTTAACATTTATTCCTAGGTACAGTAGGTAATATTTTAAAGCTAGTTTCAACACCCATTTTTATTTCATTAAGGTATTCTTAATGCCTTGCCCAGTCTCTCTGAGAACTCTCTACAGAACTAGTATCTCTCCCTCTTTTTTGGTGACTTACAAGTTGGTTTACTACAGTTGAACCACCCAGCAAGACCAACAACAGGGCCTCCCATGGGACCCTTAAATCCATGCCATAGCTTAGTAGTTTAGCTAAATGGTGGGAGGAAATTTGGCCAGGTCACAGAGCTCACAAAATGATGATCGGTATTCATGGCTGCTGGTCCACAACCTGCTACAGACTTAACACTAAGGACATCCAGCAGGAGGCTATCAAATGGCATTTTAAGAGTGACCAGTTTCAGTAAATAGCTGAAAGAAAAGAAACAGAATTTAGTTGCTTTCAGTCTGCTTTGTGTGCTTCTCCATTGAAATATGGTAGGTCTAGAACACTGTGGTACAAAGAACAGTATGCACGCACACCTAAACTACACATGATCCAAACAAATAGATGCTTGGATACTTTGCAATTACCATTCAAAATATAAAGTGTTTTATTAGGGACAACAAGCACTATGTAATCACTTGTATAAGCACAGAAAAGAATATACCATGCACAGGAAACACTGGTAAAATCTTGATTACACACATCTTGATGTGTCCATGGAATACAGACACCTCACTCCCAAACAATTAAAAAAAAAAAAAGTAAGCAATCATAAATTAGACACCCAGTGGCAGATAAAGGGCAGATCCTTCACACACAATGATCCAGGCCCTGCATGCTGCAGAGGGCCTCCCAACTTCCTTTTCATGTGAGCACTAGATACTGCCAGCAATAGCTCAGCTGATTGCCGCAGCTGCCAGCTGCTAGCCTGTTGCTAGACTTTTGGGGACAAGGAGAAGGCAGCAGGATAAAGCCTCTTTTACTTTTGGGATTTCTCCAGATTTGCAGGAAGCACTGCAGGGCTCCATGACTACATTCATCTGCCTAGACAAGACTGTCGGAGAATTCAGCTCCTCTGGAGGAACAGAAAGTAAGCAAGCAGTGCATACTTCTCAGTAAGACACATGAGAAAAAACAGACAGTTGCTATAGAGTTCAGGTTTAAGGCTTCTTGATCATACCCACTTTTTTTTTTTTAGGGACATACCTGGATGAAATTAAGTTTGTCATAAGAATGCATTTTTACGTAACAGGTAGTAGTTTGGCCTATAGTTCAGTTTACTAACACGTTCACTGTTAAGACAACAACAAAAAACTTTAATTACTTGTAATTTTACCAGTGCTGCTATTTTTTAAACTTTGGAAGTCTCTTTTACTCCAAAGTTTTCTGCTAAACTGCCACAGCACCAGCTGAATCTCTGTAAGACATAAGGTGTCTGGATGTGGTGTGCCTGTTCACCTAGGTGATCATCCCACACTTACCAGGTATCACTCCCCTGTTCCAGCATCCCATTTAGAGCAAATAGAACCAGATAATACTGAGCACTCAATTACAAACAAAGTCAGAAGAAATCTGGATACAAAGTTCAGGTACCAAATGTAATAATAGAAACTATTTTGGGGGGCTGTGTGTGTGTGAGGCATCCTCAGTCAAACTATCAACAACACTGCCAGCAACTGGTAATTTTAAACACAATCTATGGAAAATCAATGGTTATACAGGACTTTACAGTAAAACTATTGCTAAATATACCAACTCATAACATACCATAAAGACAATTACTGTCTACAAACCATAGGAAACTCACAATAAAATTATTAACTCTCCATTTTAAGTAGCATTTAAGTAGCATTTAAACCTAAGGCATTAACCCGTACCATTACTATAAAGAACAAAAATATACATCAAAATAGTTATTATTCACTAAGGACCACCCTTCCCATACACTGCACACTAGTTTGGGTTTTTTTTCTTTTTCTTCTCTCTGCTAATTAAAGCAGACCAAAACACAGTCAAAAAGGAACAAAATTAAGACTGTAGACGGAACAGTAATTCTACCATTTTATACATTCAGAATGCTTGGTTTTGACAATTTGCTGGTTTTAATGTATTTTAAAATATATGTTTAGACTTTGTTAGACACAGGAAATACTAGACTTATCTATTTGAATTATATAAATAATTTAAATTTCTGACACCTCAAAAACATGCTAGTATTTAAATTCTGTAAGCAAGCTTAAAGAGCAAACTATCATATGTGAGGATATATAATTTCACAAGATCTTAAAACGAAGCATTTAACTTTTAAATTCATATAGTCTAAGCAGACTAAATATTTCATGCTCATATATGCAGACACCCTCCTTTTCATTCTCAAATTTCCTTCATAAAATTTGTCCCAGAGCATTCTCAAAACACGTAACAAAGCTTGAGCATGACAGCACTCCGAACCATAAAAATGAAGTGCAAGAAACATTATTTGCTCCAACTTCAAATGTTTCTACTTCACAGACTCTCTAGATGTCAAAGATTTTTCTTTTTAAAAACACACAAACATAGTCCTAACTTATGTTTTAGAAATTTTGCCTGTTTAGTGTGATTTTTGCCTAATTGCAAGGATCCCTAAGTCTCCCTCCAGGAGCTAAATGACTTCAGAGGTTACATAAAAATTTGAAAAGGATAATGAAAACCAGAGTACCACTGGTACAGTGGATTTAAAAATGACTAGTGTCATGGTTGCTACAGGAGACATTAAATTTCAGTTCTTGTCAAACACACTCAGCTGCTGACCTACAAAAGATACAAAGCCCCTTTGTTACTAGCTAATCTACATTTTATCAGGCCTTTTGCTTTACTTGCTAGCACAAGAATTTCTGACAGGGTCATATCCTTAACAAACTACTCCATAGTTTCTAAGTAACTCGTCCTTTTGTAGCACTGCGTATTAATGCAGACATCCCAGAACTAAAATTCACACCAGTCCAATGCTCTCTTTTGACAGTATTACTTTGCGATATAAGATGTTGATCCCATTGTTTAATTATGCAGTGCTCCCCCCACTTCAATTTTTGGTACTAAGGAAAACAAACAATAGTCCACAAACAAAAGTCCACAAACTAAATCACGCCCAGACACTCCCGTATTACGGAGTGACCGCCACACAGTTGTCAGCCCTTTCCATCAGCTGAGAGCACGGCACAGCCCGTTCGAAGAAGCACAAGTTGGGCATATTAAAACACAGAGAGTGTCTAGAGACTGCACTCCCCTTACTCCAGCCTAGTTCCAGGAACCTACTCAGATCTCAAAAAAATGGATCAAGTAACAGGATTTTGGAATGTGCCAATCTGATAACTCTGTAATTTGTAAGTAAATAAACTGAACAAAAATTAAAGTTCATGCCAACTTCAATTGAGGCCTGTACATAGTTGTTCAATAAGAGAAAAGCTGTAAGTCACCCTTCTCTTGAACTAAGAAAAAGTTCAACAACCAAATTTTTTTGAGTTCAGATGCTCTATTTTAGAATCTTTTGTCATGAAAAAAACCAAGAACAATGAGCAACACCACGTCTCAATAATTTTTTTCTGGCATTTTCTCATCATCTCTCATTATAGTCATGCAAACTGAGACACAAGCTATTTATGGCAGAATGTTTTTTTTAATTAGAATTATTCTGCAGATAAAGGGAAGCAAAGTGAACTCAATGTTTTGCCGTGCCAAACTCTCCATTCATGTCACTGAACTACAAAGGAGTCTGTACGTAGAAATTCTGTCCCTGACTGCTTGTTCCTCAGTTTCTTCCAGCTCCATGGAGGACATTTCATAGAAACTCCTCCCTGCTAACATGGGAAGAAGCATCCATGAACTGTAATCCTACACCATACCAGGGTTTGAAAAAACTTGGAGGGAAGAGGCACGTCCCTGGTTGGCAAATCCACACAGAATACTAAACAAACAGGCCTGGTCAGAGAGTGCAGCTACTCAGAAGAAACATTCCAGGCTACCAAGAAAAATTCACATTGCGATGTGTTGTGGACAATACAGGACTCGTGCCACCATTTCAGAAGAAAAACACAGCTCCATCTGTCACAGGGTCTGATAGTGCAGTGCAGCTGCCACTGACACATGGTTAGGATGTACAGCTGGAAACAGTCACAAAGAAAAATGCAGCATGTGAAAACCCTCAATTACTTCTATCTGGGCAAAGTACTTCTTAATTTCCTCTTCCTCACCTTCCAAAAAAGGTTTCAAGAGCAAGTTAAACAGTGTTTAGAACTCAGAACTGCACAGAGCTTTAATTTTCAGCAGAGAAAAACTTCAAAAAACACGAGTATATAAAACACGACTGCCACAGTTAGTATTGTCTGAACAAGAACTTCTCATGCACAAAACAAGCACTATAGTCAACTACAGAAGAGTTATTTACCATTAAAGAATATGTTTAAATAGCAAGACCACCAATAAAGTACTTGGCCTGCACTATGCAGATCAAAATAATTTCATTGACAGTGGTCCCTTCTGGCTTTTCTTTTTAAATTCATACTTGCTTTATCCTTTTCCTACAGGCATAGTGTTGCATTTTTCAGCCTAAGACTGTCCCAAAGTGAAAAGTTACTTTTTCTCATAGGGCAGAAATATCAGATTTGAATAGGTATAAGCACCTCATGAGTGAAAGCTGCCTGTCTAGTTTTCAGTAATGCAACTTAAGTATTAAAATAAAAATTAGGGACTCCTTGCTATTGTAATTTGGGTAATTCCCTTTCAAAGTCTCCTTTGGCTCATAACTGTAGGAAGCACGTAACAGTAAAAACAGACAGCAGTCTCTTTGGACCGTAAACTTGTGTTAGTGATGGACTGAAGCCGATTGATAACCTGATTTCCTCTCTCCTCTCTTCCATGGACACACATCTCACAAGCACACATCTATCTGCAGAAAGTGTGAAGGAAGACAAACACTCTTACAGTTATGGTTATTTCCCAGAATTATTTGATGTATGCCTCATACTATTTTTAATGATAATTCTTCCCCTATCTGACATATGTTTTAGTTTAGACCACACAACTTCATTAGTAGTTTTAATTAAGTGGTGGACTGGCTCTTGACTAGTATTCCATGTATAAGAAGCTGCACAAGAAAAAGGTAAGGCTGAAGGTACAGTTAACAGACATGGTGCAAATCCTTTCTCCCATCTGGACTTAACACTGATCACTTAAACATGATTTACGTAACACAGTAAGCTGTCAGACTACACAGAACAGCGTATCTGATCTGGTGTCCTCAGCAAGTGTTGGAGATCCCCATAACATCACATCTTGGCTGTTAGCAAAAATTAAGAGGAAGCGAGGGAAGGAGGATTAAACACCTTAGAAAACACCAAAGTAAAAAGTAATTTGGACCTGAAGACACTTTAAAATAAACAAAAATGTATTTAAGTCCATTGCCTCCCCACCCCCGTCCCAGTTTAGCCAAGATGAGTAACTGCTGGGGAAGGCACAAGTGGCTAAAAGTGTGCATACAGGGAGGAGCACAGTCCTACCAGCTTACTCCCATACCTAAACTCCTATGTAACAACTTCTTTACAGGAGTTAGAAATGACCAAAAAATAGCTGCTCAAAGAAGGCGGAATTAATGTCAACATTTTGGTTACCAAATCCTGACCTATAATACACCTAAGTCTGTTACTACTAAAGCAATTGGAACACAGAACCAAGATATGCTACTGTTCAGACTGGGGAAAAAAAAAAAAAAAAAAAATATCAAACACCACCCACCCCCACAAACCAAACCCCAAAACCACACAGAAAAAAACCCCTCACCTATGGATGTACCTAACATCCTTTCCTGCATTTTGAAAATAAGAGTAGGCTGAATAGTATTCATTAAGTACAGGAAAGGAATGAGAGGAAGACTTAGTCTAGCACAGAATTAGTCTGGAATTCATAACGTTCCCACTGTCACTTCACTATTTCT
The DNA here is from genome assembly GCF_031877795.1 of Strix aluco. Classification (NCBI taxonomy): domain Eukaryota; kingdom Metazoa; phylum Chordata; class Aves; order Strigiformes; family Strigidae; genus Strix; species Strix aluco. The sequence goes on along the minus strand of NC_133934.1, from coordinate 125,564,423 downwards.
GGAAGTAGAGAATAAATATGTATCATACACTAGTATTTTAGGAGCTGAAATGGTGTTTACAAAGCACTTGGAAGTTTCACCTTGATTTAAAAGTTAGTTCTAACTCCCCACACAAAACCTGTTTATGTTATGTCTAACGGGATCTGAAAAAATTCCTGCTCTTAAAAGGACATTTTCCTAAGATCCTTACTCCCATTTTACTTCATAAAGCACTGGTAAGAGCTTTGCTTTACAAACTACCACAGCTAAGAGCATTTTACTCTGGAGAAGAAACATCTCTGTTAGGATGTGTACCTTACACAAGCTAAAACAAGTGGATCTGGGCTGTTTACAACAGTAAATGAACCATATTCTCAGCACCTGACATCTATCACCAGAGGCTAATACAGAAAGCTGCTGAGGCAGTACCAGTCTTAGACAGAGAAAAACTTCCATCCTTAAAAGAAAACAAACTAAACCACTATCACTCTTCTCCTTCCTCTCCCCCTCTACACTTGTGTATTTCGTTCCACATATATAAATAAAGCTCACAGGTGTGTATTTTTAATGAGAGTGTGTTTATCAGATTTTATTTTTTTTTTTTAGCAGAAGGGCCCAGAATCATTTAAACTAAGGATCAATAGTAGTTAGCAAAAGCTAACACATGGTCAAGAGTTACTAAATCTAGAAACTCCCATAGTAAAACTAAACTGTAATTAAATGAGAACATAAAGGAATCCAAACAAGAACCAAACCACCACTGTTCCACCAAAGTAACTCACTGGAGAAACAAATGATCATTAGAACTGCAGACGTGATGACATACCTCTTCACAGCTTGTTCTTATCAACTGAACAGTTCTCAATCCGTTTTCTTTACAGTATCTATTTACTTCAAATACAGAGATACTGGATGTATTCACCTACATAACACTGACATGTACTTTAGGGTTACAGTGATCTAAATAAAGATCCATTAACAACAAAAGTCATAGCTTATTAACTATATCAAATCAGCATGCCCATACTTCAACAGAAAAAACAGACCATTAACAGTAAAAGCAGCCAAGAAAAAGTTGTCTTTTCCTAATAGAGGATCATGCCTTTACTCTAGCTCTCTGCATGGGATATTTAGGTAAGTAATTTTCAATTACAAAGTCAGAAATCACTTTAAATCTTCTCTAGCAAAGTAGCACACAATAACTTTTCTTCAGTATCTGAAGTGCCTTCTCCTCACAAGACAAGACTGTAACACAATTTCAGCAGCTGAACAGTGCACCTCACTTATAAGATCGAGGCCTTAGTTAACAAATTTCCAAGAAATGTGAGTTATGGCAATATTAAATTCTTTGTTACATTATAACACTTCCTCATTATAAAGGAAAAAATCAAAAAGTAATGACAATTCAGAATATTCAGAGATCTTATACTATTCAGTAAGCCTAAATCACTTCACTTTATATAGCCCATTTTTAAAAATAATTTTTCAGTTTACCATTCTAACCCACAAAAGTAACACCTACAGCTGATTATCAGAACATGCGCTATGCGCATAAGATATGATTTCATAAAAACATACAAGTAGTTACCCTTAGAAAACAGAAAGGAGTCCAGGCAGGAAGATTCCAGATTTTGCATAAAGTGTGGTCATCCAAGAGTCTTGAGCTATTCAAGAGGCCAAGCCATCCACCGAGGTAGGATGATGTGACTTAAGGAGAAAAACAAAACAAACAACAGAGGATTTCATTACTATGTGGGGTTTTCTTTAAACAGAAGCATTAAGCACACAATTCAATGTAACGTCAAGTGATTTGCACTAAATCCTACTAAAACAGTTAAACTGAGTAAGAAAAACTGAAGTTCGGAGTACACTGAAGTAAGAGGACCTACTAGTTTCACCTATGAATGCATAAACCATGGAAGTGATCTTTCATAAATGAATACTACAGAATAGAACGTTGATCCTCTAAGTGTTAGGCTTTAGGATAAGAACTTGCATTGATACTTCTCCAGGTTACTGAACACTGATTTACAGTTGTAATCATCTCCCAAATCACATACCAGGAGAAACAATACCATGAACTGTAAAGAAGTACATTTCAGAATCATCCCCTGCAAAAGGAGTTAGATTTTTATTAAATTCCCCAGCTTTCCTCATTTTCAGCATACACAAAACCAGTATGAAGAGATAGCTGGCAGGATGTCCTGTGACTGCATATAATATTCAGTGTGGCACCATTTTTATCAAAACCCTGATAAAGCAACATCTGCAATTTGGCAAGAGACCACATGGATTAAATTGTGGATTAGATCAAGGCACAGGAAACTCTGGGAAATATGGAAAGGCTGAAGTGACAGTAAACTATGGACTAGGCTAGGAGACGTGGAGGGAACTGCATGATCTCAACTCCACCTGAAGAATCAAAGTTTTTTAATTCCAAGAGTTAAAGCTCTTATACAGGCTAACAGCCTACCATCTGGATTGTATTTAACATGTTTGTGTACAATATACATACACACAGAGACACCTGCCTGACTACTACACCAAACCAACTACTTCACAAATTTAGCGCAAGAGCAAGGATCAGTACTTATCCAGATAAATACAGTCCTTCACGATCAAGGATCAAGAGTTCATGTACTATTTTACAAATCTTAAAATATTACATAGTGAAAGGCAGTCTTACATGTAGACAGACGGACAAGTAAATGAATAGAGTTCATCTTACATAGCAACTCATAGCCTGATGCTAGCAAAGGGCTCCTCCTTTTACAGAATCTTGGAACTGTAAAGATGCAGTAAAACAGCAGTAAAAGGCCTGTCACCTAAGAACGACAAATCTAACCCACAGCAATAAACACATTAGTATCTCCCTCCTCCTCTAGAAGCTGACTTCTTTCCAATCATAAGGAGATCCATGCTACTTGTGAATAAATAAAAAGCAAGCAAACAGACAAATGAAGATTCATAACCTATTTGCTTTGAAACACCAGGACTTCAGAAAATCACTGTTGAGGTTTATTATAGTGTACATGTTAGGTCACAGGGGGAGGTGTACATTAATTGCATTTTCTATACAATGAATATAAAAGAATATTTTAGAATGTGACATCTTTTTAGCGTTAAAGAATCCTAAAAAAGCTAACAAGTGTACTGAAACGTTAAGAAGTTTGACTTGAGCATCTTAGCTAAAAAAAAAAAATCTACAAGGCATTCGATAAAAAATTAATACTGTTAATCGTGTTTCAGAAGTCCAACCTTTTGCTGTAAGAAGCTGAAGTCCAAGAAGTTATCAAATTTAATTCCTGTGTTATGTACTTTAAAGGATTCCTGCAAAATTAACTGTTGAGGTTATGATTTTTCCCCTATATGATTTCATACTGGGACGAATGTCAGTAAGAAGTACAGAGGTAAGGTTACTAGGTTTAGTTTTTACAGTCTGTGAAAAAAAAAAAAAACTACAGAAGACACAGTAGCTGTAAATCACTATGAATTACATGTCCAGATTATTTTTTCTTTAATTTTCTTTCACTGTCTTCCCTCGCAGTTTCCTAGTACCTGTTTACAGGCCACTTTAGAAATTTTAAATTAGAGCATTCATTTCGGTGTTAATGGTATTTTCCATACTGCAGTTAACTGCCTGAACTAAAGAATCTTATCTGAAGCAAAAACGAAGTAGAGAACTACTGTACAGGGCTCCTACCTACGTTTTTGGAAATGAACTGTTCCAACATAGTTTGAAAGATTCCAGGCCTATCTAGGGCAGAAATTATTAACTGCATCGATTAGATGAATTTACAATACGCACAGAAGAGACCAGGCTCATGCTTCTCCAGCCTTACCCACCTACTTGTGGTTCAGACTAACACACACGTTTATTGAGGAAAACAAAACCTGCTATTAAAAATGTAACTGCAGCAAATACCCAAGCCGTAACTCTCAAGAGGCTGCGATCACGAGTGGCAGAATTAAAAAGCTGCGATTCAGTGAAAGCCTCTTTCCTGCCACCCTCCCTGCAGCCACTCCTGCGAGCGCACAAGTACTAATAAAGCCCAAGGGAGCCTGCCACCATTTGGCCTTTGTGGAAGGAGACTAGTTGGTACTTCCTGCAGGCGGCCGCCCGCGCCTCCCCCCGCAGCAGTGGGCAGCAGTAACCAGAGACAACCTTGGGCTTCCCGAGCTGCGAAAAGTTACACTCCTCCCCCTTCCTCCTCCCCAGCTTACCAGAGACCCCGGCCAAGCTAATTATAACTGCGCTAACAACTTCCACCGCAGTCCCCGTTCCTGACGCCCTGCTCGCCGGCCTCCCCAGCCCCGGCCGCGCTCCCCGCCCCTCCCCGCACCCCCGGACCCAGCCGTAACTCCTCAGGGCCCGCCGTGCCCCCACTCCCCGCTACCGCCACCCCCCCCACCTGTCTCCACCACCCCGCCGGGCCCCGGCCCTCCCCTCGCCCGGCCGCCGTGCCCTGCCCCCACCCCCCCCGGCGGGGCCCCCGGCCCCCTCACGGGGCTTCCGACCGCCCCCGCCCCTGCCGGCCGCCCCTGCCTAACCGTCTCCCCGCGGCCGCCGCTGCCCTCCCTCTCCCCGTGCCGTGTCATCTCCCTGCCCCCAGGCTCGCCAGCCCCACGCCCGCGGAAGGTGGGGGCTGCCCTCCCACCCCCCGCGTCCCCCCGCCACAGCCGCCACCCGGCCCGACCCGACCCTGCCCGTCGCCCCACCTGGGAGCGGAGGGGTCCCCCCGTTCCTTCGCAGCCTGCCGTGCCCTCCCTAGCCAGCCGGCCGGGCTCCCTTCGGCGGGGCTGGGACTCCGACCGGGAGGAGGCGGAGGCGAGCGCCACCCCCGCCGGGCCCCGGCAGCCTCCGCTCCGCCCTTCCCTCCGCCCGCAGCGCCCACAGCAGCGGCGGGAGGGGGGGGGGGAGGGGGAGGGCGCTGCGTGCACCGCACCCGCCAGCTGGCCGCGTCCCCATTGGCCAGACGCCCTTTCAACCTGCCCAGCAACCATTTTCTCACTGGCCGGCGAGCCTGAGGGGGGGGCTTGGTCTCCGCCTTGCCCCGCGGCACTGCCCAATGAGAAAGCCAGGAGAGCTACGGTGGGCGGTGCCTCGCGCCGGCTTCGCCCAATCGGCAGACGGGCGCCGCCGAGTCCCCCCGGCGCGGCGTTCCGGGAGGCGGCCCCGCCCGCACGGCGCGGGTGCCGCTGACGACGGCGTCGGAGGGGGGGGGGGTGGGTGGGGGGGGCGGGAGCGCGCGGGCAGGCAGGCACGGGGCGGCACGCGGCACGGCCGCACGCGCCGCCGCCCGCGGGCCCGGCGGGGAACGGCTCGGCCCCGCCCCAGGCCCCGGGACCGGCGCGGGGGGGGGCCCGCGGCGGCGTTCCCCGGCCCGAGCAGGCGCTGCTGCCGCGTGTTGGGGCTTGAAACCGCCCGCGGAGGCACCCGGCAGCCCTGACCCCAGCCCGGCCCCCTCCTTTTTTTTTTTTTTTTGGTTTAAACTCGCCATCAGTTTCTGACCGAAATTGCCAAATTTAAGTACGAGGAATCGCAAGGGCCGCCATAAAGCGTTCCTACAACTCCCGTTTCCAGGGCAGTTCGGAAACAAGGCGCACACGTCTCTGAACCAGTGATAAAGCTACATCAAACATTGCACAATTCTTCCATAAATATTCACTTGATCTTTTTTTTTTTTTTTCCTTCAAAGATGAGGTGGTTTTAGCCATGCTCAAACCTCTTATATTTGCTTTCCACGGGCATTTGCGTAATCGAGTTCTATTGGCACAAGTGTTTGTGCAAACCAGATTTCAAAATCGTGACATTCAAGTATTTGTAAAGATTGATTTTGAGCCTTTGTCAGACCCTACCCGCCGTGGGTTACCTGATGAATCCCTAAAAAGCTGCTCAGCTCCCTCAGAGATGGGTTTAGATTAATCCGTAGCACTGTAAATGCAAATAAAAATCAAGCACGTTTGTACAGGCAGGTTCTTCCTGCGTCGAATGTGAGCACAGACCAAATTCACACACGGATTCTGTTGGTCTAATAAATACTACAGACACACTTGCGGTTGCCCGGTGGGGATAAGCTACAACGTTGATGAAAGATCAGTTGCTTTTTGTGATTATTCAGCTGAAGAAAACTGATGTTTTTCTGAAGCCCCTCGGGTCCAACAGATTTTAACCCTTGTGTCTCCCGACAGGCATCTGTGACCCAAGGGAAGGGCTGGAGGGCAGAAAGCCGTGGCTGACCCCCCAGGATCCATCGCTGGAGGCGAGGGGACCGGCTCCCCGGCTGCCTTTCTCCCGCAGCGTGCCGCCACCACCGATTTCTGGGCCACAGCTGTGCTCTGACCTCGCTGCCGGGGGTCGGGAGCACAGAAGGGGAGCGAGTGCTGCTGCGAGAAGCATTAATGAATCCTTTTTGACACGCTGCCGGGGCTGTGCTGGAGAGGAAGATGCCGCCCCGAATGGCTGAGGGGTGACACCCTGACCCCCATGGTCCATCTGCTGCACTGAGTCTAAGCAGGGGACCGATGGCAGCGCTAAGGGGGAGGAGTGAAACAAATATCCCCCCTGTATTCCTTCCCTTCCCACCACGCACTGTGGTTTAAGTGGAAGAGTAACTTAAAATGTTCAGGATTCTTCTGTCTGCTCAAGTCAACCAGGGACAACCCTGAGTATCGCACCAGGACCGACCCCTGCCATATGCTAGGGATTATCTCCAAGGAATAGATAGAGGATAGCCGTACAAAAGTAGCCGGTGTAGAAGGAACAGATCTGAAATTATTATGTCTAAGGCAGCATATAAAGGGGCAATTTAACCAGCAGCACCACCAAAGTGTTTTAGTAACTTGAGCAAAAATTAGGCTTTCTAGACTTGACCCCCGCTGGTCAAAACTACATATTCTCCGGGCAATCCTATAGCACTGGTACAGTGGACAATTCATTCCTCTCTACAGCTACAGCGAGTTAATGCAATTCCTGAGCCACCCTACCATTCTCCTCCCGTTCAGAAGACCTCTCAGAAAGACACCAGCCCTGGTTGCCCTGCTTTCCCCACGCTTTCTTAAGTTATTAACCTAATGTGGTCAGCTGTTTTGTAACCAGTTTTTGTTTTGTTTAACAGAAAAGGGTGCGCGTGCCTTCTACAGCAGGCGTTTCTAGAAAGGTCAGTTCTGTTGCATACATGCTCTGACAAGATCTACAGAAAAAAAATTAACATGTAGTTGTTTAAATACACACATCAGAACTTTGGAGTTATAGCCTAACATTTGGAGAAATTAATAGAAATCGCACAAAATACACTGATTATTTGCAAAGGTTTTTGTCACTTTTTCGCTTGTGTCAACAGTGGGATTCATGTAAGAGAGCTGGAACCTAGTTCAGCTTAGCAATGTTTCTGTCCTGTGGAACTCACAGCTTAAGCTAGAGGAGCCACGCTTCTCCCACAGGCTTAAGAATTCAGAGGTCTGATCTCACATATAAGGCCTTTCTTGACAGAAACTTTCTTTAAAAAGAAAGGCCCTCACCTTCTCAAATGAGGTCACGTTCTAGGAGTCTTTAATGTTCTCCCATTTTGCCTTAAACTACCCTTGAGGCAAACAGAGGACTTCCAACATGATTATTTTATGATTTAAACATGGTCTTTCAGTATGACTATACTCACCGCAGCAGGCCAGGATACCATTCTCACAAACAGCATTTTTGCTTTTGCAGCAAATTTCACACAAACCAGAAAAAACCCCAACCCCAAAACCAATCAGGGTCTCTATATAACTCATCTGAAAGGATTACTGGAGGTCTGCTACTTCTACTTACCTTTGTACTAGGCATCTATTCAAAAACACAGTTCCAGGAACACAGGAACTAATGAAGACTGCTTTCCTATAGATTTATGCCTGTGATTAATTGCCTCTAAGGTACAAGCTCTAATTGAAGCTGGTCTCATGCCTGGAAACTTATAAATGTCTCTCCCTTATCTGGATTACTGGATATCGGTACAGAACATAGTTTTCTTCTGATCTTTCACCTCCATGCTTAAAAAAAAAAAAAATTCTAAAAATGTAGTGACTGTGAGGTCTGCCAGATTTGGTTAAAATGAATTAGCTATTCTGAAGCCGAATGACAGAAGAATCATGTATGCCACACTTTCATAGGGAAGTAAGAAAGGGTAGTGCCTACTGCACTAAAGCCTGGTTAGTTTTATCACCTCTTTTTGGTGGTAAAGCCTCTGTGAAATACTAACTAATCCTACACTTACTCAAGTTTAAAAAAAAAAAAGCTATGACTCAAGATGGCAATTTTTTTTTACCCCCCCCCCCACATTATTGAATATTTGTCAGAGTACTAAATAAGCTATTATTCTATCTTGTCAACAGGATCACAATTTACAAGAAAAAGCTCTTTCTCCCTATACCTTTCAAACAAAGGAGACACAGAAAAGCAAACCACATTACTGGGCTTCAATTAAAATAAATAACCATTCAACAGTTTTATCTTAAACTTCAGTCAGATCACTGGACAAAAAAAATCCCAACACCCAGCACTTTCCATATCTAGCTTTTCTCTCAGTAATGATCTCAATCACAGAAAAGTGAATGTGCTACAAGTACTGTTTTTCTCCTCCGAGTATTAAACTTTTGGTTTTTAGCAACATACCTGCTCTTCCCTTTAGAAGTCCTGTTTTGGAAGCTTGCACAACCCGAGGTTGAAGTTACATTACATTTTCTTGATCTCCAAAACTTGTCTGTAATTGGCACGTACAAAATATGACATACTATTCCTTTGTTGTAGCATTTTACTATTGCAGTACATACTTGCCACTTCCCACATGCTCCTAGGGGACTTCCAAATACAGCAGACATGTGGATACAATTTCATTTTAATTCTGTTTTTGCAAGAAGTCATGTAATCACCTGTATCTTCAATTATTCTTCCCTAAAAAGATGACAGTTGAAATTACTGAATGTTTTCCCTGCAATGGAAAGTTGCCTCTAGCTTTGTATTTTCCTGTTGACATGTTGGTTGTGCATCAACATTTACCACAGTAATTCTTTAGGTCATAAACCATTCATTTTGGTGGAATCTTGGTTAAACAAAGGAGTTATTATTTTTTAAAAAAAGCTACCATACAAACTTAAGAAAATCATGTCAGATAATAAAATTTCAGTATTTTTCACTGGCTTTAAGGAAAAAAAAAATCAAAGTCACTATAGACATCTGAAGTAAGTCTTTCCTGACAACTTGAATTATTCAGCAGGATTTCATATCTTCGTGGAACTCCCTTGATAAAATAGGAAAATATATCTTAACTGTCAACTTTGCAAGAGACACCAAAAGGGGTTTAGACAATCCTTGTGAAAGCTTATAGTTGAATGAGCCAAATTGACAAAAGTACATATTTTCCTAAGATGTATATTTCTTTTCTTTGGAACTTGGTGTTCTTGTACTTTTAGTATTAGTCAGTGTGTGAAATCACACTCATTTAAGAATTGATGAGCAATCAGAATTTGTCATGATCAGTCATGTTTTTTTTGCATAAGGGACGATACATCCTAGGCCTGAGTCGTAAACATACTTTCACTTTGAACAAAGCCACTTTTGAAAGCATTTTTATTTGTCTTATCCTAGATGTCAGCAAATAAATGGATATTTTTTATCTAACTTTTGACAGTTTGTTTAGTTATATGGGAATATGGAGTAAGCTGCAGAACTGTAAAGCAGCCATACACTCAAATCAATATTCTGAGGCATGGGACATCCATAATGGTCTGATAATTACAATATAAAACTATACTATCGGTCAATTTACAATAATGCTTTTCAAAATGCCTACTAAAGCAGTCCAGACATACCTGAGAGTTCAAACAGTGTAAGGACAGCTCTGAAAACAGGTAATTCCTGGTGAGTGTGAAGACTTGCACGTGAATCCTTAACCTGCTCAAGGCTGAAACCCCTCACTGCTGTGCCTCTGAGGCAGTCTGGAAAGGTGCTTTTCATCCAAAGAAAACGATTCCCTCTTCATTTACCAAATTTGTCCTTTAGGCAAGTACGGCTACATTCACGGAGACAGGCAACATCTTTTGCTAGATAAACTCACAGAACTGTGACAGAGAGAGGGGATTAAAAAAAACCCCAACAAACACCAAACAAACAGGGAAGCAATAAGCAGACAAGTGCACAAGCCACTGTTAATGCAACTTGGATCCTCATACTTCCTGCCTTTGCTGAATGCCTGAGCTCCAGAAGCTCCATGTGTTCTGGATTTTCAGGCAAGGGAGGAGAAATAAAACCACAGGCAAAGAGGCAGAAGGGGACAGATATTCAAGGTTACCTGAGAAGGAAGCAGATTTGATGTTAGCTATTTGCTTGAAAGTACTTCTTTCGTGCAAGTCTACAGCTGAGTTATGTCCTTCAGACCAACAGCCTAGTTCGACTGCTGTGCAAGTTTCAGGACTCTTTTCCCTAGGAGTACATAAAAAAAAAAAAAAAGGCTGCTAGCAGTGGTGGCAGAATCTGACAGAAGCCTAATTTAACAGAAGTTAAATTATTTTCCATTTATATGTAGAAATTAAGAAAATCACCATCAGCAAGTATCATCTCTTGCCATTTGTAATAACAGTTCACAAGTAATTTAAAATTCACCGTCTTACAAGCACCCTATCATTTCTGATGTCTCTCACTAAGAGGAATACACAGAGGGGAAATGTACTGTATTAACCTTTAAGTGATGCATATTTAACTATGCTTTGGAGTAGCAAGGAAATGACAATGTGAGATAGAAGATAAAGCGCTTTTGGTTTTTTTTAAACAAAAGTGACATTACACAGCAAGAGCAGCTGAAGTAGACTGAGACACCCCCAAAAAGCAGTAGGGAGACGAGCTGATTTTACACTGACTGGTCCTTGCAAAGTCAGACCAGTTCTAGGCACACATCAGTTCTGTACAGTGACTGTGCAAGTTTCAGCCACACAAATTCTTGTATCTGCTGAAGACCTAAGCCAAGATATCAGGCATGTAAAAGCACAGAAGATTTGGCATGTTTTAAGAACAGAATTGATACAGGGAAATCTGTACAGGGTATCTGAACAGGATATATATTTCTGTTTAAATGCTTAACTACATACATGCATACTAACTGAATACCTTTCCCGTTAAGCCAAGTAGTCTCTACAAATTGCTCTCAGGAGGCATAGCTTCCTCAGTAAAGGAACTCACCCAGCTAGACGCTTTGAACAGTGAGATACACAGTTACCACACACGTGCATCTGACACACAGTTTAAGAGTTATGAACAAATTATATTAATTCCTACCGGTAACACAGAGACTGATGCATACTAAGGAGGCGGGGGAGAGCATCTTTTAAAATATCTTAACATGCACTTGCCCATTTAACAAAAATGGAGGGTGAGGGGGGGCAGAGGGGAACACCTACAGTTGTTCAAACCTGTGGGTTTTCAACCACAGTTCAGAGCAGTTTTGGGGAACTTTCCCAGAGGGACAGAAGATACTTAGTTATTCAACCCAACGCTAACGTTCCCTTTATAACACTTTGAAACTGTCTGGCTTTCTGCTTTACCCTAAGGCATCTGCTGTGCAATTCAGTGGACCAATTCACACAGAGGAAAGCATGAAGAAAAATTTCCCGTGGATTTATAATTTTGAAGCAATCTCTGATACTACAACAAACACTGCCAAATAAACCAGACTTATTTCACTGCGAGATATGGCAGTTCACATCAATATTTGTATCCTCCTGAAGCGGGATGTACTACTGCAACACCTTTCAGTTACAAGTGATCTCTCTATTGACTAAGACGTGTAGTATTGGCTTGTTTCTTTGGTCCAGCTATATCATACGGACTGAACTTGCAAGTGTCTATATGATACTTCATCCTTTAACATGAAGTTATTAATCAAGCTTTAACTGAGGAAGCAGTGTTTAACTACTACAGCAACTACGGATTATCTCCTGCAAAGTTTAATACAAGAAACATTTTCAAATTCACTAAAGACTCACACCAACTGCATGGTTTCATGTGACTGCGCTAATGTGCATTCAGCTGTTGAGTTTGAAAAATTTAGCATTTTTCCCCAAACTACATGCTTCTAAAGCACTTGTTGAAATCATAAGCTCCGTGGTCTCCTTTTGTGGAGGTGACACTGGAATGTCTGTAACACTCCCCCCCCCATCCTCCCGTTTTTGGGGGTTTGAGAATCTGAAAAAGACAGCGTGCAGTAGGTAAGGTCACTTGTGGGAAGGCAGAGTCTGTCAGACACAGACATGTACTCTCATCATGTTTAGCAACTTGCTTGGTTCAGGTCTACAGAAAACAACTGAGTTACTGGCAGATGTCTTCCCCTGGCACAACTCATGCTAAGACATTCCAGAAACCAATCAATCTTTTCCCTCTTCTCTACCTCCCTGCTAGTTCAGCGCTCTTTGCCAGTACCAGCTTGTGAAGGTAAACATTTGTCATTTTATAACAAAATCCCACACTGTACTTGATCTATCCCTTTCCCCTGAAAAAATCTCATAGGAATAAGCTTAATTATATACACTCTAAAACGAATGTGAGTACTTGAAGAAAAGAACACCATCCCATGTTGTATTATCTTTTGTTATTAAAAAAAGCCAAGAAGAAACCCTTGGTAAGAGTGGAGCATATTAATTATGACAAGACATCATGACATACCAGTTGATATTTAAAGGCCGCTAATAACACTTTTTGTAGTAATTAGTGCAAGAGAGTTAACCCATATAAACAAATATTTGATGGTAGACTTCAGTGATAAACAATTCACTTGATGACATTTACATATAAATACACATAAATAAAAACCTACGTAATTTAGGTTTGTAGTTAACAAAAAGTATGGTCTGAAATGAATTAAATGTAATTGTATCTAGCTGGATCAAAGCTCTTCCTCTAATGATACTCAAGTATACGGGGTATGAAAAGTATAATTGTACAATTCTCAATTTAGTAAAGTACTACTCTATAAAACAGAATCATGAAAACAGCTCTTACATTTTAATGTAAAGTATAAAATCGTATATTTACATTTACATACACTTTACTGAACTACATTGAGTAGCTCACGGTAAAAAAAACATCCCTTTTTGAAAATCTTTCAAAAAATACATCAACTGCAGATATGATCAAAAGTTACTAAGTTAGCAGCTGACATAACATCTGTAGTAAAAATATATTTTAGGAAAATACCTGGAAAAATCTAAACACCAATAAACACTTTAAAACTATTTTTGAAGTAAAAATTGTAGGCAAAAAAAAAAAAAGAACAAGCTAGCTAGGATAACAGGAACTATTGCATACTGCTCTTTAAGAGCCATGTAGCGACTTAGAATAGAAGCAGCAGATACGGTGAGTTTTGTGGTGTAACAAAGTGGAAACCGGAGGAAAATAGGAAACCAGTTATCCAACTTCTCTCTATGTTTATTACCATTTTTACTGGGAGAAGTATAAGAAAAAGATGAGAGAATCCCTCTCACTGAGCATATCCTCCATCAAAGGCTAAACCGAATTGGTAAAAGGAACCCAATTTCAAGAGCCTTGGACCTCAAACTTAAAAACAATTACCGTATGTACTTACAGTTCAATGGACAATAAATCAGATTATTACACTACAAGTTGCAGGTTAACTTTAAGAGTTAACGCTATTTTGCAATATGAAGTGCTTTTTAATATATATCTATATAATATATAGATATTTGTAAAATACACGTGCAGATTTGATAGAACAAACTGTGGAAATAACCTTCTAGAGTCTTTTCTTCCCATTAACAGACCTTTATCTCCTACACAAGGAGTTTCAGGATTCAACAAGGATTTCCACAATATGATCAAGCTCATTAAGATCAGATTTACAATTAGAGTTAGAAGCTGTAGTTGTTGGAGAAGAAAACGTTTCAAGCCCGTCACAGTGTCCCATTTTTGTGTTGCTCATCATGCCTGTTAACATAGTATCAAGATCATAGTAAGAATTGTCAACTTCTGAAAACAGATCTTCAACAGAATTAGGACTTTTATTCTCCAGTGTCTCAAATATTTGATCTAATGATTTTTGAAAGTTTCCTTTATTTTCTTGTGGATTCTCCATTTCCCACACATTGCTCTGCAGGTTTCTCGGAGCTTGCACTGAAGAGGCTGTTGACATAGTTTCTGAACTATCTTGTGCCTGGTCACCCTCAAAGTCTTTATTGAAAGTACTATAGCCTGGAACATGCTTTCCCTCAGCTTGTTCCCTAGATGAACGACAGAGGATATCTGTTGAAACGAGACGATCCAGGGATGCCTGCCCTGTACTCTGTGTATTTATCATCTGCCAAGTCCCATCTTGAGTCATTTCCTCTTGGATCTGCCGTACTGTGTTGGCTATAAGTACCGAACGACAAAGGTTAGGTTCAACCAGCATGTGACACAGCTGAAGTTTAACCAAGGACATATCTAAAAGTGACTGTCGCTGAATATTGTATGAAGGAATAGCCTTAATACCAGCCAGAGTTCCTTCAATATCTTCTTCGCCATCAAAACATTTTCTCTTTAATCCTCGCACGAACATTGTGTCCTGTTTAAAAAAAAAAAAAAAAAAAAAAAAATCTTGTACAATGTAAACAGCTCAAGAGGGAGGTAAAAAAAAAAAAAAAAGACTAAAAAACAAAACAGAAAACTTTAATCTTAAGTAGCAAATTCTTTTAAGATAGAAACATCAGAATTGTCATACCAGGTTATAGAATGGCCATTGTGGTACAACAGGGGTCAGGAACATATGGACTGGGTCCCAAAGACGGCACTCGGGAACCAGGGGTGAGCAGGTCCACAAGTCATGGCATCGAAGAGAGGCAGGGGCTCCCAGCTCCTGGCTCCCATTAAGCTCCACACTTGATGGAAGTCAGGAGCCGCTGCTTCGCACAGAAGCAAACATCTCAACGGCTGTATTTCACCTATTGGAGAGGCAGTTTCTCCTCGCTCCTCCCGAGTTTCTACTGGCATGCTTAACCTCTAATTTTGGAAATAAAAATACAACCTGGCACACCATCTTTAAAAGGTTTGACCCCTCCAGAACATCAACATGGCTAACAGAGTAACATGAAAAATCACCATGGGCAGCATACTTGAAAAGGTTAGCTTATGTTGGTTACGGGGAGAGTAAGATCTAGATTTGTTCCATATAACTTGAGACATTCATCTGAGGTGCATATCCAGTTCCCTTACTCATGTGAGTAAATGAACTGTGTAATTCCGACGTGAATTGTGCAATTCCAATAAAGATAGGCAGAGTCATCCTCTGTATGGGTTTCTGTACTTCTTTCCCATATTCCTAGTTTAGGTTCACCAGCTAAAAATAAATGATGTGCATCCAGGCTTCTCATTATTTACATCTAAAAATCACTTGCTGAATTTTCCAAGGTTTGACTTTCAACCACTAGCCTCCAGATCTTCTTCTGAATTGCACTAATTTTGACAACAGTGCCCCACGCAGATATTGCAGCTGATCTCTTGAAATACAAAGTAACTTTTCTTTTCTAAATGTAGTAGATGTCACTTCTTTTAGTCTTACAAAAATTAGGCTGCAAATGAAAGCTAGTATCTGACCTTTACATTTATGCACATTGGTTATGTCCCTTCCAAGTCTTCTGTCCTTAGAATTCCTGTTTGCCCAATATTTGGGTATTTTTTTAACATAGTGACCCAAACAAAACAGTTTTTCAACTAAAAGTTGATAAAACCAAAATACTATTGCAGTGTCTTTATCATTTTCCGTTTCTCCTGGTAAGCCCTAACCTCTGCCTTGCTTTTCTGGTTGCTATGGTATGTTCCACATATTTTCAGAGAGCTCTCTCTCAGCTTTTTCAGAGTCACTAAAAATCCACTGAAGTGCAACAATGTTGTTCCTTTCAAAATACATTACATAGTTATCTACTCTGAAAACCTGGGGATAGCACAATAGCTAGATAAACATTTGGTCTGACTGTACAACATTTCTTACATTGCTGTACATATCCATAAATTAACCTTTTTTTGGGATTTGCCAACTCTTACAAGATTTCTTTCCACTGAAAGTAAAAAACTCTTTAGAAATCATAATATACAGAGACTACAACGTAGAATATATGAACTTGGTCTTATGGTCATTCTTCATAGACTTCTTAAAAGCTATCCATGGATTACCAATATATTAAATGCTTTAGAAGTTTCTTTTAAAATCTTCTCCTGTAACCTAACATATTTGTATTATTCCCATTAAATACAACCCAAGCTTTTGCTTGATAGTGCCTTTCCCAGATTTTTTAGATATTCCTCAAACTTCCTGTTGGAGGATATCCCATTTAATTTTTCCTACAAAGTTCTATGTACAGTAATTTCTAAACACACACATCCCACGTGCAATTTGACCTTTAGAGACATCTTTTGGGACTACTGATCAACTGTGTATGATTATGTCATCAAACATTAAGCCCTTTGTGCAGAGTTTGTAACTTCTTTTATTTCAACTTATGTTCTTGTGAGGAATAATTAAAACTTCAATTGAATGTTAACCTGGTTTTCATACATCTACTATTCTAAGACACACTAACAGAACAGAAGCAGCAGAAAACATGAAAACCACAATATATCACACACACTTTAGGCGTGTAGAAGCAGAGGAAAAAACGTTTCTAATAGAGTCTTAAAGGTAAACCATTTACAGCATTCATTGGATTTTTTTTTTCCTATAATTTACTTAAAATTAGTAGCTTACATCTAAGAGCAGTTCTTTGTCACCTGGTTCCTGAAACTGCACAAAATACTAGAGTACGGTTTCATTTAAGAAGCAAAAAATTGCATACCAGTAATTGTGTTTGGTGTAGTCCTTCCTCTTCTCCCATGCTACTGAGCAAGAGTCCATACAGTAAAAGTTAGAGCACCACCTACCAAGTACGGGGAAGCAAGATGTCAGCCACGTACGGGAGATGCAGAACAAAACAGTTTCCCATTTCAGACACACACCTCAATATTTTGTCAATTGCTTCAGTATCTCTATCCTTGCAACACTCCTACAAACTTCAATAGTACTATTAAACCCAATTTACAGCTAGAGCACAAAGGTGATTTGTCCGACAATACACCCAAAATCTGCAGCAGGAGAAGGAAACTGCCAATTGAAGTCCAAGTCTCAGGCTATTGCCCTGACCTTTGGACCAGCCTCTCCCTTATCCCTACACCTTTGCCATTTAAAGAGCAAACAAAACCTTCAGTGATCATCTGTAAAATTTAAATGCGCACAAAAGCATGCTGAAAGCAAGTCTTCATTACTTTTATCACAAAATTATACAGTTTTCACCTTTGTTGTACAAAATCATGTATCTCTCTAGCAGCTAGAGAAAGAGAGCAAGCACCCACAAATACAAAACCGAAACACAGCAAAACCGGGAAGAATTTTCCTTTACCATCACAGAAAGTTTATGACTAAGATGTACTTTGCAAGATGACAATAACGAAAGTAATGACAGTAATTAAATTGTTTTAACTATAAAGGCTGAGTTTTTAAAACACATTTAAGGCAAAACAAGATTTGATATACCAAATACAACTACCAAACACATGCAACAATGCCTTTAATTACTGAAACCTAAAAGAATGCTCCGTTTCAACAAGCTACAAAAACTTTTATGATAAAATATGAAAACAATTCAGATACTTTTCTAGACATGTCTGTACAATGCAAGACAGTTCAGTGTCTGCAACTGAAGTACATACCTAGAAAAGAAACAAGAGGATGCATATGGACATCTATTTTTGTTTTCTATTGTGACTGGCAATAAAAAATTTTTGAAGAGTGCTTGCTCTCAAAATTGGGGGGAAAGGAGATGGTTGACAAATGACTTGGGGAGTGGGAGACAGAAAACATGTTTGTCTCAAGAAGCTGCATACTTGTTAAAATACAACAAAGAAACCCACCTAAAACACTCTCAAGCCAAAATCTTTTAACTTGATCCCAAAATATTCAGACTAAAATGCTGTTATGTCATGGAAACTGTATTTCAACCAACTCATAGTCTCATTCTCTTTTACAGACTGAGCTCACAGAAACATTCAATACAGGGTCATGAGGCAACTACAGCTCCAGTGAAACACCGTAACATCAAGTCAATAAAGTATTTCTTATTTCTGTCAAACACCTTATGGTCCTATAAAAGTTCAGAAGTTTTTCCTCCCAGGTATACTTCCAAAACACTCTATAAATGAAGGGCAATCTGTTTGAGAGCCTGTATATGGTAACTATTTGAATCCCCAAACTCCTACTAGATATGCTTTTAGTTTAGGGTAGGTGACAAGGGCATAAACTTTGTTTAAAAAGAACACAAACCAAACAAAAATGTACAAAAAAACCCGCAACTACAGATAAAGATGATGCAGTCACGAGAAGAACAAATGAAAATATTTTCTGGTGCTATTTTGGATATCTGACAATTTTAGAGAAAGAGGCTTTGGCCGTTTGCCTCCCAAAATAGCAGACAGGAGGGGACTGTTGATGGGAAGGCAGGAGTTCTTGGTAAAAGAGCCGTTGCCACCTCCAGTTATCACCTCCACGGATGAAAAGACATAGGGGACCTCAGCAGACCATTCCAGTCTATAATCTATTAGCATACTAAAGAAGGAAACTGTTTTCTGATGCAATATAAAATGCATAAGACCTGCTGCATGTGATTCCAGGTTCTTCCCTAGAACAATAAACAAACCATGTGGACCTCTGTTACCATAAACTTAAAAGAATATGCCCATCAGAGCAATTATTTCTTCAGATTCTATTAACTGGCATGTGAGAGTGCCTCAGAACCTAAATTCTCAGTAAAAAACAAAAAAATAACTTCATAGGTATTATCAGATGTAATTAAAACCTTGCAAATAAACAACCTTCCCTGGACTTCCCTGCACTATCTCCAACAAGCACTCATCTCAAGAGAATACTGAATTCAAAACCTAATTAATTAAAATGTAAGTATGTTCCTCTATTGATTTGCATATTAACATAGTCAAAAAGGTATTAGCTATTGCGTAAAACCTCTTGGTACATGACAGCAAGACGGCTGCTGCTTTAGTCAAGGTGTTCAAAATTCCGTGATAATTTCAAGCAGCATCTGTCTCTGTCCTAGAGCCAATATCTAGACTAGCTATATCATCTCCCTTCCACTACTCTCCGAGTGTCAAGAGCCCAAATTTAGTGTGTTAAACTTAACCACCGTTCAAAATAGCTGTACAAAAAAAAGCTGTCAAGGAGACATGAGCTATCTGCAGCATAATATAGTAGGGAAAAAAAAAGAGTTTTTGTGGGTTCTGGTGTTGTTTTCTTTTTTTAATAGTAGCACAGGGAGCACAGCATGTAAGTCATTAAAAGTTTTGCTTTTGGGATTGACAAATTCCCAGTCTGCTTTATAAATAAGGTGCTTGATATCTGATCTAATTCTTACTAGAGCATCAACTCAAAACAATTCAGATTCATGTAGTAATATGCTGCCAAAGATTTAATTACTTAAAGGAAAAAGTCACTTCCTAAGAGTTGGGGTAACACAGAAGATAGGGAATTTTAGCACTGTTCATCTTTACAAAAAAGCAGACAAGAACTACCCAGGCCAGTGCTGGAGGTTCACATAAGCAGGGTGTTTTTCTTTTTGTACAGAGGTAAGTACAATGATGATGGTTAGCTTGGGAGGGTAAGAAGATACTGTATCTCCCCTCTACCACTCTAATCGCCCCCACTCCAAAATTGTCCTTTATAACAACTGTGGGAAGAAATCAAAGCTATGTGTGATGTGAAAAGAAGATGGAAAGCCAGGTACTGCTCTTTAGGCATCCATATGTGTGCGTATGGTGGTGCTGAGTTATAAGGTGGGCTGCAGACACAGCAAAGGGCTGATAGGGCCAGAAACATCCCTATTCGGACTGGGACAAAGGCACCTATAAAGCACTGGGGTTTGGTCCACCTCCCGGGCGTCGAGGGCGGGCAGGCACCTCTCCAGGACACGAGGGCTTCGGGAAGGGGCTCTAGCTCCGAGGAGGGGCAGGCTGGGAAGCTGGGGCAGCCACACGCCCAGGGCAGACGGTCCGAGGAGCAGAAATCTCGTGGAAACGCAGACGACGGAGACTGGGGGCGGAGCGGGGGGGCTGAGCGGGCAGGGGGGCGGACCGCCAGAGCCGGAGGGGGAGAGAGGCGTGACCGGCGGGCGCGGCCGGGGCGGGGAGGGGGCCCCGGCGTACGCAGGCTGGGGAGGGAGCGCGGCGGGGGCCGAGGCGGGGTTGAGCCGCGATGCGTGCGCTGGGGTAGCCGGGGGAGGTCCCCCGGCACGGCACGGCACGGCACGGCGGCGGGCAGCGGCGCCACGGCGTGCGGCGGCGCCGGATGGGTGCCCGGGGGTGGCGGGGCGGGCGATGGGGGAAGGCGCCGAGCGGAGGAGAGGAGAGGAGCGCCCGGCGCCGACGGGGAAAGGGGCTCCCTTGGCCTCCCCCCTCCACCACTCCAGGAGCGCGCTCGTGGCCGCGAACGGCGCCGGGCGGCGGTCACTCATCGTCCCGCGCTCCCGGCAAACGGCCCGCCGCCATTTTGAATCAGCTCCCTCCTCCGCGGGCTCCACCGGCACCGGCTCCCCGCCCGCGCCGTCCCCACGCGGAGCCCCGGGGGAGGCGGGCGGGCCCCAGGCCCCGCGCCGCGCCGCGCCCGGCCCGGCCCAGCCCAGCCCAGCCCAGCCCAGCCCAGCCTACCATACTCACCACCTCGCCGCGGCTGCTGTCGCCACCGCCTGCCAGCGCAGGAGCCCCCGCTCCCGCCTCACCGACCGCTCCGCGCTTGGAGGACGGGGCGGGGCCGCTCTCTACGGTTGGCCCCGCCCCTCCCCGCCCGCCATCTTATTGTCAAAGCCCACAAAGGAACTCGCTGCCTCCCCCCGCCCCCGCCTTCCCGCTGGGGGCGGGCCTTTCCCGGTAGCCACGCCTACAAGGGAACGGCGGCTGCTATTGGCTGTCGCCGAACCGCGCAGGCGCCGCTCGCCACTGCGATTGGTGGCGCCGTTGCTGTGGCGCCCGGCCTCTCCCGCCCCCAGGCACCGCCCACGGGAGGCTGCGCGGTTGCCATGGCGACCGAGCCCTTCCCCTCGGCCCTGAGAGGCTGGCGGGAGGCGGAGGCGGAGGGGCGAGGCGGAGCCCCGATTTCAAACGGCAGCCAAGGGCCCGCGGCGCGGCTGGGCTCCCGGCCACGGGCTCCGGCGGGAACAGGTTCAGACCTGGCCCCGCTGCAAGCCCGCAGGGCGCACGGGGAGCCGCGAGTGGCGGGGGGCGATAGCCGCCGCCACCCCCGCTGGGCCCGGCTGCTAGCTGCCGTCGGGTGCCGCTTCCCTCAGGGCCGGGGAGTCACCGGCGCCAACGGCTGCCGGCCCGCCCTCGCCGCCGCTTCCCCCCCTGCCCCCGGTGCTCGCCCCGCGGGGGGTGCCAGGCCTCATGACTCCATTAGCAAAGCTTGTGGCATTTCCTGTTTGGGCCTGGCCTCCCAGCCCCAGGGCTCCGAGTCAGAGGACGGGGAAGCCGCTTCCTTGGGGCGAAGGGAGGGGGGTGAAGCCTCGCACCCCTCAGGAAGCCGCAGTCCCAAAAGCTCCAACCGCTCTGCTGGGCGGAAAAAAAAACCCACAAACGAGAGCTTTGAACGCGGCTGTGACTTCCAGCTCGATGCTGCTGCACATCTGCAAGTACTTAGGCCGGCCGAGCGTTTCTCGGTCGCTTTCCCGGTCTTGCAGCTACGTGCCGGCTGTCGCCAAAGCAGCCAGAAGGAGGGCGGGGGGAGCCGGGCTTGGCCGGGCTGCGGCTGCCGGGAGGGAGCCACAGAGGCACGGCAGCTGCTGCCTCCGGCCTGCGGCTCGGGCGGGGGGAGGATCTGCTGCCCCCGGAGCCGCCGTGGGGCGGGGAGCGAGGAGAGGCAGAAAATGAAGAGAGGGTGGGCTCGACAGCAGGAGCGGGGAGGGGGGGAATCAGCTGGGCTTGGAGCTGAGGTGCGGTAGAAAAGGCTGTAAAACAAGAGCGCAGTAGAGAAAGCAGGAGGAAATAACATTTCCATAGCAAAGCAAGATCTGCTTTGGGGACGAGACAGGTTACAAAGTACAGTATTTCCCCTCGGTTTTTTTTACAGTTTCTTGCACCGCGCTTACGGCATCATGGTGCAAAAATACGAGTCAAAACTTTGAAATAACAATACCGCAAAGATATTTTCATGATCTGTTCAGCTTGACCTTGGCTTCTAGTTTCGCTGCAAAGAATTCAAATAGGTAATCCCACAACAAATACTGCAAGAACCTTTGAGCCTGTCTGGACTTTCCTTTAGAGGCAGTGTGGCTGCTGTTCCCTGGAGGATCACTGCTAGAAGAGTTCATTGGTATTGTTCTTTCTAGTGATAGCGTCATCTGTGTCTGAAGGTTCATAGTCCCCTCTTCTTATCTTTTTTTCCCTTTTAGATACAATAAGAGGGTCTTGACATTTTTTTGTGTGCTTTTTTTTCCCCTCAATAAATGCTCCAGTGAAATGAGAAGATGTCTGATGGCTTAAAAACTACATCATCTACGTTTCTGATAAAGCCACTGAAAGAAAACTTGTGAAAGGTTCTCAGCATTCTGTCTTCTCTGAAAAGCTGAGAAACTATCTATGTCTCATCGAAGTATGACAAGATTTGATTATTCTCAGGAGAAAACAACTCTCACGTCTCACATGTGGGAAACAAAACTTGCAAAGTCAAAATGGAAAAATCTGGACAGACCTGTGCAAAACAATACAGCTCAAAGTATTTACTAGAAAGCAAACAATCTCTGATAGGACTAAAATAGTGATATAAGGAATTTAATTGAATTGTAACCACGATGTGATAAAGAGAATGATAAAATTTTAGCTACGCACTGAAGTTTTGCATCCTCCTACTGGTTTCAGTAAATGAAATTTTAACACCAGAGTTAAAAATAATGGGTGAAAACCTGGTAATTTCCTTAACAAATAATTTATATATTGAGAAAGCTACCTCAGCCCATGAAACTTTCTCAGCTGAGATAATCTGCAAGCAAAAGCAGAACTGATGCCTAAGTTGAAGTTCTAGAGACAAAGCATGGAGCAGAACTGGAAAGAAACATCTGCAAAGCAACCTGATAGGGGAAACTGAAATGAAGACAATAACTGCAGACAAAAAAAAAAAAAAAAGGGGGCGAAAAATTACTGGTTAGAAATGGCAGGAGACTTTTAAATCGAAAGGTGATTCAGAACATGTACTCAAAGCTTCTAGACAATTGAGAGGCATTGCACCTGGTGAGATGCTGCAGAGCAACCTGCTTGCTGATGAAATGACTAACACGGGTGACGAGAGAAAATGATGCAAACCAGCTCAGCAGATCTCTCCTAGGAAGGTGGGTCACCACTGGCACCCATCAAAGTCTTCAGAGCAAGTGGCAGTCCGGAGGGGATTTGAAAGCACTGGCAGCCTTTATAAAAGTGTGATCGCCGAAGAAGGGTGAATGGGATACGCTTTCTGTGTGAAAACTGGAGGTACAGGGCTGGTTTAACAGGAGCAGGCATCGCCTCGACCTCTCCAAGCAGGTCCAAGGTGCAGATCCATCCTTAGAACGTGATGGGGCTTACTTGAGCTGGAGCCCCTGCCCCAGAGGATGAGGGCTGAGCCCAGTGGAGCTGCTACCCTGAGCCCCTTCCCTTGGCTGGGCCGTGGTTAGCTTGTGCTCGGCGTGGATGAAGGATGGGCCCGGCTTCAACCTGCGAGAGTGCATACGCACATGGGCTCCAGCCGTGCCGCTGCCCCCGCGGCAGAGCAGCAGCGGCTGCGGGAGCTGTGCTGGCAGCCAGCTCCGGCTCTCTCCATCCCACAGCCTGCCTGCTCTCCCGGGAGCCTCGGCCTGCCTCTTCCTCCGGCGGTGGCTGGTA
The DNA here is from genome assembly GCF_031877795.1 of Strix aluco. Taxonomy (NCBI): domain Eukaryota; kingdom Metazoa; phylum Chordata; class Aves; order Strigiformes; family Strigidae; genus Strix; species Strix aluco. The sequence continues at coordinate 125,540,491 of NC_133934.1, read as the reverse complement.
CCGGGTGGTGTGACCTGCGTTACCATGCTCGCTGGAAAGCAGCCACTGCTCCCTCCCTCCCAGCCCCCTTCCTTCCCTTCTGGAGCAAGCCTGTGCTGGGCTGTGCTTGATGCCTCGGGAGCTTTGCTGCTCCTTTCTCAGAGCTGTTCAGCCCCTGCTGAGCTGGCCAGACTTTCACACATCGGCGGTGACGGGAAGGCTGCTTTAGACTTGGACAGTGTTTATAAAACCGCAGAAATTAATAGGAACTCAATGGCGGGGAGCAGGGCTGAAACTGCACTTTTAAAAGACAAAAAAAAAAAAAAAGACAGAATTTCCAGTTTCTTTGTGCAGTTTCAAGCTGCACAAAGGATCCCCCGTCTATGGCATTTCCAGATTACAAATGATTATAATAGTAGTGGGTTTTAATAGTTTTAAAGGGCTAATGCAGATAATCATTCTGTAAGTGAATAAGAAACAAATACGTGGAGAGTGAAGTTCCACACTTTCCACTGGATCCCTGTACTGATATTATTTCTAGCTTGTGGAAAGGTCTCTCTGAGGGAGTGTTTCTTGGGCTGTGACAGGCACTGTCTCTTAGTCAGTGTTTGTACGAGGCTTAGTACAGAGTTTCACAACTGGTGGCTTGCAAGCCCTCAGATAAAGAGGGTAGGAAAATTAGTCAGGAGATTGCTTAAGCTTTGAAACAGTTTCAGCAAGGTAGGATGGAGTCTTGTCTAAATACCAATATCAAGCTGACAGTGAAGTGTTTTCCACTCTGCACTCCTCTGTGGCTGCAGTGTTTTCTGTCTCTGGTCTAGGGGCCCTGGGGTTTACGTAGCTGGGCGAATAGTTCAGAGTACGGCTGTGCAGTCAGAGGCAGGAAAACGTGTGCTTGCACTGCCGGCGCTTGGAGCCAACCAGACATGACTCAGCCCTGAACTGGAAGCCGTGAGCTGTCGTCAGTGCAGTGCTGGGCTCTGGCTAGCGAGGCTTATTGAGAGACAAGGTGTGTTAGCTCAAACTCTGTGCTGTACTGGCACGACTGCGGGAGGTTTGGAAGAGTTTTGGCTGTGATCCCGCCAGTTCAGAACGGGGACAGAGCTTGCTTGCCTCTGCCTGCTAAAGACAACGTGGACTTGCTCAGAGTCTGTATTGTTTCTCTCATAATTACCGTTTGATTAAAGCATTTAAGATATATTTGTCTTTTTAATTTGGCTCCAGAGTAGGGCAGGAGGCCCACTTGTAATGTACCGTTTCCTTTAAGCCCAACCTGGCAAATTCTGATTACCTCTGAGATAGGCAGCATTATGAAACAGTCCTGAGTGCTTCTGCAGACAAGCACATTCCTGCAGCAGAGCTAGCCTAAAAAATCCAGGAGCAGATGGAAGAAAGGCTGAGGAAGGTAATTAAATGTGGCTGTTCCCTAAGAAGTAAGCCTGTTGTAGCAGCTCAGCTGGGTCCTGTAAGCCAGGTACAGGATACAGCTTCATTGCGTGTGGTCTGCAGTCACAGCACACTGAATTTAAGAGAAAGTGTTTTCATATCATTACACCGTGTTAATGTGTGGACCACCAAAGGCAGCTGAAAGTTCTGCTCAGCTGTCAGCGAGGGTAAGCTTCTGCTTTGCTGCTCTGAGCCAAGAAAGACTGTCACTCTACCTGTAGGAGGGGGTTGGACAAAGAAGCGGGCATCTGATGCCTGTAAAACAAACCAAAGCGTCCATAGTAAGTGAGTGAGCATTTGTGAGCTAACTGTAGCTTGATGTTTGACGATAATGATGCTGGCATCAAATGTTAGTGGCTTACAAAATGAGAATAGCATAGTCAGAGCACTCATCGCACCAATTAATCCACGCACCAGCTAATACATGTCTGAATATGGCAACAGTTGGCTGCCTGTATTAGCTCAGCTGGGTGTTTGTGCTGGAGAAAACTGAAGAGTGGTGGTAGACAGGTGATGGGAGGGCGGGTGTATGCCTGTCGGTGCAACAGTGGCAAAGCAAATCCCTTTTTAGGCAGAAATCTGTCTGCCTCAGGCCACCAGCCTCAGGCCTTAGGTTTTATGGCTGTGGGTATCTGATCTACCTCCTAGGAGGCCAGGGGGATTAGGGGTGAGGTGAGCTAAGAAACAAGTGCTTTTTAAGAACTTGTACAGACTAAGAAACTGTGAGCTAAAACCAGTACCACTGTGTTTATCCAAGTCAGCTACTAACTTTATGGAACTGATAATAAATTGCTAAGAAGAGGTATTAATATGTTTTGACTGTAGGAAATGCAGTGGAAACAGGACACAGAAAAGCTGTTAGGCTTGTACTAGTCTGCAAACTCTTTTAGCCTGCCTGGCTAAAGTGGTTGTGTTGGAGTTAAGGAGCCTTCACAGGCAGCTGTAGAAGTTACTGACCATGAGTTTCTTCTTATGGTGAAAAGGACCTGAAAGAAAAAGTGCCCTCATGTTACAATATTTTTTTATGCTCCTCAACCACCAGGATGTGACAAAATAAAAATGAAATAAATGTTTTCAGCAAGATTTACAGTTGCCAGCCAATTCAGAGAAAGTCTTCTCCATGGTGGGTGATAGGCAAAACTATAAAAGCCAAAGGGATTACAAAGCAGGCTTAAAAAATTGCCGCCATGAAACCACAAATAATGTGTATGCACGCTGGCAGGCAGGGCCCAACAGCCAGTATGTGGCTTTGTGTTGGTAGTGGACATCTGTGGCAGGAAGGAAGCCCAGATGATACAAAGTAAAGACTTTCAAAGTGGTACCTAGTGAGATACTAAAACTACAATAGAAACCTCTAGTGGCAAAGCACCATGCGCTGTACCAAACAGCAGAAATCTCCAGATTATGCAGTAGCAGTCAGCAAAGATGGATTTTAAAGTGCTGAATGTTGTTTGCAGTTTATTTTAAGGCTTCTAAGCCCTCTTCTGGATCATCATGATAGTTTTGTGTTTGTGAGGGACAGGATTGTTTTGTTGTTGCAAAAGTGTTGCATTATAAACGTTTTCTAATAACTAGAGGAACACACCTACTTCTTTCATAACAGGGATTTTCTTTTAAACATACGTTTTGGACGCTTGAATGCCATGTTGTCTGGTGCTGCTTAAAATATGTGTTCCATATCTAAGCATAAATACCATAGGATATGACAGTTGCTATAGCAACTAAGCATCTACTATTAAATAGCACCCACAAGCTCAGAAAACATGTGCAGCCTGTCACTACACAAGGTATTCCTTTCTTCGCAGCAAGCTAAGTACCATATTTTCATCTCGGGAGTTAGTCTGTTTCTGATGAATGTGTTTGTGCTGTGCATGTGAAGATCTTTTTCCCCCCACCAGCTCTACCTTCCTTTGAAAACTGCAGATACTGTAAGAACAAAATAGCCTGAAGCGGTTGCAAGCTGAAGAAGTTAATGAATAATTCCTTTTTCATATATCCTTGAACATATATTAGAGTGTGGCTTTCAGATCTTTTAGGCCAGATTTGAGGCTTACACCTTTGCTGTTCTGCATCTTTTGATATTACAGTGTTTTGCTCTTGAAACCAGCCTTTTGGAAGGCACTGTGCTGTTTCTAGAAGCCGTGTCCCCAAAAATTACAATACCAGTGGGAAACTGATTTCTGCAGTAGTGGCAGACTGGAGCATCATAATTCAAAATCACAGTTCAAGCTAACAAAACTTTTAAGAATATGTAGGTCAGTTATTTACTTTTAAGCTTGCCTTAAAGTTATTAAACATTTGGACCGTGAAAGCTAGGGGAAAAAAGTAGAAAAATAAGAGCATTGAGTTTCTTATGCAGTAACTTAATTCTGGTGGTTGAGACTTTAGCCATTGACAGCATTAGTTGTTTTACATTTTCTGAAAGAGAAATTTGATTTTCCTTAGATCTGTCATAAATAACGAGAAGAATAAGATTATGCATCAGTAAGAGAGATATGCTGGTTATAGAAGTTGACAGTTTATCTGCAAGTTAAAATGACCCTCTGTGCTCATTGGAAGAGTAGACGAAGACTGTGATGACTTGTTGGAGTGTTTGGACTGTTTCCAAATTTTGTTTTAGAGTCTGGTGAATTGATATGTTAAACTGGAAAACGTACTGTATCCACAAATTATTGCTTATGTTGATTTGATGGTGACTTATCTGAATTACACAGTCTATAAGAAAAATCATACGTTATAGTAGGAACATAACAATTTAATGAGGGTATCAAAAAAGCAGCATAAGAAGTAAACTAAGGTGTGAAAAGGCATATTAAAAATGTGGTATTTTTACCATATTTTTTCCCGAGAGAATGATTGCTAATGCCTATCTGCCTTATCTGGTTAAAGGGTTAACCCAGTTAGAAGCATGAGTGTGAATGCAGGTAACAGGCTGGTCTCTGCTCTGGTCCTGTTCCTTGATGGGAATGACAGCTGTGACTTTTGTAGCAATAAAGGAATGTTAACTCATGTCTCCTGGTGCTCTGTCAGTAGCCAGTGGTTTCCCGGCAATCATTTCAACATGTCTAATGTTAACGGAATAATAAATCTTTAATTGGCCTTACTTAATCTGACTAACAAATCGTGCCACATGCCAATAGACTTGGGATAAAGTCACCGGAGCTGCACTGAGCAGTGGTGCAGGATGATGTGGAGAGTGGTTTGCCATGGCAGGGAGGTGAAGCGGGGCTCCTGAAAGAGGTGTTTAGAATTTGCTGGGTGTTTAGATACCACAGGGGCTGAACACCCTAGATGGTATGTTTGCCTCCTGCCACTTAGATCCTCTCCAGGGAATCGTGGACAGATCCTGGCAAGTTCCATCATCCTCCATTTTTTATTGTGTGATGCAAAGGTATTGTCTCTCTCTTTTTTCTCCCCATGATTTTTCTTGCTTGTTTTCAGTTCTGTTTTTTTTTTGCTTCTTGTTTTTCTGCCTGTTTGTAGACACCATTTGAAAAAGGTTGTGTGTTTTTTCCCTATAGCTGGATAAACACTGTGACCCAACCTTGTGTCTGCCTCAACAGCTGTCTGTGCGGTAAGCATCAGTGCACATACACACACACACATCTCGTCGGACTGCTTTACCTAGCAGCATTAAATCTTACAAATTTATGATTACAGGCTGCGAATTTAAAAGATATAAGCGATACTACTTTATTTTCTTCCACTGTGAAGTCCACCATGGCCAGCAGGAGAAATAGGCTAGAGTCTGGTGCCCTCTTGTGACTACATTAAACTCCTCCGAAAAGCATCATCCCGTGGCTTAAAAGCCATCACGGCTTGAATTACACTGGAAAACACAAATTTAACCAAAACAAAAGCTGGAAGCATAGAAAAGGGGAATTAACGTCTCAGTGTCATTTCTGAAATGAAACTTCTGCTGCGCGGTTCAGAATAGAGGCAGTAGACTCACGACCCATAGTTGACTGATGTGTTGAATAATTCAATTATATCTTGTTGCTTTCATAAAAGCTTTTCTTCATGTTAGTCAATTAGACATGATACTGAAGCGCAGACAAGTCAGGATTATACACTAATATTGCTTTACATCATGGAAGAATGTGTCCAAGCTACATAAAAAAAAAAAAATTTTTTTCTCCAGATTCTGGAGGTTTGAAGTCATTATGATCTGAAACTATGGGCCAGCAAAAAAAGTTCAGATTCATACTTGATTTTGCACAGTCTTCAGGGGAGGAGGGCTGGTTTCACAGCTTTGGTTTAACTTCATGTTGATTGCTTTGTATTTTCAGTATATTGTATTTGTATTGATTTCAGTATCCCCAGAGAAAAAAAAAAAGAGTATTTTCTGGGATTTTTCCATGTAAAGTGTTATTTCCCATCTTGGTATTTGTCTAAGAAATGGTTCTAGTATCTGAAACTGAATGCTAAGAAAACAAAAAGACAAATACTTAATATAATTTCCAGCTTCTTCCCTCTCATGAGAGGGGAACATTTCTGGTCAGAAGAGGGAGTGACTGGTCCTTGAATAAAGCAAGCAGGGTCCACTCAGCCTCTCATTAAGGAAAGCCCCTTGCTGAGTTATAAAGTCACACACGCCTTTGAATTCTGCTTTCGTGGAGTACTGACGTTACCTGCTGACATTTCGTTTCCCATCGAATCTTTTCTATTATTATGTTACAGTCTGTCTGTATCCACTTCACACCTCTGTGTACAAAGGAAGTTCCCCATTTGCCCCCTTTCTCTTGTTTCTGATAGAAACTTCAGATTTGTACTTGGCCTGGCTAGAAGCTCCTGCCTTTTGTTGATGGGCTATTCCCACAGTGATGGCCAAGAAAGCAAGAAGTCAGTCATACTCTTGAGTTCCCTTGTTATTTAATGTACATTTTTTCCCCCCCTTTGCATATTACTGCATGCAGTCCTGAGTTTAGTTTGGGGCTTGTGCATTTGTTATCTTCGGGACACAGCTGTTACTGCAAGCAGTGCGGCTAAGTGTGCCATTCCATTGAGAGCTATGGACTGTTCATTTTCGTAAGCCTCATTCTGAACAAAGATTTGAACAAAAGGATTAGAGGTAGACAGGAACCGTACATGCAGCTAAATAGAAAATTACAGGATTTTTTTTTAATACCTTATCAAATGTCCTTTATCCAACATATTGTGAAGTCACCTATAAATGACAAACATAGCATAATAAAAACTACCTGTAGTGGGTAGTGTGAGCCTGGTCTTCTCAACTATATTTAAGAAAGGCAAAAAACCCCCCTAAATTAATCAAACAGGTGAGCAATAGTGCTGCTGCCTCAAGCATATCAGGCTCACACTGTCAGAGACCCATTCCAGAAATCTGGTGCTAAGAAAGTGGTTCCCAACCCACAACAATAGTGCCAGGAAGGGAAGAGCTTGAGAGGCAGTGTCCACATGGGTAGATCTGAAAGCACTGAGGATTTTAGAGATTGTTACTGGTGGATTAATGTATACAGAAGTTGCAACAGCAAATGCTATTAGTGTTACTGATTTTTTTCAGTCCTGTACCCAGAGAGGTACTACCAGCCTTGCGAGGGCCTGGCCCTGAGTATTTCCAGTCTGGAAGTCAACTCTGGATGGATATTACTCTTACCTTTTGGAAGCAAGAAAACACCTCCAAACACCAAAATATCCCAGTGAGAAAAGGTCCCAGTGAAGTCCCCAAGGGTCTAGTGCCCATGGTACCAGAAGGAGACCCAAAGTTAAAATGAAAGTCTGCATATTTTTTTTTTTTCTGATGCCCCAGCATAAATAGAAGCAAATAAAGTGCTTTGAATCTGACCCTGAAAGTGCTGACTCATTAGAATTTGTGCTTTAGTACCTCATATTTGCCTCCATGCCATTCACTGCCCCGTTGCAGTAAGCTCTGAATATGCAGACGACACACCTGCTCACTCTTTCTAGTATCTCCTGCAAGGGCTTGTATTTTAAACCGAGAAGACAGACAATGCTCAAGGGAAGAAGTGTCCCATTTTACAGATGGGGAACTGTGATACAGGCTGATGCATTTCTAAGTAGCTTTCTGAACACTCAGGTATTTGCATACTTGTTGAGAACATCTGTGACTTTAGGTTTGCAAGGCTTTTCAGGACTTTGTACATTGTACAACACCTTTTCCCACAGTATCTCTCTTCTCTTTGATTCTTAACCTACCTCAAGAAAATATTTCACAACAGACCTTTGAACATACAGGGGATGCTCTGTGATCATGGGCTGAAATGTATGGGCTCTGTCACAGGGGGGTTCTGAGAAGGCTTCTTTTGAGGTTGCTCGTGTAGGTGATACTCATGTGATGTTTTGTGAAATTCTTACCACATACCTTATCATGTCTCCTCAGCAGACTTTCCATCTGTCTGCAAGGCTGGTTTTTGCTTCGTTATCTCTGAGCATTTCTTACAGGATGGAGTTAGAGAGTAAAACCCTAGAAGCTGTCAGTGATCTGAATTACAGTGATGAGATATAATGAGTTTAGGGTCCTACTCTTTCTTACAAGTAGCTCATGGTGGCACCAACTAACATGTATTACCAGGATATTAGTATTAGTCTAATTTGAGATAACAGATTTCTCTTTTTATGGTTCACATTCCTTTCACTGGAAGATTGCATCATGAGGCCATGCTGCATCCCTGGTGCAAATATCCAATATCATATATTCTATTCAATAGAAATTTGACATTGGGTTGTACAGGATAGCAGGGACTAAATCAGACCAACTACAGAGTCACCAACTCCAGATGAAACTTTGTCAGGCATAGAGAGTCTAAAGTCATTCATATCTGGATTTGGCTGTTCTGGTTTTGTCTGGGATAGACCTAATTTTTTTTCCCCTTAGTAGCTAGAACAGTGCTGTGTTTTGGATTCAGTATGGGATTTGATAGGAGAAGAATGTTGATAATGTACTGGTGTTTTTTGTTGTTGCTGAGAAATCAAGGACTTTTCAACTTCTCATGTCCTGCTAGTGCAGACACAAGAAGCTGTGTGGGAGCACAACCAAAACAACAGACCAAAACTGGCCAATGGAATATTCCATATCATCTAACACCATGCTCAGTATATAGATAAGGGTTGATAGGGAAGCTCTCTCTGGCTTTTGGAATTGTGGGTTTAGGATTCTCTCTTCTCTGGGATCATTAGCTGGGAACAGGCTGGGCATTGGTCAGCAGGTGGTGAGCAATCACATTGTGCATTACTCATTTGTACTTGTATTATCACTATTACTATTTTTATTTTATTTTATTTTATTTTATTTTATTTTATTTTATTTTATTTTATTTTATTTTATTTTAATTATTAAATTATTTCTATCTCAGCCTATGAGTCTTCTTACCCTTACCCCTCCAACTCCTCCATTCCCTGGGGGTGGGGGAGGATGAACGAGCAGCTGGGTGGTGTTTGGCTGCCGGCCAAGTTTAAACCAGGACACCTGTTTTATATAACTATCCTCTTGAAGGAAAACTTAATACTGAACATGAAAGCATTTCTTAGACAGGAATAGAGTTTTATAAGTGAGTTACCCCAAACAATTACTTAAAACATGCAGTCTTTAGAAATAACTTAAAATTTATGAATAAACAAGCAAATCAGATATGTTGTCTGCCAAAACTAGTTTGGCCAGCTGTAGTTCATAGCCAGAAATTATTCACTTCATGCTTCACAGTCATACTTAAAATAATCAGCAATCTACTTATCTCCCAGGTGCATTATGAATGTCTGAGACACATGTAAAAATAAAATCATGTTTTATTTATTCAGTAGCCCACTCCTCTTCAAATCAAATTATGGACGTTACACCTGAGTAAATGCTGAATACAAAAGACAGTGAAATATATGAATCTTACCCCTGTTACACTGCTGAGCAGCTCACCTGCTCTGAGCCATACATGTGGGGACCTAGCTGTCTAAATATCGAATTGAGAAGCACAGTCTAGGTTTGGTTCTGTACTCTCTCCCAAGTCATCTTATAGCTTAAGCTGAGTTGAGGAAGTCGGGGGACAGATCCAAATAGCTGGGCTGAGAACTGCAGATCTGATGTAGTAGGTGAACCCCTCTTCACAGCACGAAGCAGTCCCTGCAGGCTCACTGGTAATGTCCCTGCAGGAGGAAAGGATGGAAAGATCCACACAATCAATTCGTCCTTCAGATCTGCTCTGACCTCAGTAGTGTCCTTTGCTGTGTCCCTAGCAAGAGTCCCAGTGCCGAGACCCTTCCTTTGCCTGTATGGCACAGTCAGATACTGTGTGACAAAACAGATTGCATGCTTCAATTTATCACATGAGGAACAGTTGGCTTATGGGATAGTTTAACAATGTGGAAATAGCATTTCTTGATGTCCTCACTCAGATGTAAAGCTGCTTTTCCATTTATCCAAAGAAGTCAGGATTTGCAGTTTTCCCCTGTGGATACATTGCTTCGTACCCTGGCCCTTAATCTCTCTTATGGAATATTTTAGTTTGGAAAGCACCTCTGGAGATCATCTAAGTCACCTTCAAAGTTGGATCAGGATGTACAGGGCCTTGTTGCCCCTAAGATTTTTATTTCAGAGTGCATCCGAACAAAGAAGCCCCAAGGATTTTCATTAAGAGAAGATGCATAATAATATAGTAATTCAGAATGGCGTGTAAATTAGGCAAGGCAAAAGAATGACATATGTTGCATCAGACCCTGCTAATCCCTGTCCCCTGCACCTATGGCACTGGGCTCCAGTATTGGTTGCTCTAAAGAGACTCACTTTTTATCAGAGAAAAAACATCAGATTTCTAAGTTCATTGAGATACCTAATTTGCATCCATTTCAATCAGTTTAGAAGTCTGTATCTTTGGTTTCTTCTAAATTCACTGTTGTTATTCATCAGAGTTTTACATTTAGACTATGAAAATCCTGAGGTTGGGGCAGTTTGCATACGTGTTCAGAGATTAATCACCAATCCTCTGGCTGACTGGGCTGTTGCGAGCAACGCCTGCTGCTGGTTTTTTTAGTAATGGAAAGTTTGATTTTCAGCAGAGTTACAGATATTCAGCACTTTGCAGATCTCTCCTTGGTACCTTAGAGAGTTTGGTCTCTGGGATGCATGTGAAAATACAAACCCACAGTTTGTTAATTAGCATCACGACAGAATTTCACATTTTTCCAAGAAACAATCTGCTATTCAGTTCAGTATTTTGTGAACTACTTTTGAGGACACAAACATTTCATTGGTAGATGCCAGAGGAGTCATTAAATAATACAAAAATTAAATATGTCATAAATACAATAAATTGAGGAAATGCCATTTTGGCACAATTCTGCTTTGCAAAAGTGTATAAGAATAAAGCATAATATACAGAAATACTTATGACAATTTTAAAACATTAACAACTATTGTATTTACATTAACACTGGCTAATGTGAGTTCAATTCAGAAATGTGAACATTAATAACAATTTAAAAATATTACAGAAATACAACATTGCAGATGAAACAGAATGACGCTGTGAAGCGCTTTACAAACTTGTACTCAAATAAACATTCAACTGATTCATGATCTTTGTCTGTTTTACTTTGATCACATAAAAATATGAAGAAGCTGTTTAGATAAATATTGCCAGATTTGTATCATTCTTTTTTTACAAATTCTAGTTTCAAGGCACAGGAAGCTACTATCAATAATTTATTCATAGCGAAAGTGGCAGCAGCAACAATGAAATCTGCCCCAGCATAGTCTCCTGTACGCACCACCAGCATGTCCGAGAGAGCCTCTCCTTGTCAGTAAGGCACTTAACTCTTGTACAGACTCCCACACACTAAAACTTGGATCAATACCAAAAGGGAAGTGTTAGCTTAGTCAGAAATGAAACACAAGTTCAACAAATGTTCAGAGACAGCATAAAACCAGTCCATGACACCACTCAGAAATGTATACATTTTCTATATACTTCAGTGCATTCCAGATTCAACTGCAAAATAAGTAAAATCAACTAGTTGGGAAACATCAAGCATCAGACTTGTACGTTTTAAGAATTTCAGGACAGTGCAGGATCTTGACTAATACAGTAGAAGTACTGTTGATATGTGTTATCAGGCCGCTGTTTTGTCCTTTAACCCTCCCCAGAATGTGCAAGGTAGATAAAGTTGCATACTGAAGTATTAGGAACATTTTCAAGGCTCTTGCTGAAAGACTTCCTCATTTTTAATATTTTCCACTGGTTAACCACAAACGTTAACAACAGAGTACGTGTATGAGAATCTGAACATGTACCTCCTCAAGGGCTAAAAATTTCAACTATAGGAATGGGCCCTACATTGTTCTCCTCAGCAGGGATCTTTTTTGTCCATCTCTGAAGATAAAACTGGTTCTGAATTATATGAGGAAAAGAACCAGTCCAAAAAATAAGCTTTTAAGATTTCAATTTGAGTCAAATTACTTAGTTTATCCCACACATCCTTCACAAAGCAATACTGTCACCAATGAAACCGGTGGAAAAACCTTATTGTAGGAGACAAACAGAAATACGAAGTATTGCTCCATCAGTGTCCTCAAGGAGTTGCTGGCCCATGCACTATGACGAAACTTCATACGGATGTCAGCATGTAAATACTCGTGTGCTGCAGTCTGCAGCCCGCAGCTGGTATTAGGAACTTCTTATTTGTGTCAGCAGCTAACTGCTAGCTACCACCTTCTTTGTCTTTGCCACTATTACAGATCTTTTGAACGTCAGATGAATCTGGTATTTCTTTGTTTTCTTCTCTTAGTCCTCCTTCCTGTGATTCTTTTGACATTTTCAATTTTATGCTGTCAGTCTTTTGATTAATAGATGAATTTAGCCTGGATGAGTTCAATCTCCATCTTCTCAGACTCCTATAAAAATCTTTTCTGACATTTTCACTAACCAGCACATAGATGATTGGATCAGCAATGCTGTTTGCAGTGGCTAAACACAGAAACACTGTAAAAATTGAATATATATCCTTTTCAAATGGACATGAGCAATTTTGATGAAACATGAAGTATATGGATCTTATTATGAGTACCACATGGTAGGGAGCAAAGCAGATCAGGAAAATGACAATAATGGCTATAGCCAGATACTTCACTTTGGCTTTTTGGTGACAAGTCAAGCTGCTGCTTGTTTTTGTACTTTGGAAAATTTTGTAGTTTGTGAAAATGAGGATTGTGAAAGGTATGGCAAATCCAAATAGGAATCTGGCAAAGCTGAAAGAAGCCAGTTTTATGTCAAGAGGCAAAGTCTCAAAGCAGGTCTTATTTTCTGGATGATCTTCCATGTAAAATACTGGAGTGTGGATTATTGCAACCACAGCAAAGAGAAAGCACACTATTATGATTGCCTTTTTCTGTCCTCTTCTCCCCCTTGACTCCAGAGCATACACCAGTGCCACGTAACGATCCATAGAAATGCAACACAAAAGCAGAATGCTGATGTATATGTTGCAGAAAAAGATGAATCCTGTTATTCTGCAAGGCTTTGCACCCATAGTCCACTGATGCTCATTTTGCACGTAGATAATCCAGAGAGGCAAAGTACTTAAATACATCAACTCACACAATGATAAACTGAAAATGTAGATGGCAATTACTTTATTCCTTTGGATTTGTACAAATGTAAGCAGGGAAGTTAAGCAATTTGCCGGAAGGCCTATGGCAAAAACGATGCTGTAAACAGCAACCAGAAGTGTCTTGCTGTCTTTGTAGGGAATTCCTGTGCAGGTGGAGCTATTATTTGTGTCTGTGCAATTTTCCATTATTCTTTTTCCAGCTGGTGTTTCCTGAGAATCAGAAGACAAGGTGGAAAGTTAGCATTTGCATCACTTAAAAATGTGTCAGTAAATGTTATGGTCCCATAGGTGCCAACAGGACATGTCAGGAAAACAAGTTGGATGCTTGTCTTGGGAACGCATCTAAAACAAGTTTTCCAAGACCTGCTGGTCTTCTGTAGTGTTTCCTGGGAGTCAGGTGTGATTTACTTCCAGGAAAAAGTACCTTTCTTCACAAGGAATTTCTTGACTTCAGCATGCCAGTTCACTAAGACAGGGTAATGGGGACTGTCCCTACACCAGGCTGCCTCATAAATAAGACAGAGCTGCTGATCATTTACTGAAGTCACTTCCCAGAGGAAATTAAGGGCATTGGTCTTCAATTCATTTTTTTCAAACCGAATAACAAAAAATGCCACCAGTAGAGATTTCAGAGGCAGACTTCCAAAAGAAGCTATCATTTATGGTCAGTCAGATGGGGGAACCATCTGAAGTGGGTGGTGGTAGTTGTTCAGAGACCACCCAGCATTCAGGAACCAGAATCTGGCCACTGGCATGTACCTTCACACTGTTTACAACACAGTGGTTCAGATCTAGCTAATTCATACTTCTGTCCTCCCTCCTGTTAATGAATAACTGCAGCTGAAGAACATAAGCTCGTAGTGGATATTATACCCACCATATAATACCCAGCCAGTGAAACTGCCTACCACATCTGTTTGATGCCTCTGGGAAACAACAGGGAATAAAGGCAGTTGGAGGAAGTAAACAAGACCAAAGAGAAGAATATCCACATATTTAAGAAATGGAGGCAAAGAAATTTAATGCTCTTTGAACAGGAGTGGTTATGAAAAACTCCACCTTTCTGTGATGACCATGCACAAAAGCAGACCTGGCATTTGGTTAGTGTTAAGGAGTGCTAGGAGAAGCATTTCTTGCAAAGTCACATGATGACTTCCATGCAGAAGTCTTCGCCAAGTGAACAGAGGAATATGGAGGTGAGTGCACCGTAATGGTGTTGTGTGCCCTTAAGAATTGTACTTTGCTGTATTTGTGAGTTGAAGATGTCCATTGTATAACATCCTCGTTACAAAGAGGTCTTGCCTGGCTTAATCTTTTGGGCATTCTCTTATGGGGTGGACACCTGCTCCAGGGAACAGCCAGCTAACTCCACAAGAAGGAGATGTCTTGACAGAGACTGAGTCCCTTCAGACAGAGGAGGGGCATGAGCTTTCCCAGTCCACACCATGCATGAGCAATTTCTCTAGCCCTGAGTTCATTCAGTGGAGAAGGTAGCTTTTAGCAGCCTCAGAACATTTATTTTTTGCTTGTTTGGGTCCATCTCAAGCAAACCAAGGAGAAATAGTCTGCTTCTAGTGCAGTGGGAGCATCTCCTGCATCCCTGAGAGGGTGGTAAAGCTGGTGGGGCCATTCTTTCCCCTCCATGTGGGCAAGAGAAGTCCCGGGGATGGCACAAGCAGCTCTACCCTGAATGCCTAACAGAGCACCTGTCATGCAAGATCCCTAGAGCTTGAAGAGCAGTCAGGTCCCCTGACTTAGTTTAGTTATCAGATAATGAGAACGGTGTAAGAAAATGGACACAGGTTGCCCTGGGCTGTGAGACTCTCACAGCTGCACAGTGCTAGCCACAGCCATAAACACCAAGAGAGGATCTCCTGACTAATGTTCAGAGGTGTTCACTTCCACCAGCTACCTCAAAGCAGTCAGAGCCCACTCAATGACAGCAGCTTCTGAGTGAAGATGTCCTGGCAAGTGAGCAGATGGGACAGAGGCAAGTGTACCTGCTGTCCCCAGCACCAGCAGCAGAGCAAGCTGTTCCTTGAGGGGAGGATGTTTGAAAGGGGCTTCCACAGACAGAGGAACTGAGAAAGTGCTCTGTGCATGGAAGAAGTACACAGAGGGTGCAGCCATGCTCTGCAACTACCTTCCACTTCCCCTCTGTGGCAAACCATGTTCCACTCGTGCTGACATGTTGATGAGGGTTAGTGGGCAGCCGGTCGCTGCGCTAGTTGGTCCAAAGTGTCTTGCCAGAGGGTCACATCCCTCCACATCTGAGAATCAGACCAGAGTCCGGTGGGTATGTTGAAGCCCTCTCAAGGGGGATCTGAAGTTTCCTTTAGTTTCAAAGGCCCCATCTTAAGCACAGCTGGAGAAGAGGATCCTCACTGCTGTGAGAGGAAGACAGCATTGTACTCAGCAGGGCTGCGGCAAGGTTTCTGCGTGAGAGGGTGTAAAGTTACTTCCCTTCTTTCCTAGCAGTGAAAGTGTACTGATAGCTGGTGTCAACTCAGAAAAACGATGGTTGCGATAAGGGCTGGTGGTGACTTGTGTTTTTTGCTGCCTCTGGGCATCTGCCACCCTTGGTGAATGAGGTGGGGTCTTCTCTGGGCCACCAACCGAACCGCTGTGTAGAGGGGATAAAAAGGTTGCTTGATTTCAGGGTCAGCAGCGGTTCTTTGCCCAGACCTCACCTGGGACGTGGCATATGAGAGCTTGTCCTCAACTCAGACGTGTCTGACCACCGTGAGAGCTGCAGTACACCTACACACCACAGAGTTGTCTTGGAGACCTCCCATTCTAAGGTAAAGCACAGCAGGTAAATACAACTCGTACGTGAGGCAGATGGTGACAGCCAGGGTGGGGCGCAGCACAGTCGCACGCCATCTCGGTTACTCGATGGCTGTCTACCCCAGGCATGCCTTAACAAAAAACCTTTCAAGAGTGGTTGAAGGTGTGCTCTCCTCCCCTCCCCCTGGGGTTTGAATGCTTCTCTTGACCCTGTGTTTGTCTGAATATTCTCCTTTCTGCACTGGCTACACCTGGTGTTCGCTGCTCATTGTGCGAAGGCATGCTTACCCCGGAGGTATTTGCCTCGCCAGCGAGCAGCCAGCGATGGTGCGGGGCAGGAAGGAAGTGGTAGAAGAGTTATTCTGTAGACACATGGTTCCAATTGTTTCTTTCTCTTGACTCCTTCCTTCACCTCCTCCCTTCCTGCCCTGCTCCAAGTCTCCTTCCCATGCTTAGCACCCATGAGTGAGCCTCAGGAAGGAGATGCCTGTGACTTTTTAAGCCGCCTGCATGGACCATGCCTTTTTTTCTTGGCTTTTGGCATATGGCCTAAGCCACAGGGCTGAGGCTGAGCTGAAGAAACCTCCACCCTTAAATGACTGTCAGCTGCCAGGCGCAAAGCCTCAACTGACAAAGTGCAGTCACAGGCGTGACTTTACACTTGTAGAGAAAAAGCATGTGCTGAATGCCTCCCCTGACGGTCTGGCCTGTCAGCTCAGGAGCCTGGATCCTTCCCAGCAGTAATGCTCTCTGTCCCAGCCTCATATCAGGAAGGAAGAGAGGAAGGCATCCATTTGCTCTCCTTCCTCACCTTCTCCTGGCTCTCTTCTGGCCCTGGCCAGAGTCTTCTGGCCCTGGCCACCTGGGCATCCAGCCCCAGTTCTGAGCTTCACTTGTCTCTGCTCAGCTCTCCATGCTTACAGGGGTGTTTCCTCCCCAAACTGAAGATCAGAAAGGAGCACTCAGCAGACTATGAAATTTTTCTCTGTGACATTGCCCCTCTTCGAATGAATGTACTTTTTTATTGTCTCAGGCCTTTAGAGTTTGCTGGTTTGATACTTGGCTCAGCCCAGAAAATTCCCGGTTTTGTCTTCTGTGGAGGCTGGGCTGTGATGGATGTATCCCCACATCTCTCAAATATAGCATTCGTAACTGTACTGCTTTATCTAAAGAGCAGCTGGCTACCTGTGAGCACTTTGTTGTTGTCCCGCACTGATGTAGGTCTGGAGCAGGCTAACTTGCATATCAGATATTCATTCAAATAAAAAAAAAATAATTACACAGCTGAAAAAAACGTACACCATTTCAGTGTTCATTTTCTGCTAATATTTGTGATGAGCAATTTTAGTGATAGAAACATTGATAGAACAGCAGAACTTAAGAGATTTATCACATCCAGCATTATAAGGGGTCAAACATAGCTGTGATGCCAAGGATGGATGATATCCAAGAATGCGTTTGTGAGAGACAAGCTGTTTCAGTGCATTAGGTTTCTTGGCTGCCCTGTAGCTTTCTGTTGAGCAAAGCCTTCCAAAGTAGCTATTCTCACCTTTCTGTGATCTATTGTGTTCTGCTAGGGCTCACCACCAATTACTAGGTGTTAGATCAGGTCCTGGCTGTGATTTACCTCAACAGTTCAATGTATACTTAACAACACTCTGAGGCTTCTTGCTCTGTGAGGCTCACTGCACAGAAAAACCCTCAGTCAGCACCTGCATGTTTCTCACCTTCGAGACATACAAAACATCTCATCTTCCAGGACAGAGACACCACCTCTGGCTCAGGAAACACCTGACAAATCTCTGGAAGATGGGGTACTCCACTAAGGAAGATTTGCTGTGTGCCTGCTCTGTATTTACACTCTTCCCTGGACATCTGCTCTTGGCCTAGGTTACAGCCACAATATTGGGGTAGATAGGCCTCGCATTTCTAATGTTGTTGTGTCATGTTCACACTGTTAGATGAATAGTTAATTACATTTCTTACTCCTAAAATGGAGTGCCTACATGCTCTAACATATTGATATCTTATGGAGAGAAAACCCTGGAAAAGGGCAGGGCACCTGGAGATGCCAAAGTAGAAAGGGTTGTAGATGGAAGAGGCATGATGGATGTGAAATCCCATTTTCTTGAGGTGTGGTGAGAAAGCAGCAGAAGTGTCTTGCTGCAGACCCACCAAGCAGGGCTGTGAAACCAGATCGAGATTGACTGCCTTTTCCTCACCTTCTCTTTGACCCAGTGCACTTCGCAGTCCTTGGGGCAGATGGCCCAGATTTACCAGGAGGAATGGAAAGGTGCTCTTTCTCAGGCTTTCCTAGAAAGTGACAGAATTCAAATACCAAACTGGTGTCTGGTCTAGAAATCAGATCTTCCATCTTGTGGACAGGGACCAAAGCACTGGTTTGTCATGCAGGAGAGCCTGTGCGATGGTTATCTGTTGTCTCCCCTACCCAGCATCAGGAGCACTGAACTATCCTACAGAGGTGCCCTACTCAGCTCATGGGAGATGAAATCATGAACCTGGGATGCTGTGGGGATGTGGTTTCACACCACACCCATGACAGAATAACATCCTGGCTGTCACCATTTTTTCTCTCTGCCTTCTCTCTGCCAGAAAGTTGACCTTTCTGAAGTGGTTCACCAGGGTCAAAGCAGCACCAGGGCTGGCACAAGGGAATCAGTGGCAAGTAGCGCCTGGCCAGAAGTGGAGCCGCCAGAGGCAGGTGGAGGGAGGGTTGTACTGAGAGCAGCTTGGCCATAGTGTGAGCTGCACCCTCTGTCAGTCTCCAGAGGCACTGCCATCTCTGCTGATGATTTAGGGGTCTTTGCAACCGAGTTACCCAACCGGGCACCTTCTCTGTGGATGCTGCAAGTCCTGAGCGGAGCGCTTTGGGTAAGCAGCGCATCTGGCCGTGGGGTCACATGGAGATGGACCGCAGCTCTAACCACATCACTCTCCTCAATTCTTTTGCCTTGAAAATGCCACTGCTAAGCCCTGAAAAGTGTGTGGACTTTTGTGAGCCTGCCAGCTTAGAGCTTATCACTTCAGAGTGAATGTAAAGATCTTCGCTGGAGTCTGGTCTCTGAATGAAGCAGAAAAGGCTCATGGACAGTGCAGGGATTTGACTGGTGGCTCCTGCTGCTTATGTGGGCCAGTTGCATTAATATCTGATCTTCCATCAAGAGACTGAAGTGTTTTTGCTAACACAAGGTGTAAAGAGGGAAGTGAAAGCAAGGGGGAAAGCAAAAGGCTTTATTTTCCTTTTATTTTTTTGCTTTATTTGTCTATGAGCTACTCATGTAAAACTGTTTCAGTTTCCAACACAGAAGTTGGAGTGATAAAAATAACCCCTGTTAAGAAAGGTGAAAAAGGAAATTGCAGATACAGTTACAGGGAAGAGAGGGAGAAGTCAAAAAACCCAATAGTTGAACAGAGCAGCATTAATCTTTGGATTAATTAGCCTGAGATACAGAGGGACAGAGGAGAAAAAAGACACAGTGAAATCCGTAACATGAGTACAATTAGATCAGCAGAGCACATTAATTAATGTATTTTTTAATTTTCTAATAATTTTCTGATCATCATTCTATGCCAAGGATTATTGTTAGAGCTGAAAATTTTGAGGCATTTATGTGGATATTAAGAATAATTTTTAAAAGCGCCATGCTTATAACGGTTAAGATAAAAACAAACTATTGCTTCACACCTTCCTTCCTGCCCCCAATATTTGGAAAGGATAACAACCTGCACGTTTTAAAGCATAAATCAACCTTCAATGAAACAGGACCTGGGTTTCTCCCGAGGGGTTTTGTGTGCTTCCCTTAGTAGCATGTGGTACTGTAACTATTTGACACGAGAGTACTAACATGATGTCACTCTGACCACTCAGATCTATCATCATAAAACATCAATTCCCAGATATGACAGATATGCCACCAACAATATCACTCTTATTCTGAACCCGGGCTTCTCTTTCTCATGCAGAACCTCCATGACCTGCCTGTAAACTTTTATGACCTATTAAACTTTCCAGCCACTAGACTTTGTGTCTGTTAACTTTAATAGGAAGTAAGAAATTGCCGTGGGTTATTTGCTCTGCTGTTCTTGAAAGTAGGAAAAATGTTTGTGGTATCTTTGTGGATAAAAATAAATTATGACCCATTAGCCCAGCAAGTCAGTGAACTGGTTTATTTTTTATTTTTTTTTTCCCAATTAGTAATAAGTAAATTAGTAGATGAAGTCACTCCTACAAGCAAGTCTCAGCAGACAAAAGAAAAGCAGCAATGGCTCCACTTAATCACCCAGCAGACCAATCCTTTTTACTGACAGAAACAAGATAGTGGGATTTGAAACTATACAGTTTCAAATTTGAATAGAATAGAATATATGAATATATAATTTTGAAATTATATAATTTCAAAACTCTGTAGAGAAAAAAGGGAGTTTTAAAGCTACAGGACTATACTGGGAATCCCACCGGAGCACAACTCCATCTTAAAATATCTACCTCCATCCTAGCTTGATCAGAAGGAAACCACCCATGGGATTTGAATGCAGAGACAAATAAACACTGTGCAAAGCAGATTTAATGCCTAGACAGGGAAAAAACTCTCCATGTAATTCCTGAAAGGTGAAAGTGGCAAGTTTCTTGTATTTGCTAGATTTCGGTTTGAGTTTTACCCTCTTTTGAATGCTCCCTGGCTGCTGCAGCTCTGGAGAAGACTCTCAAGAAACAAGAAAGACCTCTAAGCAGCCTTCTGCTGAAGCAAGGCATGGCATATGCTTTCTTTTGGTCACCAAGTGTAGCCACCTGAAGTTCAGGTAGGTTTTTTGCTAGAAGCAACCACCTCTGCGTCAGTGGTTACACTAATCTCCAACTGCAAGACACTGGACAGAGAGTACTGTGATGAAGCAAGTAATCCCTCTCTTGACTAGTGCTGGTTAAAACAAGCTATGGAGCATTTGTAGGCTGGAAATAGCTGCTGTAAGGAGGCAGCAAGACCTTGGGATTAGTTATACAGCCTTAATATTTAACTCTACACTGCAGATATAAGCAATCTTATTAAAAAAGGAAGATTTTTGTCAGAAGAGAGAAGACATTAATCATTTGCCATTCAGGAGGGGAACTCAGCAATAATTTCTGATGAGAGGAAGGTGTTTGATTTCTCTTGTGATACACTGTTCATAGATGTGAACTCTCAGCAACTAGAGAGTTTAAATACCTGTCTGTGGGCGTTTACATAGCTCCACACATCCACGTTCCCCGTCCCACAGCCTGCAACTATTTTGCTCAAATAAGCAGCTGTGAATGAACTGTCACATAATTCAGGGTTGACAAAGGACATCGCTTAAAATTGTGATCCTTCCATAAACTGGGTTTCTTAGTGCCATGTTACACTACCTTGTGAGGAACTACAGAGGAGAGAAGAATGCCAGGCAGGTAACCCCTCAGGAGAAATGTGTAAACGAAAGCTCCTGCTACAGGGTTTAAAACCATCTTATTCAACACATCTAAACGTAGGTAAAACTACATGCATGTCATATGTAGTAGATAGGAGAAGTTCACAGATGAAAACCAGATCCCAAAATCCCCCTGTACCAGTGGACTTTTTTTCCCCAGTCTCATGATTTGGAGACCATGACTCATGATTTTGGGACTTTTGGACATGGCAAAGTTTCTCAGTCTTTTCTGAGAGCATCAGAGAACGGCTGTTGCAGGGCAGATTTACTCCCTGGTACCTAACAGCTTGTCTAGAAAAGGTCCCACAGCAAGAGTAATGGCTTCATGGCCAGGAGAGCCATCAGGAACCCCAGAATTGCTGTCATAAATTTGAGGCTAAACTATAAAGCCTGTCGGGTCAAAAGGCTGAGAAAAGCATAGGTTTTGGAGCAGAGCCAGTGTAAGTGAACAGCTGAGAGCTGCCCCAAGACTGGTGAGTTTTGTGCTGCTGATTCACACGCTGTTCTTCACACACCTTCTTCACACACAAAACCAACAAGCACTTGGGCTCAATGCCTCCCTAAAGCTATCACAGCTTAATTGATAGCCTTGGCAGTGGGGACTATTTAAATAAGGTTTCTGTTACTTGAGTGGCTCATTTGGAAACCTAACTGGCCAGACTTTCTTGCTGGCTTATGTTGGAACTACAAAATCTTGGAAGAAGGAGATGAGAGGGGGGTTTCCCATGCACAGCTTCTCAGACCCACCCCAGGGTGCTCCTGGATGTCAATGCACAGCCAAGTGCCGGCAGATTTGACACTAAGGGCTTATATGTGGATGAATATTACTCTGGACTCCTGAAAGAGCAGGCTGGGGTATGAGGGAACAGCTGTTTTAACAAGGCAAGGAGGTCTGGCCATGTCGGCACACTGCTAAGAGCTGCATGTGTCTAACTGACAGGTTTAAGGAAAATCCAACTCTGGGTGGCTGACCAAAGAAGTGGTAAGACCTATGTTCAAACCCCAAGGTGTGCTCCTAACAGAGATGTTCTGTCACCTTCTAGACTTTAGGATCTCCCCAGCAGATACTTATGGACACCTTCCACCTTCTTCCGGGCCTCAGTCATCCAGGCCTTCAAACAGGAGACTCCTGCCAAACCTCTGGCACCTCCAGTTAGCATCATCATTGCTGGGGAAAACCAGAGCAAAAAAGATGCACAAAATAATTTTGTGACCTGCCAGACTTGGGCTCATTGACATATTGCTTGTAATTGAGAAGTCTAGCTAGGGTCCCCTCAAAATGGCTGGAGAGCTGCCAGTCAGAGAGGGACCTGGGGGTGTTGATTGATAGCCGGCTGAACATGAGCCAGCAGTGTGCCCAGGTGGCCAAGAAGGCCAATGGTATCCTGGCTTGCATCAGAAATAGCGTGGCCAGCAGGGACAGGGAAGTGATCTTACCCCTGTACTCAGCACTGGTGAGGCCGCACCTCGATGACTGTGTTCAGTTTTGGGCCCCTCACTACAAAAAGGACATTGAATTACTTGAGCATGTCCAGAGAAGGGCAATGAAGCTGGTGAAGGGTCTGGAGCACAGGTCTGATGGGGAGCGGCTGAGGGAACTGGGGGGGTTTAGTCTGGAGAAGAGGAGGCTGAGGGGAGACCTCATGGCCCTCTAGAGCTACCTGAAAGGAGGTTGCAGAGAGCTGGGGATGAGTCTCTTTAACCAAGTAACAAGTGATAGGACAAGAGGTAATGGCCTCAAGTTGCGCCAGGGAAGGTTTAGACTAGATATTAGGAAGCGTTTCTTTACAGAACGGGTGGTTAGACGTTGGAATGGGCTGCCCAGGGAGTTGGTGGAGTCCCCATCCCTGGAGGTGTTTAAGAGTAAAGTTGACTTAGCGCTGAGGGATATGGTGTAGTTGGGAACTGTCAGTGTTAGGTTAATGGTTGGACTGGATGATCTTCAAGGTCTTTTCCAACCTAGACGATTCTGTGTGATTCTGTGTGAAAATTATTTTGTTTTTGTCTAAAGTGAATGTGTATCAGCAGATGGGATCTGCAAAACCTGTGAAAACCACAGTGCCTTGTATACTTGAAACAATCCTATTTTTAACAAGCAGTTAAAGACAGTATTTACAAGTGCTCTGAACTCAGACATCAATATTTCCTCCTTTTCCATTTACCATGAAACTCAATTTCTTTGTTCTTGTCCTATGATTCACTCTCAACTAATTGGAGAACTACCGTTTTCCTTTTTTGCCATCTGCTTCACCCCCTATAGCTAGCTAGCTCACGTATCAGCAGCAGGGTTTTCCCCTTTAGACCTTAGTTATACCATCAAAAACTGTGACGCTCAAAGATTCCTCTTTACACCTACACGTGTCTCTGATGTCTCTCTAAGACCACTCACGCCTGCTAAGTCTCCCGTAGTATCTTATCGAGATCCTCAGCTGCGATCTCTTCCGTCTGTTTGTACATCTACCCCAATGAGCATCTCATTCTTCACTGGGACTCAGGGTCTACCCTGAAAGATATTAATGTAAAAATCCCAGCTACCAGATATTCCCCAGAGTGTCCATCTTTAAGGATATCAATATCATACATTGTTTCTGATAGACCCTGTTCTGAATTTCCCACTTCTCTTGGACCTTTCCACTCCAGTTAGGCCCTGCTCACCTGTGCACTGATACAACCCACTTCACTTTCCACTTAATTTTCAATACTGAACCTTTGGTGTTCAGGGACTTCAGGTCGGCAGCAGGATATTTGGTTCTTGGAGAATGTTTTTGTTACATGCTCCGCTCCATCACCAGCAGCAGCTAGGTCCAAATTTTAGATATGTTTGGTAGTATCTATCTGTACTAAATACCCTGCTTTAAAAATAACATTCATTCATGAAGGCAGATAAAAATCAAAGCAGTGGTAGTATAAGAGACAGATTCTGTCAAGCCTGACATGCTCTACAGAAAGCAGCTGTAAAGATGATGGAATTTCTGCTAGTATGGTGGGATCCTTGACTTCCTCCTCCTCCACTGCTCCATTATAGCCCCAGCATAGGAGGCAGGGCTAAGTGAAAATAGTGTTCCCCCATATACACTAGCCCTCAAAGGGTTCAGTTTAAACCACTGATTTTCACACAGTGAGGCACACCCTGCTCAGGAGGCAATAACGTGTGGCAGAAGGACATGAGGAGGTGTCCTATCTGCTAAATCCTGCCAGGCCTCTCCATGCATGAAACATGCACAGCAACCCTGGAGCCAGTAGCAGTGGGGACATATCCAGATGCTTTTGGACAGGCAGCTGAGTCTGTTCAGGGAGGGAAAAGGAGTCAAAGGAGATAAAACCAACCTCAGGTGGAACTGCACTGAACTGCTCATTGCTAATTATACCCCACGGCACACTGAAAACACAATAGGTTTGCACTGAGTATCAAGAAAAGGCAAGCAAAACCTGAGCTTGTGCTGAGCTCAGGCCAGATGTACAGGCACTAAGCCATGGAGAGCAGCCACAGAAACCTGTCCTCATGTCATCTGGCACAGCAGATCCTGCAGCTGCCACTCCAGCCACGTTGCTGTTGCATTGGGACCCCGACTGCTAATGTGAGCAGTGGCATGACCCTCTTTATAACTGCAGCAATACTTCTCCGTGCTTCCCCTCTCCTGGCTCTTTCTGGTGTGGGAACCACTGACTTACAGGCATTTTTGTAGCCTCTTGTATACAAAAATAAAGGAACCTGGCTGGCAGGGCAAAATCATTCTCCACAAAGCTGTGAAATTTCCATTTCAGCTCCAAGTGGGACTGAGTTTTGTCAGGGCAGCTGAGTTAGTTGAAATCTTTCCCTCAGGCACTTCTACTGTGACAACAATGCTATTTGTGTGATCATGATGAGGCTATAAGATCGATGTCTCTGTGAGAGGTATGGGAAATTCTGAACCTGAAAGAGTCATCTGCAGTTTCAGGCAGAAATCTGTACAGAGGGGGTGCTCAAATCAAACTGTGAGTATTTGTTTTCATATAGTGTCCTGTGAACAGATCTATGGAAGAGTTCTCAGAAGAAAATCAGCCTTGACCACTGAGTGCTAAAGAGCCGAATAAGAGGGTTTTTTCCCCTTCTTCTTCCCCCCTCTGTGAGGTTAATGGAAGTTAAGCAACTGTTGGTTTAGAGGCAGCATATGATCTAAATGGGATTGTGGGAAGGGCAGGTTAAAACTAAGCTCAGATGCTCCTTGGGTCTTTGTCAGAGTAGCAAATTTTATGATAAAATTCCAAGAGAATCCAGTAGCTATAGTCTGTAGTGCTTCCTATTGCAATATAAACACAAACAAATGGGGGAGGTAATAGGGAGAAGAAAAGCAATCACAAAAATCCTATGAGAAACTAAATTCAGGAAACAATTCAGTTTTATCAAGTCAACAGGTCAGCCCGGCTCTGGTAGGATGTTTACTCTTTGCTAAATGTTATTCGGCATAGGAAAGATCCTCTCTGAACTTAGAATATCTCAAAGCAAAAGTAGCATCCTTTAAAGTCAAAGGAGGGAACCCAAACTGATTAATTCTGCCCACCTACCAGTGTGGCACGATTGCTGTTACCAACCTGTGACTTTATCACAAGACTTGTGGTCTCCTTAAAGCTGTAGCTACTACGCAAAATAACGGCTGTGCTAAATGCAAAGGAATATCAGCTTTCATTTAAAAACAAGGTCTCTGTCTTGCTGAGGAGAGCATTAAGCATGGTCCTAGAATTTTTGAAGTCTCAGAGAAACAAGTAAACTCCCAAAATATTCGACAAAAAAAAAAAAATAAAAAATCTGAACTCAGTCTCCACATTTCTGAGTGCCAGAGATCAGCAGTACTGTGTGAATAAAAGATAGAGAAAAAGAAGAAATGTAGTGTATCCAATTAGTCACTATAGACCAGCAGGTAAACATCACAATAAAATGCCTGTCTTGCCTTTCCAGTAGAGTAAGGATGAGGGGAAAGGCTGGATGTGAATTCTCCTTTTGGTCTACCAAAGGAAACCCAGCATTCGTGTTTCTAATACAATTCTGTATTCATGCCTCATGCTCTGCAGTAATAGTTAAATCTAACCTCATAGAAACCTGTATCCTGCCAAAATCCTTCAATCCTAATTATCATATATCCCTGACTGGAGCTAAAGTAGTTTTTCAAGAGAGAAATATGGAAAGGGAATTAATAAAGAAGACAGGTAGCAAGGACTCCATCAACTGTAACAAACTCTCATTAATACAGACCCAACAACACTTTATGTCTGTTGTATCAATCACAAGGAGATTTAGACTTTGGTGAAACATCAACAGAGTGCATTTCTGAGCACAAACACACAGCATGGAGAAGCAGTAATCAAAGCAGAACAAAGCAAAATACTGCTAAGTAGAAGTAATGCCTTGCCTCAGGGACAGAAATCACTTACTTTTTTTTTTTCTCTGGCTTTTGCAGAAGAGACGATGAAGTGCTCCAACTCGTGTTGTGCTCACAGGCTGCTCTGTAAAAACTGCAGGAAGTTGCTAATGATACCGCGTACAGTCATAAGTGGCGTGAGCTAAAAGAAAGTAGATTGCTCATGACTTCATCAGGCTCCCAAAGTGTGTCACTTGTAGTTAGGCACACACTTATAGATAGGAGGGCGACTGGAATACCCCATCCTTGAAAATCTTAGTCCTGTCATCATCTGAGCAGGTCATTGTGAAAAGACATCTATGGCAAGAAATATCTTTGGGGAAGATCCGCTCCTGAAAAGATACTAAAAGAGTGAGAAGAGGCAGAAGAAACTATTTGCTAGTTACTGTAAGTAGAGTATAATAGAAAGGTGAAAAAAGAAGTGGTCAGGACAGGAAAATGTGGAGTTAGCAGGAAGATAGAAGGAATAAAGAGCATTGTGCTGGTGGGTCTCTGTATAAGTGCAGCCCAGGGACTGAGGGCTATAATCTTTCTATCAAGCAGAGCATGCAGGATATCAGAGTTTCTGCAACATTACTGCAAAGTCAAAGGTTTCAAAAAGTCTTCTGAAACAGCCTGTTCTCATTGCTGTCCCCTGTATTGCTTTCAGATATGAAATAGTACCCACGCTCTTGCAGAGTGGACTTGAGATTGGCCATGCACGGCTGCTGCCTTTCATGAGTCAGTGGCTCAGGAACCACGGCTCTGTTTTAGGAGGGGGCCTGTGAGAAAGGCCATGCTTCCTGCCCCCTCTGCCAAACCAGACAGCACAGTGCAGGTTGGGGGGGTTTGGGCTGCTGCTGATTGACTTCAGCCTTTAATCTGTCCTTCTTGCTGTGCCAGCAGAGCTGCAAGACACGCACAGGTACACTTGGGCACGATGAGCTGCTGCGGCTGGCTGATGGAGGAAGCAGAGATTGACCAGTGCAGTCCGAAGAGCAGCTAAGAGAAAAGAAAGCCTTAACAAGGCAAGTGGTTTCCTCCAAATTCTGTCACTTGTACAGGTGTGAGAAGATGTAGGTTCAGCTCTTGTAACTGCCAGAATCCATTTGTGACCAGAAGTTTCATATCTTGGACTTCTGCTATGGGTGTGCATCTTAATCACTGTGCTGATATGTCCTGGAGGGACAAGAGACCAATGAACTTCCCCAAACCCTACTGGCTTGGGCTGCCAGGCCCTGGCAGAGGAACAAGATGCCTGCAGTAGTTGCGTGTTCCTTATTTGTACAGTGGAGGCAACACCTACCCTGGGTGCTACACATATATTCCCTTGTGTATGTATGAAACGGTTAGGTATTTAAATGGATTAGGAGCAGTATTAGAGCCAAACAGAAGGGAATGGTGATATGAGGGAAAGATCATTCTGGTTGCAATGGTGCTACAAAAGACTGAGAATGCTAAAGAAGATGAGTTGGTGGTTTGAGCAGCTTTTAGAAGAAGAGTAGATTTGCTTGAGTTTCTTAATGGCAAAGAGCATTAATACAAAGGAGCATGTGAGCTTTACCAAGTGTCCTAGCTCAGGCTTTAAGTAACAGAGGAACAAGAGCCCAGTTTTACATTGCCAGCCTAAACCTTGTTTGTGAGGCCTGTTCCATGTGTCTTTCCATGTGTTACCCTGAGAAAGTCAGTTATGACCAGATTTATTAAGTTTTCAGTCAACTTCCCGATCAACTTCCACCAATCCAGCTTGGTGAGCTGCTTGCAGCACCCCATGAGGGTCTGTCAGTGCTTGCAGACTGCTGGGAGCGAAGGTAGGACAAGGAGGAACTGGGTTACAACCTAAGGCAAGCAGATAACTGAATTTACTTTTGATAGCTGTATCAGAAGTGAAACATTTCTTCTGTAAGATAAAATAAATGCTTGGCATGTACTTTCATTCTGGGTTGAAAAAGTTACTTCGGTTCAGTTCTGCTAGAGAGGGTTTCTGGGGAAGGATATTTCTGTGAAGAGCACTTCATTCTCAGGAACCAGAAGGAATTGGGGAAGAAGAGGCTGAAGACAGTTTGGTAGCTTCCATATGTGGAGGTGAAGGGGTGAAATTTGTGTCTGCACCAGCTCAGCCTGACTGGACATAGTGCTGACCCAGTCTGTGCACTGCTCCAAACCCATGATTTCATCCTTGTCCTCCTCTGTGTGGATATCAGACCCAGAGGAAACCATGAAGAGGGATGCAAATAATGTTTCTGAGATGGCTAGAACTGATTTATCTGTGTAGATGACCATTCTTCATTCAGAGATGTGGGACAGAAAAGGAAAGATTGCTCTCTTTCCTGAAGAACAGGAGTTTTTGTGGAGGCTGCTGTGGTATTTGTGATGTAGCAGATCACAGTTCCCATTTAGGTGCAGTCAACCGTGCAGTCAAATACCTGCCTGATTATGCTCTCTGTGATAGTGTGCTTACTTGCACACACTGATATAGGGTTTAGGATATTCAGAGACACATATACATTTACCAACTAGATTTTATGGTGAAACATTGAAAGTTGCATGGTTCTCCATAGAGAAATGGAATACAACGTGTCTCTGTGCCCTTGAATCTTCCAGACGGACCTGAAAAACATTGCTTATAGTCACTGCTGCTTCATGCTTCTCTCAGT
Source organism: Strix aluco (assembly GCF_031877795.1). Lineage (NCBI taxonomy): Eukaryota > Metazoa > Chordata > Aves > Strigiformes > Strigidae > Strix > Strix aluco. Next base: position 125,511,213 of record NC_133934.1, on the reverse strand, counting down.
AATATGGCCCCAGTCAACATCACCCACAATCATTGCCCTAGCAAGCTGAAGACTGATGCCAAGATTTCACATTGGAAGATGCTTTCAAAAACTTTTGACAAGATCTTTTGTGACTGGAGATGAAAACAGACCCAGCGCTTCTGTGGGTGGCAAAAACAAACAAAACATTTCAAGTAAGTTTAGTCTGTATTCAGTAGAGATAATACAAGCAGTACAGCAATATAAATTTTGGCCTGAGTTGTATTGCACTGATGTCATATCCAGGCAGAAAAAGAATCAGATAAAGAACCATTTATAGCAGAAGGCAGAAACCTTCTGGCCTCTGTCTGCATCCAATTGAAATAAATGGAAATGTTTCTTTGAGCCTCAGTGAGTTTAGATTGGACATTTTGGGCATATTTCTTTCTACCTTTTAATTGCTGGGTGCTATTTAGATAGTTGCCTTTAAGATAGCATGTTTAACCAAGTTAAGCTGCAATCGAGATGCTTTCTCTGCACTCTTCATCATTTTCCTAGTGGGGTACAGTGACTATCCAAAGAATAAAGGATAAAAGAGTCCAGCTTTGTTTTAGCTCACTGCTGCATAACACAGACCTTTTTTTGGGACTTTTACAGCACTGTGATAGAGAAAATGCTTGTGCACCATTGACCAGTAAACAGAAATAACTGTGGAAGACTGATGGAGTACAATGTCTTTGAAAGACTTTCAGACTGAATTTTTCCCTCCCCTTTTTAATTTAGAAACTATCAAGGGAAAAGCTGTTGGGATATTTGGCATTTCCCTGTTCCACTGCACATGAAAATGTTCAGTATTAGTGTTGTCTTCCCCTGGTTGTGACCAACATGAACCTATGAATGGAGGAAACCTCAGATCATCTGCCTCTCCTACCTCCACATACAAATGAGCACAGAGACATACTTGCATAACAGGTCTGCAAAAGATTACCCAAGAAGACAATTTTTGTACAGTTGTACATCTTTTTTGTAAGCCACTGAGGCTCATTTTTCTTGGAAAATGATGGAATATGGCTTTAAATTTTGCAGCGTGGAAAATGAGGAAATGAAAACAGCTCCTTGAAGTATGGCTCTTGATATGAAAAAGCCAAATGTCTGGCCCTTCTCTCATTCCCAGACAGCACACTGAAGGGGGCCTGAGCTGCAGACCTGTCTGGGGAACGCTGTAGGTACAGGATGGCAAAAAGGACTTTCTTAATGATAGGAGCAAGGCAGAAAAGTGCTCAAGACTAGGACAGCAATGGCCAGGGGCTAAGAAGCATTGAGGGCTGAAGTCTGCTCAGGTCTGTGCTCCTCTGGCCAAGCACTGTATAAGTCCCCTTGCACTGGTATGATACACAAGAGTGCCTAACAAAGAGTCTCAGTAGCTTGGGGTTCAAAGTTGCTTTATCTGTGACAGTGGCTGTGATGCTGTTGATCTGGGACAAAGACAAAAACCAGCTGTTGTGTTTTTAGCAGTTGTTATGAGGATCAACCACAGGCTGGCTCCCTCAAGTTAGTGTGGGATGAGCTCTGTGCTAAAACCAAAGCTCAGCTTCCTCCCAGCAACCACGTACCTGCAGAATCTTCCCCTTACACATGCAGCGTAGCTCTGCTCTACCCTGACAGTCAAGCCAGAAGAGTGGCAAAACCATTCTGAGCTGACCTAAGCCCAGCACAGATCTGGCTTCCCATGCATGTCCAGTCCATAGCATGCAGTCTGCAGGAAATGCAGGAACCTTCCTGTTCTGCTGCTGGAAATTAAATGCAGAAGTATCAGCTGCTGAGATTTTTGATGTACTGGCTTTTTTACGTGTGGTGCATGCTGTGCTATCGTAAGGCGGGGGACACAGTCATATTCCTTCTGGTTTGTCAGGCTGTATAAATACCTGCATCTCACCTCTGCGCTTGAAAATCTTTCTGCTTTTGGTTTGCCCATTTTTGTGAATGGCATGTAGAAATTTGGTCATCCTCAGTTTTTGCTGATGCAGTGATGTACTGTGTGCCTCAGGAGTGCAAATCCGTTAAGTCATATATATGACTGATGATGCCCTTATCAAGGAAAGCTCTCTCACTCCAAAGAGAAAAGCCCTATCATGTTTGACATTCCTATCCCTTCATGCACTGAAATGGATATGTACCCCAGGAAGAGCTCCCTGGCATGGCACAGCTGGCTGTCGCATGGCACATCTTAGAGGCCTTTGACTCTACTGACTTCTCTGGGGCAACAACAGATGTATCTTCTGCATGGTAAGCGTACAGAGGTGCCAGTCTGTGCGTAGGGGTCCTTGGGATGAGGTGGGGTACACAGCTGTGTTATATCTAACAGCCTCTTTGGGAGAGCCTGCTGCCAGCGACACACCCGCAGCCGCAGCTGAGACCAGCGAGTGCTGCAGCAGCAATGAATTTAGCTCCACGCTTCGAACTTGATCCCTGAACGTGCACATCCCTGGACATCCCAGCCCGTCCACATTGTTCTTTTGTTCAGCCCGAACTGTCAGAATAAAAGGCAACCAAAAACTATAGACTCAGATAGCAGACTGCCGCGCTGCACCACCATGTCGGCTCTGCTGCTCGCGCTGCACTTGCAGCCCAGGTCGCAGCCTTTTGACGGATATGTTTGGCTTTTTTTTAATAAAACCCCCTCCTTATACTAGGAAACTTTAACACCCACAGAGTTAAAAAGGTTACAGTCGTTAGTGTATGGGGGAGGAAAAGGGTGCGGTTCAAAGAATATGTGTTTCTGATTTTTTTTTTTAAACTCAGAGTAGCAGCAGTGATGGGCCAACACCTGAAGTCAGTCTAACCTTAGCAAACTTGGAGGGAAGAACCAATTGCACCTCTGTAGCATGGTCTAAACTCTTGAGCAACCACTTTATCTTGTGGTGCAAATATACAGAAATTCAAGCTGGTTTTGCACCTTTTCTGCACAGTGCTGTAATTTCAAGCCTCACGTTATTTTTAACTTGGAAGGCTTCTGTGAAAGAGCCAAAAGCTGATGAAATTGCAGTATTTCAGTACGCGTTAATGGGATGATTTACTGAGGAGGTATGAGTTTTTAATGTGGCTACCCAGAGCTCTGTGCTACTGCACGGTTCCTTTGATTTTGGTTATTATATCTCAGGTTACTACAAAAACTGTGTCAACAATGGAAACAAAATCATAAAATTTGCCCTCTCCAGTGGAGTGAATGGCTGAAGGAGGAGGAATCTGCATACGCAGAGTAAGTGCCTTGGGCAAACCTGGGGTTTGGATCACCTGAATCCCACTCAAACACCTCTGCCATATATCCAAATGTTTTTTTTAACCCCTGTTGTTTTCCCCCTAGCCTCCAACAGTTTCCTCTGCAGCCAGGATTGATCAATCTGATGCAGCAGATTTGAAGGGCTCTGGTGTTTACGTTGCACCAGCTCCTCCTAGTATGGTCAGGCAGCCCTGCTGCCAGCTCTCCACGGCAAAGACGATGTTAGTCCACCTTGGAGACCTGCAGCAAGCCCTCGGAGGGTGAGTGGCTTTAGAAAGCTTGTACCCTGCTAGAGGAAAATGCCTCTGAGCTGGCAGGAGCCTGTGGGTTAGCCCCAGCACGTCTGCACTGGGACCTCATTGCTGAGGAGCACCTTAGAGAAATACCACAGACAGGAAAGCAGGAAACATTTTGCAGAGCAGAGATAACATTGACAATAATGCTCTGTAAATTGTTTGATTTACTGATTCACATATACAGGAGCTGCCATGTAAGCATCACAGGAAAAGGAAATGGGACCGAGAAGGAGTGGGAGGAAAAAGGCAACAGGACAACAAAACAGGTTGGCAGATTTCATTGGGGGCAAGACATAATGTCCTGGGTTTTCTCCTGAGCATGATGTGTTGTGGAGGTCTGCGATCACACATGGACACTGAGGATGAGTCCTTTGATGCAAAAGGAAAAGTCTGTATTTATTAAACAAAATGGTCAACTTGCATCATCTCGGAATTCTCCTGCACCAGGAATTCCCTCTTATACAGCTGGAATCACCCTGGGCATGCTAGCCCTTATCTAGAGCAAAGAGGTCCCTGAGAATTTGAACTTCAACACCTCTGTGTGGTGGAGAAGTGGTTGCAGAGCAGGCACGTGATGGTAAGAGTTGTCACCCCTGTGCTCCATTCCTCAAATTTTCTCAAAAGCCTCTTTTGCAAGAAGACCTCAGAAGTCTGTGTGACTTCTTGTGCGGCGAATCTTCCACATGACATGAGCAAGCAATGGGAGACACACCTTCTGCTGGCAGCATGTATCTCTGTAAGAGCATCAGGGAGGACCTTCTGCACAACTAATGTTTTTGAGCTTTTGCATGACTTTTTGTGATCTACCTGTCTGCACCTCAATGAGGGATCTCACAGAGCTGCACAGGCTCTACTGTACAATTGTTTCTTCATTTTGCTCCACTTTCTTTGTGTCACTGACCTCCACTGGGGAAACTGAGGCTCATATGTGTGTGATGATCTGGGTGATGATTCTGCTCTGCAGTGGTCAGGCCACGGAATCGCCTCCTGTGGAGTTAGACAGTTACCTCTGAAGCCTTTCTTGAGGCATCTTCTCTGATCCTTGAGGGATGCTTGCAGGTGTGAAAGGCTCCTTGCAGTCTCTGCTGCTGTATTGTCACAAGCAGCTTAATGTTTTGGAGAAAGTGCCTGACATTCAGCCTTCAATTAAAGTGAAAGCTTTAGTGGGGCACATATCCTGAGATATTTGTGTCACCTTTTCTCAAATAAATTCCTCGATACAGTCTGAAAAATAAGTATGGTCTTCCTTAAGATTACTAGGTATGTATACACACCAAGGGGAAAAAATCCAAGCTTTTTCCCCTCCTTTCCCACAAGTTTTTCAGATCTTCTTACTCCATCATAAAGACGGAACAGACAACAGAAAAATAGAAATCACCCTTGAAAACGCTGACTTTTGAGCTCTGGCACAATTTTCTCAGTATAGATTGGTCTTTCTATAGACACGTGGGATTTTGGCTTGTGTTCAGCAGTTTCCATTTGCTTGAACAATGAATTTACAGCCTTATTTTCCAAATACTATTTTCATGCCCTACTTGATGCCAGCAATGTATTTTTTGAAGATGGGTTTGTGAAGCAACCATATTAATTGGAAAGATTCTTTAACATTAAAAGACATTTATTACACCGTCTTTTCTCCTGACACTAACAGCTTCAATCATTTTGTAAATAGAGCTAACCATGGAAAGATAGATGGTGTAGCTTCACCTGGTGCTGGTGTGGTACAGACATATTTTGACACATGAGACTGGTGATGGGAAGTCTGTCTACCCTGCAGTCTGTGGTGCGTGAGAGTGATACCTGAGTTAGCTTTTCTAGAGTGAGTTTGCAGAGTGGAAGCAGGTGGACCTTGACACCACAAAGCTCTGTGTACTCCAGGTTACCCAGATGTGGGATGGTTTTGCATGAAACTTTGGTGTAGGCAAACCTGCAGGCTTCAACATATTAAGAAATGCAAATATCTGATAATTCTCCACCAGCTTTGGTCGGGTATGTGGCCAAATAATGGGAAGGAAACAGATGCAAGTCAGTTCTGGACTGATCTTGTGGGATATTTTCATTAATGTCATCTCTGTCTGAGTCTTTGGTTTCTCTGTTTAAAAAGACAGCTGTCATGTCTACTTCCTTTGAAGATGTTTCGAGATGAAGTCACAAAATATACTGTATGAGACCCAGGTATTATTACAAATTAAAAAAAATACTGGTATCTACATGTAATGAACATGCATTAAGTTCACAGAATTCTACAGAACTAAATGCCAAGACTCCTGCTGACCTGACTGGGCAAAAGCATAATGGTGTGCTGTGCCAACACCACCACTCAGATCCCAGGCCAAGGGAGCCTCTGGCAGGAGAAAGGCAGGTTGTAGTCCAGCTGCATCCCAGAGCTGCAGCTTATGGAATACGTACAGCAGATAGATGGGTGAAAATAAAGCATGTCTTGTTAGGCTCCTAAGTAGCAGATACCCAAGAAAACACTGATAAAAGCACACCCATAAAATCTGACCTCCATTTCTCTGCAAATGCCCTTTCTTGTCCTATCACCGCAGGTGACATCCAGGCACTTTCGGGAGCAGGAGGAAAGTGCTATGAGGATAAAAAAAGAGAGAAGATGGTCCAGAAAGGATGCAGTGTCTTTGCTCTGCATCCTTTCAAGGTGCTTGAGATGACTAGATGTTGGTGAGGGCTCTGGGCAGTGATAAACAAGTTAATTCCTTCTGCAGACAGATGAACATGAGTATCTGTGGGTAGCTGTAGGAGCAGCCATTGATATCCTACGTGTGTATTTGGGTGCCCTGGAGAAACCTGACGTATTACTACAGCCAGGCAATCCATTTGCTCAGGACTTCTTTAAAGACCAGGAAAGCGGCAGCCACAGCAGAAATGTTGGTCATCAGCCTCCTGTTGCCCACCTCAGGTAATTCATGTCTCATTTGTTTTGCTTTGTATAAAAACAGCTACTTGTGCTCTCAGCCCGCTCCCCAGCAGACCTCCCGAAACAGCCACCTTAGTCCTGCAGTTTCTATTGAGTCCAGTTTGCAATATTTTTTATTTATACTGTACAGCTGACACCTTGTTGTGTGGACCAGACTGCCCTTTCTTATAGGCACTGTGCAAAAGCAGCATGAAGGGAAACCAGAATGCTGCAAGCTGCAATTTAATGTAGCATCAAAATAGCTGTTTCAGGGCACAGGTCCAGAAGGCAGGGTAAGCCAGCATCACAGTCAGCTTCTATCCAAAGGAGAAGGTCCAGCTCCCTTTGAAAAATAAACAATAGGATAGTTTTCTGCCATTTTAGTGAGAAGAACTGGCCCAACCAAGGCTCTGACAAATGCCAGAGATGGTACAAAGGTGTTTGGCAGCAAAATGTTACGTTGGCTCAGCTGGCTGTGGAACTACGGCTTATATCAGTCTGAAGCATGTGCTTAAGATGCTTTATGAATTGAGGTCTTATTACTGGACCAGAGCTATGGAGTTAGATCTGGGCTGCTTTAGTAAGTGGATCTCTATTAGAACAGCGTCAGGCTCCCAGGGGCTGTTCCTATTAGCACATGGCAGCACAATTTAAAAAATGCTTTGCTTCTCCTGGCTGCCTGGTGGAATGACAGCTAGCCATATGTCAGCTAGTTTTGTTGCTTTGAAATTTTATTTGAAAAAATAATTAATAAAATGGACACAGGCCTGTTTCCCTAGAAAGCTTCTTAGCAATCCAAAGGCATAAAAACAGGAGGAGAGAGTGAAGGCTGGTGTATTATTTATAAAAATCCCATCTTCTGGTGTTCTGTGGTTCCCCCATAGTGGTTTTTTGTAACAGATTATGACTCTGTCATAGTAATCTAAAATTTGTGCACCTATTCCTAGCAACAATGTTTTCTGTTAGGACACCATCTTTTATCTCCCTGTTAGAGGGGGTATTACTAGAAGCATCAGCGGTAGGATAACAAAACAATAAATAATCTGACGAAACCCTTTTGAAGAATACTAGCAGCATGGTGGTATTTACTCTTCAAAGTCTAATCCATTATTTGGGAATAAAGAGAAGCAACCTCTTGTAGTTAAAAACTGTGTCAAGCTCAATCACAAAATCAAATTAAAAGCTGTATTCAAATACAACATACTTTATAAGGTGAATTATTACTTAATTGAATAAGAAATTCAAAATAGTCTAAAATGAGCAGATTCTATCTGCTCTCGGTCTTTTTTTTGGTACCATCGGATCACAAATAGTCCTTCCTTCCATGTCTGCTACCGAATTTCAGTTCACTTTATTTTAGCATATTTGAGGGGAGTTTGTTTATGGTATAATTAAGGGGAATTTCCAGATGGAAAGGAGGAGTTAGTGCACACGAAGCTGGACTCTCAGCTTTTCTTGTAAGCTTTGTTTTTTTTCTGGGAAGGAAAAACCAAAACAACAACAATTCCCCTTTACTGGTGCTTTTTCATCTCACTGTGTAGGTGGCCTGTTGAAATAATAGTTTGATGGAGATTAAAGGAAGTGTGACTACTATGTAACTTCTATCAGAAGGGGGAATCCCAACTCTTTAAAGAGCATGCGCAACTAGGCATGAGTAGTGTTATTATAGGGTTCAAAAGAAAAACCAGCCCAAACAATCCCCTTCTCCCAAAACCTCCCCTGGATTTCCAGTATGTGTAAAAGTGGGCCGGGTCCTTGACTGGGGAGGTTTCTGCCAGCATTGGTGTACGGTCGCTGAGTCTGGGTAGGGTCGACATAGCGCTGAGGGATCTGGTGTAGTTGGGAACTGTCAGTGTGAGGTTCATGGTTGGACTAGATGATCTTCAAGGTCTTTTCCAACCTAGATGATTCTGTGATTCTGTCTCACCCTCATTTCACCCTGTTGCTCTGCGTTGACTCTGGAGAGGTCCCACTGGGTTAAAGCATCTCCTGCAACGATGTGCAACCTTGCTCTGGAGATGCAAAGAACGGAGTACCCCACTGTGTTTGGTCACTTTCCATGGTATTTTGTCCCAGTTATCAAAGAGCACTGCTGAAAACTGTCTCATTTCTTCTAGGCTCAGTACGCCTGGACTCAGCAGAAGGCAGTGCCTCATTTAAATACAGGGAGTACACCTGTTTAACACACAAGGAACACACCTATTTCAACCTTCTCACCTAAAGTAAAGCAGTCTTTAGTTCCTGGCATTTTCTTCCATGTAAATTCAAGGTACAAAAAAAGGCATAACTCCCGGAAGTCATTCTTAGTAGAACAACAGACACTTAACATGAACCCCCCTTTCTGTGCAGCCCACATCTAACCCACAATCTGTTTCCTCTCCTTAGATCTGTGGTCCCTAGGTACTTGCAGCTAAATCTTTCCATGTGCCCAGTGCTGAGCAGCAAAGCACCTAATCCTGGTGTGGATTCAAAAACGTGCTGAAATCATGGTCCTTCTCCCCAAGAGTCTCAGTACAGCAGATCTGCAGTGGGGATAACCGCATCAACAGCTCCTTCCAGAAAATGCTGCTGCACCCAGGATTTACTTTTTAAATCCTGTTGTAACTTTTTTCTGTAGTATATGGCAATCCAGCAGCTGTAGTTCTTGACTCCCCAGCTGGTGGTGGGTACAGCCCGTGCCTGTTGGTTCCTATGGGGATCTTAGTTGCTCTGGAGAAAAGATCTGATGAAGAGAGGAGGGGTAGAAGAAGGTGAGGTCTGTACCTCTCACACCGAAAGCAGGCCAAGTATATGGAAAATACATTTACATTTCAGAAAGAAAGTGATTGGGGAACTGGCCTGCTGACTAGGGAACTTGTCTCTCAGAAGGAAGTCCCAGTCCCTGGTGCCAAGGCTATTTTTGTCTTTTAACAGACAGCTGTAATGGATCAAATGGAGAAACAGTCCTGACAGCTGGGCCCAAAACACAACTGTTGCCCATGCACATCGCCAAGGTCATGTACAAGGCCAGATCTGCACTGGCAAGGCTAAAAAGCTGTGGTGATAACTAGGAATTCAAGACACAAGTAGTTTTTATGCAAATATTTGTGCAATTAACATGCACACGGTCACAGGAGACTGAGAAGTGATTTAATGTGATGAATAAGGTCTAAAGCCAATAAAAGACCAAAGAGCAGAGCGAGTCCTGAACCTCATACAGGATGGTGTTTGCTCTGGTCTTTGCAGATTGCAGTTGTAGGTAATTCATGGTTTCCTTTTTTCAGATTGCTTTGAAGAATACACCCATGGGAAGTGTGCGGACAGCATAAGACAGTAAGAGTGACTTTACTGGGGGACCAAAGGTCTGTCTAGTTCAAGATCCAGTCTCCAGCAGTGGCTAAAAGCAGTCCCTGGGGAGAAGCATTGTAGCAGAGGCAGCACACATTATCCTCTCCCCAAAGCCTCTCCCTGACTCCATGAGTCTGCAGGTCATGGAATACTTTAGCCTTGATCTTTCTACTACTATGCATGAATACACAAAAGTAATTTCCCTTCATCTCTGCCTACATGTAACAACAAATACCTACTCACAGTTGTGTCATTTCCTTGTGTTAGAGGACTGTAGTAGGAGCCTGTGCTGCAGTCATTCATTTGTATTTGAAATCTCTCCCCTTCTCCAGCTCTCACATCAGTTATGGGATAACTTTTAGTGTTTTACAGGACACAGTTTTGTTTCCTGGTACAGCATCCAATGCCTTGGAAAACTAAATCTATCATGTCTGGGCCAGACTCATAAAGGCTGGAACTCAGTTTGACAAATAAATCTTGTTGTTCTTTTGAAAGATTCTTATTAGCATCTGCAACACTCCCACCCTTAGCTCACAGTTGTTTGCATCTCTCACTTCTATTTGACTGTACTTATCCAGTTCATCCTCTTTTCCCTTTTGGAGTATCGATGCACTGTGAGCACTTCCTCAAATGGAAGCAGGAGAGATGATGTCATCTCTTTCAGGAATGCTAACTAGTCAGACGGCTAATTTTAAATATTTTTCCCTAGTAGACCTTGTTTATCATCCTCTCGATATTACTGAGCAAAAATGTCCATCATCAGTCCCATGTTATACACGTACATGATCTGGCTGCTTTGTGAATACAGACAAGTATATTTTAAGTACTCCTTCTTTTACATTGCTATTAATTTTACTACCTCTCCCTAGTGATATTCCTGTACTATCGTTAAACTACTTTTGTTCTTAGTAGATGTTAAAACAATTTCTTTGCTCTGTCTGTTCTGAGGTGTTTCCAGATGGTTTTAATTTCACTTACTCATTTCTTACACTTAGTTACTTCCATCTTATATTAATTGGCAGCCATTTCCCCCTTTCACATCTGTGATAGATTGCTTTTCTATTTCACATTGATTCCTTCATTTTGTCACTGAACCAGGAAGAGGCTTTTTTAACGTGATCTGTTTTTATTCTTGACTTGGAAATCCCAACTTTTTGACCATTTGATAAACTCTTCATCAAAGGACTCAACTTTCATTCAGATTTTTCTACCCACATTTTTTCTACCAGTGAAACTTTCCTTGAGGTAGAGAACTTAACTTTTTAATGCTGAGTGTTTAGGACAGTCAATGCCACAAATAATCAGGTCACAATCATGTTGGCTGGTCTTCAGAGAGCAACAAATTTTCTACCCAGCAGTTAGTTCACCATGGTATGTCGTAATGAGTGATCTCACCTTGGGTGCAGTACCTGCTGGTTTAGAGAATTCACCTGTACCACCTAAGTGCTATTTTTCTATTGGCTGCATGCATCTCTGGCATACATCTCCCATTCTGAAGTCCTCCATGGATACAGAACTTTCCACAAATTGGGTGAGAGTTTAATGAATAATGGGTTTAAGGAACAACTCATCCTGCTTTTTGACTTTCTGACTTTGTTTGATGGTCTGTGGCAGTTCATTCTGTAGATACTCTGCCTCTTCTGCTCAGCATCTTGTAAATCTGACTTAGCAACTCACATGCTGATAGTGATGATATAAAGAACTGTGCCAGTCTGCCCTTCCTAATCAACAGTTTTATTACAGTAATCAGGAAAGTCATCTCACCACACTTCCGTGGCATTAGTTATGTCAAATTCCTTCACAAGTAACATAACTTCCTGTTCCTTTCATTTGTTATTGACTTTTCTAGCACCAGTATAAATGACTACAAGTTCTCATTTTTTCTCATTCAGTTTGCTGAGTTCTCTGTGTGTGGAGTTGAAAGACACTGGCTTTCTCAGCACTGTCTTTAGTGTTGCTGGTCTAATCAGCCATGGTATGTCCCCCTGTAAAAATATGTGGAACCTACATGTGACGGTCATTCTTTTTCTGTTCCTGCTGTTACTCATCTTCCTCAAGAATAGGAGACAAGCAAAAGCACACCTGGTTGCCTCATACCCGTTGTGCTGTTCACCTACAGCATATTCCCAAAGTTCTTCTGTTTTGCATTGATATGTCAGAATATCAGTCAAATACGAATCTTCCTTTTTGTGTTCAGGCTATTATTTTGTATCAGCTCTATCTGGATGTAAACAAGAAAGACCCGAATTCTCATGAGAAAATGTTTAGTTTTAGGAGATTTCAAGATAACTTTTGCTGATCTGTTGTATTCACATGAACATAGACAAGCGAGATTGACTCTAAACCACTGTTACAGTAATGAAAAATGAAACATCATCTATAATATCTGGGTCAAGGGAAGGTGCTTGTGAGAAAAGCTGTTGTGGTGGGAGTGTCTTCCAAGAAGGAGGAAGGGAAGAAAGTGTGAGAAAGTAACAGCAAGTGAGTGTGTATTTGAGAAAGTGAGAAGCATGGTGAGCCAGACAGCCTCCTTGGGGAGCTGCTGCAGTATGTGGCAGGGCAACACAGTGCCCAGCATCACAGTCCCAGCTCCTGGCTCCCAGGTCCCAGCTCCCACACTATAGCCAAGTTTACCCAGGACTTTCCCAGGTGGAGGGGGTGGCCTAGCTACTGGTTGCAGAGCCTAGAATGGGCTTGAGGAACTTAATGGAAATCTTGAGCCAGAGGAAGGCAAATTCTGCATAAAGGCAGAGGGCTACTGAAGCAGATAGATGCTCCGATCCCAGGACCCACAGCATGGATGCTGCATCAGGTAGTGTGAAGAGGTTTGGATGGAGCCTCCTGAGAGCAGTCAGGAGCATAAGGATGGAAAAGAGTCATCATTGTGTCAGATCTAGGAAGTCAGGATGAGACAAAGATATTACAGTCAGAGGAGGCATAAAAAGAAAAGACAGGAAGAGTGGGCTGGTGCAGGGAGGGCAAGGGGGTTTCTATAGCTGTGGCATTTTGGATAGGAAGTCAGGCAAGAGGAATTTTTGCCACTGAAGGTGGGGGATGGTGAAGAAGGTGTGGACAGGAGATTTATACTGTGAGCGAGATGAGAACAGCCCCAGAGTTTGGTGATGTCATAAGCAAAGGCGTAAGTTATCAAATCTGACTTCAGGGAGAGAATAAGAAGACATGAGAAGAAAAACAGAGTGAATTTGTCATGAAGGTGGAGGAGAGAGTTAGCAGGAATGGGAATGGGTCTAAAAGGAAGGTTTATTGCAGTCTTTGAGCTGGTGGTGGGACATGTAAGAGTTCACAGCTACAGAGAGGTCAGACTAACAGTACAGATGAAAATATCCTTCTCAGCAAAATGATTATTGTGATAAGGAATAGGGACGAGTTTGTCAGGGGATGGACTGACAAATGGTGATGACACATCCAGTGGCAAGGCCTGCAGAGATGACTTGTGGGACAGACACCAAGGGAGCAGACAGAGCTGAAGGTTCACCAGGGAGGATCTGGATGGAGTCATTGTACCCACCACCAGGTTTGTTAGTTCCTCCTCAGAGAGGAAAGCAGTGAGGAGGAGCTCAGGAGTAGAGACTGGGCAGATGAGCAGGCAGTATCAGTTGTCCTGAGAGGTGAAGCACGAAGCCACCAGTTTTCTGAAATGAGACGTGGCTACAGGAGAACTGAGAACAACTGCCCAAAATGGGGAAAGGGACCGGAGAACTACTCCAGGGATTTACCGGAGAAGCCAGGGGCTCCCCCAAGAGCGACCGAGGCCATCTAGTGATGGCCAGGAACATTGCGGGGTTTTCCCTCCGTCCCTCGGGCTGGTGGCATGGTGGTGCCTTCCCTCTGACTCAGAAAATTTCCCAAGGACCTGCTGAAAGTGCTCTCTGCGTGCATCAAAACTGTCTTGTGGTTGTTTTTTCGGGAGATTCAAAATGCAAACGAAGGTTTCTAGCTCCTCTCTGTCTGACTGGGAAATAGAGTAAGTCACTGGGAAAGCACGTGTCAGAGGGGAAATGGGTTGCCTGTATGTGTGTCTGCTTATCTGTCCCCAGGCAGGACCTCCTGGATACTTGGACAGCTGGCTAGAGGTGCAGAATCGTAACTGCCACAGCCAGTGGCAGTGTCACCACCTGGCCACCTCGCCAGGGTCACAGCTCCAGGTCTGAAAGGCTACATGAGAAATGGTCTGAATGAGCCCTGTTTTCGACAGGAAAGATAACTTCTAATTCTTAAAAGTAAAAATTTTACTTTACTTCATTACTGCTTTGCTACTTTACCGCTTGTGGATAACCTCTGCAGCCTCCCTCAGATGTAGGTGCCTTCTTTCCTCATGCTTCCATGTGTCTGAAGGACAGAGCCTGGACCTGCACCGGCAGAGGAGCATGACCCTGCCCAAGAAGCCACTGGGGAGGAAGCCTCAGGCTGGACCAGGAGCCACTCAACAGAGCTACCTGCTGCTTATAGCAAGCTGCTTTTAATTTTCCACTTGGCTATTTATTAAAGAGACCCTGCAGCAGTGGTGAGGAGCCCGTGCACACTCTCGGTGTGTGAGTACTTAATGGTGCTCATTTACATTTTGCCCGTGTTGTGTTAGGCTGGCTGCTTTGATAAATATCCTCAAATTCCTGCTGTCCATGCAGAGATCTTCTTGTTCTTGTGTGACTTTCATGCAGAGGAGTCAGAAATGGCACGGAAAAGCCATCACAATTTAGTGATCTGAAGGGAACCTTTCAAAGCTTATGCAGTCAGGGATAGCTTCTTTTTTTTTTCCTGGGTCACTCATTGTAAAACTATTTGAGTTACTCAGGGATAGAGAAAATTATCAAAGAGTTTAGAAGAGGCAAATTCAGACATGCCTCAGCTGTGCAGGCTGCACATCCAACCTATTTGCTTGTAGAAGGAATGTAGCTGTTTCTATGTTGAAAAAATAACATGACTAAGATGTGTGTTTGAATAATAAAGCAACCCAGTCTGGGGCCCGCTGAGTATTAAAGCAAGACTCAGCTTGTAACATGTGGCTTCGAAGTATCTTGTACCTCTAACTGACAGATGATTTTTTTGTCTGAACCTCTCGAACCAAAGGAATTCAGAAATGGCCCAGTCTGACTCTACAAATACTGGTTCTGCAGAATAGATGTGATCCTCAGGGCACGGGGCACGACTCCCTGTTCCTGCTGAGCTGTCAGTCTGTCCCCCTGCTCCGCTCCCCACAGCTGTAGCTCCTCTTGGCTTCACCTGGCTGGATGACCCTGGTCTTGGAAACTGCTCAGTCCTGGCAGGGAAAATACCTGAGACACTGTGGGTACAATGGGCAAAGCCAGGGAGGCCCCGGTGAGCATTAGACTGCAAAAGTGGGATACAGAGAAAGGTCTCCTGTGCCTCTGTGGCTGTCACTTGCGCCAATGATGAGAAAGAAGTTGGGAAGAATGGTTCTAGCATTTAGACTTTGAGGGCATTTGTTGATCTGCTCAGGTGCTTTGAAGATGATGGATAACAGCCAGACTCACTGCTTGGGCCATTCACTTTTTCATTAGTGTTTTGGAGAATACCAAAACATACCAAAAAACCCACGGAGCTGCGAATGACTCTAGGAGGCCCCTTTCAGCTGCCATTGAAAGGGTTTTAGACACATGTTCAGCATCCCTGGAGAACAGTAGCTTCATCTGAGTGATTGGCACTGATCATATTAAAAATGTGGACTGGTGGGGACTCCATCTCCAAGACTTAAGACTGTTCCCCTGGCCCAGGGACAAGCTTAAAATAACAACTGTGCATCATCTTCCCGTGGTTTGTCCTAGGTTTTTCTACACAGAGCTGGTAGGTGGTCTCATCCCACCCAAGATTTTACAGAGACTTTGTTTTCCTCACGTCAGTCAATATATTTTTCCTAAACCACCAGCACTACCACCACCACAAATGAATAAATAAATAAATAATCCTGCATCCCAAAAGGAAATCAATTATTCAGGTTGCTTTCTGGGTATAAAATCTCTGGAGCAGTGACATTTAGGAGACTGTGGATCAGCTCCTTTGCAGTGTCATGAAAATTTCATGCTCACTTGGCAAGGAAGTTGATGAGTCAGGCAAATGAGCTCTTATGCCATCTCCCTGACCTGGATACAAACATACAGAGTTTCAGATTACCACTGTGGGTGTACAGCTCAGAGAGGAAGAGACCCAAGTGCATTTAGGCCTTCGACATCCAAGGGAACTGAATTTCTGATGTGCAACACCCTTAGGGATTTTTTTAAAATTTCAGCCCTGGCATCCCTAAAATATAGCAACCTTACAGATGGATTCTTGGTTTCTAAATGCAAAGGTTCAAGTCAAGCACAGGGCATCCACCTGAGAGTAACTTTATTGCTCTACTAGGACTCACTCCTCCTGCTCCTGGCCATTCCTGCCACAGCCAGCAGAACTGTCCCATGACCACATATTTCACCTGGTCTGCCAAAGTATGGCTGGAGGTGGCAGACAAGCGGAAAGAGAAAATGTGTCAACTATTTGCTAAAGTTTTGAAGTTTAAAAAAGGCCAAGAGTGGGGAAAATGAGGGAAAAGAAAGAAGGAAACAAATCGCAGTAGACCCAGTAGACAGGTTTAGCCACAGCAAAACCAAATAAAACAAAGTGAGAATCTGGACTTTTGAGTTGCTTACGGTTTTGATGCAGCAAGTTTGCTATACTGTGCTGCTTTATTTGCTCCTGACTGTCTCACTCCCACGCTCTCCTGAAAGGCATCAGGACCAGTTCATTCACCTCGCAAATCTTTTCTGCTTCTCTGATGGGGCTCCTGTGAGCCCAGGGATGCTCCAGCCTTGAGCTGAAGGACTCGTACCGGCTTTCACCAGACGATGTCACGCTAATCCCGCAGATGCTCTGCAGCCCGGAGTTTATCTCACAGCCACAAACACTGCAGTGGAGGATGGCTTTCGTCCTGCTGCATTAATGCTTTATCAAGCTCTCCTTTTTGTACCAATCATGCAGTACAGAAGGTACCATTAAGGCTTTAAAATTTAATGAGCTCTAATAAAATCTCCCCCTGTGATATACAACCTAACCAAAGGCTATGCTGCAGGAAGGTCACATTTGTGTATGCCTTTATATCTTTCCCTCTGCTCTGTTTTAACTGTATATTCCCAATCACTTAAATAGCATTTCTGCAGCTTTATGTTGTGGAGTTATTGCAGATTAACTCCATAAAGGTACGTAGGTATCTAATTGCCACTTTGAGCCTAACTCTAACACAGGGACATCTGCCCCTCCCAGATGTAGTGTTTACATTTCTGACATGCTGATATATGCAAACCTGCCTAAATCTTGGCTTGGCTGAAACGATCATGCCTAAATCCTTCTTGATGACTTCCCAGCCCATGGAAACAAACAGGAAGTCCATCCTTTCTCCTGATTTGACTAAGAGTTCATCCTCTAAATTTATAGGACACAAGAAGCTCTATCAATGGCTGTATCCCATGAGCTTTCTCAGCGCACCAGTAATCTGCACTGAAAACAGATGCCACAGGTCTAAGCCCTCTCCCAGGCTGTTGGAAACCCAGACTGATCCTCTATTTTCTATGGTTTATGCAGAGCCTCCCACAACCTGAAAAAGTGCTGTGAGCATCCAACTGATTCTCTGGGGTTTGGTCTCAGAGTCTCCTGCTGAAGCTATTCCATGTTGTATAAATAATTAAACATTCACTGGACCAGAGAGAAGAAGTGGAAGATGGACTCTCCATCCCCATAGTAAGGACACTCATGTGTGTGATGTGGAAAAGTCAAGTTATACGTTCCTGCTCCAGTGAACAACTAACTAGCAAGCACAAAGTGGAACAGCTCCAACAGGAAAAGCTGAAATCCCCTTTTCCCAAGACCATCCAGGGCCTGCTCCTTTGGGCATTTCCCTGAAACAGAGGAAAAAGGAAATCAAGAGCAACCTGAAAAATCCGCAAGCATCTTAGCTGCTGATATAAGAGCTGAGATGTCTCTGTGGGAAGAACCTGAGCTACCTCACATAAAGCCTGAAGCTTGAGCTGGGTCAGAAGGGTCCATCCAGCTCCGTGTCTGTCTCCAGCCTTGGCTGAAGGCAGGTGTTGGTGAAAGAGCAAAACCACAGGGTAAGTCTTTAATGATACCTCCCCAGGATACACAGTGGCCCACCAGAAGTGATGACTTTCACAAGTGGCTATAAACACCTGGTCACCTCTCCTGGGTTCCCCATGGGTTATTCTTGTGTCTTAACCAGTTAGCTCATTTCTTAAACCCCTCATTTTTCTTATACCCTGTGGCAGAGGGCTGGACATACAAATCTGAGCTGAGAGATTCCTGGGGTGTCTGTGTGCCTCAGAAGTGAGCACTGTAACTTGTCTGCAGGTTTACTGTTGTGCAGCACCAAGCATTGTGCATGTCTGAAGCCCACAGGCACCACCATAGCACAGACCTGAGTGCTAGTTCTGTTTTGCCACAAGTGACACCAGCCTCTATTTTTTTTCGCCTGATGCATTTCTTTAATGACCTAGTTGTGCAAGAGCATCTGGGATGATTTTATTTAGTCTCAGATTGGGTTTGCTTATTTTGCAAAAGGACAGGGGAAAAGAAAAAGTGCTTCTTTTTGAAAACCCCCCTGAATATTTAATAGTTAACTTCCATGCACTGTCAAAGGATGTCTCAATTCCCCAGTTTGTTGCACCAATTTTAAAGTGGAGGCAAGGTGTGGCAAGAGAGTCAGTGTCTTTTATAAGTCCCTCTGGTATATTTGGACAGAAAGGCAAGTGTCCAGGTCTTGACTGGCCTGAAACAGAAAACTCCAGGCTAAGTTTAGGAGCTTCTGTTTCAGACCTGAAAACAGTGGGAGTATCTGAATTTGTCCAGATCAGTAGTTGAGTTAATGAAAAATATTCCTCTGCAGACCTTTCCCAAAGGATATCTTCAGCTGGCAGTGAGATTCAGCTGAAGTGAGTGAGCTGAATCTGCAATAGTACACAGAAGATCAAGGCTCTCCTGTAGGCTCCTTGTTAGGAAGGTTTTTAAGCACCTTTAATGTGTTTGCAGTTCCCCTGACTTCAAGTCAAGCTCTGTACTTAACACTTTAAAAAGTGGAATGACTTAGCTTTGGAAGCCCTGGAGACTTCAGCAAGAAGTCTTTTGACCTCCTTGTGCCTTAATCCATCTAGAACATGAGAGTGAAAAATAAACAGCACCTCATTAAAAAAGAAATAGATAGTGTGACTGACCTGAGCTTGCCTTGGTAAATAAATTACAAAGCCATAAAACTGCTTGAGGAGCTGCCTTGTCCCTTTGAAACAACACCCACTTTAGACTCTCTCTAAACACATCATGCTGGGGGTGACGCAGAGTAATTGCCAAGGAGATGTTATCATTATCTACCTGTCAAGCCCCCATACATTCTCCCTGGGCTCCTGTCTGAGCTAAGGAGAAAGTACAAACCAGTGATGAGAGGTCCCAATAAACACCAAGAGAACAATTAACCCATGAGCTTTCCCAGCTGTTCGTGCCGCACAAAAGTGTCGCAAGCCCAGATATATACCTGTGTCTTTCTCCATACTCAAAGGACTCACCTTTGATAGTTCAGCTACCCTGGGCATTTAGATGCTGGTGCTCTCAATGCTGTTTGCTGAGATGCCCCATATTTCCCTGGTAAATAGTGGGGTTTGTGAGGCTGGCATGAATAAGGAGTAAAACGGTCAAGGATTGCTGGGAGAAGTGTTGGAGGAGTGATCGGAGATCTTGAAGATTAAAATAAACAGCAAACCAGGCAAAGTTTGGTGCTGATATGAGTTGATTTAAGCACTGAGATGACAGAGTTGGTCTGAAAGTCAGTGTCTCTATTTCAGCACCAGATCTGAATGCAGAGTGGAAAAGTCCCATGGCTGCAAATGGAAAATGTGTCTCTATAAATGCATTTGTAGGGAGTTCACCACAGATGGTGATTGATACTATTATAACAGGATTCAAAGTGGGGAAAGGCTCCAGATATCACATGACCAGATGAAGAATGGTCCCCTACCACCAGACTGCTTCAAAAGCAAGCCTGAAGCAAAACACAGCATCCTGTCAAACATTGCAAACCTTCAGCCCCTTCCCCAGTGCTGCATGGATTACCTGCCCCTGACCTGAAACTCTCATCCTGCCCATTCCCTCACCTCTTCATAGCCTCTCGTTTTGGGAATGCAACCTGCCATGGGTCACATGAAGAGACTATTTTGGCCTAGACATTTAAGCTACATCAACAACTGCCCCTGTACTGTGTCCCATAGACAGGTAGGATGGCAACAGGATGTTTCCTCCTGTGTGTAAACAGAAACGTTCCCAGCAGATCATGGTCCTGTCAAAGAGAATGTGCAGACTTGCTCTTCAGTAGTTGCAGAACTTAGTTAAGCAGTGCTTAACTAACATGGAACTGGCGAGGAAAGATACAGTTTCTTGGCATGGCCTTTCTACACTACATTTAAATTCTTGTGTAATTAAAAAGAAGCAAGGAAAAGAAAATCCAAACCACAACAAGCACCACTTCTTACTGCTCCCCCTGTGCTTAATGAAGTCCTGAAGACTAGAGAACTGTACAGACAAGACTCCTGAGCATGGCAGACCAGAGCTTATGGGCTGTATCCAGTCTGCTGCTGGCACTGCACACAGCCAACTACTATAGCATATGTCTGCAAGAAATCTGTAAGTGATTCAGGTCACTTATTATCCAGGACTGCAAAGCTTTGCTACAGTGAGTGGAGAAAAACAACTGTGGCACTTACATTAGGTACCCAAATGCCCTTTGACTCGAGCAGGAGGTGTGATTTTGTGTGTTGTGTCAGCTCCTCTCCCTTCTGCTTAGCTGTGTGAAAAGCTCCATTGCCACCAGACAGACGTTTTAAGATGAGGATGGAGTTTTGTCTTCATTTTTGAATAGCTAAGCAGTGACTCTGAATGAGTTTGAGATACATTTGAAAAGCAGCTAAGTGATAATCTCTGCTAGACAGGATCATTTGAGTGGAATCATATTTATTATTTAATTTTACTATTTAGCACTGCATGACGTTGTTCATCTTGAGGCAGACATTTGTTGAGAGAAGTGCAACAAAAGCACAGCATTCCATATGGAGACGGTCAGTTATATTTACATGATATAAATATTCTATTACATACAATGCAGCAAAAGGAGCTGTTTGCTCAGGGTGAGCTAAAACATTTTGCTGGCCTCCTGTCATGGCAACTTATCTTGGGCCAGACCCTGTGGGCTCTTGCTCAGCAGGGTTTCTTGATGCTATCAGTAGTGACGACATACCTGCAAAGGTCTTACAGGTATAAACCTCCTTGGCTAAGCCACCCCAGGAGTCCTTGGAGTTACTCTAACACACACTGTTTTCCAGCTAGGGCTTTCTGAGCAATGTGGATGACTTTACGGGCAGAGTTCCTCGGGCTAATACATGCTGAGCTGTATTTAACTAATGGGACATCTTGGAGAGTAAGAGGCTGTGCAGTGTAAATAGGAGCTCAGGCCTGGTCATGACTGGGAAATATTGCTTACAGTTAAGATCTGCACGCTCCAGTGAGATAGTTAATGCAGTTAGTGTGGTTAAAATCAATGGGCTGTGATAATTTACCTCAGCTGAAGTCCTTGGTGTCTGCATTTCACATGGCTTTTCAGTGCTTCCTTTAAACTCTATTAATTTAATTCTAACATTTAATTGCAAACAAACTGACTAATGGATCAGTTAAAGAAAAATCAACTGTAAAGGGTCAAGGATTTAACCTGTCCTATCTCTATTACTCCCACGCAGATATTTCAGACCAGTTATTTGCATATTTAAAATCTAATTTGAGTTGTTCATCACATCGAACTAGGTAAGCTTTCTTTTTTTTTTTTTTTTTTTTTTTTTAATGAGAGATGTAACTTCAGGGCACTATTAAATTCTAATTAAAAATCAGTCAAAAGCACCCTTCTCTTAGTGTTTGTGCCTGCAGCAACACTTCCACTGTGGTATCAAAAGCTCAGTTCATTACTTCTTAATTATTTTTGCCTTGAGATGCTTTAAGTTCTCAGAGGACCTGTTGGATTTTCAGAGCGTTGTCTACATAGCGTTGGCTTGTATGAAGCAGCCGCAGCCAAATGACATTCAGATCAGGAATTCTTACCCATGTAATCCAATTTGATACAATGTCTGCAGCCTGCCAGCTTTCGGGAATCTGAAAGACCCTTGAAGCTCACAACACAGAGGATATCCTGCCTGGAGCTACTGATCTTGTAGGGATTTTCCTATCTCCCTATTCCCAGTGTGCATATTTTACAGTTGAAAAGGTTGGTATATAGGTTGTTTGGGTTGGGTTTTTTCTGGTGAAGAAGATCATGATGAATAAGAAACTCGACTTGTGCCTGCCCCCCAGGAAATCTTGTTTGGAAGTCCTTGAGTTGGCCAAGATTTTTTTGCTCCACCAGGCTCCTGAAGATGTGCACGTTCATTTTCAAGATAAGAATCCTGCAATCATGATCTCCCACTGCAAATGATTCATTTCCCCTCTTGGCCCGGCTGTGTGCGCACGTGTCTGAGGGTGGTGAGCTGGGGGCTGACCAGTGCCCTGGAACAAAGAAAGGAAAAGAAGGGAAAGGGGTGGAGGAGAATAATCTACCCAGTCTCCTGGGGAACATTTTTTACTGGTTTAGGGCGTTTTCAGCTGAACAGTTTTTGTGATGAACAGAGCATAAAGGGGCCCATGGTGGCTTGAACATCTGAGCAGTCCCCAAACTCTACAAGACAGGTTTGACAGGAGGTGTGAACCAAACTTACAAATGTCCCTCCAAGATGGGCTGAGCATCTGTAGTTGCTGTCTAAGCCAGGGGAGACCTGGATGGTATAAGCTTTCACTAGAAACCTTTGTATTAAACCTAGTTTGCACAAGCAGACCCTGTAACTATCAAAGGCAATAGTTCAAATCTACCTTCATGTGTATCCAAGTCTTCTTGCTGCAAGGCACAGAGCTAGATGGGTGTGACTGAGGGAGCTGTGGATGAAAAAAAGTAGAAATGGGGAATGGGGAAGGCTTAAAATGAGGTTTTGAGGCAATGTCAGCTTTCAGATTCTGAGGTTTTGAGTCAGTGTCAGCCTTCAGATTTCCTCTTGGAGAAAGTGCACAGAGAAAGGGTAAAAAATTAAAAATAGAAGGAAAAGAAACCTCAGCAAGTGGATGGGGGCAAGGCATTTTGGACCCTGGGGAAAGCCCCCTCCTTTCCGCAGGGTATCCTGTCCTTATCTCCAGTAACATTTTAGATAAAGCTTGCCTCTCCTTTTCTCAGATATGGATTTGTGGGCAGAACAGAGGCTGGATATTTTGCTCCTCCTCCTCTCTGCTGGGGATGGTGAGGAAGCTGATCAAGAAAACTGATGGCACATCTTAAGGGGGACCAGATATGAATTATCTTCTCAGAGTATGTCCACACTCGAGCCAGCAGAAGCAGATCTCAGGGCTGAGGTCCTGAGACACATGCCTCCCCCTTCCTTGTTCCCAGAGCCACACTTAACAGGAGGCTTTAGTAATGGATGGATGGATGGATGGATGGATAGATATCTCCACAAGGCTCAGGTGGTGTCATTTACATGTTATGGAGGCCAGGAGAGATTGAAAATCAGTCCTAGGTTTAGTTCATATGCTCTAGGATTTGATGCTCCTGCTATGTCATACAGCATCAACACTAAATACCAAGTAGCTACCAGTTGATATAAGCATACAGTTGAGCTGAGAAAGCTGCAGCCCAGCCTGGGTCAGGGACAGCCAGTCACATTTCTTGCTGTCCTCAACAAAGAGTCAAAACCTCAACCTTCTTGATGCTGCAGTTGTGGATGTGCTAAGTCAGTGTGTACCCTTCAGTTGTGGTCAGTGTTATGTTGTACAAATGTAGTCATGTCAGTCCTAGAGAGAAGCCGCCGAAAGTCTCCTCAGTTTTGATTTTGAAGTTCATTCAATTTTGCCAACACTTGGTCAGTGAAAAGCAGCAGACCTGACTCTAATGTGCCCCAGAGATGTCTTCATTCAAATGTCAAGGACCACAGGGGCTCTGGAGCTTAGATAGGAGAAGACAATGGGGAAGGAGGGTTGAGTTCTTACCTATATCAGGTAGGAACAAATCTGTCCTGGCTTTCCATGGAGGAAAAAATCACAGCACAAGACTGTGCCAAGGCCACAGTGGTACAGAGATGGCAAATTTTGGGGGGACAACAGGGGGCCCTTGCCAACTTCATGCAGCAAGATAGAACCCTTTTTCCTGTTACGCTCTGGGATCTCACAGCTACATAATAAGCTCATAAGGGGGTACACAGAAGGGACTGGGCAGAGTGTGAAGAGGCCATGGGCTGTGTAGCAAATGAACCTGAGCAGGCATATTAGGAGGGGTATCTGCCTTACACTTGGTATGCACGAATAGGCTGACTTACTGTGCCTTCCCAGACCCACTGTTTCCCCTCTGCGCTGAGTGCTCATGAAAGAGGAAATAGTCTATGGTCAGGGAGCCTTGGAAGATGTTAGCCAAAATTCTGGGTGGGGAGGTGAGTAAGGCTGCAGGCTGGTTTTAGCAGGAATCCCCTACATATTTGAACCTACCTCCTTTTCTTTTTCTGTCGAGAACACCTGACCACAGGGCTCTTGCTGCAGTGTGTGCAAAATGTCCTGGCAGGGAAAGCAAGTCACTTGTGAAAGACTTCCTAAGGGAAATGCTTACATCCACTGAGGTTTAGCATACTGGAAAATGTACAAAAAGGAAAAATTCTTGTGTAGGACAGAGGATGGCCTGGATAAGATAAGTAATCTTGTCAGTCTCTCAGAGCCTATCTGTTTATTTACACCACGTTGCGTTGAGCGAGTGTATATTGGCATTCTTCCAGCCTGTACCTCTTCACTTGCATCTGGGCAGAAACCCATGAAAGAGACTGAGCCCAGCTGGAGAGCTGAGCATGCAAGTGGATCTTCTCCCTCACCCCCTGATCCTCTCCCAGTCCCTCTCCTTCTCTGCCCTCCCTGCCACCCCTTCCACCACCTGGCACCAGGCAGAGCATGACCCTTGGAGTACGTGCCTCTGACCACCCTGCCTCCAAGCCATTTCAATGCCGAGCGCTCGCTGCTCCAGGATTACTGGGAGTAAGTTTCCAAGGAATTCATTTGTCATTACTTGCTAAATAAATGGAGTCTGATAAGAATCTGCATTCTGCTTCCATAAAAATCTATAGATGGTGTATCTTGTGTCTAAGTAGTTTCTCACAAGAACGCACAAGTCACTCATTCTTCTCCATAAAAGCCGGAAAAGTCTGCCTGGATCAGCTGTTGTGGTTAATGCTTGGGAGGGAGGCCTCTGCTCTTTCATTATCAGCAGTCACCATGAAGTGTTGGACAGGGAGGGCTCAGCAGCACAGCAGGAAAAGGGTTTCATATCTGGAAATAATCTTGCAGAAGTCTCTCCTAGGGCTGAAATTCTTGGCAGGAGCCTTTCATCTGAATCCCCTGAGACAGCAAGGCAATGGGCTCTCGTCCTTTGGTAAAGTCTGGCAAGTTTTACATATTTTTAAAAAGCAATTATTATTTTTTTTAACTCCATATGACAGGAACCATAAAAAGAATACATCTAATCCCTTTTTATGATGGACATAAACCAGCATATTCCACAAGCAGCATCCTTGGCATTCTTCTTAGGGAGTGGGACTGGCTCAGATCTCCAGAGCACCTGAAGACCAGATCTTTAGATGCTTAATTGCTGCTGAAATCAGTGTGATTTAGTTTCCTACTTAAATACCTTTTCAAATCAAGCCTGTGCTGCCTTACATGTGTTGATGCATGTATCCTCATAAAATCTCTATGAAGCAGGACTGTATTTCAAGGTTTTGGGGTACAGGGACAGAGTAACAGATGGTCATGTTTTCTGAAGAGCCTGGAGTAAACCACAGCAGTTTGAAAACACCACCCCTGCAATTTGTCCAAAGTCTGGGAGAGAGTCTGGGGGTAACACTCGCATCTCCAGCCTCCAAACCTGGATTTCACAGGACCAAGCAGGCATCAGCTAGAGCTCATTAGCTCCGGTAGTCTTTTAATTTTTCTATTATTGCATATACTTTTTCCATTATAGAAACATCAGGCATTGGGGAGGGTGGGGAAGACTTTTGTGCTTCAAATAGGTCTTCACAAAAGGGCTAAAAAAAATCTCGCAGAACACCCAAGATAACATTGTCATCTGTAATATTAGTAATGCACTCAAAATGGAAAACAGTCTTGTGAAACTCTCAGGTTGCTGTTTTGTTTGCTCCTTATTAAGAGTTAATAAACAAAACTGTTTGGGTTAATTTTGTCATGTGTACTGCGAGTTGCTAAGTAACATGGCTCCACTCTGCCTGAAGTCTGTGTAGTGAGACAACTGAGAGAGGCATTAAAGTGCTATAAAATAAATGGGATGGATCACATTATATTGTACCAGACTCTGGCTTGGCATTTGGAGCATGGATTTTTTTTCCCCTTTCTTTGTTTTTGGTCTAGAAAAACCAAAGATATGGAGACCACCTGATGTACGAAGAGCAAAGAGCAGGTTATGCTTTTGGCCGGCGGGATGTTGAGCAGCTCTTGCTGGGAGATGATGCCTGCAGATCCCTGCTTGCTGCTGCAATCA